>NC_137334.1:20317978-20917978 GCF_965287045.1 Carcharhinus amblyrhynchos | reverse complement strand
AAATCAATGGTTTGGAAGTGGAAAAAACGCAGACAAACAGGATCCTGACCCACCCAAACTCTCAAATCTGTACAAAAGGCTAAACACAGGAATGACCAAAAATAAGTATGACAGGAGGCCATTCAGCCCCTCAAGCCCATCCTGCCATTTGATTAGACCACAGCTGATCATCTACCTAAACACATTTACCTGCACCACCCCTCTGTCCCTTGCCCTCAGGAAATCAGAGGCAATCAGACCACAATGGGCAACACCAACCATCTCTCTGCCAGACCTGCTAAATGCTTTTCCAGCACATCTCTTAATATTGTAAGCATGTAGAAAACAACTGGAAAAAAACACCCACCGCACCTCCCCCCCTCCGCCAAGTCATTGGACAGTGGTGTGGGTGTCTTTTCTATGGAGGGACACAAAGGCCCAGACCACACCCATCAGGGAGAAAACATGGCCATGAAAATAAATATTACACAATTTTACATGTGTGCAATTATATATAGTACAAATAAGCTAATTTTACAGGTAAAACATTTTACATTATATTTTTATAAATAGTGTACAACCATACTTACACACTTGTGTTTACATAGTGTACAACCATATAGTCAGACGTTTACATGTAAATTACACAGTGTAAAACTAAGATATATATATGTATATATATGTGTAAAACTAAGATATATATATGTATATATATATATGTGTAAAACTAAGATATATATATATGTGTGTGTGTAAAACTAAGATATATATATATGTGTGTAAAACTAAGATATATATATGTGCGTGTGTGTAAAACTAAGATATATATGTGTGCGTGTGTGTGTGAAACTAAGATATATATGTGTGCGTGTGTGTGTGAAACTAAGATATATATGTGTGCGTGTGTGTGTGAAACTAAGATATATATGTGTGCGTGTGTGTGTGAAACTAAGATATATATGTGTGCGTGTGTGTGTGAAACTAAGATATATATGTGTGCGTGTGTGTGTGAAACTAAGATATATATGTGTGCGTGTGTGTGTGAAACTAAGATATATATGTGTGCGTGTGTGTGAAACTAAGATTTAGTTTTACATATATATATCTTAGTTTTACACACACACGCACACATATATATCTTAGTTTTACATATATGTGTGTAAAACTAAGATATATATATGTGTGTAAAACTAAGATATATATATGTGTAAAACTAATATATATATGTGTGCGTGTGTGTGTAGAACTAAAATATATATGTGTGCATGTGTGTGTGTAAAACTAAGATATATATAGCGTGCGTGTGTGTGTAAAACTAAGATATACGTATGTGTGCGTGTGTGTGTAAAACTAAGACGTGTGTATGTAAAACTAATATACATATGTGTGTGTATGTAAAGCTAAGATATTACTAAGGTATATACAAAATGCAAGTAAAATAAACTCTAGAAAGGAGAAGGCCCGTCAGCCATTTTGTTAAAAGTCAAAGTGAACAGACTGGCAGATGGAGAGAGAAAGAGTCCCACACCGAGCGGAAGTGAGCGGGGATATCTCGGTGGTCGAGGCCTTCTTTGCTGCAGGCCCGGAGTCCCCTCCTCTGCTCCCTCCAAAGCCACGTCGCCCGCGTGCGCACAACGACTATCAACACCCTCCCCCCCCAACCCCACCTACCCACCCCGCCGCGTGCCCAGGCGCGAGCCGCCTTCCAACCGCCGCCCGGCGCGCGAGAGAGAACCTCGCGCCTCAGTTCCCCCTCAAACCCCGGCGCCGGGCACAGCGAGTGCATCCCCCTCCCCCACCAGCCCCCGTCCCCTAGAAAAGGTCGGATTTCTTTTTTTAACCTTCAAATTTTCCTACATTAATAATGACACATCTCGATTAACTGACTTTTATATATTTTTTAAATCAACTCACCGAGATAAATACTGCTGTGAAAGTCAGTGACACCGCGAAGAGACTTGGGTCTAACGTTCAAATGGTGTCCGGCAGTCAGAATCGGAGCTGACTGCGCATGCACGCTGTTTGTACTCCCCTCCCCCCCGGCCCGGGGTGCGGACTATTCCACTCGCTGCTTAGGGATGGGACTGCTGAGGCGCTGCCACTGATGGTACAGTCCAACCGGGTGGTAGGCCATTCACACCCGTGGGGGGATTGCTTTCATATTTTATCATTCGAAATTGCAATTTCAGTCCATGCCAGACTATGATACCGATTTTAATAGCGTATTAACCATTTGTCACTTTTGTTTCAACTCATTTCATCTCAAGTTCTTTCAATTTTGTCACTTTGTTTTATCCTACATAGGCTGACTCCCCCATCTCCCTTTGGTTCCGCCGCCGCCGCCTGATGTCGCCTTGCGTAAGCTGACTGTTGACGTAAGCAAGCATGAAAAAAACGACGGTATCCCGTGTGCGTCAGAGGCCGGGGTGGGTGGAGTGTGATTGAATAATGCGTTGCAGCAAGGCGGGGTGTAGATGTGTGCTGCTACTGCTGCCGCCGCCGCCCACTACACCAGCAGCGCCGGGCAGTGAAGCCCTTCTCGGGCATTCCTGCAGAAAATAGACCCCCCCACCCCTAATTATAGCATCCAATTTATTTTGCGTTAAAGTTTTAGTTTATTTATTATTGTCACAAGTAGGCTTATATTTACATTGGGATGGAGTTACTGTGAGATTCCCCTAGTTCTGGGTAGCCAGAGGGGAAGGCCACTCAGCCCTTCTATATCCTGTTCTGCCTGCTCCACTTCAGTGAGATGGCAGCTGCTCTACAACCCCTTTTCCCCCACATCCTACAATAGCCACAATCCTGTGGGTCACAGAATCCCTTACAGGGCAGGAAGGCCATTCAGCCCATCCAATTTAAACAGCATTATTAAAATTCTGGAATCTCAGCTTTTCTAAATAGGCACAAAGAATTGATATTAAATCTGGAGATATGCGGAGCTGGTGGTGTAATGTTAATGTCACTGGGCTAGTAAACACACAAGTCTCACAACACCAGGTTAAAGTCCAACAAAAACCACTAATTCCACTCCCACTCACTTGGCGAAGGGGCAGCCAGTGCTCCAAAAGCTAGTGGCTTTTGCTACCAAATAACCCTGTTGGACTTTAACCTGGTGTTGTGAAACTTCTTACTGTGTTTACCTCAGTCCAACGCTGGCATTCCCACATCATGACTGGGCTAGTAATCCAGAGGCTTAGGCTAATGCTGTGGGGACATAGGATCCTGACAGTGCAGAAGAATGCCATTTAACCCATTGAGCATGCACCAACTTTCCGACAAAGCATCTCCACAGCCCCACATATTTACACCACTAATCTGCTTAACCTACACATCATAGGACACAAAGGGGTAATTTAGCATTGCCAATCCACCTAGCGTACACATCTTTGGACACTAAGGAGCAATTTAGCATAGCCAATCCACCTAACCCGCACATCTTTAGAAAGGAAGCACCCAGAGGAAACGCAAGTAGACACAAAGATAATCGACTAAAGAACAGCTTCTTCCCTGCTGCCATCAGAATTTTTAACATGAAGCATGAATTTTTATATGAAGCTGATCTTTCTCTTCACTCTAACTATGACTATAACACTACATTCTACACCCCCTCCTTTCCTTCTTCCTGGTACTCTGAACTGTTTGCTTTATCTGTACCGCAAGAAACAATACTTTTCACTGTATCCCAATATATGTGACAATAATAAGTCAAATGAAGTCAAATGTGCAAGCTCCACAGACAGTAACCCAAGGCCAGAATTGAACCTGCATCCCTGGCACTGTGAGGCAGCAGTGCCAACCATTAATCATGGATGCTGGAGATCTGAAACAAAAGCAGAAACTGTTGGAAAAACTCAACAGGTCTGACAGCAGAGTCAAACACATTAAATGTTTTGAGTGTAATATGACTTTTCTTCAGAACAACTACCAACAGGGGAGTCGATAGCCTAGTGGTATTATCACTAGACTATTAATCCAGAAACTCAGCTTTGAATCCTACCACGGCAGTTGGTGGAATTTGAATTCAATAAAAATCTAGAATTAAAAGTCTATTGATGACCATGAAATGATTGTCAGAAGAACCCATTTGGTTCACTAATGTCCTTAAGGGAAGAAAAGCTGCCATCCTTACCCAGTCTGGCCTACATGTGATTCCAAAGCCACAGCAATGTAGCTGACTCTCAACTGCCCTCCAAGGGCAAATAGGGATGGGCAATAAAATCCTTGCCAGCCAGCAACACCCATGAATGATTTTTTTCAAAATCTCAATTTTAAAATGGAGAATCAACCTGGCATCAATTGTGGAAGATCCAAGCTCCTACCACTTTCGGCGTCAATCACTGTGTGCCATGCAAGCTGTTGGCATCAGGTCCTCTGTGTAACATTTGTCCAAATATTAGGTTCACAGCTGTGTCTGTGTTCTTTGCCTGCCGTCAAGTATTTATTCAGCTTTCTGTTAAAGGATGCACAGTGGTCTCTACCTCCCAATACTCCCTGACACAGAATGCTTCAACAGAAAAAGGACATGTTTTGTTTATTTAGCCCCCTTCAAGACAACTAGACATCCTAAAATGCTTCACTGTCAGTATATTTGATTTGATTTATTATTGTCACATATATTGGGATACAGTGAAAAGTATTGCTTCTTGCCCACAATACAGTCAAAACATACTGTTCATAGAGAAGGAAACAAGAGAATGCAAAATGTAGTGTTATAGTCATAGCTAGGGTGGAGGGAAAGATCAACATAATGAAAGGTAGGTCTATTCAAAAGTCTGATAGCAGCAGGGAAGAAACTGTTCTTGAGTCGGTTGGTACATGACCTCAGACTTTTGTATCTTTTTCCCGACGGAAGAAGGTGGAAGAGAGAATGTCCAGGGTGTGTGGGGACCTTGATTATGCTCGATGCTTTGCCGAGGCAGCAGGAAGTGTATATTTTGGAAATGTAGTCCCTCTTGTAATTAGGAAACACCGCTGACAATTTGCATACGGCAACAGGATGATGATAATGATCAGATAATCTATTAAGGGATGACTATTGGTCTGGATTCTTCTTCAGATCTTTCGTGTTCACTTAAGAGGCAGCACAAATGGTTAGCACTGCTGCCTCACAGCTCCAAGCACCCAGATTTGATTCCCAGCTTTGGTCACTGTATGGAGTCTGCACGTTCTCTCTGTGTTGTATGGGTTTCCTCCGAGTGCTCCAGTTTCATCTCATAGTCCAAGGATGTGTGGATTATGTTGATTGGCCATGTTGAATTGCCTCTTAGTAACAGGGAGATTAGCAGGGTAAATGCGTGAGGTTATGGGAATAGGACCTGTGTGGGATTGTGGTCAGATGCAGACTCGATGGGCCCAATGGCCTCCTTCTGCACTGTAGGAATTCCATGATTTTATAAGAACATAAGAACATAAGAAATAGGAGCAGGAGTAGGCCATCTAGCCCCTCGAGCCTGCCCCGCCATTCAATAAGATCATGGCTGATCTGTCATGGCTCAGTTCCACATTCCCGCCCTCTCCCCATAACCCTTGATCCCCTTGCCTATCAAAAACCTATCAACCTGCGTCTTAAAAATATTGAGCGAGGCAGCCTCCACCACTTCAACAGGCAGAGAATTCCAGAGATTCACCACCCTTTGAGTGAAGAAGTTCCTCCTCAACTCCGTTCTAAACTGCCCCCCCTTTATCCTGAGGCTGTGCCCTCTAGTCCTACTGTCCTTTCTGAGCGGGAAGAGCCTCTCCACTTCTATCCTATCCATCCCATTCGACATCTTATACGCCTCAATGAGATCTCCCCTCATTCTTCTAAACTCTAACGAGTACAAGCCTAGTTTATTCAGCCTCTCCTCATAGTTCAACCCCCTTAACTCCAGAATCAGCCTAGTAAACCTCCTCTGCACTCCCTCCAAGGCCAAAATATCCTTGCATAAGTGCGGCGACCAAAACTGCGCACAGTACTCCAGCTGCGGCCTCACCAGTGCCCTGTACAGCTGTAGCATGACCTCCCTACTTTTATATTCAATCCCCCTCGCTATGAAGGCCAGCATCCCATTTGCCTTCCTGACCACCTGCTGCACCTGCTGGCTGGGTTTTTGCGACTCATGCACAAGGACCCCGAGGTCCCTCTGCACCATCGCATGCTGCAGTTTTTCGCCACGTAAGTAATAGTCCTTCCTACCATTATTCCTACCAAAGTGGACAACCTCACATTTGCCAACATTAAATTCCATTTGCCAGTTCCTGGCCCATTCGCCCAGCCTATCTAGATCCTTCTGCAGACTCTCCACACCCTCCGCGCAATTTGCTGTTCCACCAATCTTGGTGTCATCAGCAAATTTTGACACCATACACTTGGTTCCCTCCTCCAGATCATCTATATAAATGGTGAATAGCTGAGGCCCCAGCACCGACCCCTGGGGCACTCCACTAGCCACCAACCGCCAATCCGAATAGCACCCATTGACCCCCACTCTCTGCCTCCTATTTGACAGCCAATCCTCTATCCACGCTAACACCCTACCCCTAACTCCATGCCCCCTGACCTTTTGCAATAACCTCTTGTGAGGCACCTCGTCAAACGCCTTCTGAAAATCAAGAAAGACCACATCCACCGGCTCTCCTCTATCCACCGCCCTAGACACATCCTCATAGAACTCCAATAAATTCGTCAGACACGACTTCCCCTTAACGAAACCGTGCTGCGTCTGCTCTACCAAACAATTCTCCTCAAAATGCCTCGCTATTTTCTCCTTGATCATGGATTCTAACATTTTTCCTACAACAGACGTTAAACTAACCAGCCTATAATTCCCCGCCTTTTGCCTGCCACCCTTCTTAAACAACGGCGTAACATTAGCCGTTTTCCAATCTTCCGGCAGTTCCCCGGAATCCAGCGACGTTTGGAAAATAATCACCAAGGCATCAACTATCACCTCCGCCATTTCCTTCAGAACCCTTGGATGCATTCCATCCGGTCCTGGGGACTTGTCCACAATCAGAACCTCCAGTCTGTCGAGCACCGCCTCTCTAGTAACAATAATGTCATTCAGTCCCTCCACTCCTACCATCTTTCCATCGCTAACACCCGGCAAATTATTCACGTCCTCCTCCATGAAGACCGAAACAAAAAAGTTATTCAGGGCCTCAGCCATTTCCCCATCCCCTACCACTAAGTCCCCCCTCTCATCCTCTAAGGGTCCAACGTTCACCCTAGCCAGCCTCTTCCTTTTTATATAGTTATAAAAACTCTTGCTATCCTTTTTTATATTAAGCACTAGCCCAGCTTCAAAGTTTATCCTACCCTTCTTTATCAACTTCTTTGTCATTCTTTGTTGACATTTAAACCTCTCCCAATCCTCTTCTCGCCCACTACTCTTAGCTACTCTAAACGCATCTGCTTTTAATTTAACACTTTCCTTCACCTTTTTCCTTCTCATTTTATGAGAGATAAGGCCTCAGCTTAACATAACAACCAACACCTCTGACAGTGCAGCTCTCCCTCAGTACTGCACTGTGATGTACTCAGTACAACACAACCCTCCCTGATGAGTTTAATGCATTCTACGCCTATTTTGAGCTAGAGTTCAGTGAGAGCATGCACTCTAGCTTGGAAGCCCTAGATGAACACGTATCTGGAGTTACCATTGCAGATGTCAGAGCAGATTCCTCGAAGGTCAACCCCCAGAGAGGAACTGCCCTGGATTGGGTACCCGGAAGAGCACTCAGATCCTGCATAGATCAGCTGGCAAGATGTATACAAAGACATCTTCAACCTTTCTTTTCAATAATCTGAGGTCGCTATCTGCTTCAAGAAGACGACCATCATCTCGAATCCTAAAAAAAACCAAGCAGTGTGCCTTAATGACTATCAACTGGTGGCTCTGACGTCCATCATTATGAAGTGTTTCGAGAGGTTAGTCGTGGCATGTAACAATTCCAGCCTCCCAGACTACCTGCATCCACGACAGTTTGCCTACCACTGCAACAGGTCCGCTGCAACAGGTCCACAGCAGACATAATTTCCTTGGCTCAGCACGCAACTCTGAAACACCTAGATAACAAGGACACCTTTATCAGGCTCCTATTTATTGACAACACCATTATTTTCACGAAACTCATCTTCAACCTTCATGGCCTGGGGCTTAGCTCCACCCCCAGCGACGGGATCATGAACTTCCCAATTCACAAACCACAATCAGTAAGGATAGGCAACAATATCTCCTCCACGATCATCCTCAACACCGGTGCCCCACAAGGCTGTGTTCTCCTTATACCCCTATGACTGCATGGTCAGATTCCCCTCCAATTTGATTTTCAAGTTTGCTGATGACACCACCACAGTGGGACAGATCTCAAACAATGACAAGACAGAGTACAGGAATGAGGTAGAAAATCCAGTGAACTGATGTGGCAATAATAATCTCTCCCTCAACGTCAACAAAATGAAGGAGATTGTCATCAACTTAAGGAAGCTTAAAGGAGAAATTGCCCCTGTCTGACCTATAGCATTATGGGATCATCTTCATTGCATGGACTGAAGTAGTTTAGGAAGGCTTCTCACCAACATCTTCTCTAACTCTGGATTGGTAAAGACCTTGATATCATATCCCATGAACAAATTTTTAAAAAGTAGCTCAAGTCTCCTCATAACTATAGTGTTCCAACACGATATTGTCCAAATTAATCTACAGGTTATATTTTCCATGACTTTCTTGCCGATTATAAATTGAGTGGCTAAAACTGCACACATTACCTTAATTGTGGTCTGATCAACATTTTATATAAATTGACCATAACACCTTTATCATATAGTCTGCATGCTACTTTATTTTTTTCTATTTAGTGGGGATATCGGCATCACTGGAAAAGCCACTCTTTGGCCATTTCAGAGGGCTGTTAAGAATTAACCACATTGCCGTGGGTATGGAGTCACATGTAGACCAGAGCAGATAATGTGATGTTAATGTTCCTGTAAGAGATGTTTTTATTTAATCATGATCTCTGCAGCTCACAGTCTTAGGTGATGTCATTGGTGAAGGAGAAAGGAAACTGTGTGGAGCTCAGGTGACAAGGGTTGGTTTTAATTTCATTTTGGCTGCAGAGTTAGAAGCATAGCTGAAAGAAGTCTCTGTTTTTATTTTGGAAGTTTTACCAGTTGGCTGAAAGCACAGCTTATTGTCAGCCTGCAGTAAAGAATCTGTGTTTTTGGTGTTTTGGAAAGCTGATGACTACAAGCTGCTCTGAGTTTTCAAGATCATTTGAAATCAACATTCAACGCAAGGAACTACATTCCAGTATCATGTGAGCTTTAACTGTGCAGTGATAAAGGTTTTGTTTGTTGGATTTTGGTTTTAATTGGAACGCATTAGAGATATTCATTAAGAGTTACAGATTATAATGGTTTTGTTTCTTGTTTGTAATTAATAAAAGTTCTTCCTAATTTTCCTACTATACATGTTAACTATATTGTTGAATAAATGTTGTTTGATAAAAGCTCCCTAGTGGATCGTTTGAAACATACCTGAAGTGGAACAGACCATGCTTATCCTAGCCAAATACAAGATGCAAAACTTATGATTCAGGCGGGCTTCATAAAACACTTTGGAGTTTCTAACCTGACTCACAATAGTAAGGACAGCAAATTTCCTTCTCTAAAGGATATTAGTGAACAAGACATGAAACCCATTCCCTGTGGGGTTTTTCCATTCCTTGTGGGGTTATAGCTTGGAGGGATCCCAGAAGATGTACTGGGGAACCCACCCACGTGAGAAGTCCTCATTGCAAGGACAGCATAGAAATTGCCTGGAAACTTTAAACTTCTGAGGGGCAATTGTCCTGTTGTGTGAACCATCCCATACTCTGATTTAATTTGGAGACTGAGGATGGTTCTTCCTCCCTTAGCAGAATGGTTACTCAGTTAAATGGACCTGCCAAGCACTCCCCCACACTCTGACTACGCCCCTACCACCCAACACTCAGCCGATCCATTTAGAGACGCAAGGACTGATTAGGGACAGTCAACATGGCTTTGTGAGTGGAAAATCATGTCTCACAATTTCAACTGTGTTTTTTGAAGGAATAACTAAGCAGGTAGATGAGGGCAGTGCAGTTGATATTGTCTACACAGACTTTAGCAAGGCCTTTGGTAAGATACCTCATGATCGGTTATTGCATAAGGTTAAATCTCACAGGATCTAGGGTAAGGTAGCTAAATGGATACAACATTGGCTTGATAACATAAGCCAGAGGGTGGTTGTAGAGGGCTGTTTTTCAAACTGGAGGCCTGTGACCAGCGGTGTGCCTCAGGGATTAGTGCTGGGTCCACTGTTATTTGTCATTGATATTAATGATTAGGATGAGAATATAGGAGACATAGTCAGTAAGTTTGCAGATGACACCAAGATTGATGGCATAGTGGACAGTGAAGAAGGTTATCTTGGATTGCAGTGGGATCTTGATCAATTGGGCCAGTGGGCTGACGAATGGCAGATGGAGTTTAATTTAAATAAATGCAAGATGATGCATTTTGGTAAATTAAACTAGGGCAGGACTAGTCAGTTAATGGTAGGGCGTTGGGGAGAGTTACAGAGCAAAGAGATTTCGGGGTACAGGTTCATAGCTCCTTGAAAGTGGAGCCACAGGTGGACAGAGTGGTGAAGAAGGCATTTAGCGTGTTTGGTTTCGTTGGTCAGAGCATTGAATACAAGAGTCGGGACGTCTTGTTGAAGTTGTACAAGACATTGGTAAGGCCACACTTGGAATACTGTGTGCAGTGCTGGTCACCCTATTATAGAAAGGATATTATTAAACTAGAAAGAGTGCAAAAGAGATTTACTAGGATGCTACCGAGACTTGATGGTTTCAGTTATAAGGAGAGGCTGGATAGACTGGAACTTTTTTCTCTGGAGTGTAGGAGGCTGAGGGGTGATCTTATAGAGGTTTATAAAATATCGAGGAGCATAGATCAGCTAGTCAATATTTTTTCCCAAAGGTAGGTGAGTCTAAAACTAGAGGGCATAGATTTAAGGTGAGAGGGGAGAGATACAAAAAGGTCCAGAGGGGCGATTTTTCACACAGAGGGTGGTGAGTATGTAGAACAAGCTGCCAGAGGTAGTAATAGAAGCGGGTACAATTTTGTCTTTTAAAAAGCATTTAGATAGTTACATGGGTAAGATGGATATGGGCCAAACGCAGGCAATTGGGACTAGCTTAGTGGTTAAAAAAAGGGATGGTGTGGATAAGATGGGCCAAAGGGCCTAATCAACTATCAACTATAGCAGATCTGACTGTGACCTAAGCACCATAATCATTAACTTCCTTGTCAATCAGAAATCTGTCTAACTCAGCCTTTAATATACGTAGTTAATTCGCTCCCTTGGGAAGAGAATTCCAAAGACTAATGACCCTGAGAGAAGGAATTCCTCCACCTCTCCATCTCAAACAGGAGGCCCTTCAGTTTTAAACTTTGCCCATGGTTGTAAATTCCCACATGAGAGGAAACATCCTCCCAGCATCTACCCTGTCAAGCCCCCTCAGAATCATGGAGTCATTGAGGTAAGATGGGTATAGAGGGATTTGGGCCAAATGCAGGCAACTGGGACTAGCTTAGGGGTTAAATAAAAGGGCTGCATGGACAAGTTCAGCTCTACAACACAGAAAAAGCACCACCTTTTAAAGGGGCCATGCAATGCTTTCCCCCAAGTATTATACAATTTTACAAGCACCAATCTACAATTATTCTAACCAGCTTTGCAATAGTTGGAATTTTTTTTTTGGTGAATGGAATTGCAGATGAGGCTAAGCTTCTCCTGAATGCATGTGGGGCAAAGGCTTACAAGCTAGTGAGGAATTTAACAACATCAGGGATACCAGGGGACATTCCATTTGCCGACTTGTCCGAGTTGCACTCGTTCAGAATCACCACAATCCTAAGCCCTCAGGTAGTTCAAGTTCCATAGTAATTTTCGTCAGGCAGGAAATGTGTAGCTAACTTTTTTGGCTGAATTGAGACAACTCTCTGAATATTGTGAGTTTGGGGCAGTGTTAGAGGGCATGAGATTAGTCTGTGGCATTAATAAAGACAGCATACTACATCGCCGTGTTGGGAGAAGCCACACTGACTTTCAAAAAGCAAATGTCTCAGGGAATGCAAATGGCTGTAAACAATGCAAAAGATATTCAAAAGGTCTGGGATCGGTTTGGTTCAGTTGCCTGGACAGCTGGTTCATGATGCAGAGTAACACTAACAGCACAGGTTCAATTCCCATACCAACTGAGATTATTCAGTAAGTTCTGCCTTCTTAACCTTGTCCTTCACCTGAAGTGTGGTGACCCTCAGAATAAATCACCACCAGTCAGCTCTCCCACTCAAAGAGTCACCTGGGATTATAATGACTTTATTTTTCTTTTATTCAAAGGGGGATGCAGGGCATCAAGTGGGAAAAGAGGCAGCAAACAAAAGGAGAAAAGCAGTGGAATGTTTTTGGTTTGGGGGGTGGAGACTCTGCGAATCATTGCAAATTCATGGACACTATCACCATTGCAACAAAAATGCGCAGTTGATTAAAAAATTCAGGATTGCTAAGAGCAAGTCTAAGGCTGGGCAGAGCGATTCAACTTGAAAAAAAGCCTGCGTCAGCTGTTTGCCACCTGCATAAGGAATCTCCTCACCTAGGACAGAACAAGGTTCCGGTCTATCCACTGCTCAATCTGTTTGGCATTCACAGGAGAATTTAAAAGTCTCTCAAACAAGAAAATTGTCACTGGAGGAAATGATTTGATTTGATTTATTATTGTCACATGTATTAGCATACAGTGAAAAGTATTGTTTCTTGTGTACTACACAGACAAAACATACCGTTCATCAAGAAGGAAAGGAGAGAGTGCAGAATGTAGTGTTACAGCCATACGTAGGGTGTAGAGAGAGATCAATTTAATGCAAGGTAGGTCCATTCAAAAATCTGACAGCAGCAGGGAAGAAACTGTTCTTGAGTCGGTTGGTATGTGACCTCAGACTTATCCCAACGGAAGAAGGTGGAAGAGAGAATGTCCGGGGTGCGTGGGGTCCTTAATTATGCTGTCTGCTTACCGAGACAGTAGGAAATGTAGACAGAGTCAATGGATGGGAGGCTGGTTTGCGTGATGGACTGGGTTACATTCACAACCTTTTTAGTTTCTTGTGGTCTTGGGCAGAGCAGGAGCCATACCAAGATGTGATATAAGCAGAAAGAATTCTTTCTATGGTGCATCTGTAAAAGTTGGTTAGAGTTGTAGCGGACATGCCAAATTTCCTTAGTCTTCTGAGAAATTTGAGGCACCGGTGGATTTTCTTAACTCTAGTGTCGGCACGGAGGGAGCAGGGCCGGTTGTTGGTGATCGAGACACTTAAAAACTTGGAAGCTCGAATAATGCCTAGTTGACAAGTTTGGTAAAGGGAAGTTTCTGCCAGACATTTCAACAGTGTTGGCGCAATTGTATCTACTTTTCCACAAAGGGAGTCATTGGAACTGGGAAGCAGTATAAAAGAAAGCTTTCAAGGATGTGAAACTGTTGCTACAGTCAATTAGTTCACTTCGATCAACGCAGAGAAATCATTCTATCATGCGATGCTTTGCCCTACAGTGTTGGGGCAGCATTCTCTCATCTAATGAAGCACGGGTCAGAAATAAGCCATTGGTTTTGCTTCATGCATGCTGACAACAGCTGAGAAGGTATATTACAAGGAAGGTCCAGGCATCATCTTTGCTGTTGGATGGTTTCATCAATATCTTTTTGGTCATTCATTTGCCATATGCACCGACCACAATCCATCGATGAGTTCTTTGGGTGAAGCCGGGTGCATTTCTCCCCATGCCCTTGGCAGGAATACAGAATTTGGGCTCACACACTGTCAGCTTACCAATAACATTGCATACAGGGCAGGAAAGGACAATACAAACACAGACTCATCTTGCCTGACCAGACATGGCCACCAAGGCAATATTTCCTCCAGTGACAATTTTCTTGCATGAGAGGCTTTCTAATTCTCCTGTGAACGCCAGACAGACTAAGCAGTGGACCGTCGAGGACACTGTGTTTTCCCAGGTGAAGAGATTCCTTATGCAGGATTGGTCTACAGTTATGGGATATGATGAATTGACATAATATGCAAAGTAGAAAGATGAGTTGTGTTTGCAGGACGGTTGTATCTTTTGGAGGTCCAGTGTGGCCATCCCACCCCCTGGTCGTTCACTAGTCTTGGATGAAGATCGCGAGACTCACCCAAATGCCTCCCAAATGAAAAGCTTAGCTAGGTCATATGTTTGGTGACCTAATGTGGATTAGGACTTGGGGAGCAAGATGAACTCCTGTTCTGTGTGTCAGATCAACAAGAAGATGGCACATCAGCACCATGACGTCCATGGGAATGGCCATCGTCTGTGGTCACAACTTCAAGTAGACTTTACAGGGCCTTGCATGGATCATACAAGAAGATAAGAACCAGGAGCCAGAGTAGGCCATCTGGCCCCTCAAGCCTATTCTGCCAGTCAATAAGATCATAGCTGATCTTTTTGTGGACTCAGCTCCAACTTACCTGCCCACTCACCATAACCCTTAATTCCTTTACTGTTCAAAAATATATCTATTCTTGCCTTAAAAACATTCAGTGAGGTAGCCTCAACTGCTTCACTAGGCAGGGAATTCCACAGATTCACAACCCTTTTGGGTGAAGAAGATTCCCCTCAACTCAGTCCTAAACCTGCTCCTCTTTATTTTGAGGCCTTGTCTCCTAGTTCTAGTTTCACCCACCAGCAGAAACAACCTCCCTGCTTCTATCTTATCTATTCCCTTCATAATCTTATATGTTTCTATAAGGTTGCCCCTCATTCTTCTGAATTCGAATGAGCATAGACCCAATCTACTCAGCCTCTCCTCATAAGCCAACTCTCTCAACTCTAGAATCAACCTAGTGAACCTCTTCTGCACCCCCTCCAGCCAGTATATTCTTTCTCAAGTAATGTTTCTAGTCACCATGGATGTGCATTCTAAGTGGTTAGAAATACACATCATGAGCAACATTATAGTTCCCATTACAATAGAGAAGCTGTATCATGTTTTTCCAACTCATTGTTTACCTGCCTCTGATAACAGTACAAGTGATTTGTTCCAAAAGTTCATGCAAAGAAATGTAATACACCACATGCGGACTGCTACTTTGCTACCAGCTTCAAATGGTTTAGCCAAGCGAACTATGCAGACACTGAAAGAAGGACTGAAGACGGGCACCTAGGAGCGAATCTCTCATGGTTCTTCCAGTTTCATATCACACCACAAACAGAACTCTGACCAGCTGAAACGATGATGGGTAGAAAGCTAAAATTTCACCTGGTTCACATGCTTCTAGATATCAAAATGAGTGTGGGAAATAGGAAAAGCAAAAGGAGAGGCATGGCTAGCATGGTAAGGAGATACATTGCAACCTGAGTGATTGTGTCTATGTAAGATATTACAATGTGCAGGTTGTCCCCCTTTTGAGATGTGATCCCCCAAAACTGAGTCCACAAAAAGATCAGCCATGATCTTATTGAATGGCAGAGCAGACTCGAGGGGCCAGATGGCTATTCCTGCTCCTAGTTCTTATGTTCTTATATTCTTATATGATCCATGCAATCTCTCAGAGGAATCCCTCACCTCGTAATCTGTTAAAAGTGTGTGGGAAGGTGTGAACAGTACTTCAGTAATATTTAATGGGTAACTGACAGAAATACCCCACACTCACTTTAAAATGAATGCTTAACAATTTATTTATTTAATTAATCAGGAACTTTAGCTAAACAAGTAACATACTGAATAAAATAAGCTTCTACTGGATTGCTTTTCGAATAAATACAATGCTCACTCATCAACCAAAAAAAATAGAATTCAGTCACTCTCACAAAAAATACAACTAAGTTTTGTGGCTTTCGGAAACTTTCAGAGTTCTTCTGTTGATTCCTCTGTCTGTAAGTTCTTTCTGATTTGGTATCTTTCACTAGTTAGATGATACGTATATGATTTAGAATATCTGAAACTGGCAGAGGTAAGAGCTGCTCTATTCCTTTTGAGTGTTGAGAGGTGGCATTTCTTCTTTACTCTCTTGTTTTTCACCCCTGCACTCTCCCTAATACCTGTGATGACCTATCAATTTTTCTACAATAGGGTTGGTTTGATGTCGTCAACACCATCAAATTCAAATTTGATAGATTCCTGGCAGCTAAGTGCCTGCTTTAAATTGATTGGGCAAAATTTTAACCAACAGGTTATCTTGTCAAGACTACTGCCTGACTTTTTGATACAAATGTTTCGGTCTGGTCTGGATGTACTTTGCATCCTAACCCTCCAAGATAAAACATCAGCTTTTAAAGGGACACTGCAATGTTTTTTTTCCTCGAGCGTTTTTACAATTTTTTACATCTTTATCAACATCAAATTCCAACTTCACAGTCTCAACTTCGCAACTAAGGAACTTTGGCAGTAACCAATGTTGGCTGTCTGGAATGAACCTTCTCAATCAAAATGATTGATCAAAACTGATCAATGGAAGAGTCATTTGCAGACACCAGGATCATTTTCTTTTGCACCACACCTCTGAGACAACGAGTTGCCAGACCGCATGGCAGAAGCAAATGTTATTGTGGAAACTCAACGGGAAATGGTTCCTAATGTACTGGGGCATACAGAGGACTTGACTGCAGGAGGGAATGGAGAGAGATTCATTCACAAAAACTCAACCTAGTCCTGCACCCACAATGTTTACAGATGCACCATAGAAAACATTCTTTCTGGTTGGATCACAGCTTGGTATGGCTCCTGCTCTGCCCAAGACCAGAAGGATCTACAAAGGACTGTGAATGGAGCCCTGTCCATCACGCAAACTGGCCTTCTATCCATTGACTCTATCTACACTTTCCGCTGCCTCGGCAAAGCAGCTAGTGTCTTCGGAATCACCAGTGGTACTGCGCAGATCACAGCCAAGTCGCAAATCTCCTCAAAGACTGACATATAGTTGAGAAATGAATTTCATTATGTTTCTTTCCTGAAAGGGGAATTGAACTTAAAGCAGGAAAAGTGTTATATTGGGTACACTAAGCATCTACCTATTTGAATATGTATACACTGCTGCCTCACAACTCCAGGGACCCGGGTTCAGTTCCCAGTTTGTGTCACTATCTGCGTGGAGTTTGCATGTTCTCCCCATGTCTGCCTGGGTTTCCTTTGGGTGCTCCAGTTTCTTCCCACAGTCTGAAAGACATGCTGCTTAGATGCATTGGCCGTGCTAAATTCTCCCTCAGTGTACTTGAACAGGCGCCAGAGTGTGACGACCAGGGGATTTTCAGGATAACTTCATTGCAGTGTTAATATAAGCCTGCTTGTGACACTAATAAATAAACTTTAAAACTTAAAAATATGTATGCTGATGTCTTTAGTAAGTGTGAGCCTGTGTGAGGGTTACCAACAGCCTGGGCTAATGCAGGTTATTATTGCAGCCACAAGGGACTTGTGCATAGTTGCCACCAGCTCTAAGCACTCTTTGTTAATATATCCATCTATTTCCCGGAAGTGATGTTCACCAGGGAAATTGCTACGGTGAAGGATCATCCATATAAGTGAACACAAACCTGTATGGAAAGCTTTGTTATTTTTAACCCTCCATTCTTCCTAGCGCCATTTCTCCAATACACAACCACAACGTAATCCAGGATTATATGGTAATCCAAGGACTCAACATATAAGGAAGACAATGTAGTTCCTGGAATATATTGTACAAAGAGGAACACAGTGTAAATACTGGTAGACAATTTAATTCCAGGAACACAGTGCAAACCAGAAACCCAATGTAAAAAGAGGAACCCAATATGAATACAGGTAGACAATGTAATCCAGGAACAGAACTGTCAGACTTTTAAATGGACTTTTCTTGCATTAAGTTGATCTTTCTCTACACCCTAGCTATGACTGTAACACTAC
This sequence comes from Carcharhinus amblyrhynchos, assembly GCF_965287045.1. NCBI lineage: Eukaryota > Metazoa > Chordata > Chondrichthyes > Carcharhiniformes > Carcharhinidae > Carcharhinus > Carcharhinus amblyrhynchos. The sequence continues at coordinate 20,900,014 of NC_137334.1, read as the reverse complement.
ATTCTGCACCCTCTCCTTTCCTTCTCTGTGAATGTTATGCTTTGCCTACATAACACGCAAGAAACAATATTTTTCACTGTATACTAATACATTTGACAATAATAAATCAAATCAAAATCAAATCAAGAATAAAAACACAGGAACACAATTCAGAGAAGTCTGCACTGACACATGAAAGGCCCTGACCAACCCACCTAATCACACTTGCCAGCGCTTGGCTCATAGCCTTGAATGTTATGGCATGCCAAGTACTCATCCAGGTACTTTTGAAAGGATGTGAGGCATCTCGCCTCCACCACCCTCCCAGGCAGTGCATTCCAGACCCTCACACCCTCTGGATAAAAAAAGATTTTTGTCAAATCCCCTCTAAACTTCCCACCCCTCACTTTGAGCTTGTGTCCCCCCATAACTGACCCTTCAACTAAGGGGAACAGCTGCTCCCTATCTATCATGTCCATGTCCCTCATAATCTTGAACACCTTGATCAGGTCGCCCCTCAGACTTCTCTGCTCCAGATAAAACAACCCAAGCCTATCCAATCACTCTTTATAACTTAAATGTCCCATCCCAGGCAGCATCCTTGTGAATCTCCTCTGCATCCCTACCAGTGTAATCACATCCTTCCTATAATATGGCGACCAGAACTGCACACAGTACTCCAGCTGTGGCTTCACCAAAGTTCTATACAACTCCATCATGACCTCCCTGCTTTTGTAATCTATAACCCGATTGCTAAAGGCAAATGTCCCATATGCGTTTTTCACCATCCTACTAAAATGCCCTTCCGCTTTCAGTGATCTGTGGACAAACACACCAAGTTCCCTCTGGTCTTTGGAATGTCCCAGTGTCAGACCTTTCATGGTATACTTCCTTATCAAATTACTCCTTCCAAAGTGAATCACCTCACACTTTTCAGGGTTAAATTCCATCTGCCACTTATCTGCCCATTTGACAATCTCATCTATATCTTCCTGTAACCCAAGACACTCAATCTCACTGTTAACCACCTGGCCAATCTTTGTATCATTGGCAAACATATGATCCTACCCCCCCTCATAGTCATCTATGTCATTTATATAAATGACGAACAATACGCGGCCCAGTACAGATCTCTGTGGTGCACTACTGGTCACTGACCTCTAATCACCAAAGCAGCCATCTGTCACAACCCTCTGCAGAATACTACTGTGCAGAAGAGGCCCTTTGGCCCATCAAGTCCAATTATGTATCCACCTTGTCAGATCACCCTGTATCCCATGTGCATCAGCCTTTTTAATAAGTCTCCATGTAGGACTTTGTCAAAGGCTTTGCTGAAGTTCATGTTAACTACATCAACTGCATTATCCTCATTCACATACTTGGTTACACGCTCAAAAAATTCAATCAAATTTGCTAGGTGTGGTGTTCCATTGACAAAACCAGGTTGACTATCTCTGATCAAATATTGCCCTTCCAAATGGAGATAGATTTTCCCCTTCCAAATGGAGATAGATTTTCCCCTTCAGAATCTTCTCCAGTAGTTTCCCAACCACAGATGTGAGACTCGCTGGTCTGCAATTCTCTGGCTTGTCTCTACAACTTTCTTAAATAGTGGGACTACATTAGCTGTCCTCCAATCCTCTGGCACCTCTTCGGTGGCCAGGGGGGAATTAAAAATTTGGGTCAGAGCCCCTCAGTTTCCTCCCTTGCCTCCCACAGCAGCCTCCTACTAAAGGGGAATGCAGTGTAAACACAGGTACACAATATAATCCAGGAACAGAATGTACTCCAGGAGCACAATGCAATCCAGGAACAGAATGTACTCCAGAAACGCAATGTAATCCCGGAACACAATGTAAACACAGGCAAACATAGAGATGTAAACATAGAAACTTGAAGTAGGAGAAGGCCATTTGGCCCTTCAAGCCTGCTCTGCCATTCATTATGATCATGGCTGATCATCAAATTCAATATCCTGATCCCGTCTTCCTTCCAATATTCTCAAGAGCAGTATCTAATTTCTTCTTGAAATCACACAACGTTTTGGCCCCAGCTATTTCTGTACTAGTGAATTCCAGAGATACAGCACTCTCTGGGTAAAGAAATTTCTCCTCACCTCAGTCCAAAAAGATTTTCCCCTCATCTTCAAACTGTGACCCCTAATTTTGGATTCCCTCACTGTCAGGAACACAGGAACTTGATATAGACACAGGAACACAATGTAATCCAGGGACTACAATTACATGCAATAATTATAAACAATAATAGGAAGACAGATTATTACTTGAATGGGTGTAAATTGAGAGAGGTGGATACTCAACGAGACCTTGGAGTCCTCATGCATCAGTCTGTGGATCAGTGTACCTAAGTGCTGAAAATAAGCACTTAGGTACACTGGAAGTAAAGAAGACAAATGGTGTGTTGGCCTTCACAGCGTGAGGATTTGAGTACAGAATAGGGATATTTTACTGCAATTATATAGGGTGTTGGTGAGACCACACGTTGAATATTGAATGATAGAATCGTAGAATCCCTATTGTGCAGAAATAGTCCATTCAGCCCATCAAGTCTGCACTGACCACAATCCTACTCAGGCCCTTTCTCCATAACCCCATGGATTTATCCTAGCTAGTCCCCTGACAATAAGGGGCAATTTAGCATGGCCAATCCATCTAGCGCAAACACCTTTGGACTGTGGGAGGAAACCAGGGCACCCGGAGGAAACCCACTCAGACATGGGAAGAATGTGCAGACTCTGCACGGACAGTGACTCAAGCTGGGAATGTGCAATTTTGGTGTCCTTATCAGAGGAAGAATATCCTTGCTATAGAGGGAGTGCAGCAAAGGTTTACCAGGCTGATTACTCAGATGGCAGGTCTGTCATATGAGGAGAGACTAAGTCAGTTAGGATTATATTCACTGGAGTTAGAAGAGTGAAAGGGGACTTTGTAAAAACTGATAAAATTCTAACAATGTTAGACAGGATAGATTCAGAAAGAATATTTCCAATGGTGGGGAGTCCAAAACTAGAGGTCATAGTTTGAGGATGAGGGGTGAACCTTTTAGGACTGAGGTGAGGAGAAATTTCTCCATCCAGAGGGTGGTGAATGTGAGGAATTCACTACCACTGAATATAGTTGAGGCCAAAATGTTGTGTGATTTCAAGAAGAAATTAGATATAGCTCTTGGGGTTAAAGGAATCAAGGGTTATAAGGGGAAACCAGGATATTGAATTTGATGATCGGCCATGATCAAAATGAATGGCAGAGCAGGCTCGAACAGCCTGCTTCTCGTTTCTATGTTTACAATTCAAACCAGGAACACAATGTAAAAAGGGGAAGACAATGTAATCCACGAACCCAATTAAACCAGGAACACAATGCAAAAGTGGCATAGTGGTTAGCACTACTGCCTTCAGCACCAGGGACCTGGGTTCAATTCCCGGCTTGGGTCACTGTCCGCGCAGAGTCTGCACATTCTCCCCACATCTGCGTGAGTTACCTCTGTGTACCCCTGTTTCCTCCCACAATCCGAAAGACTGAAATGCACCAAAAGGCTAGGTGCATTGGCTATGCCTGAACAGGCACCGGAGTGCGGTGATTTGGGGATTTTCACAGTAGCTTCATTGTAGTGTTAATGTAACCCTACTTGTGACTAATAAATAAACATGAACTTAAAAGGGGAACGCAGTGTAAACACAGGTACATAATTTAATTTCAGGAACACAACATAGATAGAGGAACACAGTGTAATTCCAGGAAAACAGTGTGATCCAGGAACAGATTTTAAACAAAGAGAACAGTGTAAAAATGGAAACTCAATGGGAATACTGTGTAATCCAGGAACCGCATTAAACAGGGAACACAATTTAAAGAGAGGAACATAATGCAATTCCAGGAATACAGTGTAAAAAGAGGAACACAGACACGGCAGCAGGTTTGCACCATGCAGCCACCCTACAGCATGTGTCTCTCCCTGTCTCTGCCTCCCCATTTCGAAACGCGCTTACTGTGCTGCCCCGTGTGTTCTGGCCTCTTTCGGCTGCAGTTTAGGCCGTGCCGGCCTCTGGTGGAGGATCGAGCAGACCCTGCAGCGGGGAATCCCGGGGACAGACCGAGGATCGAGCATGGGAGAGCGGCAGGTGAGGCCCCAGAGAGAGAGAGAGACTCCTCCAGAGAAACTCCCCCAGCATTGCACCCCAGAGACATACTCACACTGTCCCATCTCACTGTATAACATTGGGGTACAGCGCTGGTGGGGATAGGTCTGTCAGTGTATAATACTGGGGTACAGCACTGGTGGGGATGGGTCTGTTGCTGTATAACACTGGGTACAGCACTGGTGGGGATGGGTCTGTTGCTGTATAATACGGGGTACAGCACTGGTGTGGATGGGTGTGTCGCTGTATAACACTGGGGTACAGCACTGGTGGGGATGGGTCTGTTGCTGTATAACACTGGGTACAGCACTGGTGGGGATGGGTCTGTTGCTGTATAATACGGGGTACAGCACTGGTGTGGATGGGTGTGTCGCTGTATAATACTGGGGTACAGCACTGGTGTGGATGGGTCTGTTGCTGTATAATACTGGGGTACAGCACTGGTGGGGATGGGTCTGTCGCTGTATAACACTGGGGTACAGCACTGGTGGGGATGGGTCTGTTGCTGTATAATACTGGGGTACAGCACTGGTGGGGACGGATCTGTTGCTGTATAATACTGGGGTACAGCACTGGTGGGGACGGGTCTGTTGCTGTATAATACTGGGGTACAGCACTGGTGGGGATGGGTCTGTCGCTGTATAATGCTGGGGTACAGTACTGGTGGGGATGGGTCTGTTGCTGTATAATACTGGGGTACAGCACTGGTGGGGACGGGTCTGTTGCTGTATAATACTGGGGTACAGTACTGGTGGGGATGGGTCTGTCGCTGTATAATACTGGGGTACAGTACTGGTGTGGATGGGTGTGTCGCTGTATAATACTGGGGTACAGTACTGGTGGGGATGGGTCTGTTGCTGTATAACACTAGGGTACAGTACTGGTGGGGATGGGTCTGTCGCTGTATAATACTGGGGTACAGTACTGGTGGGGATGGGTCTGTCGCTGTATAATACTGGGGTACAGTACTGGTGGGGATGGGTCTGTCACTATAACACTGGGGTACAGTACTGGTGGGGATGGGTCTGTCGCTGTATAACACTGGGGTACAGTACTGGTGGGGATGGGTCTGTCACTGTATAACTCTGGGGTACAGTACTGGTGGAGACGTGTCTGTCACTGTATAATACTGGGGTGCAGTACTGGTGGGAACCAGTCTATCACTGTATAACACTGGGGTACAGTACTTGTGGGGCTGGGTCTGTCGTTGTATAACACTAGGGTACAGTACTGGTGGGGATGGGTCTGTCACTGTGTAACACTGGGGTACTGCGCTGGTGGGGACGGGTCTGTCACTGTAACACTGGGTACAGTGTTGCTGGGGACGGGTCTGTCAGTGTATAATACAGTACCGGTGGGGATGGGTATGTCACTGTATAACACTGGGATAAAGTACTGGTGGGGATGGTCTGTCAGTGTGTCACACTAAGGTATAGTACTGGTGGAGATGGGTCTGTCACTGTATAACACTGGGGTACAGTACTGGTGGGGATGGGTCTGTCACTGTATAACACTGGGGTACAGTACTGGTGGGGACAGGTCTGTCACTGTATAATACTGGGGTACAGTACAAGTGGGGATGGATTTGTCGGTGTATAACACTGGGATAAAGTACTGGTGTGGATGGGTCTGTCAGTGTATAACACTGGTGCACAGTACTGGTGGGGATGGGTCTGTCAGTGTATAACACTGGGGTACAGTACTGGTGAGGCTGGGTCTGTTGCTCTATAACACTGGGTACAGCACGAGTGGGGACGGGTCTGTCACTGTATAACACTGGGGTACAGTACTGGTGGGGAGGGTCTGTCATTGTATAACACTGAGGTACAGTACTGGGGTGGGGACAGGTCTGGCACTGTATAACACTGGGGTACAGTACTGGTGGGGATGGGTCTGGCACTGTATAACACTGGGGTACAGTACTGGTGGGGATGGGTCTGTTACTGTATAACACTGGGGTACAGTACTGGTGGGGATGGGTCTGTCACTGTATAACACTGGGTACAGTACTGGTGGGGATGGGTCTGTCACTGTATAACGCTGGGATACAGTACTGGTTGGGGAGGGGTCTGTCACTGTATAACACTGGGGTACAGTACTGGTGGGGATGGGCCTGTCACTGTATAACACTGGGGTACAGTACTGGTGGGGATGGGCCTGTCACTGTATAACACTGGGGTACAGTACTGGTTGGGGATGGGTCTGTCACTGTATAACACTGGGGTACAGTACTGGTTGGGGATGGGTCTGTCACTGTATAACACTGGGGTACAGTATTGGTGGGGATGGGTCCGACATTGTATAATACTTGGGTACAGTACTGCTGGAGGTAAGTGTTAATATTGCCCTGTTCTACCCTCTCGGGTGAGGGTATTATCTTGAAGACTTCTATCTGGTCACCGCACCGCCTTCTCCTCTACAGAGACATGGGTCCTTGTCTCTTTTGCCTTTCCTCAGAGTTATTCTGGTTCTTCGTCACCATTACAAATTAATTCTATGCCGTCACATATCTATTTTGTAGTGTTCATAATGCTCTTGATTGTGCTGTTTGCAAAGTTATGAACAAGTTTAACATGGCTTCGCTGCTTTGTATTTTTGTCCATGTTAGAATGAAGGCTGTGTATGGTTTGTATTTCTGTATTTGACTTTTTGTCATGGAGTGTGCCATACAATGATTGGTATAAGTCACCCGATATCCTTTTACTGCAGAATCTTATTTTGCTTCATATTTTCCAAGCAGTGGGCAATCTCCTTCACCCTTCCAAGATCCACCTCCTCAGACTTAAGCTGTATCAAGACTAATTTACCATTACATGCGCAGGCTGCAATTTTTTTCCTGTCCTCTTGCATGTTGACATGTCCTTTCTTTGTGTTAACTACCCACCCTAATCTGGCCTAAAAACAGACTCTCTCCACAGAAGCTGCTAGACCTGCTGAGTATTTCCAGCATTTCTGTTTTTATTCCAGATTTCCATGCAGTATTCTGCTTACACCCAAGTTTGGTGTTGACTGGAAATTTTGAAATCTTCTAATTCTGATGAGGAGAGATTGGTTCAACTGGGCCTGTATTCACTGGAAGTTTAAGTTTGTGTATTCACCACAAGTCAGCTAATATTAATGCTGCAATGAAGTCACTGTGAACATCCCCTAGTCGCCACACTCCGGCACCTATTTGGATATACAGAAAGAATTTAGCACCTAACCTGCACATCTCTCGGACTGTGGGAGGAAACCGGAGCGCCTGGAAGAAAACCACGCAGACATGGGGAGAAAGTGCAAACTCCACACAATGACCCAAGCTGGGAATCGAACCTGGGTCAGTGGCGCTGTGAGGTGACACTGTGCCAAGAGGGATGAGAATTGACCTGATTGAAATGTATAAAATCCTAATTGGGCCAAACAGACTCAATGCAGGGAGGATGTTTTCCATGGTTGGGGAATCTGGAACCCGGGGGCCCAGTCTTAGGATACAGGGTAGACCATCTAGGACTGAGATGAGGACACATGTCTTCACTCAGAGGCTGATGAACCACAGAATTCACTGCCACAGAAGACTGTGGAGGCCATGTTATTGAATACAGGGAATGTATTCGAGAAAGATTTATTTTTTTAATGGCATCCAAGGATATGGGAAGAATGCGGGAATATGGCATTGAGAGTAACAGCCCTGATCTGACTGAATGACAGAGTAGGCTTGAAAGGCCAAATGGCCTCGTTTCTGTGTTTGTATTCCCAAGTTCAAGCTGTTTGTCGAAGTTTTGAACGACAGTGGTGCTGGCACTGATCCCGGGGAACATTACTTCCATCCATTTATCTGTCTGGGTAGTTTAACCCTGACCCCACTGCTTTCTGTTTAGTGGCCACTAACACTGACAGTCAGAAGTGCACGATACTTATCAAAGACCTTTTGGATAGTGCATCTGCCTCTTAGGTTACTTTTTGCCCAATTTAACTTCCAGTTAATATTTTGGTGTGAAAGCTTGCTGTGGCCTGTTGTGCAGTGGGAGCTTCCAGGGAATGGAGGCTCAGTGTGGAACGTTCCTGCAGTGCATCGTTCTAGTCTGTCTCTAACAGACAGCATTTGACCTCTCCCTTTGTTTACACACCCCGCTGGAGTCAAATAACTTGGTGGGCACACACAACATGGAAGGCTCAGGAGAGTTGTGAAATCCTGCAAGAAATTAGAATACTATGTTCTTTGAAGATGTATGCGCGTGTGTGCGTGCGCGTGTGTGTGTGTGTGTGTGTGTGTGTGTGTGCGTGCGCATGCACACATGTATCATGTGCGTGTGTGTGTATGCGTGTGTGTGTGCGCATGCGTTCGTGTATATGCATGCACATGTGCACGTGCATATGTGTGCGTGCGGGGGGGGGTGTGTGTGTGTGTGTGTGTAAGTGCGTATGTGTTTTAAATTCAGTTTTGTACTGTGGCCATCACTGGCAAAACCAACATTTATTGCCCATCCCTTGAGAAGGGAGTTATTTGACAAGGAAGCATACTATGAAAGGTCTGACACTGGGACATTCCGAAGAACAAAGGGACTTTGGCATGTTTGCCCATAGATCTCTAAAGGCAGAAAGGCAGGTTGATAGCGTGGTGAAAAAGGCACATGGGACACTGGCCTTTATCAATTGGGGTATAGATTGCGAAAGCAGAGAGGTCATGATGGAGTTGTATCGAACTTTTGTGAGGCCACAGCTGGAGTACTGTGTGCAGTTCTGGTCATCACATTGTAGGAAGAGTGTGATTGCACTGGATGGGGTGTGGAGGAGGTTCACCAGGATGCTGCCTGGGATGGAACATTTAACTTATGAAGAGAGGTTGGATAGGCTTGGGTTGTTTTGGGGCGTTTGACAAGGTACCTCACAAGAGGTTATTGCAGAAGGTAAGGGGGCATGGAGTTGGGGGTAGGGTGTTAGCGTGGATAGAGGATTGGTTGTCAAATAGGAGGCAAAGAGTAGGGGTTAATGGGTGCTATTCAGATTGGCGGTTGGTGACTAGTGGAGTGCCCCAGGGGTCGGTGCTGGGGCCTCAGCTATTTACCATTTATATAGATGATCTGGAGGAGGGAACCGAGTGTATGGTGTCGAAATTTGCTGATGACACCAAGATTGGTGGAACGGCAAATTGCGCGGAGGGTGTGGAGAGTCTGCAGAAGGATCTAGATAGGCTGGGCGAATGGGCCAGGAAATGGCAAATGGAATTTAATGTTGGCAAGTGTGGGGTGGTCCACTTTGGTAGGAATAATGGTAGGAAGGACCATTACTTATGTGGCGAAAAACTGCAGCATGCGACGGTGCAGAGGGACCATGGGGTCCTTGTGCATGAGTCACAAAAACCCAGCCAGCAGGTGCAGCAGGTGGTCAGGAAGGCGAATGGGATGCTGGCCTTCATAGCGAGGGGGATTGAATATAAAAGTAGGGAGGTCTTGCTGCGGCTGTATAGGGCATTGGTGAGGCCGCAGCTGGAGTACTGTGTGCAGTTTTGGTCGCCGTTCTTACGCAAGGATATTTTGGCCTTGGACGGAGTGCAGAGGAGCTTTACTAGGATGATACCAGAGTTGAGGGGGTTGAGCTATGAGGAGAGGCTGAATAAACTAGGCTTGTACTCGTCAGAGTTTAGAAGAATGAGGGGAGATCTCATTGAGACGTTTAAGATGATGAATGGGATGGATAGGATAGAGGTGGAGAGACTCTTCCCGCTCAGAAAGGACAGTAGGACTAGGGGGCACAGCCTCAAGATAAAGGGGGGGCAGTTTAGAGCAGAGTTGAGGAAGAACTTCTTCACTCAAAGGGTGGTGAATCTCTGGAATTCTCTGCCCGTTGAAGTGGTGGAGGCTGCCTTGCTAAATATTTTTAAGACGTGGGTTGATGGGTTTTTGATAAGCGAGGGGATTAAGGGTTATGGGGAGAGGGCAGGAATGTGGAACTGAGACACGACAGATCAGTCATGATCTTATTGAATGGCGGGGCAGGCTCGAAGGGCTAGATGGCCTACTCCTGCTCCTATTTCTTATGTTTTCTCTGGAGCAGAGAAGACTGAGGAGAGATCTGATTGAGGTGCTCAAGATTATGAGGGGCACAGACCGAGTGGATAGGGATAAGCTGTTCCCCTTAGTTGAAGGGTCAGTTATGAGGGTGGGAGGATTAGGGGGAATTTGAGGAAAAACTTTTTTACCCAGAGGGTGGTGACGGTTTGGAATGCACTGCCTAGGAGGGTGATGGAAGCGGGATGAGCACTTGACATTCAAGGCTGTGGGCCAAGTGTTAGCAAGTGGGATTAGGTTGGCAGGTCAGGGCCTTTCATGTATCAGTGCAGATTCGATGGGCCAAAGGGCCTCTTCTCTGTTGTATGATTCTGTGATTCTGAAAAGAGAGCTGCTTTCGTGAATTGATGTCTGTTTATTGACGGTACTCCCACAGCGCTGTTAGGAAGAGTCAATCTGCTTTTATTACTCTTATAGGATTTCACACAATGCTTTGCTGGGCTATTTTGGAGCGCAGTTTAAAAAAAAATCTTTCACAGAATATGGGTGTTACTGGTTAAGCTAACATTTGATGCCCATCCCTATTTGCCCTTGACAGGATGGTGGTATGCCACCTTCTTGAACTGTCACAGTCCGTGTGGCATAGGTATACCCATTGTGCTGTTAGGGAGGGAGCTCCAGGATTTTGACCCAGCGACAGTGAGGGAATGGTCGATATATTTCCAAGTCAGGATTTTGAGTGAAACACTATCGTGGTGTGCACACACTAGTCCCTGCCTCTGACTAGAATTCAGCAGGCTCAGTCCAGGGCCTGCCTAATGAAAAGCCTGGGTAATAAGTTCTAGATGGGCAGGCTACTCACTGCCTGTTACCAGGGGAACTCGTACTCAACCAGCCCCAAAGGGAGATCAATCAGTGATTCCCCGTGGACATCGAAGGGGGGGGTTATCACAACAGGAATAGAAGTTATTGGGAAATAGAATGTTATCGTTTATTGTGAGGGGAGTTTAATATAAGAGCAAGTAGGCCGTACTTTGATTGTACAGAGTATTGATGAGACCACATCTGGATGACTGTGTAGAGTATTGGTCTCCTTATGGAAGGATGGATGTAAATGCAGAAGCAGTTTGCTAAACTAACATCTTATGGCGAAGATTTGGATAGGCTAGGAATGTGTGGTGCAGTCAGACCTGCCATGGTCTTGTTGAATGATGGAGCAGGCTCAATGGGCTAAGTGGCCTGCTCCTGCTTTTAGCTCCTATGTTTGCATGTAAAATACTGATGTCAAACCAAGTTAGGACAACTGACTCACAGAGGTATCCTACTTAAGGGAGAGATCTTGAGAAAGAATTCCACAGCCTTGGACCCAGACAGCTGAAGGAATGACTACCCCAATGTGAAAAAAAACACGGGGAATGTGCAGAGAAGCCATGGTTGGAGGAACGTCAAGATCGTGAGCGTTATTGGAATGGATGAGGTTATGGAGATACGCAGAGGAGTTGGTGCAGGCTCGGGGACAAGGCAGCTGAGCTTTGGATAACCTGATGTTTACAGAGGGTAGAAAGTTGGAGGCTGACAGGGAGTGTGGTAGAGTTGTCAGGTCTGGAGGTAACAAGGGCATGGATGAGAGTTTCTGCAGCAGAAGAGCTGAGACAGGGCCAGAGTTGGATGACTGAAGCAGTCCGTGTTCAAATGCAACAACATCTGGATAATACCCAGGTTTGGGCTGACAAATGATGAGCAACACTCACGCCACGCAAATGCCAGGCAATGACCGCCACCAGTAAGACCGACTCTGACCACTGTCCCTTGATATTCAACGGTGTAACCATCACTGAATCCCTCACTTTGAGGTTACCATTGATCAGAAATTCAACTGGACCCATCAGATAAATGCAGTGGCTACAAGAGCAGGTCAGAGGCTAGGAATACTACGGCAAGTAACTCACCTCCTGGCTCCCCAAAACCTGTCCACCATCTACAAAGCACAAGTCAGGAGTGTGCTGGAATACTCCCCACTTGCCTGGATGGGTGCAGCTCCAACAACACTCAAGGAGCTCGACACCATCCAGGACAAAGCAGCCCACTTGATTGGCACCACTTCTACAAATATTCAATCCCTCCATCACCGATGCTCAGTAGCAGCAGTGTGAACTATCTACAAGATGCACTGCAGCAAGTCACCAAATATCCTTAGATAGCACCTTCCAATCCCATAACCACTTCCATCTAGAAGGACAAGGGCAGCAGCTACGTGGGGCCACCACCACCTGCAAGTTCCTTCCAAGCCACTCACCATCCTGACTTGGAAATATATCGCCATTCCTTCACAGTCGCTGGGTCAAAATCCTGAAATTCCCTCTCTAACGGCATTGTGGGTCAACCCACAGAACACGGACTGCAGCGATTCAAGAACGCAGCTTACCACCACCTTCTCAAGACAACTAGGGATGGACAAAAAATGCTGGCCAGCCAGTGACACCCATGTACCACAAATGAATAAGAAAAATGTTACAGAGATGGAGATAGCCAGGGCTTAGTGACTGTCACTTAGTGTGAACTTGTAGAAACAGTTGTCCACACCATCCTGTCTCTCATTCGTTGTCCACACCATCCTGTCTCTCATTCGTTGTCCAGCTGAAACATAGAATCCCTACGAGTGCAGAAGGAGGCCATTCAGCCCATTGAGTTTGCGCCAACTCTTTGACAGAGCATCTTCCCCAGGCCCACACCGGCCCCTCCCACACTATCCCTATAGCACCATGCATTATCCTAGAGCACCCAGAGGAAACCCACGCAGACACAGGGAGAATGTGCAGATTCCACACAGACAGTGACTCAAGCTAGGAATCGAACCCAGGCCCCTGGCACTGTGAAGCAACTGTGCTAATCACTGTGCCACCGTGCCATCCTTGTCCGGTTCCTATCTCTGTAATCTCCTCCTGCCCTAAGAGGATCTAAGAGATCTATCCTTCTCAAGCCCGGCCTCTTGAACATCCCGACTTTAATCACTCCACCACTGGTGGCTGCAACTTCAGCTGTCTTGACCCCCGCCCCGGAATTCCCTCTCTGCACCGCCTCCCGACTACACTTTCCTCCCTTAAGACATTCCCATTGATTTGTTTTGATTATTGTCACATTAGTATACAGTGAAAAGTATTGTTTCTTGTGTGCTATACAGACAAAGCATACTGTTCATTGAGAAGGAAAGGAGACAGTGCAGAATGTAGTGTTACAGTCAAAGCTAGGGTGTAGAGAAAGATCAACTTAGTGCGTGGTAGGTCCATTCAAAAGTCTGCTGGCAGCAGGGAAGAAGCTGTTCTTGAATTGATTGGTCCGAGACCTCAGACTTTTGTATCTTTTTCCCGATGGAAGAAGGTGGAAGAGAGAATGTCTCGGGTACATGGGGTCCTTGATTATGCTGGTTGCTTTGCCGAGGCAGCAGGAAGTGTAAACAGAGTCAATGGATGGGAGACTGGCTTGCGTGATGGATTGGGCTATGTTCACAACCTTTTGTAGTTCCTTGCGGTCTTGGGCAGAGCAGGAACCATACCAAGATGTGATACAACCAGAAAGAATGCTTTCTATGGTGCATCTGTAAAAATTGGTGAGAGTTATAGCTGATATGATCTCTTTGATAATGGTTTTGGCCACCTGCTGTAGTACCTCATGTGGTTTGGTGTTTTATAAGGTCCTAGATATTAAAACCACTAGATAAATGAAGTTGTTGACCTATGGCCAGTCACGTAGACCATCACTTGTGACTTCGATAAGGAGTGTTTGTGTTGGTGGGGATTCTAATTGGAGAGATTCAGACTTGAACTTGCAGGTAAGATTGGCAAAGAAGAAAGAGGTTTTGGAGGCGAGGGAAGTAGGTTTCAAGGACAGACGAGGCAACGATACACATTTGGAAGAGTGGGAGTTACATTAGCAGATTTGAGAGAGAGTGGGGGATTACCTGAGGAGAGGGACTGTTTTCTATATTGGACACGGAGGGTGGGAGGTCACCAGTGTGGTTGGCCTCATGGACAGAGTGACTTGTTGCCCCATTTAAATGAATATTTTCTTCTCTCTAGGTTCATCTGTATGGAATTCTATGGCGAGCTGGACTGCACAGGCAGAAGAAGGGGAAGATTTACTGATGGCCAGCCAGGACACAAGGTATCATACAATCATAGAGTCCCTACAGTGCACAATGAGGCCATTTGGCCCATCAAGTCTGCACCAACCACAATCCCACCCAGGCTCTATCCCCATAACCCCATGCATTTACCCCAGCTAGTCTCCCTGACACTAAGGGGTAATTTAATATAGCCAATCCACCTAACCCGCACATCTTTGGTCTGTGGGAGGAAACCCATGCAGACACAGGGAGAACATGCAAACTCTGCACAGACAGTGACCTGAACAAGAAATAAAACCCGCATCTCTGGCGCTGTGAGGCAGCAGTGCTAATCACTGTGCCACCAAGCCACCCAAAGGCTAACCAGAGACAGAGGAGCGCAGGAAGAGGCTCCCAGGCATTGAGTTGGGAATTACAGAGAATATCGCTCCTTCACAAAGGAAATGGGACAACACGCTGTGAGCTGGTGTGGTCCCACCCAGACCGGGACTGTTCTGCATGGTTTCCAATCCAAACAGTTTTCAATTCATAGAGCCCCTACAATGCAGAAGGAGGCCATTCAGTCCATCGATTCTGCACCAACAACAATCCCGTCTAGACCCTATCCCGGTAACCCCACATATTTATCCCACTAATCCCTCTAACCTATGTACTCTGGGACAGTAAGGGGAAATTTAGCATGGCCAATGCACACCTAATCCGCACATCTTTGGAGTGTGGGAGGAAACCGGAGATCCTGGAGGAAACCCATGCAGACATGGGGAGAATGTGCAAACTCTGCACAGACAGTGACCCAAGTCAGAATTGAACCCAGGTCCCTGGCGCTGTGAGACAGCAGTGCTAACCACTGTGCCGCAGGAGAGCCTAAGAGGGCAAGGTGGGTAGGGGTCTTAACTGACAGCCACCTCATGGCTAAGAAATAAAAACTAAAAACATAAACAGCAGGAAAAGAACGGCAATCCAACCAGGAAGAGTTTACACCCCAGAGAGCAGAGGAAACGTCTGTTTAAAAATGCCAAAAATAAAATGTGCAGTGGGTCCACTTTTATTGTGAGAGTTTCAATTGTGCTTTTATTTCATGTTGTCCAGCCCGAGAGAGGAAGAGAGCCCCCAGGAGCGAGGCATTCTGCATGTCTGGACAGCGTGTGGTAACACCAGCATCCCTGAGCATTTACCTGGCTTGGGTGGAAAGGTGGTGTTGCAGGTTGCCCTGGGGACAGAACACGGTGTGCTCCTACTAGAAGGTGAGCAGGCGGGGCCGGGGGTGGATGGGGGAGCCTTAGGCCTAAGCCCGGCTGGCAGAGAAACAACGGGGAAATACCAACAGCCTGGATAATTAGTGGGATGGGCAAAGTGTAAAAATCTGCAAGGCCAGTAATCATAGAATTCCTACAGTGCAGAAGGAGGCCATTTGGCCCGTCACATCTGCACTGACAACAATCCCACCCAGGCCCTATTCCCACAACCCATCTACCCTGCTAATCCCTCTAATCCATGTATCCTGGGACACGAAGGGGCAATTTAGCATGACTAATCGACTTAACACGCACATCTTTGGTGTGTGGGAGGAAACCGGAGCACCCGGAGGAAACTCACGCAGACACAGGGAGAATGTGCAAACTCCACACAGACAGTGACCCAAGGCCGGAATCAAACCCGGGTCCCTGGCACTGTGAGGCAGCAGTGCTAACCACTGTGCCACCATGCCACCCATGTTTCAAGTTCAATAATGGTCCTCTTTCAAATCCAATATTTGGCTGTTCCAACTCTCCCCTGGCTGTTGTCCCGTAAATATAAGCTTGTTTTGAAGCCAAGTTGTATTCCCAATCCCTACTGTATGCACAGTTCCCCCTCCTGACCTCCATCACCTTGTCCAGCACTGTGACACCATGGGGCCATTTCTCAAGATACTTTTGGTGAACTGGAGCCTGAAATCCTTTTCTCTTTTCAGGCGGAGATGTCTGCAGCTTTGGATGCTTTCCCTGGAGACCGGAGAGTGAGCTCCGTCACTCGGCAGTGCCTGTTCTGGAGCCGGGATTAGCTGGCCTGCGCGTGGCGAGCGTGGCAGCCGGGAGCCTCCACAGCGGAGCAGTGACACAGGATGGAGCTGTGTACATGTGGGGAGAGAATGGGTCCTGCCAGTGCGCAGTCCAGGGTCCGAGCCAGGTCCCGAATCCCACTCTGGTTACAATCTGCGACCCCGAAACCAGCCCCCCCGAACTGGCCAAGACGGTGCAGCTGGCCTGCGGGGAGCAGCACACCCTGGCCCTGTCGTCCAAGAGAGAGGTTTGGGCCTGGGGCAGCGGCTGCCAACTTGGCCTGGTCACCACCGCCTTCCCCGTGGCCAAGCCCCAGAAGCTGCAGCACCTGGCCGGCCGGACGGTCATGCAGATCGCTTGCGGTGCCCACCACAGCCTGGCGCTGGTCCAGAGGCCCTGGCCACACGAGAAGAGGCAGAATTCGGAGAAATGCTGCCACTGTCACCAGCTGCTGCTAACCATGACGGACAAGGAGGACCACGTGATCATCTCGGACAGCCACTACTGCCCGCTGGGCATGGCACTGTCCAGCTCCGAGCCCTCTGCCCCCATCCCCGCCGACCAGCCCCCTCCCCCTCCCGAGCTGCCTCCTCACCGTCAGGCCGCCAGCTCCCAGCTTCCCCAGTCCGTTCAGCCCCAGTGCTCACTGGACGCCGCCGACGAGGTGGAACAGGCAGGGGGTCCAGATACCGCTGGGGAGGGAGCACCTCCCGATCCGCCACGGGAGCCTGAACAGGCGGCAAATGGCACCAAGCCCCGGAGTTCACACTACCCCGACGAAGAGGCAGTGAAGGCCTACCTCAGAAAGCTGTCGGACAACTCGCAGCTGGACTGCTCGGTGAAGAACGCCCATCCTGCCAGCGTGCCACTCTTAACCTCGTCCGAGGGCACCCAGCCCACCAGCCCTTCGTCTGCAGCCCCTTCCACATTCAACAACCTGGTGGTCTCCTGCGCCTCAGTGGTGGGGGAGAGAGTAGCCGCCACCTACGAAGCCCTCTCACTCAGGAAAGTGGTGAATTACTACTACCCCGCGCCGGGTGTGGTTGCCGCTTGCATCGGCAGCCCTGCCAGCAGCGGAATCCAGCACAAGGAGACCAGAGAGGAGCTGGTGAAGATGGAGGAGTGCATGCCCGACAAAAAGAGCTTCAGCCTGGGGGACATCCGCGAGCAAGGCTCCGAAGGCATGTGCCGCCGGCTGTCTCTGCCAGGCCTTCTCTCGCAAGGTACTGCACCACGGCAAGCCAAGGGCGGGGTTCAGGCAAGCAGAGGGCACCAATCCAAATGGAACCATGGTCCCAAAACCGCAGCATCGCTGCAAAGGGCAGATGGATGATTTGTGTAGATGCCCCCTGCCAATCACAATGCACCAACCCTGCCTCCCCCCCGCCCGCCCGCCAACCCTGCCTCCCCCCACCCGCCCGCCGACCCTGCCTCCCCCTCGCCTGCTGACTGACTCCCTCTCACCCGCCCGCCGACCCTGCCTCCCCCTCGCCCGCCCGCCGACCCTGCCTCCCCCTCGCCCGCTGACTGACTCCCTCTCACCCGCCCGCCGACCCTGCCTCCCCCTCGCCCGCCCACCGACCCTGCCTCCCCCTCGCCCGCTGACTGACTCCCTCTCACCCGCCCGCCGACCCTGCCTCCCCCTCGCCCGCTGACTGACTCCCTCTCACCCGCCCGCCGACCCTGCCTCCCCCTCGCCCGCCCGCCGACCCTGCCTCCCCCCGCCCGCCCGCCGACCCTGCCTCCCCCCCCGCCCGCCCGCCGACCCTGCCTCCCCCCCGCCCGCCCGCCGACCCTGCCTCCCCCTCGCCCGCCCGCCGACCCTGCCTCCCCCTCGCCCGCCCGCCGACCCTGCCTCCCCCTCGCCCGCCCGCCGACCCTGCCTCCCCCTCGCCCGCCCGCCGACCCTGCCTCCCCCTCGCCCGCCCGCCGACCCTGCCTCCCCCTCGCCCGCCCGCCGACCCTGCCTCCCCCTCCCACCGACTATGTCTCGTCGTCTCCCACCGACTGTGTCTCTACTTGACCCACACCCGTGATTTCTCTGTTGAAACATGATTTGATTTATTATTGTCACATGTATTGGGATACAGTGAAAAGTATTGCTTCTTGTACGTTACACAGATGAAGCATACTTGTTCATAGAGAAAGAAAGGAGAGGGTGCAGAATGCAGTGTTACAGTCATAGCGAGGGTGCAGAGAACAATCAGCTTAATACAAGGTAGGTCCATTCAAAAGTCTGATGGCAGCAGAGAAGAAACTGTTCTTGAGTTGGTTGGTACGTGACCTCAGATTTTTGTATCTTTTTCTCGATGGAAGAAGGTGGAAGAGAGGATGTCCAGGGTGCGTGGGGTCCTTGATTACGCCCACATTTTAGCCCTTTTATTCATTTATAGGACATGGATGTCACTGTCTGGCCAGCATTTATTGCCCTTCCCTACTTGCCCTTGAACTGAGTGGCTTGCTTGGTCATTTCAGAGGGCAGTTGAGAGTCACATGTAGGCCACATCAGGGTCTGGGATCACATAGAGGTCAGACCGGGTAAGGACGGCAGATTTCCTTCCCTAAAGAACATTAGTGAACCAGATGGCTTTTTCTGACAATGGTTTCATGGTCATCAGTAGATTCTTAACTCCAGATATTTTTTATTGAATTCAGATTCCACCATCTGCCATGGCAGGATTCGAAGCCGGGTCCCAGAACATTATCTGAGTTTCTGGATTAATAGTCCAATAGTACCACTATTGGATACTATAGATAATACCACTAGGCCATCACCTTCTCCTCACATCTTGTGAATGAATTAAAAAAAAGTTAAATATTGGGACAACTGAATTATTTTGAATTTTGATCCAAACATAATTCCAGAAGTGCTGAGCTCTCTCTGCCCAGCAACAGTTTGTGATTAAGCCAGTTTGCCACTTTGATGTCATATTTGATCCTGAGATGATCTCAGATCTCATATTAATACTGTCACTAAGACCAGCTGTTTCCACCTCCAGGAAACCGCTTAAGCTCACCCCTGCCTCCACTCGTCTGTTGCTGAAACCCTCATTTATGTCTTGTTACCTCTAGACCCAATGCAGTCCTTGTTGCTCTCCCTCAACCAACCCTCTGTAAACTTGAGGTCATCCAGAATTCAGCTAGTCATGTCCTATCTCAGAGCGCGTCCCACCCTATACTCACTGATCCACAATGGTTCCCTGCCGAGCAATGCCTTAACTTTGAAATTCTCACCTTTTTTTAATCAAATCCCTCCATAGAATTCCTGCAATGCAGAAGGAGGTCGTTGGGCTCATTGAGTCTGCACCAACCACAATCCCACCCAGGCCCTATCCTCATAACCCCAAGTATTTAAGCTGCTAATCCCTCTGACACTAAGTGACAATTTAGCATGGCCAATCCACCTAACCTGCACATCTTTGGACTGTAGGAGGAAAGAGGATGGCACAGTGGTTAGCACTGCTGCCTCTCAGTGCCAGGGACCCAGTTTCGATTCCAGTTTGGGTCACTGTCTATGTGCAGTTTGCATGTTCTCCCCGTGTCTGCATGGGTTTCCTCTGGATGCTCCAGTTTCCTCCCACACTCCAAAGATGTGCGAGTTAGGTGGATTGACAATGTTAAATTGCCCCTCGGTGTCAGGGGGACTAACTAGGGTAAAAGTATGGGTAATGGGGATAGGGCCTGGGTGGATTGTAATCATTGCAGACTCAATGGGCTGAATGGCCTCTTTTTGCATTTTAGGATTATCTGATTTGATACGAAACCGGAGCACCCGGAGGAAACCCACGTAGACACAGGGAGAACATGCAGACTCCACACAGACAGTGACCCAAGCCAAGAACTGCCATCCTCACTGACAAATACCTGTTTTTCCCTTCTCATTATCTGTCAAATGTAGAGACAGTGCTGATGGCCAGTTGCATGTACAGAAAGCACTGGCTTGGGTAGACTAACATGGTTTACTATTTCGGTCTACCCTGTAATCTTCTCCAGCCACACAATCCTGAGATTTCTCCATTCCTTGAATTCTGGCCTGCCATGAATTTTCAATGAGAATTGTTTTGCTATTGGTGACCTTCAGTTACCTGGGCCCCCAAGCTCTAGCATTCCCTCCCTAAACATCTCTGTGAGCAGCACGATAGCACAGTGGTTAGCATTGCTGCCTCACAGCACCGGGGACCCGGGTTTGATTTACGTCTCGGATCACCATCTGTGTGAAGTCTGCACATTCTCCCCGTGTCTTCGTGGGTTTCCTCTGGATGCTGCAGTTTCCTTCTACAGCCCAAAGATGTGTGGGTTAGGTGGATTGGCCATGGCAAATTGCCCCTTAGTGTCAGGGGAATTAGCTGGGGTTACAAGGGGCTATTCTGTTAGGGCCTAGATGGGATTGTCAGTGCAGACTCAATGGGCTGAATGGCCTTCTTCTGCTCTGTAGGGATTCTATATTTATCTGCTTTGCAATCCTCCTTTATGGCACTGCTTGAAACTTAACCAAGTGGTTATTGACCTAATATCTCCATATGTTATCTTCAATATTTTCCATATATCTCCATCCAAAGGTGTGTAGGTTAGATGGATTTGCCATGATAAATGTGTGAGGGTTACAGGGATAGGGCAGGGGAGAGGGCCTGGTGAAGATACTCTGTCAGAGAGCTAGTGAGGACTTGATGGGCCAAATGGCCATTTCTGCGCTGTAGGGATTCTATACGTGGATTAGTGTCACACTTTGTTTGAGAACAGACCTGTAAAGCACCTTGGCATGTTTCATTACATTATAAGGTGCACTATAAATGTAGGTTGTTGTTGTTTAAGTATTGAACAGATGAAAAAACAACTCCAGACAATAGTAAACAGGATCACGCGAAACTGATTTGCCCACTTGAACCAAGAGTGTTTGGTTTCAAATCATAGTCGTGTGTCATGGTATCAGAGCATCAGTGCAGTCAGCACTCTTGCATTCACCTAGCACCTATAAACAAGCGTGTCTTTTTCTTTCAGTCTCTCCGAGGCTCCTTAGGAAAGCTGGGCGTGCAAGAATACGGTCGGTGAGCCTGACTCCCACACCCGGTAGCGAGGCTGATGCACATTTACCTTCCCTACAGACCGAGTTATGGAGCTGGGGACGAGGCAAAGAGGGTCAGCTGGGCCACGGAGACATCCTTCCCAGGTAATGGGAAACCCCTTCATATACAGACCAGAACTGCACACACTGGGACTGCACATACCTCCATATACACACCGGGACTGCACTCATCTCCATTTTCAGACTGGGACAACACACACTTCCATATACAGACTGGGATTGTGGACACATCCATATACAGACCAAAACTGCAAACACCAGGACTGCAAACACCTCCATTTACAAATCAGGACCGCGCACACCTCCATATATACCAGGACCATACACTCCATATACACACCTGGACTGCAAACCTCTTCATATACAGACCAGAACTGCACACACCTCCATATACAGACCGGGACTGCAGACCCCTCCATATACAGACCAGGACTACAGACCCCTCCATATACAGACGGGGACTGCAAATATCTCCACATACAGAGTGGGACTGCAAACCCCTCTGCACGCAGACCGGGACTGCGCACACTTCCATGTACACACCTGGACTGCACACCTCCATATACACACCTGGGCTGCACACACCTCCAAATACACACCAGCACTGCGCACACCTCCATATACATACCAGGACTGCACACACCTCCATATACACACCAGGACTGCACACACCTCCAAATACACACCAGCACTGCACACACCTCCATATACACACCAGGACTGCACACACCTCCATATACAGACCAGGACTGCACACACCTCCATATACTGACCAGGACTGCACACACCTCCATATACAGACCAGGACTGCAAATCCTTCCATCTACAGACCGGGACTGCACACAGCTCCACACACAGACCGGGACTGCACACACTTCCATTTACAGGCCGGGACTGCAAACCTTTCCATACGCAGACTGGGACTGCAAACCCGTCCCTATACAGACCCAGACTACACACACCTCCATATACAGACCGGGATTGCACATATCTCCATATATAGACTGGGACTGATGTATAAAGATGAAGTGTGTAATAAACTCCAAATGAGGTGTCATAGTGAACACCTGAAACTGGAGTTAGAAAGTGTTGGGCCTTTTTGGATCTCGGAATACTGCACACAATGTTGGGTTGTCACCAGGTGTGATTATTAGTTAGAGAGCTGAGCGGGCAATCACAATGTTCTCGTCTTGCTTACAGGCTACATCCCCTATGCATCAAGAGCCTGAGCAGCAGGGAAGTGGTCCAGGTGGTGGCTGGTGCCTATCACTCGCTGGCTTTAACAGCCCGGTCGCAGGTAAGATCCACACCCACCTGCTGCATTTTTGCTCGCGTGCGTCTGATCCACAGGAGAGCCAGAGAGGCTGAAACAAAAACGGAAAACGCTGGAAAATCCCAGCAGGCCTGACAGCATCTGCGAAGAGAGAATAGAGACAATGTTGACAACCTTGGTGACCCAATGTTGAGAGTAAAGAAAATCAGAGGAGATTTATTCTTTGAGAGTTGGGGGAGGAGGGCTGGGGTTGTTGGTGGGGTGGGGTGGTGGTGTTGTTGTAACTGGACAAAGGGAATGTAAATAGTGATGAAGAAGGCTGAGAAAGATGCTAAAAGTGCCCATTAAGTGATCAGAATGTGTGAGTGGCCGAACAGAGGCACAGATTGTTAAGGGAGTGTCAGGATTGTGGCAAGTACACAGACAGCCCAAACTGAAACATTAATATCGAAAGGCCAAGCAGCAGTGTTACCAAGGCAATAGGCTTTGGAATTTAGCCAATCAATTTGAATCAGGCACTTAGATACCAAAAACTTAGGACCAATCCTATTGTGGGAAATATTAATATGTCATCACAGGTATAAAAAAAGGAGGCTGTGGGGCAAAGAGGTAGAGCAACTGCCACCTGTCAGAGCTAACAGCTCTTAACTCTCTCTCTAGTGTGAGAGGGACATGAGGATATTGAGTCAGGTAAGTTTGATGGGGAGTGGAATATGTGTGTTAGTCTTTCATTGCCACCCTTTCTCCATATTTTTCATATTTTAGCCTTTTTCTTTCCTTTGAGAGAGAGAGAGAATCACTAACTCTCACAGCTTCATCTATGTCTTAGAGAAAAACACCATCTAGATAGCAAAGGTACCAAAGAAGAAGGAAGTTCCAGTCAGAAGAATCAACAGAGAAAGCCCAGAATATTCCAGAAGAGACAAAACCTGGTTGTAATTTAGAGAGTGGCTAAATTCTAATTTTTGTTAATGAGTGGGGTTTGTATTTATTGGAACAGCGTACCATTGGAATCTTGTTTTATTCAGGAATAGTTAATAGTTAGAAGGGATTTATTCAGATAGTATTTAGTTAATTTCTTCATTGATAGATAAATAAATTGTTACATGTTGATTTTAGAGAGAGTGTCAGGGATTTATTATCTATTTAACCACTAGGAGTTGCTGAAGAGCAGGTCACACCACTTCACACACGTTTTACAGATTATAGGCCAGGTACTCCTCTTTGTGTGTTTCAGTGTTAGTTCTCAGAGGGGGTATCCACCTCTGCTTTATAACAACAAGCAAACTAAGACAGACATAACATGAATGTGGGATAAATGTGAGGGAATATGTGGCCAAAGCTGGGGAGTGATGGGATAGAGGAATGGAGAGAGGCAGATGAATGTTAACCGTTTACCTATTGGTCCCAGGATCAGATGCTGTTAGTGTAGAAAAGCCCTGGATTGGGCACCGATCAGCTCTTTTAGACAAATCTCCCTTGCTGGTAACACTGCCTTGACTGGACCAAGGAGGAAATGCAACAATCACCTCCACAAGGCTCTCAAGGTGGGGGAATACATTACCAAACCTCAAGAGTCTTTTGTCCTGTGAAGTTTGTATCCTATGTATGCAGGTAGAAGCTTAATGATTTCACACTGATTCTGTGGGTCCTCAATTTTCTTCCTCCAGGTCTACTCGTGGGGTAGTAATGCCTACGGACAACTTGGCCACACAGAGTCACCCACCGTCATGCCCCGCCTCATCAAGGTATGGCATAGCCAAGCTTTCAACTCAGAAATATGAACAAAAATTGCATTAAAGTTGTTATGAGACATGTGCATAAGCTGTTGATATAGGCAGACCAGGTAAATCCCCACCTTCTGAGAATCGCACAGGGTTTACAAATCTGGAATTAAGAATCTACTGATGACCATGAAACCATTGTCAATCATTGGAAAATCCATCTGGTTCACTAATGTCCTTTCGGGAAGGAAATCTGCCATCCTTACCTGATCTGACCTACACATGACTCCAGATCCACAGCTGAACAAAGAACAGTACAGCACAGGAACAGGCCCTTCGGTCTACCAAGCCTGCACCAATCACGTTGTCCTAGCTAGACCAACCGCTTATATCCTTCTATACCACGGCTGTTATTTCATTCATACAGATAAGTCTTAAATGTGGCTAATGTAACTGCCTCGACCACCTCACTTGGCAGTGCATTCTAGGTCCCCACCACCCTCTGTGTAAAAAAACCTCCCCCTGCATGCCTCCACTGAACATTCCTTCCCTTCCCCACCACCACCACTGCACTGCCACAATACAGGCAACTAGGGATGGGCAATAAATGCTGGCCAGCCAATGATGCCCATATCCCATGAATGAACAGAAAGAAAACATAGAAGGCATTGAACTGCAGAGACAAGACTGCCCATTTAAGAGCCTCAGTCTACACTGAGTTAGGTGGTCTCAGTAGGGCCTCTTTTATAGCAGGAGCAGAAAAAGTCCTGCAGGACACTCTCTGCTTGTTACTGTATTATTCTAAAGTGCAGTTTTTATTTAGGAACATGATCAGGTTTTGTTTCTGCCAATGTTAGGTTTTAGTGATGATATTGAGGGTTAACTATTGTTTAAAAGTTTTATTAGTGTCACAAGTAGGCTTACATTAACACTGAAATGACATTACTGTGAAAATCTCCTAGTTGCCACAATCCAGCACCTGTTCGGGTACACTGAGGGAGAATTTAGCATGGCAAATGCACCCTAACCAGCATGTGGAGGAAGCCAGAGCACCCGGAGGAAACCCACGCGGACATGGGAGAACATGCAGACTCCACACAGACAGTGACCCAAGCTGAGAATCGAACTCGGGTCCCTGGCACTGTGAGGCAGCAGTACTAACCCATTTGCTGCCCACTTGCCCTATTAGTTGTCAAAGTCTGAAATCAGCACCTAGCCCTGGTAATTCTCATCCTCTGTTAGAGCTAAACAATTCTCTCACTGCAGCCAATCCCTCACTCAGCCCCACTCACCCATCACCTCCATCCTCACTGACCTGCATGCGCTTCCCAAACTCCAAATGCTTCTGCTCATCCTCGGATCAATCTCTGGCCTTGCCCACCTGACCTCTGAACCTCTCCCAGAAGTCTCTGACTTTCTCAGCACCCCTCACTCCTATTCTCTCCCCTTGGTTTAGAACTTAGAATCCCTACAGTGCAGAAGGAGACCATTCAGTCCATCAAGTCTTCACCGACCACGATCCCACCCAGACCCTATTCCCGTAACGCCACACATTTACCCTGCTAATCCCCCTGACACTAAGGGGCAATTTAGCATGGCCAATCCACCTAACCCACACATCTTTGGAGTGTGGGAGGAAACCAGAGCATCTGGAGGAAACCCACACAGACGCAGGGAGAACGTGCAGACCGCACACAGACAGTGACCCGAGGCCAGAATTGAACCTGGATCCCTGCTGTCCCGGTGATGGGGCCTTCTTTGTGGAACTGTGCGCCCGACACCTTCGGCAGATGTGGGGGGGCAGGAGAACATAAGAGTAAGTTTACAGATGTCGGGCTACTGTCGAACATTAGTCCGGAAACCTCACGACCACTCAGAATTAAACTGACCTGTAAGTGTTTTCCTGGTACAGATTCCAGAGGGTGTCCGTGTGTGGGATGTGGCAGCGGGACAAGGACATTCTCTGTTTTTGGCCGATGAGGCTTCTTTCCAGCCCATCATCTATTACAGTGGACGACTGGAGCTTCCAAAATCCGGGAACGCTGATCTCGGCCGTTCCTGCACCCAGCAGCCACTGCTTCTGTCATCCTGCGGTCAGGCAAGTCAAACTCACAACATTCCTTATTGTTCAATGACATTTATGCAGTGAATCCGGAATGTTCCAAGGAGAGTTATACCATCTTTAAAACATATCTTAAGACAGATTTTCTACAATTGCATTAAGTAACGATAGAATCATAGAATCCCAACAGTGCGTAAGGAGGCCACTTGGCCCATTGAGTCCTCACCAATCCCACGCAGGCTCCACTCCCGCAACCCCATGCATCCACCCTGCTACTCCCCCTGTCACTAGGGACAATTTAGCACGGCCAATCCACCTGAGCCGCGCATCTTTTGGACTGTAGGAGGAAACCGGAGCACCCAGATGAAACCCATGCCGACATGGGGAGAACGTGCAAACTCCACACAGACAGTGACCCAAGCTGGGAATTGAACCCAGCTCCCTGGCGCTGTGAGACAGAAGCGCTAACTACTGTGTGCTGCCCCAGAATTTGCCAGTAAAAGCAGCAGAAGTGGGAAAATATCGTGATCTTGACTGGGATGTTTGGTTGGCAGGGTGGTTCTGGTTGGGGGTGGGGGGCCAGGAAGGGCTGGAAAAGAGCCTCTCTTGGAGAGTCAGTGCAGACTCAATAGGTTGAATGGCCTCCCATTGCACTCCAGGGATTCTACAGAGATCTATACATCAGGCGTAGTTGAATTGGATGCTGGGTTTGGGGATTGGGATCAACTGGGAATGGCCAAATCAGGTTTCTCACCCTCAAGTTCTTATGCAGAGTTGTATCAGTTTTAAATAAGTTAGATATTTTGATTAAACTCCACCCAAATCCTCAAACATCCAGGGATATACGACACAAATCAGGATGTTAAAAGTAATAATGGAAGTTTTTCCGCTTCCAACTGCAATATGGTGTTGTGGAGGAAGTTACTGAGAAGGTTGACAGCATGGTGGGAAAGTGGTTAGCGCTTCTGCCTGACAGCACCAGGGACCCGGGTTCGATTCCCGGCTTGGGTCACTATCTCTGCGGAGTCTGCACGGGTTTCCTCGGGGTGCTCCAGTTTCCCCCCACAATCCAAAGATGTGAAGGTTAGGTGGATTGGCTATGCTAAATTGCCTCTTAGTGTCAGGAAGGTTAGTAGGGTAAATGCGGATGGGATTGCGGTCAGTACAGATTCAACGGGCCGAATGGCCTCCTTCCATACTGTCGGGATTCTATGATTCATGGTGTTAGAGTAAGAATAGCTCTGAAATAAAAGGGAATCAGAAGGGAGTGAAAGGAGAGAAAGGAGTGCAAGGGAGGCGAAGTTGGATTTAGAGTGTACATGTCTAAATGCATTGGACATGGCATTCAATAGTTTTACCATTGCTAAATCCCCCACTATCAACATTCTGGAGGTTACGATTGTCCAGAAAATGAACTGGACTGGCCATATAAAGCAACCGAATTGATTGATATCCCCTCTACAACCTTCAACTTTCACTCCCTCCACCACTGATGCACAGCAGCCGCTACAAGATGCGCTGCTGCAACTCAGCAAGGCTCCTTCAACAGCACCTTCTAAACCCAAATCATCGGCCATTTAGATGAACAAGAGCAGCAGACACATGGGAACGCCACCATCTGCAAGTTCCCCTTCAAGCCACTCATTATCGTGACTTGGAAATATATCGGCCATTCCTTCACTGTCGCTGGGTCAAAATCCTGGAACATCCTTCCTAACAGCACTGTGGGCATACGGACATCAGCTGGATTGCAGTGGTTCAAGGAGGCAGTTAGGGATGGGCAATAAATGCTGGTCTAGCCAGCGACACCCATGTCCTATGACAGGATGCAACAAGATAATTGCTTTTCAGACCAGAGGAAAGAGTGCAATGGTTTTACCAGGTATTTGGACTTGCTCATTCTGATTGTTAAATATATATCCAAGTCATTAACACATGTCAAGCTTTGGAGATGACACAAAACCTAAAAAAGGACAATGAGAAGTTTCACAACACCAGGTTAAAATCCAAGAGGTTTATTTGGAATCACAAGGTTTCAGTTCAGTTAACTGTCCTGGCTTGAGACAATTCACACCTCTTTAGCCTGAGATTATCCCTCTCTCCACTCGCCCTGTCAGTACCTGTAAGGACTTGATTACCTGTAAAGATTCACACTCCAACCACTATCTTGCAGTAGTGTCTCTGTCTATATATGCTGTGTTTGTGAAACCTACCTCTCTCACCTGATGAAGGAGCAGCACTCCAAAAGCTCGTGATTCCAAATAAACCTGTTGGATTTTAACCTAGTGTTGAGAGATTTCTTAGTGTCCCTATCCCAGTCCAACGCCGGCATCTCCAAATCATTAAAAAAAGTGGGGAAATTTAAAAAGGTCTTAAACTCAGACAATTCAAAACTTGAAAGGCAAATATCTCTGTGCAAAAGACGTTATCATTTATTGAACATAAAACATAGAACAAGAGAATACAAATGTACAGCCGACTGGAGACTCATGAAGAGTTAAATAGCTCTGGAACAAAGTGACACAGTCTCTCTGAAAGATCTGAAATACAGAATCAAAAGCAGATCAATTATACTTTTTTCTAATCAATAATTCTGCCTCTTTAGATTAAAATCAATTCCATTTAACAGTGATACATCAATACAAATCTCCATCAAGTACCTCAGCCAACTATATGATACTTAATAGCATGGTGATATCTTATTCGTCCAACTGATTCCAGATGTAATCTCCCTCTTGGCTCTAACTACATCTTTGTTGCCTGATAACAGCAGATGCTACCGCAATGGACGTTCCCACTGGTTCACTGCCAAGATGAATAGACGTGTTCCTGCATCCAGGGGTATATCTATCCTTATGTCTGGGCAATGAATACATCTGTTCATTCATGTTGCACAATATGTCCCCTCTTAGGAATGCCACACAATAAGTCTTGCTGACTAACCAGTTCCCAGACCTTTGGCTTTAAATTATTGATTTTTACTCCTGTGCCTTTTAGCTACTTTGCTTGACTAAACCATACTTTACATTAAACTATATTTAAAATATCAGCATATATGTTTTAAAATCATAACTATTTCTTTTGATTCACTTACTGCATTCACATATATGTAAAACTGTTTGTGTTAACTCATGTGAGAATTTAACTCCTTACTGATCTCTTGTCCTCTGAAAGACTGCATTCTGCCAATAAACCGGTTAGAAACTCCCCTCCACAATGAGAAAGATAGTAACAAGCTCCAGGAGGACAGAAAGTAACGATTACTGAAGGGAAAACAAATGATTGATAACATTTAATGCAGAGAGTGGTGATGCCTTTGTAGAAAAAGTGACGAGACAATATTAACCAAACAATACAATTTTAAAATGGGTCCAGGAATAGAGACCTGGTGATATACAGACACAAACAATGAAGCTGATTGGACAGATTGAGAAAACTGTTAGAAGGCCATGGGATCTTTAGTTTTGTAACTAGCAGCAGAGGGCACAAAAAGACCATAAGACGTTGGAGCAGAAATAAGCCGCTCGGCTCATCGCATCTGTTCCATCACTCAATCATGGCTGATATTCTTTTCATCCCCATTCTCCTGCCTTTTTCCCATAACCCCTGATCTCCTTATTAATCAAGAACCTATCTATCTCTTGTTTTAAAGACACTGAATCACCTGGCCTCCACAGCCTTCTGCAGCAGAGTTCCACAGTTTCACAACTCTGAAGAAATTCTTCCTCATCTCTCTTTTAAAGGATTGTCCCTTTAGCCTGAGGTTGTGCCCTCTGGTTCTAACTTTTCCTACTAATGGAAACATCCTCTCCATATCCACTCTATCTAGGTCTTGCAATATCCTGTACATTTCAATAAGATCTCTTCTCATCCTTCTAAACTCCAAGTACAGAAGGAGAGACTTCAACCATTCCTCATACGAAAAGCTCTTCATTCCAGGGATCATTCTTGTGAACCTCCTCTGGAACCTTTCCAAGGCCAACATATCCTTCCTTATATGGGGCCCAAAACTGCTCACAATACTCCAAATGGGGTCTAACCAAAAAGTTTCAAATTTATGTTAATCTTCCAGACAACACTGGCTGAGCCATGGAAAAAGTAATGTCTTCAATTCTGGGCACCATGCTGTTAGAAAGGACATCAGGATACTCAGGAGGCTACAGAGGAGATTTGTTAGAATGATACCCAGGGACAAGAATTCAGTTACACAAAGCACTGACATTAATTGAGTGTGTTAAAGTTCAAATGTTAGAAGTTTTAATGTTTATTTATCAGTGTCACAAGTAGACTTAC
The DNA here is from genome assembly GCF_965287045.1 of Carcharhinus amblyrhynchos. Classification (NCBI taxonomy): domain Eukaryota; kingdom Metazoa; phylum Chordata; class Chondrichthyes; order Carcharhiniformes; family Carcharhinidae; genus Carcharhinus; species Carcharhinus amblyrhynchos. The sequence goes on along the minus strand of NC_137334.1, from coordinate 20,869,292 downwards.
ATAAACACTGCAATGAAGTTACTGTGAAAATCCGCTAGTTAGCACACTCTGCTGCCTGTTTGGGTACACTGAGGGAGAATTTAACATGGCCAAGGCACCTAACCAACATGCCTTTCAGACTGTGGGCAGAAACCGGAGGACCTGGAGGAAACCCACGCAGACACAGGGAGAGCGTGCAGACTCTGCACAGACAGCGACCAAAGCTGGGAATGGAACCTGGGTCCCTGGCACTGTAAGGCAGCAGGGCTAACCACTGTGCCACCCGTTCTCCTCAGAGCAGAGATTTGGCAAGTGTCCTTGATCATTGAGCAAGTAAATAAGGAGATACTGTTTCCAGTGACGGAGGGATCAAGAGAAGGCAGATTTAAAAACACAGGCTAATTGGCAAACGAAAGAGCAGATTATGATCCCCACCCTGTTGTTGTGGTCTGTAACGCATTGCCAGGAGGGTTGTTGAATCTGCTTCCACTAATACGATGGGCCAAAGGGCCTTTGCTGCACCGTATAACCCTTATGGGCAGAATGACCCCATCCCACCCAATACAGGAATTGTAGCAGGTAGGAGTGGACTACAAAGATCCGTTGACCTCTGGTGGGAATTTCCAACCTTGGAGCGAGTGCACCTGGAAAATCCCATCCAATGTCTCCAATAGCTTTGAAGAGAGAATTCCAAACATTTGAAGGGGACAATGTTTTAATAGTTAATAGGGACAATGTAAGGGAATGTTTGGATAGTGCTTTAAATAAAACAGACAGGATGGCTAAATGACCTTCTGAGAGTTTAATTCTATGGTATAAAAATAGGAGACATTTACTTTGTTTAAGGGAAGAGCCAGCCTGACCCAAAGCATCAATTTACAAAAGTCACTGCAGATAGTGTGTTTATCACTACTTTCTCCCTAAATCACTGTCATGTCTTTAACTGGAACCATAAAATCCCTACAGTGCAGGAGGCTATTCAGCCCATCAAATCTGCAGCAACCTCTTAGCCAGGCTTACCCTCTAAGCCTACCCCACTAACCAAATATCCTCGGATACTAAGGGGTAATTAACATTGCCAATTCACCTAACCTGCATATTGCCTCGTGATCTTATTTTTATACCTTTGAATCATACACATAGGCGGCCTTTCATCTAACCTGCATATCTTTAGACTGTTTAAAATCCAGTTGCATCTTTTGCTACATGACTTGTCTCTTGGTCCCAGTTTCGCAGCCAATACGGGCAGCACAGTAGTTAGCACTGCTGCCTCTGGGTTCAATACCCCAGCTTGGTATACTGTCTGTGCAGAGTCTGCACGTTCTTCTTGTGCCTGCATGGATTTCCTCAGGGTGCTCCAGTTTTTTCCCCCCCACAGTCTGAAGACATACTGGTTAGGTGACTCAATGTATCCAAACAGGCACTGGAGTGTGACAACTAGGGGATTTTTCACAATAACTTCACTGTTGTGTAACTGTAAACCAACTTGTGACACTAATAAATAAACTTAAAAAAGGCTACTTCCACATTTAGCCCCTGAAGGATGGTAATCAGCTGATGTTTTGAAGGGAGATTTCACATGCACCATATGAGTGAGTCATGTGGATGATCTGCCCTTTCAACCAGCTGCCCCCTGGAGAGTGACATTGCAACCTGTTACAACAGGGAGGAACACCTGTAGTCTGTTCCCAATAACTGGAAGCCCATTTATTGGCCATTAGTAGACCAGGTCACAGCTGCAGCTTGTTGGGAGGTGGAATTACTTCATTTCATACTCAGTGTCTTAATCTCTGCTCCAAGTAATTAACACCATAGAGTATCCAGGCTTTGCAGTGGTCAGATGATCTATCTTCCTCTGCAGTGATGGTTTGCATGTGACTGCATTGATCCCTGGCCCTGAATATGTTTTTTTTTCTCTTCTGAGTAGCTGCTGTATTATGAGGCAATCTATTTTGAAGCATTGCAGTTTTTCTCCTGTACTGAGGGGGCAGCAGAGTTCTTCTCCCTCCTATGTGGATTGGGTAGGATAGTGGTATTTTGGCTCGATTCCTAAATCTTCATACAGGTTTTCTCTTCAAGTTTGGGGTGGAGGTTTTCCTGCTCATGCTTTCCATTGCTGTTGTATCTTCTATATTTACATTTCTCATCTATACGCTTGTTCTTTCTATTGTTGAAAGAGTAAGAGTGTCTTTTGTTTATTCATGGGATGTGAATGTCGCTGGCCAGGCCAGCATTTGTTGCCCACTCCTAATTGTTCCTTGAAAAGACGGTGGTGAGCTGCCTTCTTGAGCTGCTGCAGTCCCTGTGGTGTTAGGAACACCCTTGGTATTGAGAAGGGAGTTCCTGGATTTAACCTAGTGATGAGAGGAAATTTGAAAGAATTTCAGAAACAGGAGAACATTCCATCCTTCAAACAAAAGTGATTTTTCTTTATTATTGTAATATATACTAGGACACAGTGCAAAGTATTGTTTCTTGTGTGCTATACAGACAAAGCATACCGTACATAAAGAAAGAAGAGAGTGCAGAATGTAGTGTGACATAGCTAGGATGTAGAGAAAGATGAGCTTAATATAGGTCCAATCAAAAGTCTGATAGCAGGTAAGAAGCTGTTCTTGAGTTGGTTGGTATGTGATCTCAGACTTTTGTATCTTTTTGGTTTATTATTGTCACATGTATTAGTGTACAGTGAAAAGTATTGTTTCTTGTGTGCTATACAGACAAAGCACACCATTCATTGAGAAGAAAAGGAGAGAGTGCAGAATGTAGTGTTACAGTCATAGCTAGGGTGTAGAGAAAGATCAACTTAATGCGAGATGGGTTCATTCAAAATCTGATGGCAGCAGTGAAGAAGCTGTTCTTGAGTCAGTTGGTACGTGCCCTCAGACTTCTGTATCTCTTTTCCAATGGAAGAAGGTGGAAGAGAAAATGTCCAGGGTGCATAGAGTCCTTAATTACGCTGGCTGCTTTACTGAAGCAGCAGGAAGTGTTGATAGAATTAATGAATGGGAGGTTGGTTTGAGTGATGGATTGGGCTGTATTCACAACTCTTTGTAGTTTCTTGCAATCTTGGTCAGAGCAGGAGCTATACCATGCTGGTATAGAAGGATGCTTTCTATGGTGCATCTATGGGAGTTGTAGCAAACATAGTGAATTTCCTTAGTCTCCTGAGAAAGTAGAGACGTTGGTGAGCTTTCTTAACTGTAGTGTCGGCATGGGGGAACCAGGCTATTGGTGATCTGGACACCTAGAAACTTGAAGCTCTTAACTATTTCCACTTCATCTATCTTGATGTAGACAAGGACATGTCCTCCGCTACACTTCCCAAAGTTGGTGACTATCTCCTTTGTTTTCCTGACATTGAGGGAGAGGTTATTGTCGTCACACCAGATTCGCTATTTGCAGGGACACCTTCACTTCAAAAAGACACAACTCCTTGTTACCTGTGGAATCTTGTGTAAATTTGCTGCTGTGTTTTGCCTAAAAAAAAGGAAATGTCCTCCGTGCCTTTTTCCAGCGCGTGGAGGCATTTCCTGTACGGGCTGCTGCTGCACACCTTTCACTACTGCATCCTCACATCGCCCGGATACACCTTGGCAGGCCTTGTTGCTGCCGGGCGGCAGAGGCCACCAGTGGAAGTCCCTTTATGGAGGGATCTCCCCCCGTTACATCGGAGACCTGGGGTGGAGGATGATGCATGCAGCAGTTCCGCACAATCGCAGGATTCACTGGTTCACAGGCTCCGAAGCTTGCCCCTTCTGTAGCCTTGTGAAGTCTGTGGACCATGTCTATGTTTTGTGTCTTATGTTGCACTCCCTTTTTGTTTTTCTGAAGAACCTTTTATTGATGTTTTGTTTGCACTTCAGTCCCACGCTCCTGATCTATGGACACCTGGTGCGGAGAGGGGAGGGTCGGGATGGCGACCTCCATGCGAACCTGGGCCTGGCAAAACGCGCCATTTACAGGTCCAGGCAGCGAGTGATTGAGGGGGGCCAACCGTCCTGACTGTCTGCCCCTCTACCGCGGCTACGTTTGCGGCCTGGTGTCCCTGGAGAGGGAGCATGTGGTGTCCGTGGGCACAGTCGATGCCTTCCATGCCTGCTGGGCACCACAGGAGCTGGGGTGCATTATAGACCCCGACAATCACATTTTGATTTGATGTGTCTTAATTTCCTTTGTACTTTTGTTTTTGTTCAGGCTGTTCCCCTTCCTTTTGGGGAGCTGCCCCTTTTACTTTGTCCTAATTTAGTTTGAGCTTGTCTATTTGGTTTGACCTTGAAATAGGACAACAGTGACTATTCTTTCAAAAATAAAGCATCTCATGGGCTTTGAGGTGATTTGAAATGTCCGAATTCGGTCAAGGCTTGTTGGTGGACTGGCCGAGTACTGAGGTATCTTACTGCCCTCAGCAAAGCGAAAACACTGTCGATGCTGTAAATCCAAGTGCGGGAAAGACTCAGGTCAGACCTGAGAGAGAAACAGTTAACGTTACGGGTCAGGTTCAACCGAATGGAGGGTCCGTTCATTCCTTTTAGTAGATGAAGATGGCACTAATACGATGAGTTTCTTTTACTGAACAGAACTTAAAATTAAAGCATTACAAAAGCGAACTGCCAGAGGAAAAAGAAAGCTAAAAAGAGAATGGCCTTTTCTGCAAATACCGTTCTGATCAAAACCAACCTCCAAAATAAGACTACTGGCTGAACTCAAAACATAGAGCTGAAACTACAATATGCGTTGTTCATTATTTTTGTCATTGAAATTGTTTGGCATATGCTGTCTGTGACTTGGCGACACACCTGGTTTATGAATAACTTTGGCTTATAAAAAGCCTGTCTTTCTAACATTTGTCGTTTCAAAAAATGCAGTCAGTTTTCTGGCTAACCCAGCATGCTTTCTGTATTTTTAAAATGTTAAGTTAAAGCTGAGTTGGTTCATTTTTTAAGCTTAGCATTTAAATGTAATTGCATAGGCAGAAATATCTTAACATGAAGCCTTTGCATAAATGAGGCAAACCGCACACAGGCTCAATAACCTATTTCTGGAGTTTAAGTAGTATTTTCTTCTCCTTCAGTAACTGTTTCTTGCTCCTGAAGAAAGAAGTCTCAGGGCTGTTCTGCCTTTGATTTTCTAGAACTGACTATCACTAGAACTGATTAGTTCTAGAAACTATCAGTTTCTAGAACTGACTTAGTTCTTTGACTATCAAAGAACTAAGAAAATCAGTTCTTTGATTTTCTAGAACTGACAAGTCAAGAACTGACTTGTGTCCCCACTCCTGTCCACAATCCCAGCAGCAGCCTGGCCTTGTTGAATAGTCAGTGGTTCCTGTCAACAAAGAACGGTACAGCACAGAGAAGGGCCCTTTGGATCTCCACCCCTCGCCAATTGCATTTACCTGTCTAAACCAGTCACTTATACCCCTCTCTTCCCCATCTGTTCATGTTTCTATCAAGATAAGTCTTAAATGTCACTAATGTGTCTGCCTCAACCACCTCACTTGGCAGTGCATTCCACGCCCCCACCACCCTCTGTTTTTAAAAAAAAAACAACATCCTGCACATCTCTACTGAACCTTTCCACCCCCCCCCCCCTTATCTTGAACTTGTGCCCCCTTGTAATTGTCATTTCTGCCCTGGGGAAAATGCTTCCAACTGTTCATCCTAAATGCACCCCTCATAATTTTATAAACTTCTTTCAGGTCACTCCTAGGTCTCTGTCTTTCCAGGGAGAACAACCCCAGTTTATTCAATCTCTCCTCATAGCTAATATCCTCAATACCATTACAACATCCTGGTAAACTTTTCTACATTCTCTCCAAAGCCTTCATGTCGTTCTAGTAGTGTGGTGACCAGAATTGGACACAGTATTCCAAATGTGGCCCAGCCAATGTTTTATATAACACAATTTGCCAATTTTTATACTCAGTGCCTCATCTGATGAAAGCACATGGCATGCTTGCCTTCTTTGCCACCTTTTCTGCCTGTGCTGCCACTTTTAAGGATCTCTGAACCTGTACACTCAGATCTGTGTGTCTGTGCTCCTGATGGCTCTGCCATTTATTTTATAGCTCCCACCTGAATTGGATCTACCAAAATGCCTCACCTCAAATTTGTCTGGATTAAATTTCATCTGCCATTTCTCTGCCCAATTTTCAGTCAACTATATTCTGCTGTATTCTCTGACAATCTTCATCATTATCCGCAACTCTGCCAATCTTAGTGACATCCGCAAACTTGCTAAATCCTACCAGCTACGTTTTCTTCCAAGTCATTCACAGATATTATAAACAGCAGAGGTCCCAGCACTGATCCCTGCGGAAAACCACTAGATACAGATGTCCATTCAGAAAAACACTTTTCCACCACTACCCTCTGTCTTCTATGTCCAAGCCAGTTCAGAATCCATCTAGCTAGTTCACCCTTGATCCTATGAGATTTAATCTTTTGTACCAGCCTACTATCTTCAATGACGTTGTCTGTTTGGTTACAGCTCGGCTACGTGAGCAGTCTGTTTGCGGGGGGCCAGATGTGTTTGGCGCTGTCAGACAGGAACGTAATGGGCTACATCGCCAGCTTACATGAGCTCGCATCCTCAGAGAGGAGGTTCTACTGCAACCTGAGTGATGTGAAAAACCAGATCCTCAAACCACTACTGGGCATGGGTAATCTCAATGTTCTTTCTGATCCTCTCCAGCACTCCATACAATGTACATGGCAGCGATTTAATCCAAAAATACACAATCCACTCCTTAGCATGAATAGAGATTATCCTGATTTGAGATGCTCTGGGATGAAGGATTCTGAGCCAGATGAAACCACTTTGAAACAAGCTGAATTGACAGCCCCATCCCCACCAATGCCTTACCCCAGTGTTATACAGCGACAGACCCGTTGCACCCATGCCTTACCCCAGTGTTATACAATGACAGACCCATCCCCACCAGTATTGTACTCCAGTTTATACAGTGACAGACCCGTCCCCACCAGTGCCTTACCCCAGTGTTATACAATGACAGACCCGTCCCCACCAGTACTGTATCCCAGTGTTATACAGTGACAGACCCGTTGCACCAGTGCCTTACCCCAGTGTTATACAGTGACAGACCCATCCCCACCAGTACTGTACCCTAGTGTTATACAATGACAGACCTGTCCCCACCAGTACTGTACCCCACGGTTATGCAGTGACAGACTGAAGGGCTATTAAGTCTTGAAATTAGAAATATTGGGCAGTAACAATGCTGCAGTACGGATACGCAGTGCTGGGATGGGGAAAGCTTGGAGTAGGCCCTGAATAGGGAGAAGCCGGTTGCCAATTTTAAAACAAGTGAAATAGTGAAGTCCACAGCAGTAGGATGGACTTGGTATTAATCTTGAGTGAGTGTTGGTTAGTCTATTAGCTTCCAGAACTGTGTAGAGATCTGTCTGATTATAGCCAAGCTCTTGTAAATGGAACGTCAAGTGGCCCAGGACGGGAACTCCAGAGTGAGGATTGTGTAATCTGATGACTCACTTGGATGTACTAAAGATTGTCAACGCACCTTGCTAATCGTGTATTGTGCTTTACAGATAACCTGTCTTCCATTTTGGGTTTGACACTGAGCCAGTTACTGCAAGACACAGCCAGCAAATACAGCAAACTCTGCTATCTGATTGGACAGCACAGCGTCACCTTGAATAAGTTCCTGCACGGTCCGAAGGATGTCAAGACACTCGTCATGTTGGAGCATGCGAGCGTCTTCCTGGACACATTCAAAGAGCAAGTACACAGCCCAGTTACTGCTCCTGCGGGTGATGCATGTGTTCAATATCGGGGGGGAGAGGAGGAGGCAGGGATCTGAGCTCAAAGATTTTCATAGCTCAACAGGGCGGTATGGTAGTACAGTGGTTAGCACTGCTGCCTCACAGCTCCAGGGACCCAGGTTCGATTCCCGGCTTGGGTCACTGTCTGTGTGGAGTCTTCATGTTCTCCCCGTGTCTGCGTGGGTTTCCTCCAGGTGCTCCGGTTTTGTGTCTCAGTCCAAAGCTGTGCGGGTTAGGTGCATTGACCATGGTAAGTTGATCCTAATGTCAGGGGATTAACAGGGTAAATGCCTGGTGTTATGAGGACAGGGCCTGGGTGGGATTGTGGTCAGTGTAGTGCCGATGGGCCAAATGGTGGCCTCCTCAACTGTAAGGATTGTATGGTTCTATGAACTAGAAGGTGTTGGGGGGATTGCTGTGTAACCTGAACCAACACCCGTTTCCTCCCTCCCCCCGCCCACCCCCCACCTTAAAATCTACTTCTCCAACCAAGCTTTTGACCTGTTTCCCCAAATACCATCTTGTGATTCATTTGTCAGATTTTCTTTTACACTGACGTGTCTTGGGACGTTTTGTTACATTAAAGGTGCTGTTTGGATCTCTTACTCCCCATATCCGACCGCAGTTCCTCAAATTGGACAGGCCAGGAATTATCAAGTTTACTTATTTCTCAGTCACAAGTAGACTTACATTAACACTGCAAAGGCGACTGAAAATCCCCTGGTCGCCACACTCCGATGTCTGTTCGGGTACGCTGAGGGAGAATTTATCATAACCAATCCACCTAACCAGCACGTCTTTCAGATTATGGGAGGAAACCGGGGCACCTGGAGGAAACCCACACAGACACAGGGAAAACGTGCCAAGTCCACACAGACAGTGACCCAAGCCGGGAATTAAACTCGGATCTCTGGCCCTGTGAGGCAGCAGTGTTAATCACTGTGCCACCATGCCGCCCATATTTGCTATGTGACAGAAGACTTGGGTAGTTCATTTTCCATTCTGCTTGTCACACCCACGACGAGAATGGTTTTATTCCATCATTGTAATCAATCGAGAACCATTGGGTTTGTAATGACAGTCTTTGCCAGATTGTCATTACAAACCTAACTGGTTCTCGAATGTGCTATCCTTGTTCTCTCCTCCACCTTGAGGGTAAATGGGTATGGGCACTGAATGCTGGCATAGCCAGCAAGAATCACATCATGGGAGCTAATAGAAAAACTCTGTCCCAGCGCATCTGCTTCTGAAACTCTCCCCTGTCTCTGTAAACTTGGGGTCATACACTCGTGTGTTTTAAACTAGTTCGTGTGTGCGCTGTCTGACTGGATTGTCAGTAGTTCCTCTTAACAGGGTTATCTAGATTTAAAAAATTTTTTTTATTCATTTGTGTGTCTGCATCCTCGGATTCTTTAACCATTTATACTCTATTCCTGAGGTTGTTGAGGTCTCCATTCCTCTGACCAAAGTTCTCTGCTACACATTTATCTGTGGTGTGTCACAATGCCAGCGTTGGACTGGGGTGGGCACAGTAAGAAGTCTCTCAATACCAGGTTAAAAGTCCAACAGGTTTATTTGGCAGCACGGGCTTTCAGAGCACTGCTTACTCATGCGATGAAGGAGAAGTGCTCCGAAAGCTTGTGATACCAAATGAACCTGTTGGACTTTAACCTGGTGTTGTGAGACTACTTACAGCACCATTTAAGTGGATGGGTAATAAAATTGGCCTCTGATTCATGGGCTTGGCTTTCTTTGTCCATACGTATACTCCCACAGATAGAATCCATACAGTGCAGAAGAAAGGCATTTGGCCCATTGAGCCTGCACTGATCACAGTCCCGCTGATGCCCTATTTCTGTAATCCTACATATTTACTCTGCTAATCCCCCTGACACTAAGGGTCAAATTAGTATGGCCAATCAACCTAACACACACATTTTGGATTGTGGGAGGAAACTGGAGCATCTGGAGGAAACCCACACAGACATGGGGAGAATGTGTGGAGTCTACACAAACAGTGACCCAAGGTGGGAGTTGAACCCGGGCTCCTAGCACTGTGAGGCAGCAGTGCTAACCACTGTGCCACCCTGTGCTGGTTGCGAACACCTTGCTCCCGCGTTTCATTCGGGTAGCTGTTCCTTTCCATGAAGTTGCTGTTAGTTCTGTTGACCATGCTGTTCTCGCTCTGGTTTCAGGTACTCCAGCTCCGTGGGCAACTTTCTGGTAGTTGGTGGTTTTCAAGCATTGGCCAAGCCAACAGTGTGAGTATCACTAAATGTTATCTACTTGAAGCTGTATGGCACGGTGGGTAAGGGCCTCGTTGCCTTTTGAGTTTCAAAGAGGGAGAGGTGATCTCATTGTAAATGACAAAATAATTCAAGGGATAGGCAGGGTGGTTAAAGGTAAAATGCTTTCCCTGAGTGGCCGCCTCCTGTCAGAATTCAGTTATACATGGTGGATGATCAGATTAAGTGACGGTGCAGGCTCAATGGGCTGAATGGCCTACTGCTGTTTCTATGTTCCACACTCCCTGCAATCAGAAAACTAGTGTAGTTAGTGAATCCTCACCTTTCAATTTGTCATTTATCAGTTTGATTCTGTGTCTAGGCTGGCTCCAAAGGGCAGCCGTGAACACTGGATTGAAAAATCAAAAGCTTTTTAACTCAATTCTGCTTCTGGTTGTTCCTGAACTCAGCGATGTTCCACTTGCAGTAGCGCTGCAGGGATAAGGGGATATACTGTTGTATCTGGCCGCACAGTGTGTTTCTAAACCCTTATCTGTGAACAAAGCACTGCGAGTCAACTTCTTATTAATGCAGTAACACTTACTAATTCACAATTAGTTGTAGTTATGCAAGTTACTTTTACACAACAATCAGAAGTTTCAAACTTAACACTGGACTTTGACTTAACCGCGAGTAGCTGACAAGTAGCCAAGCAAATATTGGCCTGTATCCACATATCAGTCTCTGCAGTCTCCTCGGTTTGGTCTGGTTTTTGGTCTAGTCTGATCCTCTTCCTCTGAGTCTAGTCTGCTCTTCCTTCTCCTCTGGATGGTCCAGGTTCATACTTCACAGTGGTTTCTAGATTCACCGCTGCTGGTAGTGTATTGCGTGGCACCTTCTTCCGGGCGGGCCCTCGGTCACGACCAATCAATCAGGCGCTGCCACACCGATTTTGGGGTGTATACCAAGCAACCACGCCTGTAGGTGCTGGAGGCATGTGGGTCACATACTTCCCTCCCAACTAAGGGGCTAAGGCACCCTTTTGCCTTGTAAAGAAGTAAACAGGTTGGCACAGTGGTTAGCACTGCTGCCTTTCAGCACCAGGGACCTGGGTTCAATTCCTACTTTGGGTCACTGTCTATGTGGAGTTTGCACATTCTCCCTGTTTGTGTGTGGGTTTCCTCTGGGTGCTCTGGTTTCCTCCCAAAGACCAAAGGTGTGAAGGTTAGGTGGATTGGCCATGATAAATTGCCTCTTAGTGTCAGGGGGTCTAGCAAGGGTAAATGTACGGAGTTATGAAGATAGGGCCTGGGTGGGATTGTGGTCGGTGCAGACTTGATGGGCCAAATGGCTCCCTTCTGCATTGTGAGAAGTCTCACAACACCAGGTTAAAGTCCAACAAGTTTATTTGTAATAAACCTGGTGTTGTGAGACTTTTTACCGTGTTTGCCCCAGTCCAACACTGGCATCTCCACATCATTCCTTCTGCATTGTCAGGTTTCTATTCTATGTTTGACCAGAAAGTGTCCGTTGTCTTTGGGATGGCCTATTTCCTATGTATTCCTGATCATAGGATCCCTACAGTGCAGAAAGAGGTCGTTCAGCCCTTCGAGTCTGCACCGACCATAATCCCATTCGGGCCCTATTCCCGTAACCCCACACATTTATCGTGCTAATCCCCCTGACACTAGGGGCAATTTAACACGCTAAACCCGCTCATCTCTGGACTATGGGAGGAAACCAGAGCACCCAGAGGAAACCCACACAGACACGAGGAGAGAACACGGTGACCCGAGGCTGGAATTGAACCCAGATCCCTGGCGCTGAGAGGCAGCAGTGCTAAACACTGTCTAAGGCTGCTTGTCTCAGTCTTTACACACAATTTGCCCTCCTATCCCATCATGCTTTGTAATCCCCACCTTTGGTGACCTGTTTAGCCATAGTACACGCACTTTATTCTCATAATGCCTGGAATGGGTAGGTAGGTTGGTTCGAACCGTGGGAGGACATGAGGAGAAATCTGACTGTTGGGAATATGAAGAGCAGTCGGGGGAACTTAGACAGTAAAAGCAGAATTGACTTCGTAGAATCCCTACAGCACAAAGGATACCATTGAGCCTGCACTGACTCTCCAAAGGAACATCCCACCCAGGCCCACTCCCTAACCTCATAACCTTGTGGAATAAATTGCAAAGAAAGTGCATTGAAATGCAAATGGGTCCGTTTGATACTTAAGTTTTGAACAAGAGTCATGGTGACTCAATGTTAACTGTGTTTCGCTCTCCACTAATGCTGCTGAGGTTTTCCATCCCTTTGTGTGTTTGCACAGGGAGAGGCAGTGGAAGGGTGTGGTGTTTGTGTGGGAGAGGTTGGAGGGATGCAGTATGGGTTGGTAAGCAAGATCATTCTTCAAGAAATAGTGGTTTGGTTGGACGTGGAGCTCTGCTTCCTCCTGGGCCTGTCTTCTGCAGCTTGTTAAACCCAGTTTTGCAAATAGTTGCTGAATAACAATTTACTGATTCTGCCCATGGGTATCTGAAAGTGAGAATCAGTTCAGTTCATTGTGTCCACAACTTCCCCTGGATTTCAAAGAGAATCTCCAACTATTTGTCAAAATCTTGCTCTCTCCACAGGCCTGTTTCCATCTCAAGATAATCACCAAAATTCCATTCTCCCCGTAACCCAGTATCAATCCCAAACTAACGCCACTCCCTGCTCTCTCCTCATACCCCAGTATCAATCCCTACTAACACCACTGCCCTGCTCTCTTTCCCCAAACCCCAGTATTAATCCCAAACTAACACCACTGCCCTGCTCTTTCCCTATAGCCCGCTCAAAAAAGACAGTAGGACTAGGGGGCACAGCCTCAAGATAAAGGGGGGGCGTTTTAGAACGGAGTTGAGGAGGAACTTCTTCACTCAAAGGGTGGTGAACCTCTGGAATTCTCTACCCGTTGAAGTGGTGGAGGCTGCCTCGCTAAATATTTTCAAGAAGCGGGTTGATGGGTTTTTGATAAGAGAGGGGATTAAGGGTTATGGGGAGAGGGCCGGAAAGTGGAACTGAGCCACGACAGATCAGCCATGATCTTATTGAATGGCGGGGCAGGCTCGAAGGGCCAGATGGCCTACTCCTGCTCCTATTTCTTATGTTCTTATGTAAGAATCCCAACCTAATGCCGCTGCCCTGCTCCCCCCTCATGCATGTGGGCAGAGCTCCGAAGGTTGTCTTTTTCTTGTCCATGGCTAAATGCCTTGAACAGGTGGTGAATGGAACTCCTTCATGAGGTAAAGTGCTCCCGCAATGCTGTTGTCAGAAAGGGGATTCTGGCATTTTGATCCAGCGATAATGAGCAGGCATGTTATGTGGCTTGGAGCGGAAGTTGGAAGTGGTGGCATTCCTACAACACAGAGTGGCATAGTAGTTGGCACTGCTTCCTCACAGCACCAGGGTTCGATTCCTGGCTTGGGTCATTGTCGATACAGAGTCTGCACATTCTCCTCGTGTCTGTGTGGGTTTCCTCCGGGCACTAGGGTTTCCTCTCTGTCTGAAAAACACGCTGGTTAGGGTGCATTGGCCGTGCTAAATTCTCCCTCAGTGTACCCGAACAGATGCCGGAGTGTGGTAACCGGGGATTTTCACAGTAACTTCATTGCAGTGTTAATGTAAGCCTGCTTGCAAGACGGATAAATAAACTTAAAACCTGAGGAGTACAGAGGAACGGAGCAGGGTTGGGGTTACTGTAAACCTCTGACAGACATCCTGTGAAATAGTGTTCTCTCTCTATAGGTGCTCCTTGCTGCATGCACCCCTGGTTCAGTAATAAGGGGGCTTTAAGTTTAAGCTCTGTGCCTGGTCCACTGTGAAGTAAGTGTGGTTGTTTTGTATCTTTGACACAGGGAGCTGTTCAACAGGAACCTGCAGACACTCCAGCAGCTGTCTGAAGTGACGGACGAGAGTATCCACGCGGCTGACCTCTTGCACACCCTCTTCTACTTGCCCATCAGGCACCTCCATGAATATGCCCGCATTCTGCTCAAACTCGCAACCTGTTTCGAGGTGGTAAGTGAAGTTTTGCGTTTGTTCGCTGTCGAGGTGAACTGCTCCAGCTTGGCAGTGTGTCATGAAAGCGTGACCTTTTCCTGAACCAAAACTGGATCCTTGTCTCACCAACTGATGATAAGAGGGGCAAAAATAGAGGATGCTGGGAAATCATAGAATCCTGCAATGCAGAAGGAGGCCATTTGGCCCATCGAGTCTTCACAGACTGCAATCCCACACAGCCCTGTTCCTATAACCTCATTTAGTCTGCTAATTCCCTGATACTAGGGTCAATTTAGCATGGCCAATTAGCATGACCCGCACATCTTTGGACTGTGGGAGGAAACTGGAGCACCCAGAGGAAACCCACACAGACATGAGGAGAATGTGCAAACTTCACACAGATGGTGACCCAAGTCGGGAATCAAACCCAAGTCCCTGGAGCTGTGAAACAGCAGTGCTAACCACTGTGCTACCGTGCCGCCCCAAACAACGATGCCCAGCGTGGGGCTCAAACCCAAGACCCTGCGATTTAAGGGTCCCATGCTCCAGCGACTGAGTTAGCCGGGCACATGGAGTCTGCATGTTCTCCCTCTGTGGGTTTCCTCTGGGTGCTCCGGTTTCCTCCCATGCTACAAAGATGTACAAGTTAGGTTGATTAGCCATGCTGAATTGCCCCTTGGTGTCCTGGGATGCATAGGTTCAAGATTAAATTCGTCAGGTTACAGGGATAGGGCCTGTTGTTGGTGCAGACTTGATGGGCTGAATGGCCTTCTGCACTGTAGGGATTGTATGTATGAGTCCACACCAACAACAATCCCACCCAGGCCCTATTGCCATGCATTTACCTTGCTAATCCCACAAAGGGACAATTTAGCATGGCCAATCAACATAACCACACATCTTTGGATGGGTAATAATGCAAAGGTGTTGCTGTGTGTGAACAAGCCAGCACAGGAGTGGTTTCTTTTGTGCCCACAACTGGGGCAGACATATGGATAGTGGAAACATCCTCCCAACTCTAGGCTTGAGAGGAGGAGATCACCCAGACCTTTTCTCCTCTTTCCCCAACCCTTCAGTCATTATTCAGTACCAGTGGGAGATGTGCCAATTTGATGGCACTTGATCCTTGCATTTGAACAGCCTGTACATGTCTGCACTTGAGTACCTGGGTGAGGGAGTGCAGTTGTCTCTGAGCACTGTTGTGTGGGATGGAGGAGGAGTTGGCTGTCAGGTTGAATGGGGTAACTCTGTCCTGCTTTGTGTCCTGTGACAGGTCTCCAAGGAATACTACAAGCTGCAGGAGGTCAGCTGTCAGTGTGAAGCCCTTGGCCTGTATCTGAAGAAGAAGCAGAAAGAGGCTGAATACACCTACAACTTCTGGAAAACGTTCCCAGGGAAGATGACGGTACGCCCCACACTAATCGCACACTGAACACATTAACCTTCGCCCTTGGAGAATGTGGCTCATGTCATCTCGTGGCTTACGTGCTGCTCTTAATCTTTGAGACCTCAGCCTGGTACAAGAGTCTATCTGTGTTGTTGCTGACTTCTTGCCACTGGGCAAGCTCCTGCACTCTTCCGCTCGCTGCCTCTTGCTCTCCTGATGGTTTGCTAGCTCGCTGACTTGCCATCCACACGTTTGCTCACACTCAGGCACTTGCTATTGTGCAACTCTTGTCTGTGGCAACATGTTGGGTTGGGTGGATTGGTGGGGGATTGGGGTAGTCACTGGGTGAAGTTGGTGTGAAATTGGTGTGGGGGGTTGAGTTGGCACTAGGTTGGGGATATCAGGATGGGTGCAGGGTGAGGGGGGCACTGGGTGGAGGGGATTCGAATAGATGCTGAGGGGGGCTGGTGAGGTTGGTGTGGGGTTGGCACTAAGAAGGGAAGGGGTGTGGGCTTGGTGCTGGAATGGGCAGTGACAGAGAAGTTGACATTGGAAGTGGTGATGGGATCCGCAGTGGGCTGAAAATGATCGGATGGATGTTACTGGAAATCAATGTGTTATCCATTAAGAAACGCCTGTGCAAGAAGTGAATGGGAGCCAGGTGATATTGTTTCCAGGGTCTTGGGATGCAGTCTAAATTGCAGACCGAGGGATTCTGAGCTGGAAATGACTGTGAAAAATTCCTGGAAGGTAGACGCAGAAGGAAAAGATTGTAATGCATCTTTATTTGGCTGATGTAACTGAGCACTTGCCAGTCTCCGTGTTAATAGACCTTTATCCAGCTCTGGATCTGACTTTTCCTGGGGATTGAGAGCATATGTCTGTCCGAGCCAGCCTCACGTCTGTTAGCAGTAATATCCTGGTGACTAAGGAGAGCGAGACTGAAGACATGGAATATTTTTATTCGCTCGGGGAAAGCTAGCATGGTTTTAGTGTAGAAAATGTCATGGTCAGTGATTTCACTCAGTGTTCCTTTTTTGTGGCCTGTTTATTTCAATGTCTTTTCATCCCTCGAGATCCACCACACGTGTGTAATAGAGAGAGACAGTGTTCATGCCTAATAAACCTGATCATCTTTCTGAGGAGATAGCTAGCGTGGTGGACAGAGGAATATCTAAGGATGTTATTTGGACTTCCGCAGACTCCCTCTAAAGAGTCATAAGAACATAAGAAATAGGAGCAGGAGTAGGCCATCTAGCCCTTCGAGCCTGCCCCGCCATTCAATAAGATCATGGCTGATCTGAAGTGGATCAGTTCCATTTTCCCGCTTTCTCCTCATAACCCTTAATTCCCCTATCAGAAACCTATCTACCCGTGACTTAAATATATTCAGCGCGATAGCCTCCACCACTTCAACGGGCAGAGAATTCCAGAGATGCACCACCCTTTGAGTGAAGAAGTTCCTCCTCAACTCCGTTCTAAACTGCCCCCCGCCTTATCAGAGGTTTACAACACGGTCAGAGTCAGAGGTTTACAACGTGGAAACAGGCCCTTTGGCCCAACTTGTCCATGCTGCTTTTTTTTTTAAAACCACTAAGTTAGTCCCAATTGCCCACATTTGGCCCATATCCTTCTATTACCCATCTTGGCCAGATAGCTGTTTAAATACTTTTTAAAAGATAAAATTGTACCCACCTCTACTACTACTTCTGGCAGCTTGTTCCAGCCACTCACCCCACCCTCTGTGTGAAAAAATTGTCCTTCTGGACCCTTTTGTATCTCTCCCCTCTCACCTTAAACTTTATGCCCTCGAATTTTAGATTCCACTATCTTTGGGAAAAGATGTTGACTGTCCAGCTGATCAATGCTAAAGTTGAAACCCATGGAACTGAAGGCAAATAATTGAATGGCAGGGGTCAGAATAGGGATATTGGGCAGGAGGGATTTTACAAGCATCTGATTTGAGCCTCCATTGTTCCCAGATTTGCCAGTGACCTAGAGGACCAGATACCCACGCAGCCAAGTTTGCTGCTGATGCAAAGATTAGTGACATTGTCAGCAGGGTAGGTAGAGTGTAAAATTGCAGGGAGAGGTTAAAGGTAGCACTGCGGCCTCACTGCACCAGGAACCCAGGTTCGATTCCCAGCCGTGGGTCACTGTGTGGAACCTGTTCATTCTCCCCACGTCTGCAAAGGTTTCCTTCGGGTGCTCCAGTTTCCTCCCACAGTCTGAAAGAGGCTGATTAGATGTATTGACTGTGCTAAATTCTTCCTCAGCGTACCCGAACAGGTGCCGGATTGTGGTGACTAGGAAATTTTCACAGTAACTTCATTGCAGTGTTGATGTAAGCCTACTTCTGACACTAATAAATGCACTTAAAGGAATCAGCCTGATAAACCTTCCCTGGACTATAAGGACACCAAAACTACACACAATATTCCAGCTGTGGCCTCACCAATGCCCTATACAATTGCAGCAAAACATCCCTACCCCTATATTCAAATCCTCTCGCTTGAAGGCAACATACCAAAGAGGACAACCTCATGTTTATTCACATACTGCGTCTTCCATGCAGATGCCCACACACTCCGCCTGTCCAAATCACACTGAAACATGAAGGATGTGGAGGCGTTGGAGAGGGTGCAGAGGAGGTTTACTAGGATGTTGCCTGGTATGGTGGGGAGGTCCTATGAGGAGAGACTGAGGGATCTAGGGTTGTTTTCGTTGGGAAGAAGGCGGCTAAGAGGGGATCTTATTGAAACATATAAGATGATTAGGGGTTTAGATAGGGTGGATAGTGATAGCCTTTTTCCTCGGATGGAGAAAGCTAGCACGAGGGGGCATGACTTTAAATTAAGGGGGGGTAGCTACAGGACGGATGTCAGGGGTAGGTTCTTTACCCAGCGGGTGGTGAGGGATTGGAATGCCCTGCCTGCTGCAGTTGTAGATGCGTCTAGTTTGGGGGCGTTTAAGAGATCTCTGGATAGGTTTATGGACGAAAAGGGATTGGTATAGGCTAGTGGGTCATTGTTTTTGTAACTGGTCGGCGCAACATCGTGGGCCGAAGGGCCTGTTCTGCGCTGTAATGTTCTATGTTCTATGTTCTATGTTCTACATCTCTGTATCTTCCTCTCTCCCAACTTTGTATCATCTGCAAATTTGAGATGTTGCATTCAGTTCCTTCTTCCGGATCATTAACATATAATGTGAACAGTTGGGGTCCTAGCGCTGATCCCTGCGGAACCCCACTAGTCACTCACTACCAATCATAGAACAAGAACATAGAACCCTACCATGCAGAAACAGGACCTTCGGCCCATCGAGTCTGCACCGACTACAATCCCAACCAAGCCCTATCCCCATGTCCCTACACATTTACCCAATCGGAAAAAGACCCATGTGTGCCAACTCTTTGCTTCCTATCTGCTAACCAGCTTTCTATCCATCTCAACATTATCTGCAATCCCATGTACTTTAACTTTGCATAATAGTCTGTTATGTGAAACCTTGTCAAAAGCCTTCTGAAAATCTAAATAAATCACATCCACTGGTTCTCGGTCAACTCTACCAGTTACACCCTCAAATTTCCAATAGATTTGTCTTTTCTGATTTCCCTTTTGTAAATCCGTGCTGACTTTGATTATACCACTGCCTTCCAAATGATGAGTTATAAAATCCTTGATAATAAACTCTAGCAACTTCCCCAGTACTAATGTTAGGCTCACTGGCCTTTAGTTCCCTGTTTTCTTCTCCCTTCCTTCCTTCCCCCACGTTCCCCCCCCCCCCCCCCCTCTTTGAATTGGGGGCTTACATTTAGCTACCCTCTAATCTGTAGGAACTGTTCCAGAATCCAAAGAATTTTGGAAAATAACCACCAATGGATCTATTATTTCCAGGGCTGTTTCCTTAAGTTCTCTGGGATGAAGATTATCAGGACCTGGAGATTTATTCACCTATACCCAACAACTTCCCCAAAACCATTTCTCTGCTTATGCTGATTTCCTTCAGCTCCTCACTAAAACATGTTTCTCTCAGCACTTCTGGTACATTATTCATCTCTTCCTTTGTGAAGACTGAAGCAATGGACAAATTTACTTCCTCAGCCGTTTCTTTATTCCCTGTTATGAATTCTCCCATTTCTGACTGTAAGAGGCCTACCTTTGGTCACTCTTTTTTCTCTTTACATTTGAAACTATTACAGTCAGTTTTTATGTTCCCCTCTAGCTTACTTTCATACTCTATTTTTCCCTTTTGAATCAACCCGTTAGTACTCCTTTGCTGAATTTTAAACTTCTCCCAATCCTCAGGCCTATTGCTTTTTCTTGCCAATTTGAATCTGATACTGTCTCCAAATTCCCTTGTAAGCTATGATTTGGCCACAATTCCCTCATCACTCTTGCGACAATCAGAAATAAACAACTTCTGGAGTTCACCTATTCATTCTTTAAATGCCTGCCATTGTCTGTCCACTGTCTTTCCTTTCAGTAATGTTTCCTAGTCCATCATGGCCAATTCATGCCTCAGACCATCATAGTTCCCTTTGTTCAGATTCAGGATCCTGGTCTCAGAATCAACTACATCACTATCCACCTCGACAAAGAGTTCCACCATATTATGGTCACCCGTCCCCAAGGGTTCTCTCTCACCTAGACTGCCAACTAATCCTTTCTCATGGCACAACACCCAGTCCAAGATGGCCTTGTGGTTCCTCAATGTATTGCTCCAGAAAACCATCCTCTAAGCTCTCCAGAAATTCCTCCTCTATTGCACTGTGACTAATTTGACTCTCCCATTCTATATGCAGATTAAAGTTGTCCATAATCACAGATGTTCCTTCCACACGTGTATCTCTGATTTCCTGCCAGATGCTTTTCCCAACATTACCGCTACAGTTTGGTGATTTGTATACCACCCCATCAATGTTTTTTGCCCCTTGTTTCTTAACTTGACCCATACAGATTCCATATCATCTATGCTAATCTCTCTCCTCAATATCGTATCAATATCACCTTTTAATCAACATTGTAACTTTGCCGCCTTTTCCTTTCCATCTGTTCTTCCTAAACACCGAATAGCCTCAATGTTTAGTTCCCATCCTTGCTCACCTTGGAGCCACGCCTTCATAATGCCAACTATATCATACCTCTTTACGTCTATTTGTGCAACTGATTCATCCATTTTGTTTTGAATGCTCTGAACATTTGGGTACAATTAACATTTCTTTTCCTTTTCCTACTGTGTTTATTTTTACTCTGTCCTAATCTGGCCCTTGATTTCTCTGCCTATCACTTTCCTTGTTGTCCTGACTGTCCTCTTCTCTGGTTGTTAATTCCCCCTGCTCTGAATCCTTACAAAGGGTCTCTCTTTCCTTTTCCTTCCACCTCCCCCCGCCCCCCCCCCATATTAGTTTAAACCCTCCCCAGCCAGACTAGCAAATACCGCCCCCCCCCCCCCCCCCCAGCAAAGACATCAGTTCCAATCCTGCCCAGGTGTCCAGTTTGTACAGATCCCACCTCCCCTAGAACCAGTCCTAATGCCCTAGGGATCTGAAACCCTCCCCTACACCATCTTTTCAGCCACATATTCATCCTATGTATCCCCCTGTTTCTACTTTGATTAGCACGGGGCAGAGGTAGTAATCCTGAGATCGCTACCGTTTGATGTCCTTCTTTTCAGCTTGCTTCCAAGCTCCCTATAATCTGCTTTTAGAACCTCATCCTTTTTTGTCCCTATTTCATTTGTACCAATGTGGCTGTTCATCCTCCCCCTTCAGAATGTCTTGCAGTTGCTCCGAGACATCCTCCACCCCAGCACCAGGGAGGCAATATACCATCCTGGAGTCTCATTTGCGGTTACGTAAATGCCTGCCTATTCCCCTTACAATTGAACCCCCGATAACTATTGCACTCCCACACTTTTTACTCCTCCACTGTGCAGTAGAACCAACCCTGGTGCAATGCATTTGACTGTTGCTGTTTTTCCCTGGAAGGGCATTCCCCTCAACAGTATCCAAAGTGTTATATCTGTTTTACAGGGGAATAGCCACAGGAGATTCTTGCACTGCCTGCCTAGGCCTCTTTCTCTGCCTGGTGGTCACCCATTCCTGTGGAATCCGAGCCTGCGGCGTGAACACCTCTCTATACGTGCTATCCACAATACTCTACGCATCTTGGATGCTCCACAGTATCCCCAGCCGCTGCTCCAGCTCCAAAACACAGGCTTCCAAGAGCTGCAGCTGGAGGCACTTCCAACCAACATGGGTTTAAAAAAAGGGATGACGTCCTAAAAGCAAAATATGGGGATCTAGGAAGCAAGCTGAAAAGTAGGACCTGAAAAGGTAGTGATCTCGGGCTTACTACCTATGGCATGTGCAATTCAGAGTAGAATTAGCAGGATACATGAGATGACCATATGGCTGAATAGTGAGAGGGAGCGTTTCAGGTACTGGCCCCGGGCACTGAAAACGTTCTCAGCCCCCCACACAGAGCATAAAGAGCACACCGTGGCTTGGAGCTCTCCTGTTCTCTCTAACCGCTTTAAATTAAAATTTTGAAAGATGTTTTGTGACTTGCGAGATGGCAATGAGTGTCAGTACTTTTACCCAACGTGCACGGAACCCAGACCACAAAGGCAGTTTTGTCCTTCGTTTGTCGTCTTTGTGTGCAAAACATCTGATGTTTCCTGCTGCAGCGTTGCAAGGGTTAATACGAGTTTAACTTTTTTTAGGCTTTTCTGACGCGACATTTTTCTGCTGTGAGTATAAGTACATATGGAATTTTTTTTTTGTGCTGACTATCATGAGAGATGTGCTTAATGAGAATGCAGCATCCCTTCTCTAGACATTAGCTTCCTGTGCTAACTTCTCCTTGGAGGGAGATCTGACTAGCGCTGACTCCCAAGCAAGTAAGTTTAAAGTTACATTCCATCCCTCCCCTTTTCCTCCTTATGTTTGACAGCTTCTTAACATATAGAAGTGTGCTCAGAGGTTGTTACGGCTTGCTGTGATTTAACATTTGACGCATGTCTTGACTGCTTTTCAGCTGTGCAGAAGTCCCATTGCCTTGCATTAAAATATTGTTGCACGGGGTGCAGTTTGTGATGTCCCAACACTTTACGGAAAGGGGAAGAGGGGTTAAGGGAGGGCTGACATCTCTGGGCTTGGGTCAGACTCGATGTTGGGTGGGGCTTGCCATCCATTACCACCTCTGGCTGTCGGGCATCTCGGTGACGCAGCTTCAAAAGAACCTCAGCCATACCCAGTACAAGTCTGCCTCTGAAAAGTGTCTGTCACGCTCTCACTCGCTGGGCACTTAGTGTTGGGGGAAAAAGAAAAACAATGGCATGCCAAGTCAGTCACCTTGGGATCGGTGGGAAATGTGTATTTTGATTTGATTTATTATTGTCATGTGTATTAGTATACAGTGAAAAGTGTGGTTGTTTGTGCGCTACACAGACAAAGCATATCATTCATAGAGAAGGAAAGGAGAGAGTGCAGAACGTAGTGTTACAGTCATAGCTAAGGTGTAGAGAAAGATCAACTTAATGCAAGTCCATTCAAAAGTCTGATAGCAGGGAACAAACTGTTTGAGTCGGTTGGTATGCAACTTCAGACTTTTATACCTTTTTCCTGAAGGAAGATGGTGGAAGAGATAATGTGTAGGGCCCTTGATTATGCTGGCTGCTTTTCCAAGGCAGTAGGAAATGTGGACAGAGTCAATGGATGGGAGGCTGGTTTGCGTGATGGATTGGGCTACGTTCACAACCTTTTGTAGTTCCTTGTGGTCTTGGGCAGAGCAGGAGCCCATACCAAGCTGTGATACAACCAGAAAAAATGCTTTCTATGGTGCATCTGTAAAAGATGATGAGAGTCGCACCTGACATGCCAAATTTCCTTAGTCTTGAGAAAGTAGAGGTGTTGCTGGGCTTTCTTAACTGTAGTGTTGGCATGGAGGCATGTACAAGGCTTCACCGAGTAACTGAAATCCAAACTGGTTGTAATGAAGTGCTGACTCTGTAAATGTGGAGATATACCTGATTCTCTTTCTCTGACCTCTCAGAAACAGTGGTGCAGAGGTGAGTGGACACCCTAGAATCTCACACCAGGGCGAAGCATCCTCTGAGTCCAGAATGAATATTGAGTGTCAACCCGTAGCAATGGAAGGGAAGAGGGATCAGGATGTTGAATCTGATCAGCCCATGATAAAATGAATGGTGTAGAAGACTTGAAGGGCTGAATGTCGTCTTCCTGCCTCTGGTTTCTAGTTAATATGTCTCTCTCTCTCTTTCAGCAACATTAACAAACAGATGTTTATAAATGTAATTGAGACAGTGTTGTACTACTGGAGACATTAACTTGCATTTGTTTGCTGGTTCTCAGCCAGAAGGGAGATAAATAGATACAGGTGACTGGATGTTAGGTTTATTCCCATTGTGTCATAGTTCAGTGGGGCTCTAGTCTGATTGGGTTCTGTGGATTTCCATTCCGTTACACTATTTGGGTGTGCGATTCGTGTCTGCCTGTTTCTGGGCACCAGCAAGGGCTGAGCTTGCTCCCGGCGACGCTCTTTGCAATAATCTGTTCTTTTCCTGCCAAGGATTCCCTGAGGAAGCCGGAACGCCGTCTCATCTGTGAGAGCAGCAACCGGGGACTGACGCTCCAGCACGCTGGCAGGTTCTCCATTAACTGGTTCATCCTTTTCAATGATGCACTAGTCCACGCCCAGGTGAGTCCATCTGAGGGGGCAAATGGGGAAGGTCAGTCACCAACCCAGGGGAAAGGAAGCAGTGTGTCACTGATCTGTGGGGTGGCACGGTGACACAGTGGTTAGCAGTGCTGTCTCACAGTGCCAGGGTCCCAGGTTTCATTCCTGGCTCGGATCACTGTCTGTGTGGAGGTTGCACATTCTCCTTGTGTCTGCGTGGGTTTCCTCCCACAGTCCAAAGATGTGTGGGCTAAGTGTATTGGCCATGCTAAATTGCCCCTCAGTGTGCCTGAGCAGGCGCCAGAGTGCGGCGACTAGGGGATTTTCACAGTAACTTCATTGCAGTGTTAATGTAAGCCTACTTATGACACTAATAAACTTTACGATGATGCCACAAGGTCACTGTCTCCCTGAAAAGCGACACTGGGTTACTGATGAATTGGCACCAAAACCAGGCGAGCACAGTAAACAAGGTGACCCTTTTCACCGAGTGAAACTGTGCCCCATAAACCTGCCTGGTGTTTTATTACTGGCTGTTCTCCACCAGGATTGCAGGGCGTACTTCGTGTTGTTGATTCCTGTTTGCGTTCATTAATTTTTGTTTGTAAGGCGTCTTTTTTCTCTTTTTCCCCTCAGTTCTCGACACATCACATATTTCCTCTTGTGACGCTTTGGGTCGAGCCCCACTTTGAAGAAAGTGGCAGTCCGTGAGTATCCGAGGAGATTGTTTGCCAACCCAGGTGACGTCCATGTGTGATTCTAACTGTAACCCCCTTGTGATGGGAGCCATGTTTCTCTTGTTTGGTCTCTTGTGTGTGCTGTCTGCCAGTTTGCAGCGCAGCACAGCAAGCGGTGAGGGAACACCTTATATCAGCGAGTCGTTCAGCTTTTTCCATTCATGGGAATGGGCGTTGCTGGCTGGCCAGCATTTATTACCCATCCCTGGTCGCCCGTGGGCAGTTAAGTCAACCACATTGCTGTGGCTCTGGAGTCACATATAGGCCGGACCAGGTAAGGACAGCAAATTTCCTTTCCTAAAGGAGATGAGTGAACCAGATGGGTTTTTCTGACAATCGACAATAGTTTCATGGTCATCAGTAGATTCTTAATTCCAGATTTCTTTTGTTGAATTCAAATTCCACCATCTGTTGTGGCGGGATTCGAACCTGGGTCCCCAAAACATTAACTGAGTTTCTGGAGTAATAGTCTAGCAATTAATACCACTAGGCTATCACCTGCCCCTCAACATAGCTGGGATTGGAAGGTCTGATTTCTTTGTAAACAATTTCTGTCCCAAAAACAAAAAGTGCTGGAATTGAATCCTGGACTTTTTAAATCCTGAAGCTATGAATTGTTTAAACAGTCAAGTGGCCATGCTATGGTGTTATGCATCACTCGAGGAGTTGGAGTTGCTTTGGCAACACACACTTAAACATGCATGTTGTCGTCTACACCTAATAGATGGTGATGATGGAGACTCCAATCTTTCCATTATGTGACCAGGAATTTCTCCCACTCTTGCTGTCTGCTGTTGGTGCGTGTTTGGAAGGATTTGCAAGTTGATCTTTAACCTGTTTGGCCATGTTGTGGGCGCACCTTCTGTGACCCTCAAGTCCCAGAATGGGACTTGCATCTAGAACCTCTGCCTCAGAGGTTGGGACGCTAACCCACTGTGCCACAAGATCGCCTGGTCACTCTGTTGGGCACTGATTAATGTTGCACAGCCCCTCTCGGAGGGTGCATGGGAGAGAGGGCAATCCACCCACTGCACTCTTAACAGGAGCAAGGACATTGCCGGGGAGGGAAGCGTGGAAGAGGGAGGGAGTTCCCCTGAATACAGCAACTCCACATTCTGCCCTGTCACTTGAACAGCACCCTGACATTGGGTTCAATGGGAGGGTCACTGGTCCAACCATACAGCAATAAATGGGAGCAGCTGATTGTTCTCAGTGATGGGAACATGTGTGAGGTTTTGCTCCCTCCCATTGTTCTGTCTCTCTGCCAGTCGTTTCTATCCATCTTTGTCTCCCTGCGCACAGTTGTGTACACGCTCGGTCTCACTCCATCTCTTTTTCCCTGCAGGAATGCCCTGAAAATAACCACAGCTGAAGAACAGTTTATCCTCACTGCAGCCACACCACAGGAGAAGGTGAGGTATCAAGTTTATTGGCACAGGGAGTGAGGGTGAAGTTGTGGCCAGGTGGTCTGGTGTTTCTGAGCGGCAGCTGATGGGAGGTGTTTTGTGTCATTAATCCTGGAAGTGAGTGGCCTTGTCCTGAGATTACCCAAATGGTCGCCTTCGTATGACCCTGGGTAGCAGACTGACTGACAGATTCAGCCCAGTGTCAGAATTATAGAGAGCAGTTGGAGGGAAATTTGCATCTGTTTATAATTTGATTTATTATTGTCACATGTATCAGTGTACAGTGAAAAGTAGTGTTCCTTGCATGCTATACAGACAAAGCATACCATTCATAGAGAAGGAAACGAGAGTGTGCAGAATGTAGTGTTACAGTCATAGCCAAAGTGTAGAGAAAGATCAACTTAATGCAAGTTAGGTCCATTCAAAAGTCTGATGGCAGCAGGGAAGAAGCTGTTCTTAAATCGGTTGGTGCGGCTATATAGGGCATTGGTGAGGCCGCAGCTGGAGTACTGTGTGCAGTTTTGGGTGCCGTACTTACGCAAGGATATTTTGGCCTTGGAGGGAGTGCAGAGGAGGTTTACTAGGCTGATGCCGGAGTTGAGGGGGTTGAGCTATGAGGAGAGGCTGAATAAACTAGGCTTGTACTCGTTAGAGTTTAGAAGAATGAGGAGAGATCTCATTGAGACGTATAAGATGATGAATGGGATGGATAGGATAGAGGTGGAGAGACTCTTCCTGCTCAGAAACGAGAGTAGGACTAGGGGGCACAGCCTCAAGATAAAGGGGGGGCGGTTTAGAACGGAGTTGAGGAAGAACTTCTTCGCTCAAAGGGTGGTGAATCTCTGGAATTCTCTGCCGGTTGAAGTGGTGGAGGCTACCTCGCTGAATAATTTTAAGACGCGGGTTGATGGGTTTTTGATAAGAGAGGGGATTAAGGGTTATAGGGAGAGGGCCGGAATGTGGAACTGAGCCACGACCGATCAGCCATGATCTTATTGAATGGCGGGGCAGGCTGGAAGGGCCAGATGGCCTACTCCTGCTCCTATTTCTTATGTTCTTATACGCAATCTCAGACTTTTGTATCTTTTTCCTGATGGAAGAAGGTGGAAGAGAGAACGTCCAGGGTATATACCGAGGGAGCGGGAAGTGTAGACACTGTCAATGGGTGGGAGGCTGGTTTGAGTGATGGATTGGGCTACCTTCACAGCCACTTCTGTGACCTCAGACTTTTATCTTTTACCCGATGAATGAACTCCATGAGATATCCAGATGATGTTTTTCAGCCCCTCGTTCTGACTGAGATTTGAATCCAGTGTTACAGACTGTTCTCTGTCAAAGCCACTGCTTCCTTCCCATGCTGATAACACCATTATCTCCCTTAAACACAACCCTGAGAATACATCCCCCCCCCCCCCACTCCCAAACACATGGTAATCATGGAGAAGTAGTAAATGTATCTTTGATTAAATCAACTAAATAAGAGATACTGGCATCTCCTGTTGATTCTTTGGTGCAGATAACCTAGTAAAACATTGTTTAAATTATTCCTTCCTCCCAGGAAATCTGAGAAAATGTCTCCCCAAGGGCAGCACAGAGGTTAGCACTGCTGTCTCACAATGACAGGGACCCGGGTTTGATTCCCAGCTTGAATTCTTCCCATGTCTGCGTGGGTTTCCTCTGGGTGCTCTGATTTCCTCCCCCAGACTGAAAGACGTGTTGGTTAGGGTGCGTTGGCCGTGCTAAACTCTCCCTCAGTTTACCCGAACAGGCTCCAGAGTGTGGCAACTACGGGATTTTCACAGTAATTTCATTGCAGTGTTAATGTAAGCCAACTTGTGACACTAATAAATTTTAAACTACTGTCTGTACGATGCCTCTTCCAAGGTATATAATTGCTTTCCTGCAATCTGACAAACCCAGCGGTGATTTTCTACAGGATTGGTGGCCAGACTCTGCTGCAAAACTCACTGTTTCTGATCCTGTTTCAGACAAAGTGGTTGAGAGCGATTAACCAGACAGTGGATCAGGCACTGAGTGGTGCCCAGGATTACCTGACCCTGGGGCTGGGCGGCACGGTGCGAGCAGAACCCCCCATCTCACGTACAGCCACTTACACCTTCTACAAAGAGCCACGGCTGAAGGAGGCAACTTACGAAGGACGCTGGCTGTCTGGAAAACCACACGGCAAGTGAGTGTCAGTGTTAACATACGTGGTCAGTATTACATGTGGTGAGTGTCAGTGTTAACTTGCTTGGTCAGTGCCGCACACACAGTGAGGGTCAATGTTACACATATGATCAGTATTAAAGGTGGGCAGGGGTTAGGGAGTGGGGTGGAATAGGAGGAGGGTGCTGGGGGCTGCTGAGGAGAGGCACACTGGAGGATGGTCTCTTGACCAAGAAGTTGGAATAAAGACAGTACCATTGGACTTGGTACCCAGAGAGATTCAGCACCTTCCTGTGTGGGGATGGGTGGGGGGGGTGGGAGTTGGGTGTGGGGATGGATGGGGTGGGGGTTGGGTAGGTGTGGGGTGGAGTGACAGTGGGGAGGGGTATGGATGGCGACCGGCAGAGGGTGGCGATTTGTTGGTGGAAGGATGGGAAATTGTGGAGCATCCTCTGATCCTCACATGTTTGATATGACTGAGCATATCTGTGACCCGTGTGTTCTCTCCATGCCAGGGGTGTGCTGCAGTGGCCTGATGGGAGAATGTACACCGGCGACTTCAGAAATGGTTTAGAGGATGGGTGAGTGTGAAAAGAGTGAAGGTAGACATTCCTCTGAGCTTTGCTGAGTTGGTTCACCGTCTGACGGAATGACGGGAGCCTCCAGGCTGGAGATGGGAGTGGAAATCAGCCGGAGCTGCTCATGCTGGTATGTGTGCCCCCGTGTGGGTGTTGAGCAGACTAGCCCCTGCAATCTAATACCCAGGGCAAGGCACCTCAGGGCAACAAGGCTTGGATGTGAGCTGAATGAAAGAGGCAGAGCAGGAGGTAAACAGGACATGTTTTCTCTCTCTCTCTGTCTGACCCCAAAACCCTGCCACACTTGGTATATCCATGATGAACACCTGTAGGGAATGTGCCCTGGCTCTATGACAGCATATTCCAGGGGCTTCAAGTCCATATCTGAGGATGAACGTTCTGGTGCAGTACCGAGGGTGTGCTACACTGCTGTCTTTGGAGTCAACATGGTGTGTGTGTGTGTGTGTGTGTAAGCCCCAGGGTACTTAGGGAGCCTCCAAGTGATCTGGCCGACATTGCCCATTTACCCAGTGTCACTGGAATAAGTTATCTAGTCATTCCTCTCATTACCATGTGTGCATTGGCTGCCATCTTGCCCACAGTTGCAGCCATGATGGTGCTTTAATTTTGGACACCTCAGGGTGTGAAAGGTTGCTATCGAAATGTGGGATCTTTCCCCTTTTATTTAATAAGGCCCAAGTGGGGCAGCACAGTGGTTAGCACTGCTGCCTCATAGCACCAGGGACCCTGGTTCGATTCCTGGCTTGGATTGCTATCTGTGTGGAGTCTGCACATTCTCCCCATGTCTGCCTGGGTTCCCTCCAGGTGCTCCAGTTTCCTCCCGCACTCCACAGATGTGCGGGTTAGATGGATTGGCAATGCTATATTGCCCCTTAGTGTCAGGGGGATTAGCTAGGGTAAATACATGGGGTAGGTTTGTGGTTGGTGCAGACTCAATGGGCCGAATGGCTTCCTATTACACTTTGATTAATACTTACAGGTCCTTGCTCCAAATTTGAGAAGTGGGGGCTGGGGTGGGGGGGATGATTTGCCTTATTGGCACTAAAGTGCTGAGACACAGGACTGGTCACCGTGTGGAATGTGGGTGAAACTGGCCTCTCGTCCACACACACTGCCAAGTGTCAGCTGTACCTGGCAGTGGTGGCATCAACTGGACAGTCTAGTTTGGGATGTCTGTTATTAATGGGCCTTGTTCAGCTTGCCAGCTGCCATTGAGCATCATGAATGTGACCTGGCATAATGTGGGTCAGTGTTCCCTTGGTTTGAGGACAAGATCCTTTTGAAGTGAGTGAGTAAGAGTGCTGGTGAAGGTTATGATTTGTCTTCACAGGTATGGAGAGTACGTCATCCCCAACAAAGCTCTGAAGAAGAATGATCATTATCAGGGCCACTGGAAAGAAGGCAAGATGCATGGCCATGGCATCTACAAGTACGTACAAGTCTCACATCCGTTATCAGTTGGCCCTGGAATCCAGCCCAATGTTTGACGGTTAAGAGAAGGTGGTTTGGGTGTCGCCGGGATTGGATTAATGAGGTGGTGGCTCTTGGTTCCGCCCAGTGATTGGGGACACTGTGATGGCCAGTCCCTTGGCAGGCTGTCATGTACTGTTTGAATCCAGACCCCGTCCCAATTCCAGCACTGCTGTGATGGTGAGGGTTGTAAAACAACATGCCCCCATCCCCACCTCACCCCCTCTCCCAACTCTCTTCTGGCCACAGGGTGAGCAATGCCACCACCAATCTCTGCAGCTTTAACAATGCATGAGGAGTTGCTTCTTTGGTCACTTGTTACTCGACAAAAGAGGCTTCAGAGTAAAACGTGTCATGAGTGTGGGGCCAGGAGCTGGGTGAATTGGGGTGGTGGGTGCCTTCCTGAAAGGCCTCTAAACTAGGCTGAAACTTTCACAGTCCAACCCTCACATCACCCCCATTATCAGCAGGATTTTGAATCTCAGCCCCTGGCGGTGTAACCACTAAGTCACCCATATTAACAAAAGCAAAAGGCCAGAGTATATAACACGCTGCAAATCCCTGTCTGCTATTGTAACGTGTGCAGATTAGTCACATAGAAACTAGATGCAGGACGAGGCTGTTCAAACCCTTCAAGCTTGCTCCGTCATTCATATTGAACATGGCTGATAGGATCATAGAATCCTACAGTGCAGACAGAGGCCACTCAGCCCACTGGGTCTGTGCTGACCACTATCCCACCCAGACCCTATCCCCATAACACCACACATTTACCCTTCCACTCCCCTGACACTAAGGGGCAATTTAGCATGGTCAGTCAACCTATCCCACACATCTTCATCAAATTCAATATCCTGATTTCCACCCCCCCCGCCCCAACTGTTTGGCCATTCGGCCTTTCAAGCCTGCTTCGCCATTCATTTTGATCATAGCTGATCATCAAATTCAATATCTTGATCACCCCCTTCCCCTCCATTTCCCTTGATTCCTTTAGCTCCAAGAGCTATATCTAATTTCTTCCTGAAATCTCACAACGTTTTGGCCTCAACTACCTCTTGTAGTAATGAATGCCACACATTCACCACCCTCTAGGTGAAGAAATTTCTCCTCACCTCAGTTCTAAAAGGTTTACCCCTTATTCTCAAACTGTGACCCTCTAGTTGTGGACTCCCCCATCATTGGGAACATTCTTTGTGAATCTACCTTGTCTAACCCTGTTAGAATTTTATAAATTTCTATGAGATCCCCTCTCACTGTTCTAAACTTCAATGAATATAATCCTAACCGATTTAGTCGCTCCTCATCTGATAGACCTGCCGTCACAGCAATCAGCCTGGTAAACCTTCGCTGCACTCCCTCTCTAGTAAGGACATCTTTCCTCAGATAAGGACACTAAACCTGCCATCCCAGGAATCAACCTAGCAAACTTTACTGTACTCCCTGTAAAACAAGGACATTCTTCCTCAGATAAGGATGCCAAAATTGCACGCAATACTCCGGGTATAGCCTCACCAACACCCAATGCAATCCTTACTCTGTAAAGGGCAACAGTTAGGGTACTGATTCTGGGGATGGAGAGGGGGATCTTATGAGAAGATCCTGTACAGGGTGGATATTGGAAGGTAGTTTCCCCAGGTGGCAAAAGCTGGAAAATTTTTTTTAAAAAATAGCAGTCTTGTAAGATATGAGGAGAAATGTTTTGAGTTTTTGCAATGCTGTCTACTCCAGGGAGCAGTCAGGGAGGGCCATTGAATATTTTTTTAAGACAAAGGTAAATAGGTTCTTCATTATCAGAGGGAGAAGGTATTCAGACAGCAGTCAGAGCAGCCATGTTCTTATTGAATGGTGGTGCAAGGGAGGAGGGGCACACGTGAAGGGTGTGGACAAGTCAGTTCCTGAAGGACACACGCCGCGATTCCCACTCGCATGCGGTGGGTTGAGTGTGAGGCTGAACAGCTGAATCCCCTGTTGTAGTGGGTGCCATAAAAGGAGTTCGGGTTAGCACAAGAATGATTAGGGCAAAGGCAATTTGACCCCTCTGGTCTCCAGCACCATTCAATAAAGTTATGGCTGATGTGATTGGTGGTCTCAATTCCAGTCTGTCCCTCCATAACCCTCGACGGCGGCACAGTGGTTAGCACTGCTGCCTCTCAGCGCCCGGGACCGGGGTTCAATTCCCAGCTTGGGTCGCTGTCTGTGGGGAGTCTGCACGTTCTCCCTGTGTCTGCATAGGTTTCCTCCCACAGTCCAAAGATTAGGTGATTTGGCCATGATAGATTCCCCTTAGTGTCAGAGGGATTAGCAGGGTAAATACGTGGCATTACGGGGATAGGGTCTGGGTGGGATTGTGGTCGGTGCAGACTCGATGGGCCAAATGGCCGCCTCCTGCACTCTGGGGATTCTATGACTCTTGTGGATCAAAAACCTGTCTAACTGAGCTTTGAATATATCCAATGACCCAGACCCCACTACCCTGAGGAAGAGAATTCCACAGACGATATGATGCAATGGGAGAGTACAACTCTCCTCATCTCTACCTTAACTGGGACACCCCTCATTTTTAAACTGTGTCCCCTGGTTCTAGTCTCCCCTCAAGGGGAAACATCCTTTCAGTATCCACCCTGTCAGGCCCCATCGGGATCTTATATGTTCCAGTAAAATCACCCCACGTTCTTTTAAACTCCGATGGGTAGGCACCCAGTCTGCTCATAGGACAGCCCATCCCTACCAGGTGAAGGTGCATTATATAAATTGGTTTTGTGTTCTGTGTGCTTCAGAAGGGGTGACCTAATTGAAATAAAGGAATCCAATCGAAAGGGGTGGCACATTGTTGCCTCACAGCGTCAGGGACCCAGGTTCGATTCCAGCCTTGGGTGACTTGTCTGGGCAGTTTCCTTCCACAGCAGGTGTCATCGACTTGGATATGAGTGTCCAAGACTATGGCACTAAGAGTCTTCCATCTTCCGAGCTTTATTATTGTGCATTTGGAGGAAACACAGGCATTGGGATACACTGCTAGGTGTTCTGTCAATTCATACAGTTGTATTGCAGTTTTAGTTCATTACAGCAAATGAGGAACAAGCAACTTTTTAATCCTTAATTTATATGCGTAACTCTTAAAATCCTACAATGCCATTCAGGAGGCCATTCAGCCTATCAAGTCTGCAACAATCACAATCTTAATCAAGTCCTATCCCCCATACTCACGTATTTACCCTAACTAGTCCCTCTGGCACTAAGACCAATCAACCTAACCTGTATATTTTTGGACTGTGGGAAGAAACCCATGCAGACACGAGCAGAATGTGCAAACTCCACACAGACAGTGACCCGAGCTGGGAATCGAACCCAGGTTCCTGGCGCTGTGAGGCAGCAGTGCTAACCACACACCAAGTCCACCAATCATAGAATAGCTCTTTGTCCTTTCTTATTCAATAGAAAAACCTCTTCTCCTAATCCATCATTAGCATAATACGTCACCATATCTTGCTTTTGGTATGAGTTCTTGTACTTACCTTTGGTTCCTGTGGCCATGGCAGGCAACATAGTGTTTAAGAAACTGACATAAGGTGAGATTAGTCACTCCTCTCAATTAACAACCACTGATCTCATCCAGGCCTTGTCTGCATGTAAGCACTTTCCATTCTTGGTGCCAGAGCTGTCTGCCGTAGTTGCTGTAACTTAATTTGCACAGTGGATTGGCCATGGTAAATGTGCAGGGTTATAGGGAAAGGGCCTGGGTAAGATACTGTGTCAGAGAGAGTGTCGGTGCAGACCCAATGGATTGAGAGACCTCTCTCTGCACCGTAGGGATTCTGTGATACCTGGTCACTGGTTGGTGTTTTACTAAGTGGTTGTGATTCACTGAGTTGACTAACTTTCTCCCTTTCTGCCTCACTCCCATCACAGATATGCCACAGGAGAGGTGTACGAGGGTGGTTTCCAAGACAACATGCGCCACGGTCATGGTTTACTCCGCAGCGGCAAGCTGACATCGTCCTGCCCCAGTATGTTCATCGGACAGTGGGCACACGACAAAAAAATGGGCTACGGTGTTTTTGATGATATCACAAGGTAATGCAACATTCTTTGCCTTCTGAAGGAGTCGAGCATGGTGTGTGATAAACAGTGTTTCAGGGCTTCCCTGTTCATGCTTTACTTGTGCCGCACTTTGCTTTGCAATTGGAGTTCTGAGCTGTAATGTTTCCTCTATTGCAAAGTAGGGCAGCGCAATGGCACAGTGGTTAGCACTCCTGCCTCTCAGCGCCAGGACCTCGGGTCACTGTCTGTGTGGAGTTTGCACATTCTCCCCATGTCTGCATGGGTTTCCCCTGGGTGCTCCAGTTTCCTCCCACGCTGCTAAAATGTGCAGGCGGGTTAGGTTGATTGGCCACGGGAAATTGCCCCTAGTGTCAGGGGGATTAGCAGGGTAAACAGTGTGGGGTTGCTGGAACGGAGCCTGGATGGGATTATGATCACTGCAGACTCGATGGGCCGAATGGCCTCTTTCTGTACTGTGGGGATTCTATTAGTAAAAATCTGGAATTAAGAACCTACTGATGACCATGAAACCATTGTCGATTGTTGGAAAAACCCATCTGGTTCACTAATGTCCTTGAGGGAAGGAAATCTGCCATCCTTACCCAGTCTGGCCTATATGTGACTCCAGAGCCACAGCGATATAGTTGATTCTCAATGCCCTCAGGCAACTAAGAATAGGCAATAAATGCTGGCCAACCAGTGACACCCATATCCCATGAATGAATTAAAAAAAAGGGGTGCAGGGAGTGAATGGGAGCTAAAAGGAGGGAAATGAAAATCACACTCCTGAGTTAAAGATCTGTCCTCCTCAATCTCATCAAGTGGTTGTCCTGCCTTATTCATTGTTAATGCCCCAGTTCACTGCAGAACTGCCTTTCTCCAGCATGGGGCAAGATCTTCCACAGGGGGTTAACTGTTCCAATCATCGCTTCTCTTGAAGCCAACCTAGAGAGGCTCCACTTACCTCTGTCATCCCACCAGCTCCCACTAGATGCACTTGCCACTGTCGGTTTGAACAGAATGTGACATTCCTTTCCAAAAGCCATTCCCACAATTGGAGATGTGAACTTCAAAAAGTTCCTTTTCCTGCATTGTCCTTGTGCTGTCCTTTTTCAACACCAACATTGTGGACTGAAGGGCCTGTTCCTGTGCTGTACTGTCTTGTCTTATATACCCAGGTGCTACACAGACATGATTAAACATAAAAAATGGATGCCATGCCAATGATTCGGAAGTATAACATAAAGTTCAAAGTGGGTTTTGGGGTCGATCCTAAAGGAATGGAGATGGGCTTTAGGAAGAGAGTTCTAGAAGTTATAGCCTTGACAGCTGAAGGCACAGGCACTTAATGGGATTAGATGAGGAGAAATTCTTTCTTGAGAGTAATTGGTCTATGGAACTTTGTTCCCCCAGAGAGCAGTCAAGGGCTGGTTTTTTGAACTTATTCAAGGCTGGGTTAGACAGATTTCTGATTGATAAGAGTCAGAACATTGAATACAGGACTTGGGACATCTTGAAGTTGTACAAGACATTTGGTAAAGTCACACTTGGAATATTGTGTACAGTTCTGGTCACCCTATTATAGGAAAAGTTCAGAAGAGATTTACTGGGATGCTACCAGGACTTGATTTGAGTTAGAAGGAGAGGTTGGATAGACTGGGACTATTTTCCTCTGGAGCTTCGAAGGCTGAGGGGTGATCTTATAGAGGTCTACAAAATAATGAGGAACGTAGATCAGCTAGATAGTCAGCGTCTTTTCCCAAAAGTAGGGGAGTCTAAAACTAGAGGGCATAGATTTAAGGTAAGAGGGGAGAGATACGAAAGGGTCCAGAGGGGCAATATTTTGACACAGGTTGGTGAGTGTCTGGAGCAAGCTGCTAGAGGTAGTAGTAGAGGCGGGTACAATTTTTTTTTTAGAAGCGTATAGACAGTTACATGGGTAAGATGGGTATAGAGGGATATGAGCCAAATGTGGGCAATTCGGACTAGCTTAGTGGTTAAATAACAGGATGGCATGGAAAAGTTGGGCTGAAGGGCCTGATTCCATGCTGTAAACCTCTATGACTAAGGGATTTGAGGCAGACAGTGAAGTTGAGAGCATAACCAGTCAGCTATTGGGCAGCACAATGGTTAGCACTGCTGCCTCACAGTGCCAGGGACCCAGGTTCGATTCCTGGCTTGGGTCACTGTCTGTGTGGAGTTTGTACATTCTCCCTGTGTCTGTGTGGGTTTCCTCCCGCAGTTCAAAGATGTGCAGGTTGGGTGGATTGGCCGTGCTGAATTTCCAGGGTTATGGGGAGAGGGCCTGGTTAAGATACTTTGTCAAAGAGGGGGTGCAGTTCAGTGGGCTGAATGGCTTCCTGCTGCACTGTTAGGATTCTGTGATGATCTAATTGAATGGGGGAGCTGGGCTCACTGGCCTCTTCCTGCTCCCATGTCCTACTGCAATACGAAGATGAGAATCTCATTTCGAAGACCACAATATTGAATGTATCTCTACTGCACTATCGATCAGTGTGTGTGTGACGGCTGCGTTCCAGACACAATCCAGAATGTTCTACAGCACTTGGACTGCACGTGGAGTACTTAATTGGATTTACTGTTGTCAAGTAGAGAATGCGGTTGTTAACCCAACTCCCATAAAAAGCAATGAGCTAATGACCAGAGAATCTGTTTCAGTGAAGATGTTTGAAGAGTATGTGTTGGCCAGCACACAGTTCTCCTGTTGTGCTTGGAATATTGCCGTGGGATTGTTTACACTGGGCTGAGGTGGCAGGCAAGGCAAACGTATCAACTGGAAAAAAAAGTAGGTAAATTTTACGATCTCGGGACTGTTCACCGGTGGCAACCCCACTGTGGCTTATTTCGGGGCACTCAAAAGACCATAAGGCATAGGAGCAGAATTAGACCACTCGGCCCATCGAGTCTGCTCCGCCATTCAATCATGGCTGATATTTTTCTCATCCCCATTCTCCTGCCTTTTTCCCCATAACCCCTAATCCCCTTATTAATCAAGAACCTGTCTCTCTGTCTTAGACACTCAATGACCTGGCCTCCACAGCTTTCTGCGGAAAAGAGTTCCACAGATTCACCACTCTCTGGCTAAAGAAATTCCTTTTCATCTCTGTTTTAAAGGATCGCTTGTTTAGTCTGAGGTTGTGCCCTCTGGTTCTAGTTTTTCCTACTAGTGGAAACATCTTCTCCACATCCACTCTATGCAGGCCTCGCAGTATCCTGTACGTTTCAATAAGATCCCTCCTCATCCTTCTAAACTCCAAAGAGTACAGACCCAGAGTCCTCAGCCATTCCTCATACAACAAGCTCTTCGTTCCAGGGATCATTCTTATGAACCTCCTCTGGACCCTTTCTAAGGCCAGCACATCCTCCCTGAGATATGGGGCCCAAAATTCCTCACGATATTCCAAATAGTGTTTAAGTCCCCATTAGGCACCTGGGTGTCAGGGTTCCATTCTCCACCAGAGCCAAATTCCCACCAGACTTCCCAGTGAGGGGCAGCTCTCCATTGCTGGCACTGCCACCAGGAGCGGTGGACACTGCCAGTGATACCACGTGGAAGGATCGTCACCGAAACCCCCAGACTAAGGTGAGTTGGGTGGGAGTCTGAGAGACCAGAGTACAAGGATACAAGGCTAAAGACACATCTGTAGGGAGTGCATGATCACAGCGTGTGTCTGTACAGCACTGGATACCTGCGTGGTATTGCTTATTCGCTGTGTGTTCTGAAATTTTGGAAAATGGAATGGGATAGTATTCTGAGGCCAATACTTTGTACTGGAAGCAGCTCAGAGGAAGTTTGCTTTGATTTCTGGAGCGAAGAGGTTTGTCTTGAGGAAATGTTGGGCCTGCATCCATCAGAGTTTAGAGGAATGAGAGGTCACCTTAAGTAAACACATAAGATGCTAAGGGAACTTAACGCACCAGGCTGATTCCGGGGATGGCGGGACTGATGTATGAGGAGAGATTGACTAGGTTAGGATTGTTTTTGCTGGAGTTCAGATGAATGAGGGGGGGATCTCATAGAGACTTATAAAATTCTAACAGGTCTACACAGGATAGATGCAGGGAAGGTGTTCCCAATGGTGGGGGAGTCCAGAACCAAAGGTTACAGTCTGAGGATTCGGGGTAGACCATTTAGGACAGAGATGAGGAGACATCTCTTCACCCAAAGAGTGGTGAGCCTGTGGAGTTCATTATGATAGGAAGTATTGGTGCCAAAACGTTGAATGTATTCAAGAGGCGGCTGGATATAGCATTTGGGGCGAATGGGATCAAAGGTTATGGGGGAAAAAGCAGGATTAGGCTATGAATTGGACGATCAGCCATGATTATGGTGAATAGCGGAGCAGGCACGAAGAGCCAAATGGCCTACTCCTCTCCTATCTTCTATGTTTCTATGTGTGGTGGAAGGGGTGGGGTCCTGGAACTAGGGAACACTGTTTAAAAATTATGGGGGTCTCATTAAGACTGAAATGAGAATTTTTTTTCTGTCAAGAGGGACGTTAGTCTGTGGAATTCTCTTGCCCACGGAGCAGTGAAGGCTGGATCCTTAAATGGATTTATGGCTGAATGAGTCAGATTTTTGATTGACAAGTGGGCAGGAATGTGGAGTTGAGTCCACAATCAGGAATGATCTTATTGAATGCCAGAGCAGGGCTGAATGGCCTACCTCTGCTCCTGATTCTGGGTATCTTGGGTGTAAAGTCTCCAAGTTGTTTGAAAATCATCAGTTCCACCAACTTTTGAGAACCCTAAAGGATTGTGCGGAAGTTAATGGTGTGTAATAACACATGGGTCTAATCACATGCCGTACACAGTGCCAATCCGATTTCCTGGATGTGATCCAGAGATGGGAATGGAATAGGAAAAAAACGGAGCTGCTTCTATTAAACCCACGCCTTACCAATCCCACCACAGCTCCCACCCAAGGTGACGGGCCTCTGGAATGAACTCCCAGAGGCCATCATTCCAATTCCGCTGTAATTCCATTCCCAGAGCCCACCACCTCCACCCTAAAGAGTTATCCGTTAAACTCTGTGGCCAGTGGGATGTCAGGGCTGACTGACCATTTGCTTCCTGCTCCACACCGTCTGGACATTCCCAGCAGGCCTGCAGCGTTCCGAAAGCTTACATCTATCTTTTTAGCCTTCATCTCTTTTTGGTGAGCCAGAATTTTGTCTGGCTCCTGTTTAAAGTCAGCGCCCCTCTGACAACTGCTCCTATGTTTGTTGTTTTCCTGTTCAGCCAACAGTAGTTGGCCTGACTCTCTGGTGACTTGCCTCCTAAGCTTTTTCTATTTATCTTTGTCACATTCATGTGAATTCTCTACGCTAAGTTTGCTGCCTCTCGCTCTCGACTGTCATGTCTGCCTTGACCAACATAAGAACATAAGAAATAGGAGCAGGAGTAGGCCATCTAGCCCCTCGAGCCTGCCCCGCCATTCAATAAGATCATGGCTGATCTGTCATGGCTCAGTTCCACATTCCCGCCCTCTCCCCATAACCCTTAATCCCCCTGCCTATCAAAAACCTATCAACCCACGTCTTAAATATATTTAGCGAGGCAGCCTCCACCACTTCAACGGGCAGAGAATTCCAGAGATTCACCACCCTTTGAGTGAAGAAGTTCCTCCTCAACTCCGTTCTAAACCGTCCCCCCTTTATCTTGAGGCTGTGCCCTCTAGTCCTACTGTCCTTTGAGCGGGAAGAGTCTCTCCACCTCTATCCTATCCATCCCATTCATCATCTTAATGTCTCAATGAGATCTCCCCTCATTCTTCTAAACTCTAACGAGTACAAGCCTAGTTTATTCAGCCTCTCCTCATAGCTCAACCTCCTCAACTCTGGTATCAGCCTAGTGAACCGCCTCTGCACTCCCTCCAAGGCCAAAATATCCTTGCGCAAGTGCGGCGCCCAAAACTGCACACAGTACTCCAGCTGCTGCCTCACTAGTGCCCTGTACAGCTGCAGCAAGACCTCCCTACTTTTATATTCAATCCCCCTCGCTATGAAGGCCAGTATCCCATTAGCCTTCCTGACCACCTGCTGTACCTGCAGGCTGGGTTTTTGCGACTCATGCACAAGGACCCCGAGGTCCCTCTGCACCGTCGCATGCAACTTGACTTGGTTATGCTCCCCCTTACTTTGCATTGACTTCCATGTGGACCCCTTTGAGAACGACACTCCCAGGGGGACAGGAAGACAGCTCCTGCCTCTGGTGGGGTGAATGTCGGCAACTGGGTTAGTCCAGAGGCCTTGCTTGACCTCTGACCTGTGCTCCGTCAATAATTAGGGGCCTGACAGTCGGCCTGGGTTAAGCAGGAAGCTCTCCACTCCCAGACCCCTGTGGGTCCGTCTACCTCAGCTGTGGAAGGGCTTGTCTACAACACTCTCTGCAGTGGAATAGGCTTTTCTATTTCCAAGCACTCATGTTGGGTTGCCACTTGGGAAAAGTGTTGGGGAGAAGGCAGGGAAAGTTCTGGGTGGTTGGGACTGTATCCCCGAGAGGGTGAGGACAGGGGAAATGTGTGGAGAGGCCGGGTGGTGAGCAGAATCCACTCTTGATTTATTTTCTCTCCGCTTTTTACTTCTCTGACTCTTCTTGTCCCCTTGCAGGACGCCCGCTGTCACACGTCCTCCCCCGGCCAGGAGGGTGGGATGGTCCTGGCCATGGACATCCCAGGCGCCACCGTCAGCGCACCTCATTGAGCAGCCAGAGGGAGGCACAGGGTGAGCCCAGGCACTGTCCGTTTATTCACCCCTCTTCTCCCTGCCCCCTTCCCTCCATGCATGGAACACATCCCCCCTGCATGGCACCCTGTCCAGCAGCCTGACCCGGCTGAACGGAAACATAACCCTTGCCCGAGTGAGGCCCTGCACCAGACTGGGGCCTAATCAGTAACTGGGGACTGTAACTCATTACAGGTGGGAGCCAGGTATTTTATTCCAAGTACAGGCGTCCAGAAACATCGCACCGTTTGTGATCCTGGTGTTAATAAATCGGTTGCCAGATTGTCATACGTCCATTGCTGGTTTCTTCCCAGTCCAGATTGATATCCCTGACAAAGGGTTGTCCAGACTTGAAGCGTTGCCTCAATTCTGTCTCCACAGATGCTGTCAGGCCTGCTGAGATTTTCCAGCATTTTCTGTTTTTGATTCAATCCCATCCCCACATGGTTACGTTTTGGCCCCTTGGCCGCTATTTTGCCTTGTGGTGTACTGCCACAGTGAATGTGAACTGCTTATTGAACCATTGTGAGTATCAGAGCCTTTGTCCAGTAGATTATCATCAGAAAGTTTTGGCTGGTTTCTTTCCCCACCCCCTCTCAGCTGAAGGGCAGCGAGACAACTCTCAGTTCTCCAAATGCCATCTGATTGAGGTTAGCTGTCTTGTTGCTCTTCCTGGGATCTTCCTGTTCCTGTCTAGTCTGGCTCCTGGTCGGCTGAGCCAGCTGGCCCGCTGCCTACAGAGCCCTTGTGTCTGGGTGCGCAACTTCTGCTGTCTTTTGCTCCTGTGGTCACTTTTGGACTCGTGAGGTTTTGTGCTTCCTGTGTCTGATTCAGCTTCACAGAATGATGAACTTTACCCAGTCTGTTCACCCTAGCCATTAAACAGCTCTCGGTAGCTATAATTCCCTCCCCTCCCTCCCTAAAAATATCCCAGCATTTTTTTTAAAATGTTGCAAGACTTGAGCAGGTTGCTGTATCTGAATGTGTCACTTTGAGCTTCCAAGACTGGTGGCACAGTGGTTAGCACTGCTGCCTCACCACCGGGAACCCAGGTTCAATTCCAGACTTGGGTTACTGTTTGTATGAAATTTGCGCGGTCTCCCTGTGTTTGTACTGGTTTCCTCCGGATGCTCTGGTTTCCCCCCTAGGCCAAAGTTGTGTAGGTTAGGTGGATTGGCCATGCTAAATCGCCTCTAGTGTCAGGGGGATTAGCAGGGTAAGTTGTGGAGATAGGGGAGTAGGACCTGGGTGTAATTGTGGTCAGTGCAGATTCGATGGGCTGCATGACCACCTCCTGCACTGTGGGGATTCTATGAAAAGGTAAAAATGGGATGCAGGAGGGACAGGGGCTAAGTAATTTGAAGGTGTTGCGTAAAATAGAAAGCAGAAAGAGGAAAGGAGTGAAAATGCTAAGTAAAGAAAACTTTAAAGAAATGGTTATTTTTGTCGAGTGGCTGGACAGAGAGACCTGTTGCTGTACGTCCGTGCCATGCATGTCCTGGCAAACAGCTTCTCCAAGTTT
Source organism: Carcharhinus amblyrhynchos (assembly GCF_965287045.1). NCBI lineage: Eukaryota > Metazoa > Chordata > Chondrichthyes > Carcharhiniformes > Carcharhinidae > Carcharhinus > Carcharhinus amblyrhynchos. The sequence continues at coordinate 20,826,466 of NC_137334.1, read as the reverse complement.
CTGAACTCCAGGAGGGGCTGCTGTTAGTGGGAGGCAGGAAAAAGCTTCAGGATGCGGTCTTACCCGCTGTTAATGCCACCGCAGCTAAGTCAGAGAACTTGGTGGCCAGTCAAACCTCTGATCACCATGGCTGGGGGTGGGGGAATTGGGGAAATCAGCCAGTACTGAGATTCCAGCCTGAAAGTTTTCTTGGCTTGCACTTCCCAGGAGGGTTTCATCCTGCAGTGGGGACGACACAGTGGTTAGCACTGCTGCCTCTCAGTGCCAGGAACCCAGGTACGATTCTGGCGTGAGTCACTGTCTGTGCAGAGTCTGCACATTCTCTTCGTAGCTGTGTGGGTTTCCTCCGGGTGATCCGGTTTCCTCCCACAGTCCAAAGCTGTGTAGGTTAGGCGGATTGACCATGCTAAATTGCCCCTTAGTGTTAGGCAGATTAACAGGGTGATATGTGGGGTTACGGGAATAGGACATGAGTGGGATTGCTGTCGGTGCTAGCTTAATGGGCCAAATGGCCTCCTGCACTGTAGGGTTTCTATGATTAGGAGGATAATAAGCAAACGGCCATCTCAAAGCCGGGTGTGTGAAGCTTGCCCAGCTGGTTTTTGAGCACTGAATACTGGTGAGAGCATCAACACTTCGGGTGTGCAGTATAGCTTCCATCCACAGCACGGTGGTGGGGGGGACATCCTATGGGATTTGATTTGATTTATTATTGTCACATGTATTAGTATACAGTGAAAAGTATTGTTTCTTGCCTGCAATAAAGACAAAGCATACCGTTCATAGAGAAGAAAAGGAGAGAGAGCAGAATGTAGTGTTATAGTCTTGACTAGGGTGTAGAGAAAGATCAAGTTAATGCAAGGTAGGTCCACTCAAAAGTCTGACAGCAACAGAGAAGAAGCTATTCTTCAGTTGGTCGATTCGTGATCTCAAGATTTTTGTACCTTTTTCCCGACGAAAGAAGGTGGAAGAGAGAGTGTCCAGGGTGCGTGGGATCTGTAAAAGTTGGTGAGAGTTCTAGCTGTCATGCCAAATTTCCCTAGCCTCCTGAGAAGGTAGAGGCGTTGGTGGGCTTGCTTAACTATAGCGTCTGTGTGGTGGAATCAGGACAGATTGTTGGTGATCTGAACACTTAGAAACGTGAAACTCTCGACCCTTTCCTGTTCAATCCCATTGGTGTAGATGGGCATGCCCTCCACTACGCTTCCTGAAGTTGATGACTATCTCTTTTGTTTTGGTAAGCGGGAATAGACGGACGTTCCTGCAATCTGGTGCCAGGCTAAAGGACTTCACTGGAAGGCAGCAGGATATTCTGCAAGGAGAGGGGTGGGGGTGGAGTCCATATCAGAATTATTTACACAGGGAAGAAGGTCAGGGTCCTACAGACAGAGTTTCAGCAGCTAGGGAAGAGGTGCAAAAGAGAGTTCTTATGATTTGGAACACACACACACACACACACACACACACACACACACACACACACACACCCCCTCCAACTGTCGAAAGATAATTGGACTTGGGTTAAAGAAGGTAAGCATATGGGTACAGCAGGCAGTAAAAGAAAAGGCAAATGGTATATTGTCCTTCATAGTGAGAGGATTTGAGTACAAGAACAAGAATGCCTTGCTGCAATTATTCAGGGCCTTGGTGAGGCCGTACCCGGAATATTGTGTACAGTTTGGGTCTCCGTATTTGAGGAAGGATGTTCTTACTATGGAGGGAGTGCACAGAACGTTTGCCAGATTGACTTTCTAGGATGGCAGAACTGAAGAATGATTGTGTTGATTAGGATTATATTCGCTGGGGTTCAGAAGAACGATGGGGTTCTCATTGCAACTGTAGGTCAGTTCATTCCTCAGAATGGACAAAGACAGCATTGAATCACAGTTGAATTTCTTTAATTGAAATAATCTTAAAATGAGCATGTTATAGAAAGTGAAAACAAATGAGAGAGAGAGAGTGATACTGGCAAAACCCTGTCCTGTACTGGTCAAAGAACTCCAAACATACTGCACAGACGTGACCCAAAACTGAAAACATAGGCTAAGAATTACAATATATGAGATCTCTTATCTGAATTATGAAATTGTTCGGCACATGCTGTCTCTAGCTGCATAAACAATTTGCTGATGCTTCTATGAAATCTTTGTTTTGGCTCTTGAAAAGGTCTGTTTCTGCTCACATTGTACTTTTAAAAAATGCAGTCTAGCTAATGTTTTAAGATGTGGTCAAGTTTGCTTTAAAAGCTTAGCATTTAAATGTAATTGCATCGGTAGAATTATCTCAGAGTGAAGTCTTTGCATAAGTGAAGCAAACATAGGATCTCTCAGAAACCGATAAATTTCGAACAGAACTAGACAGGATGGATGCAGGGAGGATGTTCCTGATGGAGGATGTCCAGAACCAGTAATCAGTCTCAGGATTCAGGGTAGACCATTTAGGACAGAGATGAGGAGAAATTTCTTCACCCCAGAGAGAGGTGAGCCTGTGGAATTCGCTACCCACAAAGCCATTGAGACCAAAACATTGTATGCTTTCAAGAAGGAGTTCAACTGAGCTCTTGGGGTGAAGGGGATCAAAGGATATTGGAGGGGGGGGGGGAGGTGGAGAGAATGGGGAGGAATCAGGCTATTGAATTGGATGACCAGCCATGATCATAATGTGTACTTGAAGCACCTGGGTTAAGGTAAGTGGATCCATACACACAGGGGTCAACATGGGTTTTGACGGAAGCAATGTTTCTGTGTCGCTGAGTTTATTTGGCATGTTGCTATTAGAATTCTATGCCTGCTTCCCCCCTCCCCCTGCTTCATGACCACCCTCACTCCCTTGTGTTCTCCCTTGCTATCATCCACTGTTCCCTTTCTGTTTTGCTCAGAGAGCCCTTTCCTGCTGCCTTGCCTACCTTCTACAAATACTGACAGACTTGGACATTCTACTTTGAGACATTTACAGCTCTGCGGGTAGCCATTTTGTTTTTTTCTGGGGGAGGAGAGGGGGAGTTGCCAGATTTCATCCAATCATAATCTTGATTAACCAAAGAGCTGTTTTCCTCACATAAACACAGCTGTCTTGCTTGTTCCAGAGGTGAGAAATATATGGGCATGTGGATCGATGACGCTCGCCATGGCAACGGAGTTGTGGTCACTCAGTTTGGCTTGTATTATGAGGGATCCTTCAGCAACAATAAGATGGTGGTGAGTTTTCCTGCACATCACTGGGCTTGATGCAAACCTGTGCACTGTCCCTACTGGATCTGAACTCCACATCCGTCTCTGAGACTGGCCTTGCAATAAGCTATAGGAGCAGAATTAGGCCATTTGGCCCATTGAGTCTGCTCCGTCATTCAATCATGGCTAATACTTTTCTCATCCCCATTCTCCAGCCTTCTCCCTGTAACCCTTGATCCCCTGATTCATCAAGAACCTATCTATCTCCGTCTTAAAGACACTCAATGACCTGGCCACCACAGCCTTCTGCAGCAATGAGATTCACCACTCTCTGGCTGAAGAAATTCCTCCTCATCTCAATTTGAGGTTGTGCTTCAGTCTGAGGTTGTGCCCTTAATTTCTAGTCTGGGGCAGCACAGTGGTTAGCATTGCTGCCTCACAGCACCAAAGACCCAGGTTCAATTCCAGCCTTGGGTCACTGTCTGTGTGGAGTTTGCACATTCTCCCCATGTCTGCGTGGGTTTTCTCCAGGTGCTCTGGTTTCCTCCCACACTCAATGTGTAGATTAGGTGGATTGGTCATGCTAAATTGCCCCAAGCGTCAGGGGGAGTAGCAGGGTAAATGTGTGTTTTAGGGGAACAGGGCCTGGGTGGGATTGTAGTCGGTACAGGCTCGATGGGTCAAAGGGCTATCTTTAGGAATTCTATGATTCCAGTCTCTCACTAGTGGAAACATCCTCTCCATGTCTGCTCTATCCAGGCCCCTCAGTATCCATTCCTCTTGGGTGCCTCTTCCCCTTCAGCCCCTGGCAGCCGGAAGCAACTGCTTCAACTGGTAAATTGTTGATCCAAGTGTGGACTTTCCTGCCCTATAGTGAGGGGAGAGGGAGCCTCTCTCTGCGGGGCAACTCATTCTGCGGAGGGGGCGGGGAGGGGCTCACTCTGTGGAGGGAGCAGGGGGAAGTGAGGTGGGCTCAGCTCACTTTCTGTAGAAGGGGAGGGACCCTCACTCAGTGGAAGGGGCGCTCGCTGTGCGGAGGGGGTGACGGGAGGGGTGCTCGCTGTGCGGAGGGGGGGCGACGGGAGGGATGCTCGCTGTGCGGAGTGGGGGGCGACGGGAGGGGGCGCTCACTGTGCGGAGGGGGCACTCGCTGTGCATGTTCTGATGAATTACCATGTGGCTGCTTCTCTTGTCCAGGGTTACGGTATCCTGCTTTCAGAGGATGACACCAGCTTCGAAGGAGAGTTCTCAGACGACTGGATCTTAAATGGGAAGGTGAAGCCTGTCAGTGTTAATGTGAAGCTGGCTACTTTTTATCAAGGTTACAAACTGAGCAACGCTGGGTTAAAATCCCAGGCAAATTATTCTCCTGTCTCGAAGACCAATTGGGCAGCAGAATAGATAGTTAGGATAAGTGGGTAAGTAGGGCAGCGCAGTGGCTCCAGGTATCCGGGTTCGATTCCCAACTCGGGTCACTGTCTGTGTGGAGTCTGCACGTTCTCCCCGTGTCTTTTTGGGTTTTCTTCAGGTGCTGCGGTTTCCTCCCACACAGACAAAAAGGTGCAGGTAGATTGGCCATGCTAAATTGCCCCTTAGTGTCAGGGGGATGAGCTAGGGTAAATGCATGGGGTTATGGGGATAAGGCCTGGATGGGATTATGGTCAGTGCAGACTCAAAAGGCTGAATGGCCTCCTTCTGGACTGTCAGAATTCTGTGGTTCTTTCTGAGGGTTCTATGGTTAAGGGATGTGGATGGAGACTTTACTGGGACCCTGAAACCTTCTGTTAGTGTCTAAGGAGAAATGAATCTTGGACATTCTGAGTTAGATGCTGTGCCTTTTAACTGGAGATGTCTGATTGCTTGTGAATACCTGTGACTTATCCAGATCTTTGTATCTGCAGGGAGTTCTGACCATGCAAAACGGCGACTACTTTGAGGGAACTTTCAGTGGAGAGTGGGGTGCAGGGATTAAAGTTGCGGGAACATACTTCAAACCAAATTTGTACGAGTCTAACCAGGAGAAATCCCGTGTGTTGTAAGTTGTATTGCTTTAAACCAAAACCCTGTCTTGCTTTGCCTCCGAGCTCAGTCTCCTTTGGTAAATGGTCCTTAATAATTTCAACTGTCATAATCAAATATCATCAGTTTACTCGGATGCAACCAGGATTTGATGGTTTGAGTTATAGGAGAGGCTGGATAGACTGGGTCTTTTTTCTCTGGAGCTTAGGAGGCCGAGGGTGATCTTATAGAGGTCTATAAAATAATGAGTGGCACACATCAGCTAGACAGTCAATATGTTTGCCCAAAGGGTGGGGGGTCTAAAACGAGAGGGCATAGGTTTAAGGCGAGAGGGGAGAGATACAAAAGGGTCCAGAAAGGCAGTTTTTTCACACACTCGGTGGGTGAGTGTCTGAACAAGCTGCCAGAGGTAGTAGTAGAGGTGGGTACAATTTTGTCCTTTAAAAAGCATTTTGACAGTTACATGGGTACGATGAGTATAGCCCATAGAGGGATATGGGCAATTGGGATTAGCTTAGTGGTTTTAAAAAAAAAGGGTGGCATGGACAAGTTGGGCTGAAGGGCCTGTTTCCATGCTGTGACTCTGACTCTAATTCTTACTGGGCAGAAGGTGGCCATTCAGCCCATCAAGTCTGTACCAGCTCTCTAAATGGGCATTCTGATTCAGTGCCATTTCCCTGCCTTTCTCTGTGCCCCTGCACATTGTTTCTATTCATTTAATAATCTGATGACCTCTTGTTTCCTCGGTTGAACCTGCCTCCACCACGATTACAGGCAGCACGTTCCAGAACCCAAACACTCACTGGGTGAGGAAGATGTTTCTCATCTTAGCCATTTGGAGAGTAGAGGATTCTATTGTGCTTGTCCAGTTCTTGGTGAATGAGCTGTTGTAGAGAAGGGATCTTAGCTGGCAATTGTGACTGTCTGTAAGTGCAGCTAAGAATTGAAATGGGAATTTTACTTTGATTCCCCACCCCTCCCCCACTCCCTACAAGTTGGCTACAGGCAGTGGTTGCCTGTACGTTGTGGTTGGAAGCCCATCACCATGTTAACAGATATTATCTGTATGATAGTGTCACAGAATACTCTGGTGCAGAAGAGGCCCTTCAGCCCATCAAGTCTGCAATGACACATGAAAGGCCCTGACCTGCTCACCTAATCCCACTCGCCAGCACTTGGCCCATTGCCCTGAATGTTATGATGTGCCAAGTACTCACCCAGGTACTTTTTAAAGGATGTGAGGCATCCCGCCTCCACCACCCTCCCCAGGCAACACATTCCAGACCCTCACCACCCCTCGGGGTAAAAAGGTTTTTCCTCAAATCCCCCCCCAATCCTCCCATCCCTCACTTCTAACTTGTGTCCCCTCGTAACTGACCCTTCAGCTAAAGGGAACAGCTGCTCCCTATCCAACCTGTCCGTGCCCCTCATAATCTCTACCTGTCCTGCAGAGGAAAGTTTCACCAACACCTCAAGTGCATGAGCAAAGGCCAGTCTGCTGGGCAGGTTATTTACCACCATGTAGGGCACAGTGGTTAGCACTGTTGCCTCACAGCGCCAGGGACCTGGGTTCAATTCCGGGCTTGGGTCACCAATATCTGTGTGGAGTCTACACGTTCTCCCCATGTCTGCGTAGGTTTCCACCAGGTGCTCCAGCTTCCTCCCAGAGTCCAAAAGACATGCTGGTTAGATGGAAAGGCCGTGCTAAATTCTCCCTAAGTGTGTTTGAACAGTGTGGCGACTAGGGGATTTTCACAGTAACTTCATTGTAGTGTTAATGTAGGCCTTACTTGTGACACTAATAAACTTTACTTAACTGCCAAGCCTCACCTGCCTCTCACTCCCACCTTCCAGCAAGGGGAGCCTTTTTTTTTAGACTGTTCATAAGAACATAAGAAATAGGAGCAGGAGTAGGCTATCTAGCCCCTTGAGCCTGCCCTGCCATTCAATAAGATCATGACTGATCTGAAGTGGATCAGTTCCACTTACTCACCTGCTCCCCATAACCCTTAATTCCTTTATCGCTTATAAAATCTATCTACCTGTGCGTTAAACAATAGATGTCTTTCGGACTCTGGGAGGAAACCAGAGCACCTGGTGGAAACCTACGCAGACATGGGGAGAACGTGTAGACTCCACACAGATATTAGTGACCCAAGCCAGGAATTGAACCCAGGTCCCTGGCGCTTTGAGGCAACAAAGGAAAAAAAACAAAGAACAACCCAGCACGGGAAACAGGCCCTTCGGCCCAACGAGCCCGCGCCGCCGCATCACCCTACACCTATTCTACCCTGCGTGTCTACGAATAGAACCCCTGACTTAGCCAGATTCAGGGGAGAATAGTGTCAATTTGGTAAAACCAATCAGCCTAAGAGCACATCTTTGGGGTGTGGGAGGAAACCGGAGCGCCTGGAGGAAACCCACGCAACCACAGGGAGAATGCGCAAACTCCCACAGACACAGGCCCAAATCCATGTATCTGCACAGCTAGCAGTGCTAGTCACCGAGCTGTTGCGGTGCCCGTCTACCGGTCCAGGATCAAGCACACACACCGACACAAAGTGCTAGGCCACTCCCGGAACTTCCAAGAGCAGCCCACGCACGACCCACCGTGTGCATGCCCCTCGTTTGACACGAGGTGGACCTCCACCTGCGGAATAAAAAGACAAAAACGTTAATCTTACAAGCCTGCTTTTCCGGTGTCTCCCGAGGTTCTAACCTTATTTAATAGCCCCTACCATAACCCTCCATCCTTGTTTCACTCATGTGTCTATCTAACTGAACCTTAAACGAGTCCAATGTTCCTGCCTCCACCACCCTACTCGGTAGCGCGTTCCATACCCCCACAACTCTCTGTGTAAAGAACCTTCCTCTCACTTCCAAATTATACCTCTCCCCCCTCACCCTTAAATCATGACCTCTCGTGTTTGTACCCAGTCTAGGGAGCAGTCTCTCACTATTAACTCTATCTATTCCCTTCAGTATCTTATATACCTCTATCATGTCCCCCCTCAATCTCCGTCTTTCCAAGGAGAATAGTCCCAGTTTCTCCAACCTTTCCTCGTAACCCAGCCCCTCCATGCCAGGCAACATCCTGGTAAACCTCCTCTGCACCCTTTCCAGAGACTCCACGTCCTTCCGGTAGTAAGGTGACCAGAACTGGATGCAGTACTCCAAATGCGGTCTAACCAAAGTTCTATACAACTGAAGCATTAGACGGCAGCTTTTATACTCTATACCCCTTCCTTTAAAGGCTAACATTCCATAAGCCTTCCTAACAACCTTCTCCACTTGTGACGCAACCTTCATGGATTTGTGGACCTGCACTCCCAGGTCCCTCTGTATGTCTATACTCCTAATCTGTCTACCTTTTATCACATAGCTCCTCTCTGCATTATTCCTTCCAAAATGCATCACCTCGCATTTGTCAGGATTAAATTCCATCTGCCACCTATCTGCCCAATGCACCAACCTATCTATATCCTGTTGTATCACCTGACAATCCAGTTCAGTACCCACCAACCCTGCCATCTTGGTGTCATCAGCAAACAGTGCTAACCACTGTGCCACCGTGCCCTACATGGTGGTAAATGGCCTGCCCAGCAGACTGGCCTTTGCTCATGCGCTTGAGGTGTTGGTGAAATGTTCCCCTACAGGACAGGTAGAGATTGAGGGGCACGGACAAGATGGATAGGGAGCAGCTGTTCCACGCAATAGATGTTGCTATTTGAGATTTTTGTCGCCTCACCCACCTGAGGCATGTAACGTCCTGCCATGGCCAACGGAGAATGCCATTCTGCCAGCCTCAGCCGCTCTGATTCTGGGGTCAGGTGAGGTTTGTATTCCCTGTCTGTGTCTGTGTCTCTCTCTCTCTCTGGGGCTGATATTTAATTCAGCTTAGCTCGGAGATTCTGTCAACTCTGCTTCGAGTAATTAAGGAAGTTGGCACTTGATGATTGTTCTCAGCTGCTCTATCTTGCTGCTGCTGCTTCTGCCTGTGCTAGTCACTGTGCATTGTACTGCGTTCACAGGAAGTTGGGTAAACTGGCAGTGCATCCTGACGAGAAATGGAAGGCAGTGTTTGACGAGTGCTGGAGCCAGCTTGGCTGTGAGTGTGCTGGCCAGGGCAGCGTCGAGAAGGCTTGGGATAACATTGCAGTTTGCCTTACCAACAGTAGGCGCCAGCACAAGGACAGGTGGGTGTTGGCGGACTGCGGGTCAGTGTTACAATGCAGAGATTAATCTCCTTTACCTCATTATGTAATCTCTTAGTGTTTGGGAAGGTGTGAACTGTCCTTCAGTAATGTTGAGGTTCAATAACAGAAATCCTGACACTCACTTTAAGCAAATAATTAACAAGTTATTTTATTTAACCAGTTGGGAACTTTAATGAAACAAGTAACATAGCAATTAAAGAAAGATTTGACTGAATGCTGTTCAAATAAATACAAGGATCATTCATTACCAAAAACTACGAATGTTAACTTAATCACTTTTTTAAAAAAAAACATATAAACAGGTTTTGTGGCTTTGGAAAAAATCTTTGGAGTTCTTTGTCGCTGCCAGTAAACTCTTTCTGATTTGGTATCCTTCTGATAGATAGATGGAGAGTTCTCGTGAGATATTTCTTTAGCCAGCAGAGAGCTGCTGTTGCCGTCCTCAAGTCTTGAGAGAGGACGGCTGTACAGTTCAACTTGACTGAACTGAACTTTCTGCTAACTAAGTGAACTGAAGGCAGGCAGTTGAGTTCCTATTTTTATGTCCTTGATGACCTAGCATTTTCCTGCACCAGAATTGGTCTGATGGTGTCAACAACAGTAAATTCAAATGTGATAGTGTCCTGATCGCTGAGTGTCTTCTTTAAACTGATAGGCTGTCAAAATGCAACTGCCTGCGGAGCCTGTTACCAAGGCACCCCTGATGCTTGGTCCTGGTTACAGTTGTTGCAGTCTTCCGTGTACTGTTTTACACATTCGTGCACTGAATGCAAAACTAGCTTTTAAAGAGACCATGCACTATTTTTTCCCTCCAGCAGTTTTTTACGAATCTTTTAAATCTGTGCAAACTCAACTTGACCTCAGTTAGAAAATCTCAGTCTGATGGGCACATGCTACAGCATGATTAGCGTTCAGACACGAGCCAGGCAACATGTCCTGGAAATTAAACCAGTGACACTGTTTAGAAATGATTAACTGCAGTCAATGCCTGTGCCCACTCCTGCCGTGCCCAATCCTGCACTTCTTACCCAGTTGGTTATTGGTAAAGCCCATGGCATTGTTACTCCATTTTGTTCCACTGACTTTGGTCAGTGGCACTCTCGCCTCTATCAGCAACTTGTCGACTCGTTTCTCCCTTAGAAGCTTCAGCAAATAATCCAGACTGACGTTTCACTGTGACACTGAGGGAAATTTTCACATGGGCATTCAGCGTCATTGCAACACAGAAGGAGTTAGTAAACCTCAACGCATCTGGACTGGATCTCCAAATGAGCAATGGCCCTAGAATCTCACCTCTACCTTCTCGCCCATAACCCTGCACGCACTTCCCTTCTCATATAATGATCCAACTCCCTTTTGAAAACCTTGACTGAATCTGTCTCCACCACACTCTCAGACAGTACATTCCAGATCCTAACCACTCGCTGTGTGAATCTGTCTCTGCCACACCCCAGATCCTAATCACTCACTTCTGAAAACTTCATGTCACCTTCGCTTCTTTTGCCATTTACTGTAAATCTATGCCCTCACATTCTCGATTCTTCCGTGAGTGAGAACAGTTTCTGCCTCTGTTCTGTCCAGATTCTTCACGATTTTGAATACCTTGATCAAATCTTGCTTTGACATTCTCTTTTCAAAGAAAAATGGCCCCATTTCGTTAAATCTGACATCACCACAATGACATCCTACCTAGCCTGAGCTGGTCTAGTCTTTTGTGACTGCCCCCCCCCCCCCCAAATCTCTGTAACTTCTTCCTCCAGCCCCACAAGCCTCTGCTTTTCCCTGATTCTGGCCTCTCAAGCATTTCTGATCTCTCTACCGTTGGCGGTCATGACTTCAGTTGCTTGGGCCCTAGGCTCTGGAATTCCCTCCCTAAATCTTCACCTTTGTTCCATTCAGACATTCCTTACAATTTAGCTCCGCGACCAAGCTTTTGACCATCAACCCTAAAATTTGGTGTTAAATTTTGCTTCGTTACGCTTCTGTGAATGTTACGATGCAGAGGTGTTCCCCTTTTGAGAAACCACGCCAAATCCCCCCAAAAAGGAATCCCTCGCTTTGTAATCTGTTCAGTGTTTGGGATGGTGTGAACTGTCCTTTGTTAACATTTAGAGGTTCATTAACAGAAATACTTGCCATTCGCTTTTAATGAATAATTAACAAGTTATTTATTTGACCAACCAGGTACTTTAACTAAACATATTGTTTAAAGAAAGCTACTATTAGAATGTTGTTCAAGTAAGTTAAAGGTCCATTTGTTCCCAAAAAAAGACTTCAGCCACTCAAAAAAATATATAACTAAGTGTTTGTGATTTTGGAAAACCTTTGGAATCCTTCTGTCGATTCCGCTGCCTGTAAGCTCTTTCTGATTTTGATACCCTTTGTTAGATAGATGGAGAGTTATCTTGAGAGATATTTTAAGCTGGCAGGGAGCCACTCTTGCCCTCTCTAGGTGTTGAGAGATGGCAGCTTTTCAGTTGAACTGCAGGTAGGCAGTTGAGTTCCTTTTTTATAAATGTGATGACCTATCAATTTTCCTGCACCAGGATTGGCCTGATCTTGGCAACAACACATTCAAATTTGATAGGTTCTTGATAGCTGCATGTCTTTAATCTGACAGGCTGTCAAAATTCAGAAGCCTGTTACCACCGCAACCCTGATGCTTCATTCTTGTTACAAATGTTGCACTCTGTGCACTTGTATTTTAAACATCCAAGTACCGACACACAACCAGCTTCTAAAGGGGTCTTGCTTCACAAACTAAACCTCACGAGTGAAGCACCTTTGGAATGTTTCATTGAATTAAAGGTGCTATATAAATATGTTGTTGTTCCGCGGTCTGTAATTGGCTCTTGATTATGCATAAGGGGAGTAGAGATTGACAGTAACTGCACTCTGCTAGCACCTCCCCACGTCTCAAACTGATATTCTTTTTCAAGATGCTTGTTTCTGTCGGACTCATTCTCCGCACTTTGTCAGCAGTGAGATTTTCAAAGGCGTGTTGTCTCTTCTTTTGACTCTTAGCCCCGATTTCCGGAGCCGATCTCACGCACAAACCTTGGAGAGTTTAGAGGTTATCCCTCAGATTGTGGGCCCCATCACCCTGGAGAAATATGAGACCATCAGGAGGTATTTAATTAAGGTATTGAAACTTAACTGTCTGAGTTGTCATTGGATCGGTCTGGGCACGTAATCTAAGCAAATGGACGCGTGCAGAGTAATGGGACGGAAACTTTGTTTTAAAGTGCTGTGTACGTTTTGCTGAAACGCCCTTAGTAAACAGGACAGAAAATACTGGGCTCTAGATTGGAATTAACCAGGAAGGACACCCAAGGTGATGGCAAAGTCTTTACCCTCTGAGCTAACAGTGCTGCTATGAAGTTCTTCAGACTTCAAATGGCTTATAAATTTGTAGGCAATATTTGGGGATTTTGTAGGAGACAGCTCTTTCCAGTAACTGTTACAGTTACAACTATACCTGCACATCACTCCTTTTCCTCTCCTAGAGAGCTCTGTGATGGGAGTGTGTACTCATACAATTTGTATTTGCTTTCCCCTGTGTGTATTCATTGAATCATAGAATCCCTACAGTGCAGAAGAGCCCATTCGGCCCATTGATTCTGCACCGACTCTCTGACAGCGTATCTTAGCCAGGCCCTATACCCGTAACCCCACACATTCCCCATGGCTCATCCCCTAACCTACACATCTTGGGACGCTAAGGGGCAATTTAGTACGGCTGATCAACCTAACTCTCGTATCTTTGGATTGCAAGCTAGAAGCTAATTGCTGTCCTTTGTTTAGACATCCGATAAGTAATACATAACATAATTGCTAACAAAAAGATACTTGCTGTCGAAGCTTTTGTCTTGAACTCATCAGATTAGATGCAAGAATACCAAATTTCAAAGTGAGCAACAATTTATACTGCATGAGAAGAGGGTGCTGGTTGGTTGGAAAGTCAACTCTGGTCAAGGCATTGCCACAGAGAATGCACTTGGGAACGATTGCTCCCCCCAGGCTTTTGTTTAATTTTTAAAAAGCGCAAAGCCTGGACATGTTCCTTTTTGTCTGTGAAGGACAGGTCCTTGTGTATGCATAGATGTAGCTTTAAGCAAGCGTAAGTGAACCCGACGGATAAATTAGTCGTTAGTACAGTTCTTTGCACACTCTCGACAACACTGGCTGAACCTATCACATCATATTCAGCCATTAGGTTTGGAGTTTTGTAAGCAACACTTGCAGGGCACCTATCCTCTGCAGGTGAAAGGAACATGTCCAGGTATTGCTGCTTTGTTTGGGTGTTTCACTTCAGTTGTCCCAAACATGATCCACTTTCCAAAATCAAACCTACTTCGCTTGCGACTGACATATATATCCCTGTTTCTTCTCCTTTGAGCAGGCATGTGACACCCCTCTGCACCCACTGGGGAACCTGCTGGAAACACTGGTGGCCGTGTACCGAATGACCTACGTGGGGGTGGGTGCAAACCGCCGACTCCTGCAGCAAGCTGTCAATGAAATCAAGTCCTACCTAACTCGCATCTTCCAGCTAGTCAGGTGAGAGTGACTGTGTTTCCCACCTCTGTCACAGGCCATTTAATAGCCAGGAGCCAGAATGGTTTTCAACAACCGATTTAACCATTAACTAAGAACAGCAAATAATCATAGAATCCCTGCAATGCAGAAGGAGGCCATTTGGGCCATTGAGTATGTACTGATCACAATCACACCAGGCCCCATTTCCGCAACCCTGCACATTTACGCTGCTAATCTTCCTGACACTAAAGGGCAACTTAGATTGGTCAATCAACCTAACCTGTACATCTTTGGATATGAAGGGGCAATTTAACATGACCAATCCATCTAACCTCCACATCTTTGGGAGGAAACCGGAGCACCTGGAGGAAACCCATGCAGACACGGGGAGAATGTGCAAACTCAACACAGACAGTGACCCGAGGTCGGAATTGAACCCAGGTCCCTGGTGCTGTGAGGCAGCAGTGCTAACCACTGTGTCTCCATGCCGTTTGAATGATTCACTCCCTGTGTTTCTTTCAGATTTCTCTTTCCGGACCTCCCAGATGGGGACAGTCTGATCCCAGGAACACATAGCGGCAAAGAGGGCAGCAATGAGGAAAGAGACTTGGCTGACCATGGGTAAGTCATCTGACAAGTCATTATTGGGAGTGGCAGTGACTTTTGTGTATAAATCTTTTTTTTTGTGTATAAATTTTTTTTTTGTGTATAAATCTTTTTTTTTGTGTATAAATCTTTTTTTTTTGTGTATAAATCTTTTGTTGTGTATAAATCTTTTTAGTTGACCCTGACTGGTAGGGTTGTGTCACTGAGGCTCCCCGGTGATAATGGCAAAAGCCATGGAGCTGCTTCATTTTAATGATGATGGACACTAGTTGCCTGGGAAACCACTGCAGAGCTGTCCAACAGTGGGGAAGTGCCACAGAATCACCGTACACAGTGGTTGGTGGTTCTCCAGACATGTGCTGTTCTGGACAATTGTTATATATTTGAATGGTTGCATCATTGCTTTAATGGCTGATCACATGATTTGGTGGTGCTGTCATTAGGGTGTTGCACAGTTTGCTGTTTTACGTGCAGTTTCTCCCTGTACACACAAGCTCCAAGAGTGGTTGGAATGAGAGATTTATCACTGCCTCCACTTGTACTGTTTGTACCTGTAAAGACTTAATTACCTATAGAGACTTGCATTCCAACCATTATCATGCAATTGTGTCTTTGCCTATATAAGCCGTGTTTGTGAACCCACCTCTCCACTCACCTGATGAAGGGGCAGCGCTCTGAAAGCTCATGATTTCAAATAAACCTGTTGGACTTTAACCTGATGCTGTGAGATTGCTTACTGTGCCCACCCCAGTCCAATGCCAGTATCGCCACATCCTAGTTACATTCCTACCCCCTTTTGTTAACACTGTGTAGTGCAGCAGCACAGTGCACCTGGGCACAGTCTTGACCTGCCTAGTCCCTACCCAACAGTTGACAGCTTGCATGTTAGATGTTGGTGCAGTGCCGGATGGAGGCTGGTCTCCTGTTCCCAGGAAGGGGAAAGCTATCATATTGGCAGGACTGGGAAGTTGCAGCTGAGGGATGATTGTCCCAAGGAAAACAACCGTAACCTCCACAGAGGGGGTGACTCGAGTGAGATATATAAAATCGAGGGTCCTCGATGGGGTAGACAGGAAAAACTTGTTTTCCCCCTAGTCGAGAGGTCAAACATAAAAAATAGAAGCAGGAGGAGGCCATTTGGCCCTTCCAGCCTGCTCTACCATTCTTAATGATTATGGCTGATCATCAAATTTACTATCCTGATCACCCCCTCCCTTGATCCTGTTGGCCCCAAGAACTATATCTAATTTCTTCTTGAAATAACATGTTTTGGCCTCAACTACTTTTTTGTGGTAGTGAATTCCACACACCACCCACTGAGCGAAGATGTTTCTCCACACCTCACCCTTATCCTCAAACTATGACCCCTAGTTCTGGACTCCTCCACCATCGTGAATGTAGAAACATCGAAGATAAGAGCAGGAGAAGGCCGTTTGGCCCTTCAAGCCTCCTCTGCCATTCATCACCATTGTGGCTGATTGTCCAACTCAATAGCCTAATCCTGCTTTCTCCCCATAATCTTTGACCCCATTCGCCCCAAGTGCTATATCCAACCACCTATTGAATACACTCAATGTTTTGGCATCAGCTACTTCCTGTGGTAATGAATTCCACAGGCTCACCACTCTTTGGGTAAAGAAATGTCTCCTCACCTCTGTCCTAAACGGTCTACCCTGAATCCTCAGACTGTGACCCCTGATTCTGGATTCCCCCACCATCGGGAACATCCTTCTTGCATCTACCCTGTCTAGTCCTGGGGGCACAGATTTAAGGTGATTGGCAAAAGGATTAGAGGAAAATGTTCTGAGCCAGAGCGTGGTAGGATCTGCAATTCGCTGCCCATCTCAACTCATTGAAAAGGTGCCTGAACCTGCAGCTGAAGAACTGGAACCTCCTGGGGAGGAGGGGTGGGGGGGGAGGTGTTGGTGGTGAAGAAGGCAAGGGGGGCGCAGGCGGGAGAGAATAACATGGGGGGGGGAGGGGAGCGAGCGGAAGAGGGCAAGGTGAATGGGCAGGAGAGGGTGAGGTGGGTAGGGGAAAGGGCGAGTTGAGGTGAGAGAGGGTGAGGGTTGGGGGGATGGGAGAGGGTGGGCGGGAAGCAGTAGGTGGTGAGTTGGGTGGATGTGACTGTGGGTTAACCTCACTGTTTGCCCTTGGCAGGGTCCCTGTGATTACGAGCTGTGGCCTCCTCCTCCCAGTGTTGTTGCCTCGGCTGTACCCCCCTCTTTTCACGCTGTACGCCCTGGACAATGAGCGGGAAGAGGACATTTACTGGGAGTGTGTGCTCCGACTCAACAAGCAGCCAGACCTATCCCTGTTGGGGTTCCTGGGAGTGCAGCAGTGAGTATTGGATTAAAGGAACACTTATTAAAATAACAAAACCTTGAATTTATTGCGACCGAATGAGGAATGTGAGAGTGATGGGACTAAGGCCCCTGTGCCAAAGCTCAACCCTCTATCTGGCACTGAATGCCAGTCTGACAGACTAATCTCTGGTAAATAGACCATGGTGCCATTGTTGGCTTTGTGAAAGGGTTGAATGGAGAATTGATCAATTAAATCAGGGTTCAAAAAGACAACACAGGGTGACCTAGCAAAGTTACAAACACATCGAGGCAGTCAAGTTAACATTTCTATCAAACTGTTCAACCCTGAGAATGATTGATGGAAACAGTGTAGAGGGAGCTTTACTCTACCTAACCCCATGCTGCACCTGTCTTGGGAGTGTTTGATGGGATCAGTGTAGAGGGAGCTTTACTCTGTATCTAACGCAAGACTGTTATAATTCACTGTGATCTCTGAGCTTCTGCATGTTCACAGAGTTGGGAAATCTATAGGTGGCATATCAAAGTAGCGGAGAGATTCTGCCAGCTGTAGATTTTCCAAGTCTGTGAAACATGCAGAAGCTCAGGGATCACAGTAAATTATAAGTCTCGCTTTTGCCAGATCCTCCATATTTGGTGGAAAGGCAGACAGCTGTCAGGTGACCAGCATGTGTGTGTGCTGACTGCCTGACAGAGTGGTCAGGGACTGCATAGGCATCTCACTCAGGTTCACTGGTTCCCCTGTATTGTTCCTGTTAATGACAGTGTGGTGCGGTATAATTTACCATGTATTGACAATGTTTTACCACAGCTGGTTAGCACTAACCACTTTCCTCCTGATTTCCTTTCTTTCAGAAAGTTCTGCCCAGTCACCGTCTCCATCCTTGGTGAGATGAAGGAGGTACAGAAGAACCTTTCCTCATACTCCTTCCCCTATTCTCCCTGTCATTTACATGCCTCTTTTCCCCCTCTGCATTAACCTGTACATCTTTTGGACTGCGGGTAAGACCGATGCTCCTGTTTCCTCCCACAGTCTGAAAGGTGTGTAGGTTGGGTGGATCAACCATGAGAAATGTGTGGGGTCACGGGGATAGGGTGGGGTGTGGGCCTGGGTAAGATACTCTGTCAAAGAGTTGGTGCAGACTTGATGGGCTGAATGACCTCTTCTGCACTGTAGGGATTCTCTGGTTCGCTCGGAGAATCTTCCTTGGATCTTCAGAGGGATTCGGCAGGTAATGCCTGATGCCCAGTCATGGCTGAATGAAAAGGAGAGAGTGGATTTGTGTTGGGAGTGAAGGTTTCCTTCCCGGAGATCTGCACCCGCCGAGGGTTGGAGTGTAACCTTTAACCTCCGAGTGTGGCCCAGAGGGAGACTTCACTGGCCGTTTTGCTTGTTTAACCTGGACCTTGTCAGCGTGGGAATGTAAAATCTGTGGGTCTGACAGCATCTGTGGAGAGGGAATAGAGCCAATGTTTCGAGTCTGGATGGCTCTCTGGCTCAGTCTCTGTGAAGGGATCCCGAGCCCATTCACTGGCTCTGTTACCTCATCCCTTGTCCATCTCCAATCCAGTTGCATTGCCATCACTGTGATATCTTTTTGTCTCTAATCCTCATGCTATCCCCAATATTCATTTCCCCTCACCCTGCCTCCCCCATGTCCTCTCATACAGAGGAGTAGACACCAGGTGTATCTACACCATATGGATTGCAGTGGTTGAAGTGGCTCACAGCACTTTGCGGGCAGTAAATGCTTGTCCAGCCAGCAAAGACTATATCCCGTGAACTAATATCTAAAAGAAAAGCTGATCGAGAATGGCACCAGCTTCCTATGGTGACATTCAGTGTGGGAGAGTGCACTGCACTAACCCTTCTCCCCCAGTAACACAACAGACAAAAGATGTTAACTACATGGAGTAACCTTCAACCCTCTCTCCTCCCCTCCCTCCAACCCTATCACCTTAAGTGGGCGGCACAGTGGTTAGCACTGCTTCAATTCTGGCCTCGGGTCACTGTCTGTGCAGAGTCTGCACGTTCTCCCTGTGTCTGCCTGGGTTTCCTCTGGGTGCTCCGGTTTCCTCCCACACTCCAAAGATGTGCAGGTTAGGTGGATTGGCCTTGCTAAATTGACCCTTGATGTCCCACAGTTAGGTGAATTAGTGGGATGAATACATAGGGTTGGGGTTAAGCCTGGATAAGATTCGATGCAGACTTGATGGGCTGAATGGCCTCATGGTAGGGATCTGATTCTATTCTGTGATAATTCAGGAACTCTGGGTGGACTTTTCCCCTGTCCACAGTATGCTTCGTAGCTGCAGGATCTTACTGTTCCACCATTGTCAGTGGGGTTTTCTGTCATCTTGTCATTGGGAAACCGGTGCACTGTCGGCGGGACAGGAAGATCCCGTCAATGTGAGTGGCAGCAAGATTTCGCTGAGTATCCGGAGCAGGATGTTCCCTGACAGGGCCGTGCCAGATTAGCTACGGACAAAAGCTGCCACATTCTCATGCACAGTTCAGCCAGAAATGCTTACTCGACATCAGGTGCCTGTCCCTGTGTGCATGGGGAAACATGCCAGTCTCAGCACTGGCACTCTGCTTGGGGACGCTGGCAGTGCAGAGAAACCACCGAGTTGCTGGTGTCTATACAGATTACACAATCTCTCATCCTTTCCCTTTTCAACAATGTCTGGTTTTGTCCTCTCCAGGTACAGCCCACCACTAAGGAGGTTTGTTACGCTTCTGCTATTGAGAGTTTGCAGCAGATCAGGTAAAGAAACTGTGCCAGTGCACACTTCTGTGACCGGAAAGCTTTGCGGTTTCGGCACAGTGGTTAGTACTGCTGCCTCACGGCGCCAGGGACCTGGGTTTGATTCCCACTATCTGTGCGGAGTTCTGCATGTATTTCCTCCAGACGCTCCTGTTTCCTCCCACAGTCTGAAAAACATGCTGATTTAGGTGCATTGGCCACGCTAAATTCCCCCTCTGTAACCAAACAGGTGCTGGAGTGTGGTGACTAGGGGATTTTCACAATAACTTCATAGCAGTGTTATTATAAGCTTATTTATGACACTAATAAATAAACTTAAAACTGATGCATTCGAAAGTAAAGTTTATTTATTAGTCACAAGTAAGGCTTACATTAACACTGCAATGAAGTTACTGTGAAATTCCCCTAGTCGTCACACCCCGGTGCCTGTTCAGATTAATGCGCCTAACCAGCACGTGTTCCAGACTCTGGGAGGAAGCTGGAGCACCCTAAGGAAACCATGCAGAGACGGGGAGAGGCGCTGTAAGGCAGCAGTGCTTGCCACTGTGCCGCCCTAAAAAGTTGCATAAAAAAATCAATGGGCTTTAAATGGATTAAAAAGCAATTTACTGTGCTGTGGTGCGAATTAGCCTCGTGTTAAGTGGTGGTTAGGTGATTAACAGGTAACTTTTAATCTGATGCACCAATCCCCATTGTCTGAAACTGAATGGTAAGAAGTCTCACAACACCAGGTTAAAGTCCAAAAAGTTTATTTGGAATCACAAGCTTTCAGAACGCTGCTCCTTCATCAGGTGAGTGGACTCTCCTGATGAAGGAGCAGTGCTCCGAAAGCTCATGATTCCAAATAAACATGTTAGACTTTAACCTGATGTTGTGAGACTTCTTATTGTGCTTACTCCAGTCCAAAGCCAACATCTCCGTATCAAGAATCTGAATGAACAAAGCAACAGTTCATCCTTCTATCCTGTACAATATAGTCAGGATACCAGTGTGTCTCAATACAGACACTACGTACCCACTCAGAGCCCAACCGTCCCCTGGGGGAGGGGGAGGAAGGCTACTCAAGGCCAAGTGTAGCGGAAGGAAATGTGGAAAATCCCCCTCTGGCTTCTAGTCCAGCGATCACATTGATACCTTTTGTCTTGTGCAATGAGACTGATTTTCTGATGCCTGTTCTATTCTGGCTCATTTGCATTCTGACCTGGAGCTGGGTGGTCATACTGGGGGGTGAAGATTTGAGAAATCTCAATGCGGGAGCAAAATTGGCCAGAGGGAGGAACGATCCCAGCAACACATTTTTTTTTCTTTCTTTATTCTTTCATGGGATGTGGGCGTCACTGACTGGGCCAACATTATTGCCCATCCCCAATTTCCCCTTGAACTGAGACTCTCACTCAGCCATTTCAGAGGGCAGTTAAGATTGCTGCGGCTCTGGAGTCACATTTAGGCCAAATCGGATAAGCACAGCAGATTTCCTTCTCTGAAGGACATTTGTAAAAGCCCATTTGGTTCACTGCAATCGGTAGTTGACATGGTCATCATTACTGAGACTCATTTTCTTCCCACTGTCTGGGGAGGCAATGGTCCAGTGATATTATCGCTAGACTATTAATCCAGAAACTCAGCTAATGTTCTGGGGACCCAGGTTCAAATCCCACCACAGCAGATGGTAGAATTTGAATTCAATAAATATCTGGAATTAAAAATCTACTGCTGACTGTAAAACTGCTACCGATTGTCGAAAAAATCCATCTGGTTCGCTAATGGCCTTTAGGGAAGGAAATCTGCCGTCCCTACCTGGTCTGGCCTACGTGTGATTCCAGAGCCACAGCGATGTGGTTGACTCTCAGCTGCACTCCACAGGTAACGGGGGATGGGCAATAAATGCTGGCCAGCCAGCGATGCCCGTATCCCACTTTGAACCTGTGTCCCCCAGAGCATTAGCTTAGACCTCAAGATTGCTATTCCAGTGACAATACCCCTATACCATCATCATAAGACAGTTAAACAGCGAATGTTGACACTTTATGACGGTGTCGGGGCCTTGGAGACAAAGTAGGGAGATTTATTCGAATGGAGCTTGGATTGAAAGGATTCCAGCTTCCTGGAGAAGCTGGGATGGTTTCCTTCAGAGTAGTGATGGTTAAGGGGGATCTAATAGAGATATTCAAAATTGAGGTTGTAAATAAGGAGAAACTGTTTCCACAGGTCGAAGGGTGGGTAACCAGCATACACAGATGGAAGAGAATTGGTTAAAAACTGCAGGGGAGGGAGAATGTAAGGATTTTCCGAGGTGCCCCTCTGGGGGGGTCTTGTACTCAGCTTACCTCACTCAACAAATACAGAGACCATGAAAGACAGCATGTAGTTTAAAAAAAAGTTTATTGCTAATGCACGCATCAGGAGAAAAGGTAGTCAGTGAGTACCCTCTCTGACATAACAGCATATGTGAGATAGACATACTTCTTCTGAACACTTAGATCTCCTGCCCAGCTTGTCATTCAAACTGGAGGGTCCAATTACAATATTACACATTATTACCTCAGCCAATAATGCTCCACCTGCCAGCAAGATCAGAAGCTCATTAATCCACTGCACCCAAAAGTTCCTCCCTCGTTACTAAGAAACCTAACTACGTAAATCCGATAGATTCAAAGATATTCTATCTGACCCCTTCAAATTTTAATTGGTAAAGGGAGTCAGTGTTCTTGCCTGAATCTGGCCACCTATATCAGCATGGGTAACAGTACCAGTGTTGCTAACCACTAGTGAGTGTAGTCCTGTACATTTCAAAGCCCTAATTAACTTGCGGCTGCCTAACCCAAGCTGATGAGGAGAATTGCTCTCTCTGCCCCATTGTCCCAAAGAATTCAATCTGTCTGTTACCACCTGTGTCCCATTATTCTGAGCAGTTAGATCATCAGTTGGCCAAGGTTCACAAGGCACACATCAAGAATACAGTTTAATTTCATTATACTTGTATAACATGTGGTTATACAGACAATATCTCTACATGTATTGTACTAGGCACATGGTGAATCCTTATTCTATATAAAAGGCACCTTGTAATCTTCACCTTAACCTAGTCTACTTATAGTAAATTTAAAATGAGAACTTCTTATACTACCTTCCTTCAGGGAATGAGAGAATATTTTTACACAGTGCGCTGCTTACAAGACCAATGGATGCAGATTCAATGGGAACTTTCAAAAGGCAATTTTGAACATGGTTGAAGGGGAGAAAGTTTCAGGGTTACAAGAAGGTGACTAGGGGAATGAGATGGATCGAATTGTTCTTTCAAAGAGCCCATTTCCGCACAGTAGGCCAAAGAGCTGCCTCCTGTGCTGCATCTGAGGCATTGGTCGCAGTGCCGCCACCTGGACCAATCTCCATCACGAGACGGCGTGTTGGATTTCATAACCGGGTAGCTGGCTTTACGTGGAAAATGTCAACCTGCCATTTCTCTCCACAGCACCACCTTCACCCCCGCGGACAAATTGAATGTTATCCAGCAGACCTTCGAGGAGATCACGCAGGAGGTTCTGACTATGCTGCAAGAAGACTTCCTCTGGTCCATGGACGATCTTTTCCCTGTCTTTCTGTATGTGGTGCTCCGAGCGAGGTGAGACGTTTCAATAACTCTGTTAAGTAACCCCTTTCCAAACCACCCTGATTACACTCTCATCCCAGCCTGACCAATTCCTTTTAGTCATTTGTGGGGCATGGGTGTTGCTGGCTGGCCAGCATTTAGTACCCATCCCTAATCGCCTGAGGGCAATTGAGTCAACCACATTGCTGTGGCTCTGGAGTCTCATGTAGGCCAGATCAGGTAAGGACGGCGAGGGGATTAAGGGTTATGGGGAGAGGGCGGGAAAGTGGAACTGAGCCACGACAGATCAGCCATGATCTTATTGAATGGCGGGGCAGGCTCGAAGGGCTAGATGGCCTACTCCTGCTCCTATTTCTTATTTCCTTCCTTAAAGAACATTGGTGAACCAGATGGGTTTTTCTGACAATCGACAATGGTTTCATGATCGTCAGTAGATTCTTAATTACAGATTTTCTTTTATTGAGTTCAAATTCTGCCATGATGTGATTCAAAACTGGGTCCCCAGAACATTAGCTGAGTTTCTGGATTAATAGTCTGATGATAATACTGCGAGGCCATCACCTCTCTCTCTAACTTTCTGCATCATCGTTCAGGCATGGATTATCTGTCATTTTGGAGACCAAGCCACATTGGGGTCAATATCAAATGAGGCTGCAGTATGGTACAGTCATACACACTGTTATTACCTGATTACAGGATCAGATCAAGTTTCTGGTGATGTCCGCTCAGTGGAAAGCATTGCTGCAGAGCTCTGGGCTGGAGCGGGAAGTGTGACTGGGCCACCTCTGCTACTATTGGGTGGCAGACGCAGCTTCAGGCTTGGGCAGTGTGCTCAGAGTTGGTAGTAGGGTTTCCGAAGTGGCCAGTACTGCCTAAACTTCAGATAACGCAAGACTCGTGAAGCCAGGCCTAATGAAGATAGGAAATGTCCAAGGTTTAATAAAAGTAGGAAATGTACAGTAAATGGCAGAACCCTTAAGAGTATTGATAGAACAATCTGGGTGTACAGGTACACAGTGGCAGCGCAGGGAGAGAAGGTAGTCAAGAAGGCACACAGCATGCTTGCCTTCATCAGCTGGGGCATTGAGTTTAAAAATTGGCAAGTCATGTTGCAGCTTTATAGAACCTTCGTTCGGCCTCACTTGGAATATAGTGTTCAATTCTGGTCACCACACTACCAGAAGGATGTGGAGGCTTTGGAGAGGGTACAGAAAAGACTTACCAGGATGGTGCCTGGTATGGAGGGCATTAGCTATGAGGAGAGGTTGGAGAAACTTGATTTGTTCTCACTGGAACGACAAAGGTTGAGGGGCGACCTGATAGAAGGCTACAACTTTATGAAGGGCTTGGATAGAGTGAATAGTCAGAAGCTTATTCCCAGGATGGAAGAGTTAATTACTCAGGGGCAAGGTTTAAGGTGCGAAGGTCAGGTTTAAAGGAGATGTACAAGGCAAGTTTTTTGCACAGAGGATGGTGGGTGCCTGGAACTCACTGCCGGGGGAAGATAGTGAGCTTTGAAAGCTGTCTGGACAAATACATAAATAGGATGGGAACAGAGGGATATGGTCCCCGGAAGGGTAGGGGTTTTAGTTAAGTCGGGCAGCGTGGTAGGTGCAGCCTTGGTGGGTTGAAGGGCCTATTCCTGTGCTGTAGTTTTCTTTGTTCAGTGTCTCAGTTTAAAGACGTAACTTTTATTTAGACAGCAGATGCTAGGAGAGACGATCACAGAGTCAGGGCAGAGCAGTTAGACCCGTCCAGAATTCAAAACAGATCAATTATAGGTTTTTCTTATCAATTATTCCTGTCTTTCATTAACTTTAAATCAATCATGATCAACAAATAATAGTTGTCATATGCCTTAGCCAATCGCATCTTAACCTCTGGTATAATGGTATTCTATTACTCTGTAGAATCCAGAAGCTAACTCCTGTCTTGGCTGGCCCCACTTCGCGTAACCTCAGCCCAAAGTTCAAATGAATGTTCCCATGAGTTCCCCTGAAAGTCACTGCCAAAGCAGATTAACATATGACTCCACGTCTGGCCATGTATCCATTTTATCTAGACAGTGAATAAAGCGTATTCATGAAATAAGATTAAGTGTTCTAAAAGTTCTCTCCATCTGAAGCTGTACTGATAAATCTTGCATGTTCTCAAGGTTTAAACATTCTGTTAGAATATGGGCTTTGCCCTAATGCCCTTTACTATGATGCTTTGCAGCAAATTGCTCTTGGCTAAAGTGAACAATGTACCTTAAAAAACACAATACATTCAAAATATCAGCATATGTGCTTTAAAATCATATTCACTTGTTTAAATCTCTTACCACATCTCGTGTATGTAAACTGCTTTCTTGTTAGGTCATAAGCCTGTTTAAAAGTCATTTAACTCCGCGCTGTTAGATCTATCAATGCCTTAATGTCTAATGGTTTGAAAACCTTACTAAGCTATTAGGATTCTTCCTCTTTCAGAGATAGATCCAGAACCTCCGTCAGTGCCACTCGTATGGACCATCCTATCCCCTCCTAGGATTGTTCTCTCTGGAAAGATGGAGGCTGAGGGGCGACCTGATAGCAGTTTATAAAATTGAGGGATATGGGTAGGGTGAACAGTTGGAAGCTTTTTCCCAGGGCAGAAATGACAATTGTAAGGGGACACAAGTTCAAGATAAGGGGGTAAGGTTCAGTGGAGATGTGCAGGGGAATTTTGTAACAGAGGATGGTGGGGGCCTGGGATCCACTGCCAAGTGAGGTGGTTGAGGCAGTTACATTAGCGACATTTAGATAATGTATTTGGATAAACACATGAAAAGGTGAGGAGTAGAGGGATACAGGTGGTTAGTCTAGATAGGCCCTCCAAGCCTGCACCAATCACATTGTCCTAATGGCTCTGTTCCTGTGCTGTACTGTTTTTTATTCTTTGTCCTTGTCTCGGCAACTCGTGAGGCACGTGAGACAATTGTGCTCACTTCCTCTCTTTCCCCCGATATAAAGTGTCACAACATTAATTCCACCAGAAGCTGCCTGGGTCTCTGCCCAGCTGCTCTTTCCTCGTGTGCCTGCGAGGGATAGATGTGGGCAGGAGAGTGGGGCATTGCTGCAGTAATAGATCCTGTTCTCTCCCTTCTGTTGAGGCTCTTATCCTTGCCCCCTACAGTCACTGGGTAGGGATTAGCTGCAGAAAGTCTGCCTGGTATACTCTCGCCGCCATCCTCTCTCCCTGGCAGTTACACTCATTGCAAGAAAGCATACATTTCGCCACAGTCACTGGCAAACTCGGATGTCCCAAAACACCTCTGTTTAATTGGCTGTAAAGTCTCTGTTGTAAAGTCGGAAACATGGCAGCCAATTCGGACAGCAAAATCCCACAAGCAAGCTGATAATTACCAATCTATTTTTTGGTGAAGGTGATTGAGGGATGAATGTTGGCCTGGACACCAAGGATAACTCCCCAACTGCTCTGTGCAGTGGAGCCACTGGATCTTTCTGCACATTCCTGAGAAGGCAGAGGGCGCTTTGGTTTAACGGTGCTGCACTGTAACCTCAGCCTGGATCATGTATTCAAATCCTAGATTGGGATTTGAACTTCCTAACTCTGAGATCAGAGAGTTTCCCACTGAACCCAGACTGAAACATCAGCAGTTTTGTGGCTGCTGCGCGCACACACGTACACGCACCCCCATGCACACCAGCCATGAGAGGAGGATATTTAAATTGGTCCCAAACAGTCTGGTCTGTGCTGCATGGAATATTCTCCTAAACCATCATGCAAACCAGCCTCCCATCCATTGACTCTGTCTACACTTCCCGCTGCCTCAGAAAAGCAGCCAGCATAATTAAAGACCCCACACACCCTGGACGTTCTCTCTTTCACCTTTTTCCTTTGGGAAAAAGTTACAAAAGTCAGAGGTCGCACACCAACTGATTCAAGAACAGCTTTTTCCCTGCTGCTGTCAGATTTTTGAGTGGACTCATCTCGCGTTAAGTTGATCTTTCTTTACACCCTAGCTATGACTGTAACACTACATTCTGCATCCTCTCCTTTCCTTCCCTATGAATGGTATGCTTTGTCTGTATAGCACGCAAGAAACAATACTTTTCACTGTATACCAATACATATGACAATAATAAATCAAACTAAACCTGCTATTGTCTGCATCTGGCCAGGGATGAGTTTAGTCTGAGTGCTCCCTCATGCTCCATGTTGGGAAAGGCTGAAAGTTGCTCTCTAACCTGGCATTATCTTCCTGTAGGATTCGGAATCTAGGCTCGGAAGTTCATCTGATTGAGGATCTGATGGATCCTTCGGTACAACACGGAGAGCAAGGCATCATGTTCACAACACTGAAGGTCAGTGTTATATTGCAGGGAATGGGAGGAGGGTGTCGGTGGGGGGGGGAACGAGGAGGAGAGTGTCCCGTGGGGAACAGGGAGGGGGTGGGAAAGAGTGTCCCTGGAGGGGAACGGAGGTGGGGGGGAAGAGTGTCTTGGGGGAAGGGAGGGAAAAGTGTCACGACGGGGGCTGGGAGGGGCAAAGATGTCAGTGAGAGCAAGCGAGATTGTCACTGGGGGGAGGGGGGGAAGAGTGAGGGTGTCGCCGGGAGAGGGAGGGAGCGAGTGAGGGTGTCAGCTGGTGAAAGCGGGGGAGGGATGGTGCCTGTCGTCAGGAGGGAGCCTGTCCCCTGGGGTTAACACTCTGGAATAAAACTTACCCATTCAGCGCTAGCAAGTGACCTGAGGGAACTTGCTGTGAATGGCAGGATTTGGTAATGGAGCTGGGAGGTTTGCAGTTATTCAGAGAATGTTTGTAACTAACAGTTTAATGTTATTGTTTTGATCTACAGGCCTGTTATTATCAAATCCAACATGAGAAGCTCACGTAGGACATTGCAGTTCCTCCCCGTCCCTGCTTCTACTCCCCTCTCACAATCAAATGGACCCTGTGCCACGTTTGGATCAGTGGCTTCTGGGTGCAGACTGCGCACATTCACACATTCAGACACAATAAATCTTCACACACACCCTCCACCCCACCTCACTCACTCTGTCCCCCTCATTCTCCCCTCCCCTCTTCACACTCTCTCTCTCTCTCTCTCTCTGACCCCTCCCCTCCCCTCCCCTCCTCTCCTTTCGCTCTCGCTCTCTCTCTTTCCCCTCCTTTCTTTCTCTCGCTCTCTCTCTCTCCCCTCCTTTCTTTCTCTCGCTCTCTCTCTCTCCCCTCCTTTCTTTCTCTCTCTCGCTCTCTCTCTCTCCCCTCCTTTCTTTCTCTCTCTCGCTCTCTCTCTCTCTCCCCTCCTTTCTTTCTCTCTCGCTCTCTCTCTCTCTCCCCTCCTTTCTTTCTCTCGCTCTCTCTCTCTCCCCTCCTTTCTTTCTCTCGCTCTCTCTCTCTCTCCCCTCCTTTCTTTCTCTCGCTCTCTCTCTCTCCCCTCCTTTCTTTCTCTCGCTCTCTCTCTCTCTCTCCCCTCCTTTCTTTCTCTCGCGCTCTCTCTCTCTCTCCCCTCCTTTCTTTCTCTCGCGCTCTCTCTCTCTCTCTCCCCTCCTTTCTTTCTCTCGCTCTCTCTCTCTCTCTCTCTCTCCCCTCCTTTCTTTCTCTCGCTCTCTCTCTCTCTCTCTCTCCCCTCCTTTCTTTCTCTCGCTCTCTCTCTCTCTCTCTCTCCCCTCCTTTCTTTCTCTCGCTCTCTCTCTCTCTCTCTCCCCTCCTTTCTTTCTCTCGCTCTCTCTCTCTCTCTCTCCCCTCCTTTCTTTCTCTCGCTCTCTCTCTCTCTCTCCCCTCCTTTCTTTCTCTCGCTCTCTCTCTCTCTCTCCCCTCCTTTCTTTCTCTTGCACAGGGACACGCTCCCAATCTGACAATGTTTGATCCGCCGAGTTTTAAAACTGAAAAATTGTGGTTGACTTTTTGACTTGTTTTACTTGGAACTTATTTAATGTGGCAGTTCATTGAATAATAAAGGAAGGTTGTTACTCAAGAATAAGTCCTATCCAATCCAGCTGAATTGAGGAGTGAAGTGGTTGATAGCACTGTGTTTATGTTCTGATTGGGGAAGTGAGCCCTGACCCCTGTTCCAGAACTAAGGGGACAGTCCACGTGCTGTCAGAGACCAACATTTCTCAGCCCCCTGCAGTGTAGGGGAGGGGTTTGGTGAGAAGGGGAGATCAGACCTGCCCATGTAGGACCTCGGACACAGTCACAAATGTATCAACAAATCGAGATGAAAGCAGAATGAGATGTTTGAGTTTGAGGCATCAATGATCTACCTTCCTTGCACCATCGATAGACTGTCCGCAATGCTTCGTATGTTGAGGGTATGGGATGCCATAGGTATCGGTTTAACTGGAAACAATGTATACAGAGAGAAGTGGGTTGTGGAACTGTGGGATTCACTCGCTGAATCATTTCCAGAACAGATTGTGTAGTTTAATTTGAATTAGTAATTGGCTGAGGTAGGAAGGGCCCTGTTCCTGTCATGTTCCTCTATCTCTCCCCTTCACTGCTCTGAGTATAAACAGGGAAATATGTGGGGGGAGAGGGAGGGGTGCTGAGAGAAGAAATTTAGAAACCAGAAAAGCCACTGAAACCTGTCCACAATTTGCTTCGACCCCTCTTTCGCCCTGTTTGTGTTACCCCATGAACATGTTTGTCCTGTTTGGGCTTCATTGCAAAGGAGCCTTTGGGTTAGGTTGAGATGTCAGTTGCCTTTTAAGGCAATAAGACATCGGAGCAGAATTAGGCCACTCAGCCCATCGAGTCTGCTCTGCCATTCAATCATGGCTGATATTTTACTCATCCCCATTCTCCTGCCTTTTCCCCATAACCCCTGATCCCCTCATGAATCAAGAACCTATCTATCTCTGTGTTAAAGACATTCAATGAGAGATTTTCTCATAAAGTTGACTGCAGCAGGGCTCCTTATTTATTCAGTTTCCTGATTATCTTTCACAGAATCCTCAAACATCTGTCTTCCTGGGATTTACATACGAATCCCCTTCATAATTCCCAAAGCAGTTTTCTCCCTAAGTTGCCACGCTGAAAGGCAACCATCTCCTTCCTGTGATTCACTATCTGAACTGCAGCAGATGGGACTGAGCCATGCCAAATGCTACCAACTATGCTTTGGACATGTACCAAAGGGCAGTTTTGTGGCACGGTGGTTAGCACTGCTGCCTCACAGCACCAGGGACCCGGGTTCGATTCCAAGCTTGGGTCACTGTCTGTGTGGAGTTTGCACATTCTCCCTGTATCTGCATGGGTTTCCTCTGGGTACTGCAGTTTCCTCCCAAAGTCTGAAAGATGTGCTGGTTAGGGTGCATTGTCCATGCCAAGTTCTCCCTTAGTGTACCCAAACAGGCGTCGGAGTGTGGCGACGAGGGGATTTTCACAGTACCTTCATTGCAGTGTTAATGTAAGCCTATTTGTGGCTAATAAATATACTTTATTTTAATTTTACAAGTCTGAAATAAGAGCAGACACTGGAAATGTGCTGCTCTCTTCTCGGGGTGCAGAGTTGTCAGACCTCTCTTGGGGTTGGTGGGGTGCTGCTGTATCTCAGGGTGACAGCTTCCTTCAATATGCTCGTTGCTATGAATCTCCTCTGCACTGAAAGTTTGCCATTATCGTCAGTCACTTGATTATCTGTCCAATAGGGAACAGGTGCCCAGTGTGTGTAAATGTGGAGAGGCGGGTGACAGTTAACCCCCTTCCATTCGGGAACAGGCTGCCACCTGTGTGTACGGGCAAAGCAAGGTGTGAGAAGGCTAAATACCCCTCTGAGGAAATAGGTTGTCCGATATCTCCTAAAGGCAGACTGGTCCCCCTCCATAGAGAACAGCCTCTGTTCTCTCCTAATCCACATGAGTGGTGCAGGCAGAATGGTGGCACTGCTGCCTCACAGCGCCAGGGACCTGGGTTCAATTCCTCCCTTGGATCACTGTCTGTGTCTGCGTGGGCTCCCTTCGGGTGCTCCAGTTCCTCCCACAATCCAAAGATGTATGGGTTAGGGGGATTGGCCATACTAAATGGCCCCATTAATGTCAGGGGGACGAGCTAGGGTAAATGCATTGAATTATGGGGATAGGGCCTCAGTGCAGACTCGATGGGCCGAATGGTTTCCTTCTGCACTTTAGGGATTCTGTGATCGGAAATGTTAAGTCATTCTCGCTCCCCTTTTCCCTTTTGTGTTCTGTCACTTATACTAGTGAGAGATGTAAAGTCATGGAATTTCCCATTTTTTAAAGAAAAGGTCAAAGGGGGGATTGTGGACGGTTTTCATCCAGTACGACACCCCTTTGCCTGTTCAAACTCCCTGCCCAGATTCTCTGTGCGAGGTGTGTGGGACACACTTCAAATCCCAAATCCTGTAAGTTTACCTCCTCTCTACTTTCAAGTACCAGAAGTTTAAAAGCAAATTCTACAATCTTCGATCCCCATAGGGAAGAGGGGGCCACAGAACTGACACCTCAGTGTTGTAACTGTTTCGCAGAGGGTGGCATAGCTTCCTCAAGTCAGAAGGTTGTAGGTTCGAGTCTCCTTTGAGTCTCCTTCGAGAGCCCTTGATCCAAGTTCGCACTTAAGTACAGTTCAGAGGGAGTGCTGCACTCCTGGAGGTGCCGTCTGTTCGGTGAGACGGCACAAGAAGGTAGCTCCACTGAGTGGAGCAAATAACTGAAAAAGCAAACCTGTTTGATTTGATCAGGAGAAGTCAGACTTTATGAAGCACATACAGAATCTCTGGGTCACAGGAATTCGGCCTTTAATACTGATGCAGTGAGAAAGCATTACAGAGTCGCTCCTGTAAGATATTGTATTGCAGTGTCCTATTTATTAATAAATGGTTTAATATTTTGTAGTCTTGTGAAATTGTTGAAGAAATGAAATATAAATCTAATACATGTACAGAGATTCACTTTAAAATTGACTGTATATTGAGGCGTTTCACAGTACGTTGGATTATTTTGACGCAAATTGGCTGTAATAAAGTATAACTCACACCTTCTCAGACATCTTGCTGCTTTGTACCTGCAAATACTTATCTCTCTTTAATTTATGACAATCGACTTGTGACAAAGATTGTTTTGTTTTTCTGTCATTTGATAAATATAATAATTTTAGCCTTTACAATTTAGTGTTCTATTATTTTTTTAAAAGAACATTAATAAAAAAGAACCATTATGGGTGGCACTGCTGCCTCCCAGCTCCAGGAACCGGGGTTCAATTCTGGCTTCGGTGGGATTGTGGAGTTAGACTTTCTCCCCATGTCTGTATGGGTTTCCTTGGACACTCAAGTTGTGCAGGTTAGCTGGATTGGCTGTGCTAAATTGCCCCTTAATGTCCAAAGATGTACAGGTTAAGTGGATTGGCCATGTTAACTGTGTGGAGTACGGGGATAGCATGGGGGAGAAAGCCTGAGCAAGATGCTCTGTCAGAGAGTTGGTGCAGACTCAATGGGCCGAATGGTCCCCTTCTGCAATATAGGGATTCGATGAATAGCAACCACATCTGCAGCTGGAGAAACGTCAGTTCCAAGTTGGTGGGTTACAGCTGGAGCTTCAGATACTTCAATGTGCCAGGAATGGAAAAGTTAGCTGTGTACTCTGTTCCAGGAGGTAAGGTAGTTCAGATTTGGTCTATGGTCAGAAGCAGGAGGATGTGACTGTGCACGAAACAGGTCTGGGGATGTAGAAGATTTGAGGTTATTGACAGTTGTGTGGATGAGAGCAGAGAAAATGAGCAAACTCAACGAGACCTTGGAGTCCTCATGTACAGTTGCTGAAAGTAAGCACCTGTGCAGGTACAGCAGGCAGTAAAGAGGGCAAATGGTACGTTAGCCTTCATAGCAAGAGGATTTGAGTCCAGGGATAGGGATGTTTTACTGCAATTGTACAGGGTGTTGGTGAGGCCATATCTGGAGTATTGTGCACAATTTTGGTGCCCTTATCTGAGGGAGTACAGCAAAGGTTTACCAGGCTGATTCCTGGGATGGCAGAGACTAAGTCAGTTAGGATTATATTCATTCGAGTTTAGAAGAGGGAGAGAGGATCTCATAGAAACTCATAAAATTCTAACAGGATTAGACAGATTAGATTCAGAAAGAGTGCTCCCAATTGGAGGGAGGGGAGAGAGCCCAGAACTAGGGGTCATAGTTTGAGGATTAGGGGTAAATTTTTTAGGACTGAGATGAGGAGAAATTTCTTCACCCAGAGGGTGGTGAATGTGTGGAATTCATTACCACCAAAAGTAGTTGATGCCAAAATATGTGATCTCAGGAATAAATTAGAGATGGCTCTTGGGACTAAAGGGATAAGGGGGTATGGGGGTGGGGGAGAGATCAGGATAATGAATTTGATGATCAGCCATGATCATAATGAATGGCGGAGCAAGCTCAAAGGACCAAATTGGCCTCCTCTGCTTCTAGTTTGTATGTTTCTAAACTAATCTGTCGCTGTGTGTTTTGCCTTCCTGGTGTCATAGTCAAGTAAAAAGTCTGACAACACCAGGTTTTAGTCCAACCGATTTATTTGATAATAGACTCACAAGCTTTTGGGTTAGTCCCTTCGTCAGGTGATCAAGGACATAGAACCATAGAAAAGTTACAGCACAGAAGAAGACCATTCAGCCCATCTTGGCCATGCTTGCCCAAGGCCACCCAGGGGTCCTTTCTAATCCTACCTTCCTGCCCTGAGGCTTACAGCACTTAAGATGCAGATCCAGGATTTTTTTTAAGAGTTTCGGGTCTCTGCCTCCGCCACCAACTTGAGCAATGAATTCCAGACCCCCACCACCCTCTGCCTAAAAGAAAAACGTTCTTCCTCGTGTTCCCTCTACACCAACTGCCACTTATCTTGAATTCCTCGGGTCACAAGAGGAACCTGCTTGGGATGGAAAGAATCCGGTTGTCATTGTCCACTCAATTTAGCTTAGCCTACTTGTGACAATAATAAACTGACATTAACACTGCAGTGAACACCAACATCCCAGCAGGCCCGGGAAACAGGTTCCCTTAAGGGAATGTGAGCAGACAGAGACAAAATTAAAAAAATAACCTCTGGATTACTCTGAGCCCTGAGTGAATTAATGAAGGGTAATGAAATCTGGGTCCATTGCACAATTCACTGCGTGGGAGAAATGGCTGTTCATCCATGGCCGCAAGAACCAAGTAAAAAGTCTGACAACACCAGGTTTTAGTCCAACCTATTTATTTGATAATATACTCGCAAGCTTTCGGGTTAGCCCCTTCGTCAGGTGAATGGAGAGTTCTGGCCTCAGACAGAGCATATAAAGCACAGACAGTTTAGAGATTAGTAATCTCAATTAATAATTAATTAGTAATTATTAATTAATTAGTAATTAGTCTCAATTAATTAGTAATCTCAATTAATCTCATTAGTAATGTCAGACTTTTTACTGTGTTTACACCAGTCCAACGCCGGCATACCCACATCGCAAGGACCAATACAGGAAAGTGGGAGCTGACTGAGGGTGAGACCAGAGTACTGGTGAATCTTAAATCTGGGGCTTTAAGACAAGTAATGGGGTCAATGGATTCAATTGTGAGGGGATTTGGGACATTAAGGCAAGACAGGGCTGCGATTTGGTTACTGATACTTACAGCGTGATAGGAAGGGACCAGCCTCCACACATCAGAATGTTGCTGCAAATAAGACCAGGGTAGGGAAAAAGAGTCAACAGATAAAATTGAAGACTCTTATAGAGTCATAGCGATCTTACAGCACACAGAGAGGCTCTTTGGCCCATCAAGCATCTGGTCTAATCCCATTTTCCAGCGCTTGTTCTGTAGTTATGTCTGTCATGGTGTTTTTAATACTCTGTATATCCCACTCCCAGCTCCACTTTCCTGTATTGGTCCTTGTGCCCCTGGATGAAAAGCTATTTCTCCCATACTGTGGGCTGTGCATTGTACTTGAATTTCATTACCCTTTTTGTAACATTTGTAATATTTCAGCATTCTGAAAACTCCAAATAAATCTGCTGGATTTTAACCTGGTTTTGTGAGGCATCTTACTGTGTACCACTGGAGAGGTGATGGTCTTGTGGTATTATCACTAAACTATTAATCCAGAAACTCAGCTAATGTCTGGGGGACCCGGGTTTGAATTTGAATTCAATAAAAAATCTGGAATTAAGAATCTATTGATGATCGTTGTCGGGAAAACCCATCTGGTTCCTTGAGGGAAGGAAATCTGCTGTCCATACCTACATGCATGTGACTCCAGAGCCACAGCAATGTGGTTGACTCTCAACTGCCCTCAGGCAACTAGGGGTGGGCAATAAATGCTGGCCCAGCCAGCAACATCCATGTCCAAAGAATGAATAAAAAAAACCCAGTCCAACGCCAGCATCTGCACCTCTTGGTAAATGTTCAAGAGAAAATGATTGCACCAACTCCAATAATGCCCATGTGATTCTGTTCTGTAAGTTTAGCTCCGGTATTGGGGATGTAGGAATTATTCTTTAATCCAGTAACTCAGA
Organism: Carcharhinus amblyrhynchos; assembly: GCF_965287045.1. Lineage (NCBI taxonomy): Eukaryota > Metazoa > Chordata > Chondrichthyes > Carcharhiniformes > Carcharhinidae > Carcharhinus > Carcharhinus amblyrhynchos. The sequence goes on along the minus strand of NC_137334.1, from coordinate 20,790,733 downwards.
CATGGCTTCAGCCCTTCCCCCAGCAGATGTTCCCACAGCCACATCTCCCCACATTCAGTCTAAAATATCTGGATCCTGTGATTCTCACGGTCACTGACAATGATGTCCCCTTCCCAGAATGCTACACCCTCCAGACCTTTGACCTGTCCGTCCCTGGTTCCCCAGCTCCCGAATGCCTGCAGGAACGTTCCATCTGGCCGGAAGAGTTGGACTCGATTATTGCCGCTGTCTCCCACCAGGATATTCCCCTGGTGGTCTAGGGCCACACCGCGGGGGTACTTGAACTGTCCAAGGGCCGTGCCCTCGCTGCCAAATTTGGTGAGGAATCCCCCGGACATGTCGAAGATCTGGACACGGTGATTGCCGCTGTCGCTGACCACCACCCGGTCAGCTGGGCTGAGGGCCACGTAATGGGGCTGCTCCAGCTGACCGTCGCCTGCCCCGCGGCAGCCAAACGTACGCACAAATCGGCCGTCCAGGGTGAAGAGCTGCAATCGGTGGTTGTCCTTGTCACAGACGTAGATCAGGCCCCGGCGATCGACAGCCACACCCCACGGGTAACTCAACTGCCCATCGCCGGAACCCTCGCGGCCAAAGGCGCGGAGAAAGCGGCCGGATTCGTGGAAGAGCTGCAGCCGGTGATTGTAACGGTCAGCGGTCACAATCCAGCCCTGGTTACTGACAGCCACACCTGCCAGGCAATCAAACTCCCCGTCGGCACTACCGTAGGACCCAAAGCTTCGCAGGAAACGGCCTCTCCGGTCAAATACCTGTTTGAGAAAATAACAGGAGGCTCAGCAGGGCTTCCCTCGGGTTAGGGTGGTGGAGAGGCAGGGCAGGAATTACAAACAACAAGCTCAAACATTATTACAAAGCTTGAATCTATACAGTGATATTAGTGTCCCTTTAAGAAAGCTTTTTTAAAAAATGGTATTTCTTAGCTACAGTTTCAGTGCTATCACTGTTGCCAACTTGACTGGAATTGTCCTATTATTGCTTCTTAAATGGGGTTATAAAAACATAAGACATAGGAGCAGAATTAGGCCACTCGGCCCATTGAGTCTGCTCCACCATTCAATCATGGCTGATACTTTTCTCATCCCCATTCTCCTGCCTTTTCCCTGTAACCCCTGATCCCTTTATTGATCAAGAACCTATTTATCTCTGTCTTAAAGACACTCAATGACCTGGCCTCCACAGCCTTCTGCGCAAAGAGTTCCACAGATTCACCACTCTCTGGCTGAAGAAATCCCTCTTCATCTCTGTTTTAAAGGATCATCCCTTTAGTCTGAGGCTGTGCCCTCTGGTTCGAGTTTTTCTCACTATTGGAAACATCCCTTTTACATCCACGTTTGTGTTTACCCTGGGATTAGTTTTACGATCCTGCATTGTTAGGAGAAAAGATCATGTGTACGTGGACAGTTTTTTTTCCTTTCCAATGAGTTTAAGGTTTCAGCTTTGAGAGTTCTGAGGCTGCAGTTTAATTTTGAGTCTTAGCAGGGACATCATGCAAGAAATAAGCTGAACTCTCTCTCGCTCTCTGTCTCTCTGTTTTATTTGGAAATTCTGCTGGTTATCTCAAGGCAATGTTTTGTCTGCGGGAAGGAAAGTATAGGCTTCAAAAAGTCTCAAATCCAGTCAAGTGAGATTTTAATCTATACTGTGTTAAGCTTGTGAAAAGGGTTTTGTTTATGAAAGGGTTTGGTTTGTTGGAACAGCTTTATTATTCAATTATGGATTAATACATTATTGTATTGCTTTCTTTTTATTTTCTTATAATTGTTAAAAGATTTTTCTAATTTTCTTACTACAGATGTTAGCTATATTCTTAAATAAACTTTGTTTGATAAAAGCTCCCTTGTGGGTCATTTGAATCAAACCTGAAGTGAAACATATCATGCTTATCTGAGCCAAGTTCAAGCTGCAAAACAAATGGTTCAAGCAGCCTCCATAAATCACCTTGGAGTTTCTAACCTGAGCCATAACAGTATTAACGATCACACTCTGAAACCAAACTCTTGCGTGCGGGCTGGATTTCCCTCAGATTACATCGAGGTTTTTAGGAACAAACTGAAGATGGTGAGGGAGAAGGAAATCATCGCTTCTGAAAGGAGGTTCAGCTGAGAAAAGATGGGAAGAGGCATAATGCTAGTGTATACTGAATACACAGTGTATACCATTCATAATGTATTCATTGTGTGTAAATTGATACTGTACACATTGAAATATTGATATTGTATACATGTGTACACCATTGATATTAGAGTCATAGAGATTTACAGCCTAGGAACTGGCTCTTCAGTCCAAGCTAGTCCTAATTGTCCGCATTTGGCCCATATCCCTCTATACCTATCTTACCCATGTAACTGTCTAAATGCTTTTTAAAAGACAAAATTGTATCCACCTCTATTACTTCCTCTGTTTGGATACTATGTGTACCATTGATACTGTGTACACTACGTGTACCACTGATATTGTATACACTATGTACCATTAATATTGTATCATTGTGAACCATTGATATTGTATACACTGTGTACCATTCATATTGTAAACACGGTGTATGCCATTGATATTGTATACACTGTGTACCAGTGATATATACACTGTGTGTACTATTCATACTGTAAACATGTGTTACCATTGATATTGTATACACTGTGTGTATCATTCATACTGTAAATATGGTGTGTACGATTGATATTGTATACACTGTGAACCATTGATATTGTATACACTGTGTGTATCATTCATACTGTAAACACTGTGTGTACGATTGATATTGTATACAGTGCACATACCACCAATTCTCAGCTCACTCTGAATTCCATATACTAGATTATGTGGCCGTTATGTGTACTGTTTGTCTCCATTTTACATATACATAAGAAGACAAGATATAGAATCAGGAATTGGCCTCTCAGGTGAGTGCCACTAGGCTGTAAGACTTGCTTCACATTATTTCCTCTAACCCACCCGCTCCCTTTACCTATCTGCCTGACAGTCTGACTGAGTCAGCGGCTCCGTACCTGAACTCTGTGGTTACTGCTGTCTGCCACCACCAGCTCACCTCCCGGGGTCACAGCCACCCCCCGGGGCCAGGTGAAATGTCCCAGGTCGCTGCCCTTCGACCCAATCTTGCATTTCATGCGGCCCTTCCCTTGGTAGTGGAGCAGGAGGCTGTGGTCAGTCAGCTTGAAGGCCGGCAGGCCGCTGCCAACGCCCTGAGGTTCAACTGTCAGGGTCGCGGTGTCTGGGGGGCCTAGAGTGGTGCTTGAGGTTAAAATGCTAGTGGGTGCCTTGAGGAGGAGGCTGGAAGAGTTGGTAAGAGGCAGGGGGGGAAACATTTCCACACTGTTGGACACTGAGGTGACGCTTGGATATGACCTCTGAACTTCCTGACCCCTAGGCAAAGGGGAAGAGATGATTGGAGTTGGTATGGAGTCTTTTGTAACCCAGGTTACAGCTCCGAAGCTGAGGCCGTTAGGGTAGATCGCCATGCTGGGTACAAACGTTAGCAGTTGCGGCCGTTCAAGCTGGGGCTTCTCCAACTGCCTCACCTGGTCGATCAGCTCTCTGGATTGCTGGTGGAGCTGCCAGAGTTCGGTGGGCAGGAGGTTGTTGTTTCTGGCCAGGCTGCTGTCGACGCAGTCACAGTGGCTGGTCACCGTGGCCAAGCCAAGCTCGAGATCCTCCTGCTTGCTCTGGAGGGCCCTACCCGAGCTCCGTACCATGCTGTCCACCTCCAGAATTAATGCCCGCTCCCGCTCCTTTAACTCGGTGATGTGCCGTTCAGCGCTGCGGCGAATCTTGGCGCGCACGGCCTCTCCGTTCTCCCGGAGTGACGCGGACCTCCGCTCTAAGGACCCGAGGGCGTCGGAGAGCTTAGGGATGGACCTTCTCAACTGGGACACCAGGCTCCTGAGATCCCACTGCACCTGCTCCATGTGGGCACGGTGGCAGGAGCTGCAAAGCTGATCCTGACAGTGATGGCAGGTGGTAAGCTCCTTTCCCAGGCTGCAGGAACCACAGGTTCGGGTTCCAACCTTGGCTTGACTGCTGACCTGCCCCGCGGAGATGTCCAGGAATCCCAGGATGGTCCTGTTGCTCGGGAACCCAGTGACCCCTTCCCTGGGGATGGCGTGGACCCTCCGACACTGGGGGCATTTCACCTGGCGTCCACCTGGGTCCACCAGGCCACTCAAACAGGGCTCTTGGCAGAAAGTGTGCTGGCAGGGCAAGAACCGGGGTTTGGTGTAACGCTCCAGGCAAACTGAACAGGTCAACAGCTGCTCGACCAGGTGAGGATTCATTTCCCGCTCCTTGTATCCTGCAGAGGACAGAAGCAGAATTACAGCAACCTGCCCTCGGTTGAATTGTAACCCCCCATCTCTCACACACACAATGTCCAATTGAACTAAAAGGTCGGGACACACAGGAAGGAGTTCCGAAGGAGCGAATCTCCCAGTTCAATCTCTGGGGGGTGTATTTGATTTCAGCACCTTCAGGCTGGTGAGGAACTGCCCGGAGTTCTACAGCTGATTGGTACCCAAGAACCCAAACCATACAGGGGCAAACATCAGCTGACAGCAGGATTGTGTCCACTGTTTTGAACATTTTTAACTGCTCTCCATCTTTCATTTCTTTGTTGTCTTTCTTTTCTTCTTTCCCACAATTTTATCCCCCTTTTTCTCAATTTTACCTCTCTCCCATCCATTCCCCCTCCTCCCCCACGTCTCCATCTGTCACAGTTTACCCCCTGATTTCAGTTTCTCTGCTGTTTGGCCATTCACACCTTCTATTCTCTCTATGGGCTGCCATTAGCAGCCTCTCCCCTGGTTTCTGTGGCTATAACTCCTCTTTCATTCCCTCACCCTGCAGTGTATATATCTCCCACTTCCTTTGTCTTTTAGCTTTGATAAAGGATCTCTGGACTCAAAACATCAGCTCTTTTCTCTCCTTACAGATGTTGCCAGACTTGCTGAGATTTTCCAGCATTTTCTCTTTTGTGTCACCTGTGATGTTTTCCTGATTGAATATCTCAGTGAGAGCACGGTCAGGATAGACAGGGATCTGAACCCCAAGCATCGCCTTCAAAAGGGCAGCAGAGTATTGCTGGGAAAAAAAACACACAAAACCTATTTTTCAAAATCTACTTTCTGTTTCCCACGATTTCCAATTGGGGCTCCATCAAACACTCCCAGGACAGGTACAGCACGGGGTTTGATACAGAATAAAGCTCCCTCTGTACCTATCAAACATTCCCAGGACAGATTCAGCACAGGGTTAGATACAGAGGAAAGCTCCCTCTATACTGTCCCCATCAAAGACTCCCAGGACAGGTACAGCATGGCGTTGGATATAGAATAACGCTCCCTCTGCACTGTCCCCCATCAAACACTTCCAGGACAGGTATAGCATGGGGTTAGATACAGAGTAAAGTTCACTCTACACTGTCCCCCATCAAACACTCTCAGGATAGGGAGAGCACAAGGTTAGATACAGAGTAAAGCTCCCTCTACACTGTCCCCCATCAAACACTCCCAGGACAGGTGCAGCTACAAGGTTAGATACAAGTAAAGTACCCATTACACCGTCCCCATCAAAAACTCCCAGGATAGGTACAGCATGGGGTTAGATACAGAGTAAAGCTCCCTCTACACTATCCCCCATCACACCCTCCCAGGACATTTACAGCATGAGGTTAGATACAGAGTAAAGCTCCGTCTACACTGCCCCTATCAAACACTCCCAGGACAGGTACAGCATGGGGTTAGATACAGAGTAAAGCTCCCTCTGCACTGTCCCCATCAAACACTCCCAGGAAATGTACAGCGCAGGGTTAGATACAGAGTAAAGCTCCCTCTGCACTGTCCCCATCAAACACTCCCAGGACAGGTGCAGCACAGGGTTAGATACAGAGTAAAGCTCCCGCTATGCTGTCCCCATCAAACACTCCCAGGTCAGGTACAGCACAGGGTTAGATACAGAGTATATCTCCCTCTACGCTGTCCCCATCAAATGTTCCCAGGATATGCAGCTACCTGGAGTAAAACTGATTGGGAATGGTCTCATCCATTGGTTTTCTGGCAGAGGGACCTGGGTGTCCCTGTGCATGAATCACAAAATGTTGGTTTGCAGGTGCAGCAGGTAATTAAGAAGGCGAATGGAATTTTGTCCTTCATTGCTAGAGGGATGGAGTTTAGCTTGGCTCACTGTCTGTGCGGAGTCTGCACATTCTCCCCATGTTTGCGTGAGTTTCCTCCGGGTGCTCTGGTTTCCTCCCACAGTCTGAAAGACATGCTAGTTCGGTGCACTGGCCATGCTAAATTCCCCCTCAGTGTATCCAAACAGGTGCCGGAATGTGGCAACTAGGGGATTTTCACAGTAACTTCATTGCAGCGTTAATGTAGGCCTATTTGTGACACTGATAAATAAAAAAACATGGTGGCACAGTGATTAGCGCTGCTGCTTCACAGCGCAAGGAATCCGAGTTCTATTCCCGGCTTGGGTCACTGTCTGTGTGGAGTTTGCACATTCTCCCCATGTCTGTGTGGGTTTCCTCCGGATGCTCCAGTTTCCTCCCACAGTCAAAAGATGTACGAGTTAGATTGATTGGCTGTGTTAAATTGCCTCTTAATATTGGCGGATTAGCAGGGTAAATACGCGGCAATTTAACATGGCCAATGCTCCTAACCAGCACGTCTTTCAGACTGTAGGAGGAAACTGGAGCACCCAGAGGAAACTCACGCAGACACAGGGAGAATGTGCAGACTCCGCACAGACAGTGACCCAAACTGGGTATCGGACTCGGGTCCCTGGAACTGTGAGGCAGCAGTGCCAACACTGCGCCATCATTTTTTTTTACAGGGATAGGGCCTGGGTGGGGTTGTTGTTGGTGCAGGCTTAATGGGCCAAAGGGCCTCCTATTGCATTGTAGGGATTCTATTCCATGATTGATGGAAAATAACCATGCTGTTAAAAATGCCGACCTTAGCAGGGAGCACTTAAAAAGCTCTATTATGCAAGACTATGGACCAAGTACTGGAAAATGGGATTAAAATGGATAGGTTCTTGTTGGACGGCACAGACACGATGGGCTGAAGGGCCTCTTTCTGTGTTGTGAAACTCTACAGGTTGACATGTGAAAACGAATTTAAAGAAGCTGGGCTGACGAGGGGTAAAAATCCATTGGAACAACTTCAAAGTGCTTCGCAGGAACGCTGGTCCCTTTAAGAGCAAAGTGCGGAGGTGTAACACAGCCAGGTGCTGTGAAAAATGCAGATGTCAACCCGTCACACCAGGCTCAAAATAAAAAGTGTGAAATCTAACAGAACTGTGCTAATCCCTCCCACACACACACGCACACACGAGTACTAAACCGACTCACAGATAAATTATGTATTCACCAACCAAAGGAAATATCCTTCTTTCAGATAAAAATGTAAATGCCACTCGCCACTGCCCACGGGCTGGTTACGCTGTTGCCCCTGCAGCCTGTCGGGGGAGTGAGCTTTCTCCAACCCTCCCTTGTTGTACCTCGACCTGCTCCCGGTATCCAAGTATTCGCTGGTGAGCCTATTCCGTAAGGAGAGAAGCCTTACACCTGATCCAACCGACAGACACCAGATCTGCTTCCTCCACGGATCACCTCCCACAGAGGAGGAGAGAGCGGAGAGAAACAGAGGGGGAGGGAGAGGCTGCATACAGAGAGGGAGAAACGCAGAGAGAATGTCGAGAGGAGCCACGCACACACACAGAACGGCAGACACACAGAGAGAAAGAGAGAGAGAGAGAGACAGGGAAGAAACAGAGAAATACTGGATTTTTGTGACATGGAGGAGGCCATTCGGACTATCCGGTCTTGTACTGGCTTTCCAAATGAGTAATACATCTTATGTCATTCTCCCACCTTCTGTCTGTAACCCTGCACCTTCTTCCTTTTCAGACAACAGTGTCAATTCCTTTTGCAATTTGCTTGATTAAACCTGCCTCACAGTGCCAGGGACCCGGGTTCGATTCCCAGGTTTGGGTCATTGTCTGTGTAGAGTTTGCACATTCTTCCTGTGAGTTTCCTCCGAGTGCTCCGGTTTCCTCCCACAGTCCGAAAAATGTGCTGGTTAGGGTGCATTGGCCATGCCAAATTCTCCCTCAGTGTACCCGAACAGGTGTCCTTTCCTTCTCTATGAACGGTATGTTTTGTCTGCATAGCTCACAAGAAACAATACTTTTCACTGTATGTTAATATATGTGACAATAATAAATCAAATCAAAATTAAAACATCTGCATCCAGGTCCCTTTGCTGCTGCCCCCACTTTCAAATTTAACCCCCTATTTTATATTGTCTCGCTATGTTCTTTCCACCAAATAAATCACTTCATATTTCTCCACATTAAACTTCATCTGCCATCTCTCTGCCCATTCTGCCAACTTCTCTCTGTCCTTTTAATGTTCCACACCATCCTCCTCATAGTTTACAATACTTCCAAATTTTGTGTTACCTGTACACAGCAATCTGGACAGAGGGACTCATATAGAGAGAGAAATTCAGGGAGCGAGAGAGGGCCACACAATCTAAGAAATGGAGCAGGGTTCGTACAACAGGTGAAGTGAGAGAGGTTGTGACAGAAAAGGATACCAGAGAAAAAGTTCGGAGGGAGAGGAGTTCCCTGGGAGGGATTCCAGAGAGGGGTAAATCGAGATGACAATTAAGGTACTGCCTTAACTTTAGACAATACAAAACTCACGAGGCAGATATCTCCGTACAGAGATGTTACATTTATTTAAAAGACAAACAAGCAGCTGCTAGGAGATCACTAAAAGGATTAAGTCTCTGAGATAGAGTGACAGAACCTCTCCGATGAATCTGACATATACAATCAAAAACAGATCAATTATAGTATTTCTTACCAATTATTTCTGCCTTATATTAGTTTAAAATCATTACATTTAATATACGTACATCAATAATAATCTCTGACCTTCACCTCAGCCAATTGCATTCTACCATCCAGTATAATTATATTTCATTTATCCATTAAATCCAGATGCTAACTCCTATCTTGGCTAAAGTCACTTCCTTGTTGCCTCATTACCTTAGACCCTTCCCAGGCCTTTGGCTCTGAACTATTCACCTTTACCATTATGCCTTTTGGTAACCTGCTTTTGGCTGAAATGATTCACGCAATGTTTAAAATGCGTTAAAATATCAGTATGTATGTTTTTTAAAGTCATAATTACTTGTGTAACTCTCTTTCTGCTTTCACATATGTGTAAACTATTTTCTCATTAGCTTATTAACATGCTTCAAAAATCATTTAACTCTTCTGGTAGTCCTGTCAGTGCCCTAATGTATTCTGTTTAAAGGCCTTATTAATTTATTAGAAATGTCCCACAACTGATGGCAAAATAGAAACTGCGAGACAGCTAGCTACCCGATGTCTCAGGGCCAACTCCAATAGTTGCTGTTACGGGTAGGTTATGACAGGTTCTAGAACGGACTGGAGAAAACATTCTTTCTAAGTTGAAAGTTTATTTATCAGTGTCACAAATAGGCTTACATTAACACTGAATGAAGTTACTGTGAAAATCCCCGAGTCGCCACATTCTGGCACCTGTTCGGGTACACTGAGGGACAATTTAGCATGGCCAACACACCTAACCAGTCTTTTGGACTGTGGGAGGAAAGCAGAGCACCTGGAGGAAACCCACGCAGACATGGGGAGAATGAGCAAACAGACAGTGACCCAAACCAGGAATCGAACCTGGGTCCCTGGCACACTGAGATTGCAATGATTGTCCCATGAGGAGCGGCTGAGGAGTCTGGATCTGCATTCGATGGAGTTTAGGAGGATGAGGGGGGGATCTAATTGAAACTTACAGGATACTGAGAGGCTGGGATAGAGTCGATGCGGAAAGGATGTTTCCACTAGTGTGGGAGACTAGAACTCAAGGACACAACCTCAGAGTGAAAGGATAATCCTTTAAAACCGGGATGAGTTGGAATTTCTTCAGCCAGAGGGTGGTGAATCTGTGGACCTCTTTGCTACAGAAGGCTGTGGAGGCCAGGTCATTGAGTGTCTCTAAGACAGAGATAGATGGGTTCTTAACTAATAAGGGGATCAGGGGTTATCGGGAAAAGGCAGGAGAATGGGATGAGAAAAATATTAGCCATGATTGAATGGCAGAGTAGAAGGGCTGCATGGCCGAATGGTGCCCCTATATCTAATGGTCTTTTGGTGCCGCCAATCTGGTAGCTGTCCCACGGTAGGATCCTCCTGGCAAGCAGAGTCAGTGCAATGGATCAAAGACTGGCCTTTCCCCGTTGGGGGGTAGGGATATTGACCCAGCTCAGAGGCTGCATGGGGGGATTCTGCACACACATGATGGGTCATTCTGCTGCCTGCTGTGGCCTGGGTTCACTTAGACTAAGACTCCAGCCATGCAGCTAAAACCACTTCTCCACTGGTCTCAGTGCCAAGGAGAGCATGCAGAGCAATCTGCTGATGATTGGGTCACTTGCCCAGGCATTGGGTGCAGCCACCATTTGATTTGATTTGATTTATTAGGTCAGATGTATTAGCCTACAGTGAAAAGTATTGTTTTTTGCGCGCTATACAGACAAAGCATACCATTCATACAGAAGGAAAGGAGAGAGTGTAGAATGTTGTGTTATAGTCATAGCTAGGGTGTAGGGAAAGATCAGATTAATGCAAGGTAAGTCCATTCAAAAGTCTGACAGCAGCAGGGAAGAAGCTGTTCTTGAGTTGGTTGGTATGTGATCTCAGACTTTTGTATCTTTTTCCCAACGGAAGAAGGTGGAAGAGAGAATGTCTCGGGTACATGGAGTCCTTAATTATGCTGGCTGCTTTGCCGAGGCAGTGGGAAGTGAGGACAGAGTCAATGGATGGGAGGCTAGTTTGCATGATGAATTGGGCTACATTCACGACCTTTTGTAGTTTCTTGTGGTCTTGGGCAGAGCAGGAGCCCATACCAAGCTGTGATACAACCAGCGAGAATGCTTTCTATGGTGCATCTGTAAAGATTGGTGAGAGTCAAAGTGAACATGCTAAATTTCCTTTGTCTTCTGGGAAAGTAGAGGTATTGGTGGGGCTTTCTTAACTATACTGTCGGCATGGGAGGACCAGGACAGGTTGTTGGTGGCCTGGACACCTAAAAATTTGAAGCTCTCGACCCTTTCTACTTCGTCCCCATTGATGTAGACAGGGGCATGTTCTCCTTTACGCTTCCTGAAGTCGATGACAATCTCCTTCATTTTGTTGACATTGAGGGAGAGATTATTGTTGCCACACAAGTTCACCAGATTCTCTATCTCATTCCTGTACTCTGTCTCGTCATTGTTTGAGATCCAACCCACTACAGTGGTGTCATCAGCAAACTTGAAAATCGAATTGGAGGGAAACTTGGCTGCACAGTCATAGGTGTATAAGGAGTACAGTAGGGGGCTGAGAACATAGCCTTGTAGGGCACTGGTGTTGAGGATGATCACGGAGGAGGTGTTGTTGCCTATCCTTACTGAATGTGGTCTGTGAGTTAGGAAGTTCGGGATCCAGTCACAGATGGGGGAGCCAAGGTCCAGGCCATGGAGTTTGGAGATTAGTTTTATAGAAATAGGTGTTGAAGGCTAAGTTGTAGATAGTGAAGGTTGCTGCACTGGGACACAATTGCTGAAGTTTTCCCAGAATCACTGCCTGGACTATTTTCAGCAGAGTGATTGTGAGATGAAGCAACTGACACATAGGACAGCACAATAACATAATGTAGCAAACTGAGGAGAAATAAAGATAGACAAATATTATAAAATCAAAACAGAAAGTGCAAGAAAAATTCAACAGGTCTTATAGCATTTGTGGAGCCAGAAACTGTCCCCATCAAACACTTTCAGGGCAGGTACAGCACGGGGTTAGATACAGAGTGAAGCTCCCTCTACACTGTCCCCCATCAATGCTCCCAGGACAGGTACAGCACGGGGTTAGATACAGAGTAAAGCTCCCTCTACACTGTCCCCCATCAAACACTCCCAGGACAGGTACAGCACGGGGTTAGATATAGAGTAAAGCTCCCTCTACACTGTCCCCCAGCAAACGCTCCCAGGACAGGTACAGCATGGGTTAACTACAGAGTAAATCTCCCTTGACACTGATCCCATCAAACACTCCCAGGACAGGTACAGCATGGGGTTAGATACAGGTTAAAGCTCCCTCTACACTGTCCCCCATCAAACACTCCCAGGGCAGGTACAGCAGGGGGTTAGATACAGAGTTAAGCTCCCTCTACACTGTCCCCCATCAAACACTCCCAGGACAGGTACAGCACGGGGTTAGATACAGAGTAAAGCTCCCTCTACACTGTCCCCCATCAAATGCTCCCAGGACAGGTACAGCACGGGGTTAGATACAGAGTAAAGTTCCCTCTACACTGTCCCCCATCAAACACTCCCAGGACAGGTACAGCATGGGGTTAGATACAGAGTAAAGTTCCCTCTACACTGTCCCCCATCAAACACTCCCAGGACAGGTACAGCATGGGGTTAGATACAAAGTAAAGCTCTCTCTACACTGTCCCCCATCAAACACTCCCAGGACAGGTACAGCATGGAGTTAGATACAGAGTAAAGCTCTCTCTACACTGCCCTCATCAAACACTCCCAGGGCAGGTACAGCATGGGGTTAGATACAGAGTAAAGCTCCCTCTACACTGTCCCCCAGCAAACGCTCCCAGGACAGGTACAGCATGTGTTAACTACAGACTAAATCTCCCTTGACACTGATCCCATCAAACATTCCCAGGACAGGTACAGCATGGGGTTAGATACAGAGTAAAGCTCTTTCTACACTGCCCCCATCAAACAGTCCCATTTAAATAAAGGTTGGATGTTGGATAGCAATGTGTGAATCTCAGTGGTAGAGTTGTCTTCCATTCTTCTTTAGAAACTGTTGAGTATTTGTGCTCAGTGTGCTGGGGGTGGGAGCAGGGGAGTCTGTTTGCTTTAAGTTGTGCTGACTTGCGGCCAGCCAATGTTGGATGTGTATCTGAGAAAGGATTGAGGATCCTGAGAGCATTAAGGGATTACTATCCCTGCATCACCATGCAGCTGTGGTGAAAGCAGTGTGCAGGAACACGGTAAGAGAGCAACAGCAGATATCAAGTGCTGATTCAATCAGGTTTATAACCTAACCCGGGGCTGTCGGTGGTAAGTAGTTCTGAGCTTTTAGCCAAAAATCTGTGGTGTGCAGGTTGATAAGTGGAGAGAGTGTGAGGAGGGAGAGATTGCGGCTGCATTACAGTTGGTTTGTCTCCCTATCCGTGTCCCCGTGTTTTTCCAGTCTGAGCACAATTGAATTGGTAGCGGTTTAACTAGAGAAGGACAGTTTGAAGAGGAATGCTCATCAACAAGTGACTCTTACTCTGTTCTGTTAAGTTACTTGATTTGATTTGATTTGATTTATTCTTGTCACATGTATTAGTATACAATGAAAAGTATTGTTTCTTGCATGCTATACAGACAAAGCATATCGTCGATAAAAAAGGAAAGGAACAAGTGCAGAATGTAGTGTTACAGTCATAGCTAGGGTGTAGAGAAAGATCAATTTAATGCGAGGTAGGTTCATTCAAAAGTCTGACGGCAGCAGGGAAGAAGCTATTTTTGAGTTGGTTAGTACATGACCCCAGACGTTTGTATCTTTTTCCCGATGGAAGAAGGTGGAAGAGAGAATGTCCGGGGTGCGTGGGTTCCTTGATTATGCTGGCTGCTTTTCCAAGGCACAATCCCACCCACAGTCTGACCACAATCCCACCCAGGCCCTATCCCCGTAACCTCATGCATTTACCCTAACTAAGTCCCCCTGATACTAAGGGGTGAGTTAGCATGGCCAATCCATCTAACCTCCACATCCTTGGAGTGTGGGAGAAAACTGGAGCAGCCGGAGGAAACCCACGTAGACATGGGGAGAACATGCAAACTCCACACAGACAGCGACCCAAGCGAGGAATTGAACTTGGGTCCCTGGCGCTGTGGGGCAGCAGAGCTAACCACTGTGCCACCGTGCTGCTCTCATATCTTATGGTCTTAAATGTCTCAAATGTCCTCCGTTACTCTCTCATTCTCCTACCCTATCTTGTAACTCTCCTTCCCACCTGGCCCAGCATCTTATTTCCAGATTTTTACACTGAATTCCGATTTTCTGATTGCCGCAGTGGGATTTGAACCTGTAGACTGGTCCCGCAACATAACAATTACGCCGAAGTGATCTCTGGATCCTGAGGTCTTTCCCATGTCGCCGCACGCTCTTTGTCAATGATATTCCTCCTTTAGTCGGAGAACTCTCTGGCAATCACTGAGCCACCTTAACGCCTGGTGAGATTAGCTCATCGATTAGGCCCCTGGGAGATTGAGTTGATTAACTGATGTGAAGCTGAGGCTGTGTCGGAATTAATTACTCAAAGGATTAGAGCAGACGTGCTGTCAAACTGGCCTTGGATGTGGTTGCTATGGCAGCTGGATTTCACCAAACTGGTAGGCTGGTGTTAGTCAGAAAGGAGTCGCCCCTCTGGGCTCATCGAATTGATGACAAAATGATGGACGCTCTCTCAAGAACATACACTGAGCGTACATCCCCATCCCATCCCATCCCATCCTGGAGTCCAATCCCAAATCACTCTCTGACTACTCGCTGGATATCTGGGCCTTCCTTGAGAGGTTGATGGATTAGATTTTGATTTGATTTATTATTGTCACTCGTATTAGTATATGGTGAAAAGTATTGTTCCTTGCACATTATCCAGACAAAGCATACAGTTCACAGAGAAGGAAAGGACAGGGTGCAGAATGTAGTGTTACAGTCATAGCTAGGGTGTAGAGAAAGATCAACTTAATGCAAGGTAGGTCTATTCAAAAGTCTGATGGCAGCAGGGAAGAAGCTGTTCTTGAGTCGGTTGGTACGTGACCTCAAACTTTTGTATCATTCCCCCGATGGAAGAAGTGGAAGAGAGAATGTCCAGGGTGCGTGGGTTCCTTAATTAAGCTGGCTGCTTTTCCAAGGCAGCAGGAAGTATAGACAGAGCCAATAGATGGGAGGTTGGTTTGCGTGATGGATTGGGCTACATTCACAACTCTTTGTAATTTGTTATGGTCTTGAGCAGAGAGGGAGCTGTGATAAAACCAGAAAAATTGCTTTCTATAATGCATCTGTAAAACTGGCTTTGGGATTAAGGACCTTGTTGGTGTGGCGTGTGAGCTGTTAGGAATATATGTCCCTGCTTACATTCCATAAGGGGAAACATCCTCTCAGCATCTTCCCTGTCAAGTCCTCTCTGGATCTTAGTTTTATTTATTCATTCATGGGATGTGGGCTTCACTGGCTGGGCCAACATTTATTGTCCATCCCTAATTGCCCCTTGAGAAGATGGTGGGTGAGCTGCCTTCTTGAACCACTGCAGTCCGTGTGACGTAAGTACATCCACAGTGCTGTTAGGGAGGGAGCTTCATGATTTTGATCCAGTGACATTGAAGGAACGGCCGATATTTTTCCAAGTCAGGATGGTGAATGACTTGAAGGAGAACATCCAAATGGTGATGTTCCAAGGTATCTGCTGCTCTTGTCCTTCTAAATGTTAGTGCTCGTGGTTTTGGAAGGTGCTGCCTCAGGAGACTTGGTGAGTTGCTGTAGTGCACCTTGTAGATGGTACACACTGCTGCTACTGAGCATCGGTGATGGAGGGAGTAGATGGTTGTGGATGGGCTGTGAATCAAGCAGGGCTGCTTTGTGCTGGATGTTGAGAACTTGTTGAGTGTTGTTGGAGCTGCACCCATCCAGGCAAGTGGAGAGTATTCCATCACACTCCTGACTTGTGCCTTGGAGATAAGGTTTCAATAAGGTCACCTATCATTTGTCTAAACTCCAATGAGTACAGGCCCTACATGCTTAGCTTTTCTCAAAGGTCTCCGACAGAATCTCCGTTTGTCTAAATCTCCGCTGATTCTCCTTGCTATCAGCTCTGACAAAGGCCATCCAGACTTGAAACGTTGGCTCTATTCTGTCTCCACAGATGTTGTCAGGCATGCTGAGATTCTCCAGCATTTTCTGTTTTTGTTTCAGATCCCAACACCCGGGTATTTTGCTTTTATGAAGAGAAATATTGCAGGTTTTTTGAAATGTCTGAATCCAGAGGACTGCGGATGAATATTTGTTGAGTAAATTCAATCAGGGATCGAGAGATTTTTGAATATTGAGGAATTAAGGGATATGGAGGAGGTACGGGACTGCAGAGCTGATGTTGATGAGTCATGAAGAATGGGGAATGCTCAAAGGCTCTTACGGCCTTCTCCTACTCTCATTTCCTCTGATATTCTCATTATGTCAATAAGATACCTCCAAAGATGGCAAGACCAATGTTGTGAAGTTAAGTTTATAAAGTGTGGTCCCTTTAAAAGTTAGTTTTGTGTCAGTGCTTGGATGTTTAAAATGCAGGTGGACATGGGGTACATCCTGGTAAATCTTTTCTGTACCCTCTCCAAAGCCTCCACATCCTTCTGGTCATGTAGCGACCAGAATTGAACACTACATTCCAAGTGCGGCCTAACTAAGGTTCTATAAAGCTGCAACGTGACTTGGCAGTTTTTAAACTCAATGCCCTGGCCAATGAAGGCAAGCATGCTGTGTGCCTTCTTGACTATCTTCTCCACCTGCATTGCCATTTTCAGTGACCTGTGTACCTGTATAACCAGATCCCTTTGCCTATCAATACTCTTAAGGGTTCTGCTATTTACTGTATATTTCCCATCAGTATTAGATCTTCCAAAATGCATTACCTCACATTTGTCCAGATTAAACTCCATCTGCCATCTCTCCGCTCAAGTTTCCAACCGATCTATATCCTGCTGTATCCTCTGATGGTCCTCATCATTATCCGCAAATCTGCCAACCTTTGTGCCAAAAACAGCCAAGTCATCTGGTTGTATATAATTTTTCGAGAGTGACTAAATTATTATTATTATTTTTTGAGTAATGAATGATCATTGTATTTATTTGAACAGCATTCCAGGAGTATCTTACTTTAATCAATATATTACTTGTTTAGTTAAAGTTTCAAGTTGGTTAAATAAATGACTTGTTAATTATTCACTTAAAATGAGTGTGGGGTAATCTGTGAGTTACCCACTAAACGTTACTGAAGGAGAGTTCACACCTTCCCAAACACTTTTAACAGATTACGAGATGAGGGATTCCTCTTTGGGGGTTCAGTGTGGCTTCTCAAAAGGGGGACAATTTCTGCGTCGTAACACCAAGAACAGCCAGTCTTTCATCTTTTTCAGAGTCAGGGGTCAGTCAGTCTCCCGTCACAGTTACAGTGGAAGTCCCCGTGTATGAAGTGTCACTCTCACTCATCGAAGGTCACACAGGACAAGAGAAGCATCTGGTTAAAATGTGCGACGGATAACAGTTCAGACAATACAAATCGGGTCTCCCATGATGAACCTCAACCTGTTCCCTTCTCTACAGATCCTTCTCTGCTCCTCGAAGGACTGAAACCAATCTTCTCTCCAGATAATAACAGTTGCGAAATGGATGTTTTGCACGGATTGCTAAACACACGATTGCTGCAGTCACTGCTAAAGGTAAAAAGGTCACTGAGAAACCATAGCGTTGGAAAAACCTGTTTGAGCTCTTCTACTCACAGTGTGGCCCTACCCTCCCAATACCAGGGGGGGGAGATGCTGGCGCAGTGGTAATGTCACTGGACTGCTCGTGCAGAGGTTAAACTGAGACCTTAGGATCGAATCCTACCACAGCACCTCTGGTGGAGTTGAACCACAGATTGTCAGAAAAACCCATCTGGTCACTAATGTCCTTTAGGGAAAGAAATCTGCCGTCCTTACCCGGTCTGGCCTACATGTGACTCCAGAGCCATAGCAATGTGGTTGACACTGACTACGCTCTGAAATGGCCAAACAAGACGTTCAGTTCAATTCAGGATGGGCAATAAATGCTGGCCCAGCCAGTGACATCCACATGAAAGAATTTTTTTTAAAGTGAGCAGTCCTATTGCAGAGTTAATGACGCTGCCCCTTGCCTCATCCAATGGATAATTTAATCATGTCACCATAAAACATACTGTTGTTTTGAATTTGTACTTGAAGCAGTACAGTGGCACAGTGGGTTAGCACTGCTACCTCACAGCGCTAGGGTTCTGGGTTTGATTCCCAGCTTGGGTGTGGAGTTTGCACGTTCTCCCTATATTTGTGTGGGTTTCCTTTGGGTGCTCCAGTTTCCTCCCACAGTCTGAAAGACATGCTGGTTAGGGTGCATTGGCCATGCTATATTCTCCCTCAGTGTACCTGAACAGGCGCCGGAGTGTGGCAACTAGGGATTTTCACAAAAACTTAATTGCAGTGTTAATGTAAACTTTCAGAATCAGAGAATCCCTACAGTGCAGAAGGAGGCCATTTGGCCCATCGGGTCTGCACTGACCACAATCCCACCCAGGCCTTATTCCCATAACCCCACACATTTATCCTACTAACCTGCCTGACACTAAGGGGCAATTTTAGCATGGCCAATCAACCTAACCCGCACATCTCTGGACTGTCGGAGGAAACTGGAGCACCCAAAGGAAAACCACCACAGAACAGGAAGAACATGCAGACTTCACACAGACAGTGACCCAAGCCGGGAATCAAACCCGGGTCCCTGGCGCTGTGAGGCAGCAATGCTAACCACTGTGCCACTGTAGACCTGGGAAAGAATGACAGATTTCCTTCCCTGAAGGACATTAGTGAACCAGATGGATTTTTACAAGAATCGGTGACAGCCTCATGGTCGCCAACACTGAAATTAATTTTGTAAATCCAGATTTTTTAATTGAATCAAATTCCACCAGCTGCTGTGAGATTTGAACCCAAGTCCCCAGAGCATGAGCCTCAAGATTGGTAGTACAATGAATTTACTGCTACCCTCCATCTCCCCCAGTGCAACAAGTGTAGGAAGAACAAGGGAAGGCAACACAGTACCCGCTAAACGGTACACTGTTAAAGGAGATAAATGAGAAACAGTCATGAGGCTGATCGTACGCAATTCTTGGAAATTCCTTGGATATTCGATGGTTTCTCCTTGTTTCTCCAGGTTTATGAGAGCCTGTATCAGTACCGGAGAAGAAAGCCTCCCCCAGTCATGCCCCAGGCCTCTGCACTTTGCCAAGAGGTGAGGAAAAACTCTTTAAGGCAATTCATAACAATTCTTGGGGCCTAGAATAAAGTTAAAAGTTTATTTATTAGTCACAAGTACGACTCACATTAACATTGCAATGAAGTTACTGTGAAAATCCCCCAAATGTAGTCATAGTATGCCTACAGTGCAGAAGGAGGCCATTTAGCCCATCGAGTCTGCACCAATCCCACCCAGGCCCTATACGCTGTATACACACATATTTACCCTGCTAATCCCTCTGACGCTAGGGTCAATTTAGCATGGCCAATCAACCTAACCCGCATAAACTCTGGACTGTGAGAGGAAACCGGAGCGCCCAGAAGAAACCCATGCAGATATGGGGAGAATGTGCAGACTTCACATAGATATAAAATCACAAAATGCCTGGATTTCTTCATCTTCATCTCATCTGACACATTCTATTGTGAAAGGATTCCCAGGACTTTCACACAGTGAAGCTACTGCCAGATATGACTCAGTAATATCCTCATTGGGGCAGTCACACATTACTAACTGAGGGTTAACCAACAGTGGAAAACTGTGCCAGATTATGTCGTATTGGCAATAGTCACAGTCAGACAGTCATGGTGGAGTGAAGCATGGGGAATGGTCAGACACAATGTAACAGTCGCTGAGGCACTTTCATGAGACAGTGTAGAGGGAGCTTTACTCTGTTTCTAATCCCATGCCCTACCTGTCCTGGGGGTGTTTGATGAGGGACAGTGTAGATGGAGCTTTACTCTGTTTCTAACCCCATGCCCTACCTGTCCTGGGGGTGTTTGATGGGGTCAGTGTAGAGGGAGCTTTGCTCTGTATCTAACCCCATGCTGTACCTGTCCTGGGAGTGTTTGATCTGATAGTCTAAATGGAATCTAGATTAGGAGCAGGCAGCTTTAGGGAGCACATAGTGCTTATCCAGATGAATAGAAGAATCCCAGTATGGGGCTGGTTCTGGGTTCATACATAAAATTGACCTTTCACAGTGATGGTGTGTGTGTGTGTGTGTGTGTGTGTGTGTGTGTGTGTGTGTGTGTGTGTGTGTGTGTGTGTGTGTGTGTGTGTGTGTGTGTGTGTGTGTGTGTGTGTGTGTGTGTGTGTGTGTGTGTGTGTGTGTGTGTGTGTGTGTGCCGGATCTGTGAATGGACAGATATGTTTGGGTTTCTGTGTGTATCAGTGAGTATCCCATGTTCATCTTTACAGGTGACAAAGATGCTTCGAGAAACATCTCGTTCCATGGACTACCGAGAACTACACTGGCTCCTAGGAAAACCTGATTTTCAGGTAGGAAGTTTTGATATAAATTTGCTGTCTTTAAATTACTTATTGTGGGCAGCACAGTGTTTAGCACTACTGCCTCACAGCGCCAGGGACCCAAGTTCAATTCCCGGCTTGGGTCACTGTCTGTGTGGAGTTTGCATGTTCTCCCTGTGTCTGTGTGGGTTTCCTCCGGGTGCTCCGGTTTCCTCCCACAGTCCAAAGATGTGCAGGTTATGTGGATTGACCATGCTAAATTGCCCTTAGTGTCATGGGGGTTCGCAGGGTAAATATGTAGGGTTATGAGGATAGAGCCTGGGTGGGATTGTGATTGGTGCAGGCTTGATGGGCCGAATGGCCTCCTTCTGCACTGCAGGGGTTCTATGATTCTATTTTTCAACCAGTTTGGATTGACTGTAATGTTTACTGTCGATCATATCAATAAGGTTATTTTAATTTTCAATCATTCATATTTACTCCAATTCACTTTCACACTTATGAACACTCCTACACAATCTCACATCCACAGGTTTACACAGAATTACTACAGGCCCTTCTATCCAACTTGTATTTGCTGATGTTAGATTATTTTAACCTGTATTTCTGGGCGCCGCTCTTCTTTCGATGGTCTCTAGTTGTGTTTCTGTCCACAGAGAGGAAGCATTCTCTCTCAGCTGGATTGACGTCAAGGAGATGGAGATCAGGAGTCTAGAATATTTCTGGGGACAATGAGGGATGGGCAACAAATGCCCCGTTAATTTTATAATATGGTCTACTCAGGATTCAATACAAGTTTAATGTAATCTCTTCAGTCTCAGTTCTGCTTCTTGTGTTGGGTGCGGTAGGGAGCGGCTGATGTTGCTGCAAGAGGTTAATATCTGATTGTTTGATTGGTTGACAGGCCCTCCTCTCCGCCCATGACACAGTGGCTCAGGAAGACTATGAGCCCCTCCTGCCCCCGCTGCCAGATAACATCCCAGAAGATGAGGAAGCCTTGAGGATAGTGTGCCTGGTGAAAAACAAGCATCCTTTGGTAAGGCTGTGTGATGTAAAGGAGATACCGGACTGTACTACTTTAATTTAAGGGGGGCACGGTGGCACAGTGGTTAGCATTGCTGCCTCATAGTGCCAGGGTCCTGGGTTCGAATCCAGCCTTGGGTTATTGTTTGTGTGGAGTTTGCACGTTCTCCCTGTGTCTGTGTGGATTTCCTCTGGATGCTCCAGTTTCCTCCCACAGTCCGAAAGATGTGCGGGTTAGGTTGATTGACCATGCTAAATTGCCTCTTAGTCCGAGATGTGTAGGTTAGCGGTTAAATATGTGGGATTGTGGGGATAAGGCCTGGGGTGGGATTGTGGTTGGTGCAGACTCAATGGGCCGAATGGTCTTCTGCACTGTTGGGATTCTATGATTTACTGTCTTGTGTCAACAAGAAAATATGTTTTAAAAAAATGCTCAAATTCAGCACCTTAATTTCTCTCACTCAGCATCTCTCTCTTTCTCTCTCTCTGAAATACACAGTCTCACTCTCAGCCCCTCATTCTCTGCTTTAATTTCATGTGTGGGGTGGTTAAATGTATGTGTTAGTTATGTGCAGGGGGTAGTGGTCACATGTGTAGGTTAGTCACATGTGGATTTGTCACGTTTGATTGATTTGACATTATTGGCGCATGTATCAGTATACAGTGAAAAGTATCGTTTCTTGCTATACAGACAAAGCATACCGTTCATAGAGAAGGAAAGGAGAGAGTGTAGAATGTAGTGTTACAGTCATAGCTAGGGTGTTGAGAAAGGTCAACTTAGTGCGAGGTAGGTCCATTCAAAAGTCTGACAGTAGCAGGGAAGAAGCTGTTCCTGAGTCGGTTGGTACGTGACCTCAGACTTTTGTATCTTTTTCCTGACGGAAGAAGATGGAAGAAGAACGTCCAGGGTGTGTGGGGCCCTTAATGTGGGATGGTTAGATGTATGTGTCAGTCACAAGTGTGGGTTAGTCACATGTCTGGGTTCATCACATGTGGGATGATTACACGTATGTGTCAATCACATGGGTTAGTCACAAGTGGGTTAGTCACATGTGTAGATTAGTCACATGTGTGGATTGGTCATTAAAAACATAAGAATATAAGAAATAGGAGCAGGAGTAGGCCATCTAGCCCTTCGAGCCTGCCCCACCATTCAATAAGATCATGGCTGATCTGAAGTGGATCAGTTCCACTTTCTCGCTTTCTCCTCATAACCCTTAATCCCCTTGTCTGTCAAAAACCTATCTACCCGTGACTTAAATATATTTAGCGAGGTAGCCTCCACCACTTCAACGGGCACAGAATTCCAGAGATTCACCGCCCTTTGAGTGAAGAAGTTCCTCCTCAACTCTGATCTAAATTCCACCCCCCTTATCTTGAGGCTGTGCCCTCTAGTCCTGCTGTCCTTTCTAAGCGGGAAGAATCTCTCTACCTCTACCCTATCCATCCCCTTCATTATCTTATACGTCTCTACAAGATCCCCCCTCATCCTTCTAAACTCCAACGAGTACAGACCCAGTCTATTTAGTCTCTCATCGCCAGTATCAGCCTAGTGAACCTCCTCTGCACTCCCTCCAAGGCCAATATATCCTTCCGCAAGTGTGGCGACCAAAACTGCACACAGTACTCCAGCTGTGGCCTCACCAGTACCATGTGTGTAGGTTTGTTAACCTTAGGGCAGCCATCTGTCTGGAATCCACAGGCCTGTAACTTCATCTTAGTGGCAATCTCTGGGAGAATTCCATCCTGGAGGGACTTTCCCATGTTGAAATTCCAAAGTCGCTGTCTCACTCAACATTCTTTCCTCAGGCTGGGTGAGACAGCAGCAGTAAAGCGAGTCCAGGCTCAATCAACGTGGAGGCAGGGAAGAAAAGAACACTCCCTTTTTACAGCCCTGGCTGCCATGAAGGAGCTGTTTAAAGGGACAATTTAAAGGGAGAAAGTAAGTTTCGAATGGAAGTTTTCTTTTGAAGTTAAAGTTTATCAGTTAGTGTCATAAGTAGGCTTGCATTAACACTGCAATAAAGTTACTGTGAAAATCCTTTAGTTGCCACATCCCGGTGCCTGTGCAGATACGTTGAAGGAGAATTTAGCATGGGCAATGCGCCCTAACCAGCACATCTTTCAGACTGTGGGAGGGAACTGGAGCACCTAGAGGAATCCCACACAGACACGGGGAGAACGTGCAGACCCAAATCGGGAACTGAACCCAGGTCCCTGGCGCTGTCAGGCAGCAGTGCCAACCACCATGCTGTCCCAATCCGGGGAAGGTGGGGGGGGGAAGTTGGGGGAATCTTGGAGGAGGCATGGAGGTGAGCATGGTATGGGGGATCCGCTGGACGGGGGGGGGGGGGGGGGGGGGGGGGGCGTTGGGGAACGTCATGAGTGTGCGCGGGGTCCTGTCTGTGGCTGGGTCTGGGTGTTTAGATAGTTAATCTAGAGTTACAGGTGTTCTTTTTCCCTTCTAACTCTTTCAGAGTAATGATCAGGGTAAAACTGGCAGAACCACCCAAAGTTAGTGATCTAAGTCTCTGCTGTCGATGGTTCCCAGCCCAGCACAATTGTCCAGGGGAAGTTAGCACTTCTGGGCAATTGCCAGATAAATCCTTTTGTGGGAACCTACCAGATGGATTCCCCAGAGCATCACTAGAGTCCCCCGTCAAATGTAACACTGGGGAACCAGGATGTTATGAGCTAATGTGATCATAGAATAGAATCCCCACAGTATAGAAGGAGGCCATTCGGTGCATTGAGCCTGCACCAACAGCAATCCCACCTGGCCCTATACCATTACCACATGTATTTACCTTGCTAGTTCCCCTGACACTAAGGGGCAATTTAGCATGGCCAATCCACCTAACTTGTGCATCTTTGGAGTGTGGGAGGAAACTGGAGCACCCAGAGGAAATGCACGCAGACACGAGGAGAATGTGCAGACTCCACACAGACAGTGACCCAAGCTGGGAATCAAACCTGGATCCCTGGTGCTGTGAGGCAGCAGTGCTAACCACTGTGCCACTGTGCCGCCCGTCTTTCCAAGTTAGGTTATTCCCCACTTGAGAGAGAGATAGTGAGAGGGAGGGTAGGCCTGACTCTCAGCCTTCGAGCTGCCTATTGCTTCACTGGGGCTATAGGCTTTGGCCAGATCCTGAGGAAAAGGCTGGCTCTGGGAATTTTGATATGTGAGCAATCTTCAGTGTAGCAATACAGTCATGGGTGCATCAGAGGCAGCAAAGCAAACTGGCTGCTGATTTCACCTCAAGGTGATTGACTTCACATCATTCACCCCATCCCAAGCCTGCATCCACAAACTTCCCATTAAATTGTAAAGAAGAGACTGCGAGATACAGATGGATGCAGAACAGGCTCGATCATAGAAGACAGAGGGTAGCAGTGGAAGGGGCGTCTCTGAATGGAGGGCTGTGACAAGTGGCACTCCTCAGGAATCAGTGCTGGGACCTTTGCTGTTTGTAATATATATAAATGATTTGGAGGAAAATGTAACTGGTTTGATTCGTGAGTTTGCGGACGACACAAAGGTTGGTGGATTTGCGGATAGCGATGAGGACCGTCAGAGGATATAGCAGGATATAGATCAGTTGGAGGCTTGGGCAGCCGGACTTGGAATATAGTGTCCAATTCTGGTCGCCACATTACCAGAAAGATATGGGGCCTTTGGAGAGGGTACAGAAAAGATTTACCAGCATGTTACCTGGTATGGAGGACATTAGGGGAGAGGTTGGAGAAACTTGTTTTGTTCCCAGTGGAACAACGGAGGTTGAGGGGCGACCTATTAGAAATCTACAAGATTATGAGGGGCGTGGACAGAAAGGATAGTCAGAAGCTTTTTCCCAGGGTGGAAGAGTCAATTACTAGAGGGCATGGGTTCAAGGTGCGAGGGTTAAAGTTATAGGACACGTATGTGACGAGTTTTTTACACAGAGGGTAGTGGATGCCTGGAACTCGCTGTTGGGGAAGATAGTGGAAGCAGATATGGTAGTGACTTTTAAGGGGCGTCTGGACTGGCTGGGAATGGGAGGGATATGGGCCCTGGAAGGGTAGGGGGTTTCAGTTCAGATGGGCAGCATGGTCAGTGCAGGCGTGGAGGGCTGGAAGGCCTGTTCCTGTGCTATAATTTTCTTTGTTCTTTGTTCTGAAGTGATTGTGGAGCTCTGGATGATTGTACTGCTGGGCGAGATGTCCTGTGCATGAGATACTACAATCACCACATGGTGTTAATTGGCTACAGTGAATCTGGGAGAGATCGGCATCAAGCCCCACATTTCTAATCTGCTTTGTGTATCTGAATACAGGGCGCGACTATTAAACGTCACGAAGAGACAGGATCCATTGTGATAGCTCGAGTGATCCGTGGAGGCCTCGCTGATCGCAGTGGTGAGTAATTCCCAAGGACTAAAGTGTGGAGGTGGGTTAATTGTCTGAGCGCGTGTGGGCAGCATAGGGGCAGTCAGAGGGGCTGAGGGCCTTTGTTACCAGTGTGGAAATTAAGTTGTAATTCCCGCTATGGCCAAATATTGAAAAATTAAGTTACAACTAGGCAATCCTG
Organism: Carcharhinus amblyrhynchos; assembly: GCF_965287045.1. Classification (NCBI taxonomy): domain Eukaryota; kingdom Metazoa; phylum Chordata; class Chondrichthyes; order Carcharhiniformes; family Carcharhinidae; genus Carcharhinus; species Carcharhinus amblyrhynchos. The sequence goes on along the minus strand of NC_137334.1, from coordinate 20,764,665 downwards.
TCAGCAAGAATAGAGAAAAAAACTTTTCAACAAGGCCTTCCGTGAGGCCAGCACTGGCGTATTCAGGCTAAACGATTAATCTAAACCTTGTGTCAGTTCCATAAACACTGGGGTCCCAGCCTTGGTCACAGGATGAAAATAAGACCCTTTCAATAACAAAATTCCAAAAAGCAGGATACAGTGAACTATAACTGCTATATTGTTTGTATGAATCAGGAGAACTCCTTGCAGCGCATTGCACTGAATATGTGTTTTACTTGGTGGAAAGTAATTAAAACTTGGAACTTTGAGTACTTACAGTGTTAAGTGTTGTTTGTACTCAGATATTCGACACCAGCGCACGCTCAGAATATTGCCCCAAATGAGATCAAATGAGATCCTAAAGGGAAATGACAGGGGAAATACTAAGAGGACTTTTTTCCCCTTATGGCGAGTCTAGGATGAGGTGGAACAGTTTAAGAATTAGGGATCTCCTGTTTAAGACTTCGATGATGAGAATTTCTTTCTCTCAGAGGGTTGTTTGATTGTGGAATTCTCTTCCCCGAAGAGCAGTGGGTGCTGGGTCATCGAATTCATTGAAGGCTGAGTTAGATAGATTTTTGATCAACAAGGGAGTTAAGAATTATGGGAGACAGACTAGAAAGTGGGGTTGAGGCCGCATTCAGATCAGCCATGATCTGACTGAATGGTAGAGCAGGTTTGAAGGGCCGAATGGCCTACTTCTGCTCCTAATTCTTGTGTTCCTTACGGGTTTAACTGAAGCTGCCGTTGAACAAGTGCCAGAATTTCCCACTCTGGCATCAAACGGGGGCCAGAATATTAATTTGGAGCCTTGAGGTTCCACGAGGCAGAGGGGGGGGTGAATGTCAAACCCTCCTGTCTTGAGTGCAATCTGTCTGTCAGCTGATCCCAAATATGAAGTCAGGGTGGGCGCGTTGGAAGCAGCAACTGGCCTGGTGGAAAGGGGGGGTCAAAGGGTCGTTAGTAAGAAGGTACGTCATGGGAGTGGGTTGAACTCGCAGGAGAGGAAGAGCAGTGACAAGGGGAGGATTGGTGAGGAGAAGGCCTCAGCTTTCTTTGTAAGGCCCAGAGGAACACTATCTATGCCTCCCACCCCATATTAGTGCTTCAAGACCCCAGCAGAAGATCAAAAATGGGGATGTGGACTGCTAATTGCAGTGGTCAACGTTATTCATAAATTCTCAAATCCTGAAGCAGTCCTTGTCGACACGCAGCAAGACCTGAAAAAATTTGGACTAAGGCTGATAATTAGCAAGTAATGTTCGTACCACACAAGTTCCAGGCAATGACCATCTCCAGCAAGAGGTAATCCAGCCATCTTGCCTTGACATTCAATGGCATTGACCATCGCTGAATCCCCACTATCATCCTGGGGGTTACCATTGACCATCATTGAATCTCCCCCATTATCAACATCTTGGGGGTTACCATTGACCATCGCTGAGCCCGCCACTATCAACATTCTGGGGGTGACCATTGACCATCGCTGAATACCCCACTGTCAACATCCTCAGGGTTACCACTGACCAACGCTGAGCCCGCCACTACCAACATCCTGGTGGTTATCATTGAACAGAAACTGAACTAGACCAAATCATATAAACAGGGTTGATACCTCTGAAGGGCGGCATGATGGCATAGTGGTTAGCATTGCTGCCTCACAGCGCCAGGGACCAGGGTTCAATTCCTGACTTGGGTCACTGTCTGTGTGGAGTTTGCACGTTCTCCCCGTGTCTGCGTGGGTTTCCTCTGAGTGCTCTGGTTTCCTCCCACAGTCCAAAAATGTGCGGGTTAGATGGATTGGCCATGCTATATTGCCCCTTAGTGTCAGGGGGATTAACAGGGTGAATGAGTGGAGTTATGGGGATAGGGCCTGGTGTGGGAGCTGGTGTGTGAGGGGGGAGCCAGCATGTGAGAAGGGGCTGGGGCGTGCCGGGGGGAGCCGGGGTGTGAGGTGAGTACACGGGGAGAGCTGGGGTGTGAGGAGGGAGCAGGGGGTGAGGAGGGGTCTGAGATGTGAGGAGGAGGTGGCAGGAGTATGAGGGAGGAGCTGGGGTGTGAGGGGGAAGCCGGGTGTGAGGGGGGAGCTGGGGTGTGAGGTTCAGGCTGGGGTGTGAGGTTCAGGCTGGGGTGTGTGTTGTAATGCTCGCTGTAGACATTGGCCCAGTGCTGTATACCCCGTCCTCCCCTCTGCACTGACAGATTTGCCATTTGTTGTTCCAGGGTTGCTGTTTGCTGGTGATCAGCTGGTGGAAGTTAACGGGATACCGGTCGCTGGACTTGAGCCTGAACACATCATCCAGTTCCTGGTAACAGCTTCCTGCGAGTTGGATAGCTGGCTGTGTGGCTATCCTTCCGGCTTCTAGAATTACCCCCTCGCCAAAGGGCACTGCCTGCATTCCCATTGCACTGATTATCCATCATTAATCTACTCAGTCGCTACATGTGGAACCCGTCAGGCTGGATTTCCGACTGTAAAGACCCTTTCAATCCTTTCCTCATCCCGTTTCCACGACAGGAGTCTCTGGGGTGGGGCAATGGGGGGGGGGGAAGCAGTCTGAAGCCTGTTGGCTCCTCCGAATCCTTCTCTGACACTGGAGATAACTCATTGGTGTCCTACTGGGTACAACGTGGTCTCCACATCTCACTAACACACTGTTATGAAAATCTACCTCACTGGCTTTGATCTTAATCTCCTATCCCCACGAGACAGAACTCGAGCCGGGGGAGAGGGGGCGGGAGAACTTCTACTGTACCCCAGTGCGAGTCAGCACCTTCAGGACAGGAGGGGGACCCTGTACCCCAGTGAGAGTCAGCACCTTCAGGAGAAGAGGGGACCCGTACCCCAGTGAGAGTCAGCACCTTCAGGACAGGAGGGGGACCCTGTACCCCAGTGAGAGTCAGCACCTTCAGGACAGGAGGGGGACCCTGTACCCTAATGAGACTCAGCACTTCAGGAGAAGAGGGGACCCGTACCCCAGTGAGAGTCAGCACCTTCAGGAGAGGAGGGAGACCCTGCACCCCAGTGAGAGTCAGCACCTTCAGGAGAGGAGGGGGACCTGTACCCCAGTGAGAGTCAGTATCTTTGGGATGACAGGACAGGGGCCACTGGGGGCAAGCAACAACTTGGGGATTGGATAGAGTTGGACAAAGGTTCGCCCCTCCAAAGGCTACGCCTTCAGCAGCCCGGGCATTGAGTACAAGAGTTGGGAAATCATGTTGCAGCTATATAAAACCTTGGTTAGGCCTCATTTGGAGCATTGCTTGCAGTCCTGTTCGCCACACGACCAGAAGGATGTGGAAGCTTTGGAGAGAATGGAAAGAAGTTTCACCAGGTTGCCTGCTCTCAAAGATGTTGGCTATGAGGAGAGGTTGAATAAATTAGAATTGTTTTCACTGGAAAGATGGAGGCTGAAGAGGAGACCTGATAGAGGTCTACAAAATGATGAGAGGCACAGACCGGGTGGATAGTCAGAAGCTTTTTCCCAGGGTGGAAGTGTCATTTATAAGGGAACATAGGTGAGAGGGAGAAAGTTTAAGGGAGATGTGCGGGGGAAGATTTTCATGCAGACTGGTGGGTACCTGGAACGTGCTGCCAGTGAAGGTGGTGGAAGCAGGAACATTAGCAACATTCAGAAGCAGTGCAGAAAGAGGCCATTCAGCCCATTGAGTCTGCATTGACCACAATCCCATCCAGGCCCTATCCACATAACCCCATGCATAGCTAGTCCTGTGATGCTAAGGTCAATTTAGCATGGCCAATCCACCTGATCTGCACATCTTTGGGCTGTGGGAGGAAACCGGAACACCCAGAGGAAACTCACGCAGACACAGGAAGAATGTGCAAATTCCACACAGTGACCCAAGGCCAGAATTGAACCTGGGCCCCTGACACTTTGAGACGGCAGTGCTAACCACCGTGCCATGTGCCGCCCCAAGAGGCATCTGGGTGGGTACATGAATAGGGAGGGAATAGAGGTATATACACCGAGTAAGGGCATCATGATGAGACTTGGAGGGACTGTCCCTGTGCTGTACTTTGTTCTTTGTTCAAAACCTTACTGAGGAACTGTTTTTGTTCCTGTTGTGTAATATTTGTACTCCATGTGACCATTAGTCCATTTCTATTCGGTAGGCCAAATCTGAAGCCAGCGTTGTGTTCAAGCTTATCCCAGTGTCGCATCGGCTAACCAGCTCCTTCCAAAACACGGTAAGGCCTGTGTGGCACTGAGTGCCCCTCAGAGACCAGTTTATCTTACGGTACCCAGTGCTGAGATGGCATTTATATCATCCTTGACCCTATTCCCTAAATCTGTCTTCTCTCCGTCTTCCCCTCTAACCCAAAACCCCAAAGTATGTTATGAAGTCCGACTAGATCCCAACAGATTTTCTATTCGTGTGAGGATAAGGTGTTTAACTCCAGGTATGATCCAATTGATTTGATTTGATTTATTATTGTCACATGTATTAGTGTACTGTGAAAAGTATTGTTTCTTGTGTGCTATACAGACAAAACATACCATTCATAAAGAAGGAAATGAGAGAGTGCAGAATGTAGTGTTACAGTCATATTGACTCACTAGGAAGCTTTTCTCGAAACAAACTTTACTTTAACAGTGCAATTTAACTATAACAAATAAATTAGCGCAACTTTTACCAGTTGAAATACTTAAACATGACAAGATGCAATTCTTAACTGCTAACCTATCTCTATTAGTTCCAACTTAAGCAATATTCCTCATAGCCTTAAACTCCTCTTTAAAATCAGTTAGAAAACAACACAGGCTTACGTGTTTTTACTTGATAACAGTCCAAGAGACTTTGAACATCTCTAGAGAGAGAGAGGAGAGAGACAGAGAGAGAGACACTGTCTTCTGACAGCCCCAAACAGCAGCCTCCAGAGAGAGAGAGAGAGAGAGAGGGACAGAAAGATGCCCCAGGCTGTTCTAAAAGAAAAAAGATCTGTGCACTTTCCTGCAAGTTTAGCTCCACCCATTAACACATGACTATCTCTACATGACTGTCTCTGTCAATCAGCTTAATCAAAACCATCCTCTGAAAACTCTGGGGAGAAACCCAAAGCAAAATAAAATGCATTAACTTGGATTAAACAAACATCCTATTGGCCAAGATCAATTATTATCCTGGATTCTCAGGTTGGAGCTGCCTGGTGCAGACAAATTGGCACTGTGTAAAACAAAGCTGAAATTTAAACATACCCCTCACAAGGAACATGATCAAAAATATATTTTTTTAAAGACGCATTTGCAATTCCTCCTTTCCTGCAGCTTTATGTCAGAGCCCTGGTGGATTATTGCCCGCAGTATGATCCTATAATTCCCTGCCCGGAAGCCGGTCTAACCTTCAGGAGGGGAGACATCCTGCAGATTGTTGACCAGAATGATGCGCAGTGGTGGCAGGCCAAAAATATCACAACCGCCTCGAGATGCGCCGGCCTGGTTCCCTCCAACAACCTGCTGAAGAGGTGAGGCCACCATCCCTGAATGGGTGACAGCAGGACTGGTGGAAAGGTACAACTGGTGCCTCTCAGTCCCTCTCACTGATTTACTGCTCAATGTAAACAGGGTTTTGTGGTGCAGTGGGTAGCATCCCTGCCTCTGAGCCAGGAACTCCGGGTTCAAGTCCCATCCCAGGACTTAATGTCCAAGGTAATAGATTGGTTATCAACCTGTAAACCCCTCTAACACACCGATGGCCAATAGTAAGAATGGGAGGGAATCATTGAATCATAGAAACCATACAGTGCAGAAGGAGGCCATTTGGCCCATCGAGTCTGCACCGACAATAATCCCACCCCAGGCCCTATCCCCACAACCCTACACATTTACCCCATCAATCCCTATAACTTACACATCCCAGGATACTAATGGGGCAATTTAGCATGACCAATCCACCTAATCCGCACATCTTTGGAGTGTGGGAGGAAACCGGAGCACCCGGAGGAAACTCACACAGATACGGGGAGAATGTGTAAACTCCACACAGACACTGAGCCAAGCCCGGATTCGAGCCCGGGTCCCTGGCACTGTGAAGCAGCAGTGCTAAGCACTGTGCCACCATGCTGCCCCCAAGAGGGTCTGAGAGATTCCTGGCCACGTGACACAAAATAAATTTGGGCCTCCACTGTCACCATCCATAGCTCCAGGCAACAAGCTGTAAAAGCATTTGTTACCACAGCAACCTGGAGTCTCCACGGGTCAGGTGGCTCAGATGGCTGCTTCGCTGGTGTGGGTCAGATCGGTATGGACAACATGGGAGGGTCAGACCCCCTCTGGGTGGACTAAGGACCTGTCTCCCTGTCTTACCCATGGTACTGTGGGTCCATAAGACCATGAGATCGTAAGACATAGGAGCAGAATTAGGCCACTCGGCCCATCGAGTCTGCTCCACCATTCAATCATGGCTGATATTTTTCTCATCCCCGTTCTCCTGCCTTTTCCCCTTTATCCCTGATCCCCTTATTAATCAAGAACCTATCTATCTCTGTGTTAAAGACACTCAATGACCTGGCCTCCACAGCCTTCTGCGGCAAAGAGTTCCACAGTTTTACCACTCTCTGGCTAAAGAAATTCCTCCTCATCTCTGTTCTAAAGGATCGTCCCTTTAGCCTGAGGTTGTGTCCTCTGGTTCTAGTTTTTCCTACTAGTGGAAACATCCTCTCCACATCCACTCTATCCGGGCCTCGCAGTATCCTGTAAGTTTCAATAAGATCCCCCCTCATCCTTCTAAACTCCAATGAGTACAGACTCAGAGTCCTCAACCATTCCTCATACGACAAACTCTTCATTCCAGGGATCATTCCTGTGATCCTCCTCTGGACTCTTTCCAAGGCCAGCACATCATTCCTTAGATATGGGGCCCAAAACAGCTCACAATATTCCAAATGGGGTCTGATCAGAGCCTGTAACTGCCTCAGAAGTACATCCCTGTTCTTGTATTCTAGCCCTCTTGACATGAATGCTAACACTGCAGTTGCCTTCCTAACTGCTGACTGAACACTGCACATTAACCTTAAGAGAATCCTGAACAAGGACTCCCAAATCCCATGTGTGTTTCTGATTTCCTAAGCATTTCCCCATTTAGAAAATAGTCTATGCCTCCTTTCCTCCCTCCAAAGTGAGTTGATCTGCCTTCGGGCAGGAAACTCAGGAAGAAGAAAAATAAAGCAGATATGTTTATAGCTCCCTTTTGTCCCGTGCTAACAAAACAAGAAAGACTCACCTTCATATGTATAACATTATGAAGGGGCTTACATAGAACTCTTTCCTCTTGGTGGAGGGGTCAATGATCAGGGGGCACAGATTTAAGATAAAGAGGCAGGAGGTTTAGAGGGGAATGTGAGGAAAAACCTTTTCACCCAGAGGGTAGTGGAGGCAGAGACCTTCACAACAGCTAAGAAATATTTAGATGCGCACTTGCGATGCCAAGGCAAAGTGATGGAAATGGGATTAGAATAATTAAGTGGTTTGTCTTTGACCAGTGCAGACACGATGGGCCAAAGGGCCTTTTTCTGTGCAGTAAGGCCTCCATGACTATCTCCCGTCAACAAGGAACTACCTGTTCTCTGATGTGGTCCTAAAAGATCCTGCGGCACTATTTCAAGGAAGAATAGGGGAGTTCCATCGGTTCATGGCAAATATTGAAAGCCCATCCCTCTGGTACATTAACTCTCCCATCAAAGCTCATCCTCTCTGACATTCATTTTCCTGTAGTCGCCTGATGTCCCAGATATTTGGAATTATTTCGTGTCGCAGTTTTGGTTTGACAGCTAAAACTTGCACTGCTCGCCTGAAAACATGTTGAAATTCTGCTTGCTGTGTGCACTTTTCTCACTCTCCTCTTCGTTGTCTCCCCAGGAAACAGAGAGAGTTCTGGTGGTCGCACTCTTTCCCGTTGCACACTTGTAACAAATCAACACTCTGTGAGTAGCATCAGTAAAAGACATTACAGTCAGCGTGAGGGTGTTACAGTCTGCACAAGGGTGTCATAGTCAGTGTGACAGTATTAGTGTCAGTACAAGGGTGTTACAGCTCAGCTTGAGGGTGTTACAGTCAGTATGCGGGTGTTATAGTCAGCACAAAGGTGTTACAGTCAGTTCAAGGTTGTTACAGTCAGTGCAAGGGTGTTACAGTCAACACGAGGGTGTTACAGTCAGCATAAGGATGTTACAGTCAGTGTGACAGTGTTACAGTCACAATGGGGGTGGTACAGTCAGGGCAAGGGTGTTACAGTCAGTGGGAGCATGTTACAGTAAGCACGAAGGTGTTACAGTCAGCAAGAAGATGTTACAGTCAGTTTAAGGGTGTTACAATCAGTGTGAAGGTGTTACAGTAAGCACAAAAGTCTTACAGTCAGTGCGAGGGTGTTACAGTCAGCATGAAGGTATTATAGTCAGCGTGAGGGTGTTACAGTCAGTGTGAGGGTGTTACAGTCAGTGCGAGGGTGGTACAGTCAGTGCGACGGTGGTACAGTCAGTGCAAGGGTGTTACAGTCAGTGTGGGGGTGTTACAGTCAGCGTGAGGGTGTTACAGTCAGCGTGAGTGTGTTACAGTCAGTGTGACGGTATTACAGTCGGTATGAGAATGTTACAGTTAGCGCAAGGGTTTTACAGTCAGTGCAAGGGTATTACAGTCAGCACTAAGGTGTTATAATCAGTGTGAGGATGTTACAATTGGCGCGAACGTGTTATAGTGAACACGAGGGTGATACAGTCAGTGTGGGGATGGTACAGCATTCTTAGGCATTGGTTTCTCTCCAATATATGACAAAGGGTGTTCCTATTGTGTCTGCTCTCACCACTTGTCTCTCGGTTATACCCTTACTTTGCTGTTTTCAGATACTTTGGTCCATACACAGGCCTCATGTTGACCATAAAGATTTCCCCTAAGATTGAGGATTGGGTCCTGGCTATGGAATCACCATTCCTTTCAAGGTGCTGAGGGCTGTGTTTACTTTGTGTCTTGTTGTTCACACTGCCTGTAAGAGCTTGTGTACTGAGTGTGATCTGTTTCACTTCCTGCTGCGGCCGGGGTCTGTGCAGTGAGCCCGGTAGAAGAGGGTGAGTACTAATCACACGCTGAACTGTCACACTGCACTTCCTGTCCTGAAGATCCCAACTCATTCATGTCTCATTTCTGTGGTTTTCAGAAGAAGACATGGCAATTGCTGAGAAGTTTGTTGAAACAGGTAATAAAAAGATGTTGAGGTGGGATTGAGGGATATGGGGAGAGGGTAGTTAGGTGGGATTGAGGGATATGGGAAAAGGATGGGTAGATGGGATTGAGGGATATGGGGAGAGGATGGATAGGTAGGATTGAGGGATATGGGAACAGGATGATTAGATGGGATTGAGGGATATGGGAAAAGGATGGGTAGATGGGATTGAGTGATATGGGGAGAGGATGGATAGGTAGGATTGAGGGATATGGGAACAGGATGATTAGATGGGATTGAGGGATATGGGGAGAGGATGGATAGGTGGGATTGAGGGATCTGGGGAGATAGTAGAAGGTGGGATTGAGGGAGAACATGCAGACTCCACACAGACAGTCACCCAAGGCTGGTTTTGAACCCTGGTCCATGGCATTGTGAAGTAGCGGCGCTAACCACTGTGCCACCCACCATGAAAGGTGAACAAACCTGGAGGATGAGTCTGTGAGTCAACTGGGTGCCCATTTTACTGGAGCATCAACCGTTAAGAGCCACCAACCAATCATGGCTGATGGGGGAAGGGATGATTTGACTAGGGGCTGTGGTGTTTTGAAGAGGGAGATTTTTGACTTTGTGTTGATTGTGTTATGGGTTTGAATATCGGAAATACATGCGTAAATTCCAAACTCCCAGTGTCAGTGTTCTTGCCAGCGGCCCCTAGTTAGAACATATTTCCAAATGCTGTGTTAAAATCCTCTTTCTTATCTCCACAGACGAAGAAACCTTTGAATCAGGTAACTGAGTCTCTTGTGTTTCATTTACAATATCAACCACACTCCCTATAAACTGCAAACAGCCCAACATCTCACAGTGTTAGGCTATACTTTAGGGTCATAGTTAATGCCACAATTTTATGCTAGGGAGGCATGTCAGATTCCCCTCTCCTCTCCCCACTCCATCCTATTACTTTTGTTACAGCTTTATAGAACCTTGGTTAAGCCACACTGGGAATATAGTGTCCAATTCTGGTTGCACGCAACCAGAAAGATGCAGAGGCTTTGGAGAGGGTACAGAAAAGATTTACTAGGATGTTACCTGCTATGGAGGGCATCAGCTATGAGGAGAGGTTGGAGAAACTTGGTTTGTTCTCACTGGAGTGACGGAGGTTGAGGGGAGACCTGATAGAAGTCATAGAAGTCATAGACCTCACAGATTATGAGGGCCATGGTGAGAGTGGATAGTCAGAAGCTTTTTCCCAGGGTGGAAGAGTCAATTACTAAGGGGCACAGGTTTAAGGTGTGAGGGGCAAGGTTTAAAGGACATGTAGGAGGCAAGTTTTTTTTTACACAGAGAGTGGTGGGTGCCTGGAACTCGCTGCCAGGAGAGGTAGTGGAAGCAGATACAATAGTGAGGTTTAAAGGGTGTCTGGACAAATACATGAATAGGATACGAGTAGAGGGATATAGTGCCCGGAAGGGTAGGGGGGTTTAGTTCAGTCGGGCAGCATGGTCAGTGCAGGCTTGGAGGGCCAAAGGGCCTGTTCCTGTGCTGTAATTTTCTTTGTTCTTTGTTCTTCTTCTTTTCTCCTCCTGTCCTAGTGGCCCAGATAATAAGGCAAGACAAGGCAGAAGTAGGCCATTCAGCCCCTCGAGCCTACTCTGTCATTCAACCTAGAACCATAAAATGCTCGGGGGGGGGAAGTATTTCGGGAGGGAACGTCCTCTGTTGCTAAGGTTGATGGTACCCTCGAGAGCCTGGAAAACTTTCCTGGGGTAAGCTTGCTGAAGAAAAGTCATAGTGAGTGTACCATGCTTGGGTAGAACAGCTGACTCCAGACTTATGGTTCCAAAGCTTTCAACCACTATATCTGGGGTCTGTGGTAGACTTTAGGATGAAGTCTATCAAGGCTTGGAGACTTGACAGCCCACAATTCACTCAATACTACTTTCCAGGTGATGCTGGAGTTAGATGGAATGGATCGGAAGAGGCTGGAGTAGAGTGTAAACACTGGCATGGACTGGCTACACTATATCACCTCTACATGTCATGTACATTCTATCTAATCCTCCATAACAACCTCACTGCCATTTACAGTCTGTGCAGAATCAGTGTGCACACAGACACTAGCACAGGATACCTACCAACTCAAACTAGTCCACAACAAAGTCAATTAGCTGCAAGTTAATGAGTAATGAGTGCCACCCATGATAGTAGAAAGAGTTCAAAGTAGAGCCTGTAACCTCGGGAAGCCTTTCGAGACTGATTTATCAGAGTGGTCTGAACAGAGTGTTTCTTGATTTGATTTATTACTGTCACATGTATTGGGAAAAAGTGAAAATGTATTGTTTCTTATCACTATACAGACAAGGCATATTGTTCATAGAGCACATAAGAGTAAGAGTACATTGGAGAATGGGGAGAGTGCAGAATGTACTGTTACAGTCATGGCTAGGTCGTTGAGAAAGATCAGCTTAATATAAGGTAGGTCCTTTCAAAAGTCTGACAGCAGCAGCGCTGCTAAAGTCTACCAACTCAAGAAGCTGTTCTTGAGTTGGTTGGTACATGTCCTCAGACCTTTGAATCTTTTTCCCAACGGAAGAAAGTATGTCTCTGGTGTTGGGGCCAGCTTTTATTTCCCCTCCCTAGTTGTCCGAGGGCAGTTGAGAGTCAACCACATTGCTGTGGCTCTGGAGTCACATGTAGGCCAGACCGGATAAGGACAGCAGATTTCCTTCCCTAAAGGACATTTGTGAACCAGATGAGTTTTCCCAACGATTGACAATGGTTTCATGGTCATCAGTAATTTCTTAATTCCAGATATTTTTTATTGAATTCAAATTCCACCATCTGCCATGGGAGGGATTCGAACCTGGGTCCCCAGAACATTAGCTGAGTTTCTGGATTAATAGTCTAGTGATAATACAACTGGGCCATCACCTCCCCACCTGTTACTCAAAACATATGGCCACTGTTGAGACTGGGGAGGAACAGTGTCTTTGGTTGGTGGGCAGAAGTGCCATTGTTAACTGATTTATTATTTTTCCTAATTTCCTCTTCTTGTTTGCTTTCTGAAGAGGAACTAAAAGAAGGTAAGTCTACAAAACTCTGTGTCTCTGTGGTCACTTTAAAACCACACAGTCATTCACAGAAGGTAAAACCAGTTCAAAAAGCTCAAATCCCAGTAAAAATAACAACAGCAACACTGGCACCAACAATGCTGGAGTTCTGATGCCACCAATCATTTTGATTTGATTTGATTTATTATTGTCACATGTACGGGCGGCACAGTGCCACAAAGGTTAGCGCTGCTGCTTCACAGCACCAGAGACCTGGGTTTGATTCCTGGCTTGGGTCACAGTCTGTGCAGAGTTTGCACATTCTCCCTGTGTCTGTGTGGGTTTCCTCCGGGTTCTCCGATTTCCTCCCACGGTCTGAAAGATGTGCTGGTTGGGTCCATTGGCCCGAAAAGGCACCAGAGTGTGGTGACTCGGAGAATTTCACAGTAACTTCAGTGCAGTGTTAATGCAAGTCTTGCTTGTGGCTAATAAACATTACTGTATTGGGATACAGTGAAAAGTATTGTGTCTTGCGCTCTATACAAACAAAGCATACTGTTCATAGAGTACATAAGGGGGGCATAGACAGGGTGGATGGTCAGAGATAGAAGCAAAATACTGCGGATGCTGGAATCTGAAACAAAAACAGAAAAATGCTGGAAAATCTCAGCAGGTCTGACAGCATCTGTGGAGAGAGAATAGAGCCAACATGGATGACTCTTCGTCAGAGGCTTTTTTCCAAGAGTGGAAGTGTCAATTACAAGGGGTACAGGTTGAAGGTGAGAGGGGGAAAGTTTAAGGGAGATGTGCGGGGAAAGATTTTCATGCAAAGAGTGGTGGGTGCCTGGAACGCACTGCCAGAGGAGGTGGAGGAAGCAGGCACATTGGCAACATTTAAGAGGCATCTGGATGGGTACGTGAATAGGGAGGGAATAGAGGGATATGAACCGAGTAAGGGCAGAAGGCTTTTTTTTTGTTTAGTTTGGGCATCATGATCGGCACAGGTTTGAGGGCAGCAGGGCCTGTTCCTGTGCCTGTTACTGTTCTTTGTTCTTCGTACATAGGGAAGAATGAAAGAGTGCAGAATATAGAGTTACAGTCATAGCTAGGGTGTAGAGTAAGATCAACTTAATATGAGCTAGGTCCATTCAAAAGTCTGATGGCAGCAGGGAAGAAGCTGTTCTTGAGTCGGTTGGTGCGTGACCTCAGACTTTTGTATCTTTTCCCCAATGGAAGAAGATGGAAGAGAGAATATCCGGGCGCGTGGGGTCCTTAATTACGCTGGCTGTTTTTCTGAGACAGCAGGAAGTGTAGGCAAAGTCGATGGATCGGAAGCTGGTTGTGTAACCAGTCCAATGCACAATGGGTCAGTTGTATTTCGCACCCAATGGGTGGGGGGTCGGTCCAGTATCTGAGGACAAAACCCACAGGAGTGGGTGCCTCCAGGAAGGACGTGAGGCAGAGGATGGAGGGGAGGTGAAGGGATGAAAGTATGGGGAATGGGCCAAGAATAAAGATCTGTGGTTCCTTAGTCAAGTGAATCAATGAGATGGGATCAGCTGATCCAAATCTTCACAGTCCCAGTTACTTGCTGGGTCTCCAAGGTCTAACGTACCGCAAATAGGTTTTTGTATATGGAAATTGAGATATAACCTCGTGTGATTTAGGCTCTGACTGAGAGGTTTCAAGTACAGGAGCAGCAATGTATGGTTATACAGGGCTTTGGTGAGGCCACACCTAGAGTATTGTGCGCAGTTTTGGTGTCCTTTTCTGAGGGAGGATGTTCTTGTTCTCGAGCGAGTACAGCAAAGGTTTACCAGGTTGATTCCAGGAATGGCAGGACTCGTGTATGAGGAGAGATTGACGAGGTTAGGATTATTTTCATTGGAGTTCAGACAATGAGGGGAGGATCTCATGGAGACTTATAAAATTCTAACAGGACGAGACAGGAAAGATGCAGGAAGAATGTTCCTGATGGTGGGGGGGTGTCCAGAACTAGGGGTCACAGTTTGAGGATTCAGGGTAGACTAAGGGTGGAGGTGAGGAGACATTTCTTCACCGAAAGAGTGGTGAACCTGTGGAATTCATTACCACAGGAGGCATTGGTGTCAAAACATTGAATGTATTTGAGAGGCGGTTGGATATAGTACTTGGGGTGAATGGGATCAAAGGTTATGGGGAGAAGACAGGATTAGGCTATTGAGTTGGACGATCAGCTATGGATGGTGATGAATGGCGGAGCAGGCTCAAAGGGCCTCCTTCTGCTCCTATGTTCTATGTTTCTATGCTAACATTGATCCTGTTCTGCTCTCTCCTGGTGTTATCTTCCTGGTGTACAGAAGATGCTGAATTCAATGGATATAACCAAGGATTGTACATTGGTGGGTCCTTGCTTGCTCACTCCCCTCTGTGTGGCTGCTTTCCATTTGTCTCCCATTCTGCTTCCGGTCTTTCAGTTCACTCTCGCTGCGGCTGGATGGGGTGTCCCTAGGCAGAGGGATCAGACATTCACCCAGACTGTTGCTGCTTTGCTCTGGCTTCCACACGCGCACCCTTGACGTGCCTTAACTTTCAACCAAAGTTTTGTTTCTAATCTCAAACTTGCCCTTTCCCAACACAAATATTGGTCTGGGAAAGATGGGTGGTGGAAAGGGGTGGGGTTATGTGGAGAGATGCCCTCTCCTCCCACAAATATTGTCTGGGAAAGAAGAAGAATGTGAAAGGAGGCCATTGTCTACCTCCCCATTTGACATGACAAAGTGACTATCTTTCCATTGGCTGAGATTATGGGGGTTGTAGTGGGTAGGTATAAGTTTGGGACTCACCCCATTACCTGGCATTGTCACCAGGGACAAAGACTTGCTTTGCTTCAGAGCCTTTAACATCTTTCTGTGTGACTTACCCTCCCGTCCATTAACCTGTGGCCGTTGCCCCCTTGCAGCCGGATTTAGGAGGAGTATGAGACTCTGCCGCAGGAAGTCTAAGAGCAGCCAGTTGCTGAGCTCTACCCGCTGCCCGAGCAGCTGTTACACCAGCGTGGTGTTACCATACGAAGAGGTGATGAGATACCAGCGCAGCCCCACCGACAGGCACAGGCTCATCATCCTGGTGGGTGAGTAACTAATCATCCAGATGAAACCCTTCCCAAACGGAGGCTTCCTAAACTCATGAGGGGGCTGACAGGTGGGCATTTCCCCATTGACTCCAGGGGGCAGGCCACTCCTAGTTGGAGGACACTGGGTGATGGCTGCAATCCCTACAGGGCACAAGGCAAAGGGCCCAGTCCCACAAGGCAAGGCACCAGGGGAAGGGCCCCTTCCCACAGGACAAGGTAACAGGGGAAGAGCCAGTCCCTCATGGCAAGGTACAGAGGAGAAGGGCCTTATCCCACAGGACAAGGCAACAGAGGAAGAGCCAGCCCTACAAGGCAAGATACCGGGGGAAGCGCCCTATCCCATAGGAAAAGGCAACAGGGAAGGAACCAGTTCCACAGAGCAAGGCACCAGTGGAAGCACCCAGTCCCACAGGAGGCGATGGCCTAGTGGTATTATCGTTAGACTATTAATCCAGAAACTCAGCTAATGTTCTGGGGACCCAGGTTCAAAATCCCACCACGGCAGATATGGAATTTGAATTCAATAAAAAATATCTGGAATTAAGAATCTACTGATGACCATGAAACCATTGCCAATTGTCGGGAAAAACCCACTTAGTTCAGTCATGTCCCTTTAGGGAAGGAAATCTGCCGTCCTCACCCAGTCTGGCCTACATGTGACTCCAGAGCCGCAGCAATGTGGTTGACTCTCATCTGCCCTCTGAACAAGGGCACATAGGGATGGGCAATAAATGCTGGCCAGCTAGTGACACCCGAGTCCCATGAATGAATAAAAAAAAGAGGACAAGGGGTTTTTATTTTAAGGGGCTGGAGTATTAAAACAAAGAGGCATCTGTACAAGGTACAAGTGAGGCCACATGTAGAACACTGCACACACTTTTGGTCCCCTTATTTTATTTTTAAATTTATTTATTAATGTCACAAGTAGGCTTACATTAACACGGCAATGAAGTTACTGTGAAAATCCCCTAGATGCTGCACACCCATGCCTGTCCAGGTACACCGAGAGAGAATTTAGTACAACCAACGCACTTAACCAGCACGTCTTTCAGGCTATGGGAGGAAAATGGGAGCACCCGGAGGAAACCCACACAGACACGGGGAAAGCATGCAGATTCCACACAGACAGTGACCCAAGGCAGGAGTCAAACCCAGGCCCCTGGTGCTGTGAGGCAGCAGTGCTAATCACTGCACCACCATGCTGCCCACATAATTAAGGAAAGATATATTGTCACTGCAGGCAGCACAATGGATGTTTCCTCAGATGATCCTGGGTATGGAGGGATTGCCATATGAGGAAAGATTAAATTGGTTGAGTCTGTACTCTTTGGAAATCAGAAGAACGAAGGTGATATAATTGAAACATAGAAGATTCTTAGGGCGTGAGACAGGGTAAACGTTGGGAGAAGTTATAATGTGAAACCTAATTCACATGTTTGAGTTGCTGTGGCTAAAATTGGATAGAATCAAAGAATCATAGAATCCTACAGTGCAGAGTGAGGCTATTTGGCTCATCAAGTCCGCACTGACCATAATCCCACCCAGAACCTAACCCCATAACCCCATGCATTTACCCTAGCTAGTCCCCCTAACACTAAGGGGCAATTTAGCATGGCCAATCAAAATACATTACACGTTTCTCAACACCAAACATGTCATTTAAATACAATGGTACAAATAACATATCACAGTAACAAGCAGCTCGCAGCAACAGTGAGTCACTATTTAAACCATACTGACAGCTAATGCAGTGCTTTAACCAATAATGAACAACTACTCCCTTACACTAAGAAAGAGTTGGTTTTCAATTATCTTTGAATTTCCAGGGCATTGCCCTCCATATTTTCTCCTTCCGAGGGGCTGGCTCTCTCTCCGAGGCTGATCCTCTGGGGGTCATACCACAGTGCAACAACAAACATCTCCATCACAATACAATGACCATTGTGAGTCATCTGCATCCCTCCGGATGTTTTCACTTCCCAGATTTTTGCCTCAATTTGGCCCTCAATCAGGAAGCTCATATTTAAGTAGGCCAACGTCAATTGCCTGATTAAAACTGTTACACTCGTAAGCCCTTAATCATTAGGGTGTATAGGACTTGCAACATGGAAAGGTTATTTTTAGGTTGCTGCAGGCGCTGGACCAGGGATATTGGGAGAACTCACCTTGATAGGTAAGAGTGGACCCAATCAAGCCCAGTCCCATTGAGCTGGACAACAGAGGAGAAAGTACTGGCTTGGTAGTACAAACTTGAGTCTTGCTAAAAAGAGACATGCTGAACAAGCTTCTTGCAATCATCAGGAGAAACTCAAGAATTCCAAATTTCAAAGGGGCAACAATTTATACTACATGAGATATGGTTACGATTGATTGGCAAGTAGGCTCTGATTGGCTGAGATATTGCTCTAGAGAATGGATCAGAGAACCTTTTATTTAATTCAAAAAAGGTGCAATGCCTGGATGTGTTCCTTTAGCCTGCAGAGGACAGGTACTAGCATATGCGTATATGTATCCTTTATGTAAGAGTCACTTGCGGCTGGGAACCATAAAGCATAGAACTGTAGATTCTCTACAGTGCAGAAAAAGGCCATTCAGCCCACTGGGTCTGCAGCAACTCCACCCTATCCCCGCAATCCTGTGAATTTATCAAGGTTAATCCCCCTAACCTACATATCTTTGGACTCTAAGGGGCAATTTAATAGGACCAATTCACCCAACCTGCACATCTTAAATAAGAACATAAGAACTTGGAGCAGGTGTAGGCTACCTAGACCCTCGAACCTGCTCCTCCATTCAATAAGATCATGGCTGATCTTTTCATGGACTCAGCTCCACTTACCTGCCAACTCACCATAACCCTTAATTCCTTTACTGTTCAAAAATTTATCTACCCTTGCCTTAAAAACATTCAATGAGATAGCCTCAACTGCTTCAGTGGGCAGAGAATTCCACAATTCACAACTCTTTGGGTGAAGGTTTTTCTCAACTCAGTCCTAAATCTGCTGCCCCTTATTTTGAGGCCATGCCCCCTAGTTCTAGTTTCACCCACCAGTGGACGCAACCTTCCTGCTTCTATCTTATCTATTCCCTTCATAATCTTAAGTGTTTCAATCAGATCTCCCCTCACTCTTCTGAGTACCAATGAATATAGTTCCAGTCTACTCAGTCTATCCTCATAATCTAACCCTCTCAACTTTGGAATCAACTGAGTGAATCTCCTCTGCACCACCTACTATGTCAATATATCTTTTCTCAAGTAAGGAGACCAAAACTGTACACAGTACTCCAGCATCTTATACAGCTGCAACATAACCTCCCTGTTTTTTAACTCCATCCCTCATGGTAATGAGTCACATTACAAGCCCGAGTGATAATCTTAAATTGGCTGTTAGTGTAATCTTTAGCACACCCAGGTTGTTCAGCAAGCAGAAAGAACATGACCGAGCATTTCATTTTCTTTGCATTAAACAAAAGCATGGGGCAACAATAATTCCCTGGTGCATTCTCCATGCCAACGCCTTGATCAATCAACTTGCCAACCAATCAGCACCCTTCCCTCATGTGGTAGAAATTGTTGCTCCCTTTGAAATTTGGCATTCTTATGTCTGTCCTGCTGAGTGTATGGTGAAAAGATTCGACAGCATGTCTCATTTTTCAGTGAAACGAGAAAAGAGAGGCTTTATTCCCCAAGAGTTCTTGTGATCCTTCAACCAAAGTTATGATGATGAGCAGGAGTTTGAATGTTTATCTCTAGCATGCTTCTGAATTTCCAAAGGTAGGTGTGGAACAATGTTAACAGTATTACATGGGCAGCACAGTGGTTAGCACTGCTGCCTCACAGCCCCAGGAACCTGGGGTCGATTCCCGGTCCCTTTCTGGACAGAGTTTGCACTTTCTCCTCATGTCTGCGTGAGTTTCCTCCGGTTTTCTCCCACAGTCCAAAGAAGTGCTGATTAGGTGATTTGGCCATGCTAAATTCTCCCTCAATGTACCTGAACAGGCACTGAAGAATGGCAACTAGGGGAATTTCACAGTAACTTCATTGCCGTGTTAATGTAAGCCGACTTGTGACTAATAAATAAACTTTAACATTTAGTTTGCTCAGTCAGTGCATGCAACTGGGGAAAAATGTCCTGGGATAATTGTGAAAAGAATTTAAGATTCAGAGACCAGCCTGGTTTCCTTACTTTCTTGACAATCTAGGTCCCTCGGGAGTCGGGGTGAATGAACTGAGAAGAAGACTGATCGAGTCTAATCCACGTCGATTCCAAAGTCCAGTACCACGTAAGTCAGGATATCTTGTGCAGCACTGCTCCTCCATTGCTCACGCGTCAAACAATACTGTGGGTGTATGTGAGATCTCCAAGCTTCTGATTTTAGCCCTCTCATGAGTTGCTGCCTCTGTGTTTAAAGTGGCAATGTATGCCCCTCAGCCTATAGCACCAGGCCCCTCTCCCCTCCAATATACACCCCTCAGCCTATTGCACCAGGCCCCTCTCCCCTCCAATATACACCCCTCAGCCTATTGCACCAGGCCCCTCTCCCCTCCAATGTACACCCCTCAGCCTATTGCACCAGGCCCCTCTCCCCTCCAATGTACACCCCTCAGCCTATTGCACCAGGCCCCTCTCCCCTCCAATGTATGCCCCTCAGCCTATTGCACCAGGCCCCTCTCCCCTCCAATGTACACCCCTCAGCCTATAGCACCTGGCCCCTCTCCCCTCCAATGTACACCCCTGAGTCTATTGCACCAGGCCCTCCCCTCCACAATGTACACCCCTCAGCCTATAGCACAAGGCCCCTCTCCCCTCCAATGTACACCCCTCAGCCTATAGCACAAGGCCCCTCTCCCCTCCGATGTACACCCCTCAGCCTATTGCACCAGGCCCCTCTCCCCTCCGATGTACACCCCTCAGCCTTTGGCACCAGGCCCTCTCCCCCCAGTGTACGCCGCTCAGCCTATAACACCAGGCCCCTTTCCACCCACCCCCGAATGAACGCCCCTCAGCCTGTAGCACCAGGCCCTCTCCCCTCCCTGCAATGTATGACCCTCAGCCTAATGCACCAGGCCCTCTCCTCTTCAATGTTCGTCCCTCAGCCTGTTTCTTTCCAAACTCCTTCTGTTCTCCTGTGGAAGGCAGCTGCAAAGCGACTGACCATCACCTTGGAAAGACACTGCCAGCTTTCACCCGTTGGGAATCTGTTAGCCCCTGATACCCATTCATCATTCACTTGATCCCAAGAGATGCACGAACCTGCCGAACCACTCAATTGCCTTCCCATCACTTTGGTGCAAGTACATCCCTCTGAATCCAGAGACCAATCCAGTGAATTATTTTCTCGGACAGGTATACTCTTCCTCAGTTAAGGAGACCATGACAGTCCACAGTACTCCAGCTCTGTACAAAGAGTGAGTAAGAGGATGAGATTGGGGGAGAATGACCCTCAAACAGACGCTCGACTTACTAGTCTGCACTTAGTGCGTACACATGCTCAGCTGGGTTCAGCCTAGTGATTCACCTCGCTCTGTCCTTGCAGATACCACCCGGCCACCAAACAGCTACGAGGACGATGGGCGAGAGTATTACTTTGTTTCCCGGGAAACATTTGAAGCCATGGCACTCAGCCACAGGTGAGGAAGCATTTCAGTGACTGGGGGTTGGGCTTACACTAGAGGCTGGACAGTGCTGGTGGGGCAGGGGAATAGATACAATGTTGGTTCAAATAAAACCTCAGCCATCCTGTTGGCTAACGACCAGTGAGGCCTATTGCAATTATGCTGGAAAATGGCAGTAGGTACAGCGGCTCTATTCTCTCTCCATAGTAGCATCTGTGGAGAGAGAATAGAGTCAACATTTTGAGTCAGGATGACCTGTGTTTGTGCTAACAGCTTTGGAGCTCAGAGTGGACAACCAGGTCTGCCCCAATAACAACGTAAGAGTCAGAGGGGGAGCGGACCCCCTCAGTCAGAACAGTGAGGTTTTTAACCAGGGTTTTAAGTTATAGAATAGTGACAGAGCAGGTGGAATCGAACCCAGGTCCCTGACGCTGTGAGGCAGCAGGTGGAATTGAACCCAGGTCCCTGACACTGTGAGGCAGCAGCGTTAACCACTGTGCCACTCCACTGTTTTGGCGGGGGGGGAGGGCACACAGCCCGGCCATTCTCTCTTCCACCTATTTCTGTCAGGAAAAAGATGCAGAAGTCTGAGGTCACGTCCTCAAGAGCAGCTTCTTCCTTGCTGCCATCAGACTTTTGAATGGATCTACCTCGCATTAAGTTCTCTACATCCTAGCTATAACTGTAACACTACATTCTACACTCTCTCCTTTCCTTTTCTATGAATGGTATGCTTTATCTGTAGAGCGCGCAAGAAACAATACTTTTAATTGTATACTAATACATGTGACAATAATAAAATCGAATAAAATTCTGGTCATCAGACGTTGATTGTGAAAGCTAGATGAAAGCTGCATTTGAAATCATTCTAATTTATCAAGGATCTCCCGCTCGCAGGTTTCTGGAGTACGGCGAGTACAAAGGTCATCTCTATGGCACCAGCAGGGAGGCTGTGCGCTTGATTCTGGATTTGGGTTTGATTTGTGTCATTGACCTGGAAGCACAGGTAAATTTATTCATTAGTGTCACAAGTAAGGCTTACAAAACACTGCAATGAAGTTACTGTGAAAATCCCCTCGTCACCACAGTCCGGTGCCTCACCAAACCTTCGAGATAACCAGCTTTTTAGCCAGCTCCCCACTCATTACACGTGGTCTCTACTGCCATTCCCATTTGCTATCTGCTCAACCGACTGCTCTGAGACTGTTTACTGCATTCAAACATCCTGGTTGTTGAAAAGTGAGAAAACATTTAAGAAAATGGAGCATTCAGGGTGTGCATCCCAATGTGAAGATGATTGGAGAGGCAAATGAGATCTCAGGATCTGAGGAGAATTATTTTTCATGCAGTGAGTCTTTGAACCGGAAGGCAGCACCTGAAAAGGTGATGGGAGCAGATCCAGTCGTTACTTTCATAGAATCATAGAATCCCTACAGTGCAGAAGGAGGCCATTCGGCCCATTGAGTCTACACCAACCACAATCCCACCCAGGCCCTATTCCCCCTCAAGCCCATGCCTTTACCTAGCTAGTCCTCCTAATACTAAGGGACAATTTAACATGGCCAATCCACCTAACCTGCACATTTTTGGACTGTGGGAGGAAACCGGAGCACCCAGAGGAAACCCACGCAGGCATAGGGAGAATGTGCAAACTCCACACAGTGACCCAAGCAGGGAATCAAATCTGGGTCCCCGGTGCTGTGAGGCAGCAATGCTAACCGCCGTGCCACCCTGCTGCCTCGAACGGATTCAGATAAATATTTAAAAAGCGCGTTAAAAAAATCAGGGCTGTGGAAAGCAGCAGACCAGTGAGTCTAATTGGATGGCACTTCCAAAGAGCTAGCACAGACACAATGGCTGAATGGCCTCCTTCTGAGCTATATGAGTTTATATAGAATCATAGAATCCTACAGTGCGGAAGGAGACATTCAACCATTCATCGAGTCCGCTCCAACTACAATCCCACCCAGGCCCTATTCCCGTAACCCCATACACTTACCCCACTAATCCCCCTGACACTAGGTTTAATTTAGTGTGGCCAATCAATCTAACCTGCACATCTTTGGAGTATGGAAGGAAACTGGAGCTCCTGGGGGAAACCCACGCCGACATGGGGAGAATGTGCAGACTCCACACAGACAGTGACCCAAGTCAGGAATTGAACTGGAATCCCTAGTGCTGTGAGGCAGCAGTGCTCACCACTGTGCTGTGCTTAGTGCAGTATAACTTACAGAGGTTATAGTGAGGCTTTATAATACACAAAGCTCACTAACGTTTCCATGTAAAGCACAGTGTGAGTGAGATGGTGGGCTGGTTGTGTCAGTGGTGGGCTGGTTGGGTTGGGAGTGTAGATTTATCTGTTCTGGGTGGTTTACTGCTATAGGGTAGATGGACCCGTGCACTGACAAGTGCTTTCACTTCTTCCTTCACAGAGAATCCCAGAGGCACGGACAAAGGAATTAAAGCCCTTCATCATATTTATCAAACCCCCAAGCATCTGGCGCCTGCAGCAAACCCGAGCGAAAAGCCATATCATCACTGACTACTATGTAAACAGGTCTTTCAAGGTGAATCCTCCCAGTATCTCTGATACTGCCACTACAGCAACATAAAAATAACCTTTCCATGTTGCAAGTCCAATTAACCCTAATGATTAAGGGTGAATGGGTGTAACGGTTTTAATCAGGCAATTAAGGTTGGCCTACTTGAATATGAGCTCCCTGATTAAGGGCCACCTGGTGCGGAGGGGGGTGGGGAAGGAGGAGGACCTCCTCCTGGGCCTGGCAAGAGGTGCCATCTACAGGTTCAGGTAGTGGGCAATCGAGGGGGTCGTCCAACCCGTCTGCCCCTCTACCGCAGCTATATTTGCGGCCAGATATCCCTGGAGAGGGAGCATACTGTGTCCGAGGGCACAGTTGACACCCTCCACGCCCGCTGGGCACAGCAGGGACTGGAGTGTATTGACCTTTTAATCACATTTTAACTTGATGTTTTGTCTTTTGTTTCAGGCGGTTCCCCTCCGTTCAGGGAGCTGCCCCTTTTTTGAGTTGTCCTTAAGTTAATTTGATTTTGTTAATTTGGTTGGCATCAAAAGATGTCCCTGATTAAGGGGTAAATTAGGGCAAAATTCATTATGATCATGGCTGATTATCCAACTCAATAGCCTGATCCCACCTTCCCCCCCACCCACCCCCCAGTCTTGCTTTCCTTGTATCTTTCCCTCTCACTCCCCTGTACAATTGTCATGCGCTGTCTCTATTTCTATGTTTTATGTAGATAAAAGCTCTTACTTTGTGTTCACAGGAAGAAGAATTACAAGAGATGGAGGAGGTTTCTGAGAAGATGCTGGACTATTTTGGACACTTATTTGACTGTGTGATTGTGAATGATGAGCTCCCAGAGACACACACGCAGCTGCTGTGTGCTGTACAGCGAGCCCAGGCTGAGCCACATTGGGTACCAGCAGCTTGGCTCGATACAGACATGGGTGCTTAACTCCTTCTCAATCAGGTGTCGGGGTGGATAAGTGATTTTGTAGAAAATAGGCTGTACCTGTCCCGGGAGTGTTTGATGGGGGACAGTGTAGAGGGAGCTTTACTCTGGATCTAAACCCAAATGTACTCTTCTAGGAGTGTTTGATGGGGACAACGTAGAGGGAATTTTACTCTGCATCTAACACTGTGCTGTACCTATCCTAGAGTGTTTAATTGGCACAGTGTGGGGGGAGCATAACTCTGTATCTAACCCCATGCTGTCCCTGTCCTGGGAGTGTTTGATGGGGGACAGTGTAGAGGGAGCTTTACTCTGTATCTAACCCCGTACTGTACCTGTCCTGGGAGTGTTTGATGGGGGACAGTGTAGAGGGAGCTTTATTTGTATCTAAACCCAAATGTACTGTCCTGGGAGTGTTTGATGGGGACAATGTAGATGGAATTTTACTCTGCATCTAACGTCATGCTGTACCTGGGAGTGGTTGATGGGGGACAGTGTAGAGGGAGCTTTATTCTGTATCTAACCCCATGCTGTACCTGTCCTGGGAGTGTCTGATAGGGAACAGTACAGAGGGAGCTTTACTCTGTATCTAACCCCATGCTGTACTTGTCCTGGTACTGTTTGATAGGGGACAGTGCTGTCACTGCACTATTTTGTAGAAAATATACTGTACCTGCCTTCAGAGTGTTTGACAGCAGACAGTGTAAAGGGAGCTTTACTCTGTATCTAACCCCATGCTGTACCTGTCCAGGGAGTGTTTGATGAGGACAGTGTAGAGGGAGCTTTATTTCTGTATCTAAACCCAAATGTACTCTTCTAGGAGTGTTTGATGGGGACAGTGTAAAGGAAGCTTTTACTCTGTACCAGTCCTGGGAGTGTTTGATGGGGGACAGTGTAAAGGGAGTTTTACTCTGTATCTAACCCCATGCTGTACCTGTCCTGGGACTGTTTGATAGGGGATAGTGGAGAGGGAGCTTTACTCCGTATCTAAACCCCCGTGCTGTACCTGTAGGTACCCAAATGTACTGTCCTGGGAGCGTTTGATGGGGGACAGTGTAGAGGGAGCTTTACTCTGGATCTAACCCTGTGCTGTACCTGTCCTGGCAGTGTTTGATAGGGAACAGTGTAGAGGGAGCTTTACTCGGTATCTAAACCTGTGCTGTACCTGTCCTGGAAGTGTTTGATAGGGGACAGTGTAGAGGGAGCTTTATTCTGTATTTTTTGATGGTGGCATTGTTTGATCAAATGGAAATTTTCCAGAGCTGAGTGACTTTCCCCTGATGAATAAAAATATTTTGACCAAAATGTAATGTAGAAACCTAGAAGCAGAACCCTGTTACAGGGAGACATGTATTGTAGGGAAAATTTACCCTGTATGTGTGAAAGATGTTGTATAAAGTTGCATTGTAAATGACAAAGTCACATTGTTGGTTGACTGTTCTACTTAGAATCATAGAAACCCTACAGCACAGAAAGAGGCCATTTGGCACATCGCGCCTGCACTGACAACAATCCCACCCAGACCCTATGCCCGCAGCCCCACACATTTCCTCTGCTAGTCTCCTTGATGCTAAGGGGCAATTTAGCAAGGCCAATTCACCTAACCAGCACATCTATGGACTGTGGAAGGAAACCAGAGCACCCAGAGGGAATCTACGCAGACACAGGGAGAAGGTGCAGACTCCGCGCAGACAGTGATCCAAGGTTGGAATCGGACCTGGGTCTCTGGCACTATGAGGCAGCAGTGCTAACGACTGTGCCACCCCTTATGATGAGTTGTGGGACTATAAATTTTGTTCTTCCCCCTATCCTTCACTTCCACCAATCTTCACCGTTTCAGTTTCAATGCTTTTCCTGATACTTTCCTTTTCCAAAGTCACAGACATTTTTCGCAGTTGAAACAAATAGGTTGTGAGAACGCCAGTCACAACAACACACAGGACTGAAAGAAAAACAGAAAAAACTGTAAATACTCTGCAGGTCTGGCAGCATCTGTGGGAGGGAGGAACTAAATTAACATTCTGGAAGACTTATGTTCATCTTGAAACATTTCTCCACAGATATGGCCAGATCTGCAGATTTATTTCTAGCACTTTTTATTTTTATTTCGAGTTTCCCGCGTCTGTGGTTTTTTCGTTTTGTGACACACAGGGAACTATGACGTTTGCTCCCTCGGCCTCCCCAAACACAATGTCCACAAAGAGTATGCAACCTCCAGGACAACACTGCACAAATTGCCAAGGTTACTACAGCTGCATCTTCCCTCACTGACAGCCATGACTATATAAGAACATAAGGACTAGGAGCAGAATAGGGCATTTGGCCTCTCGAGCATGCTCTGCCATTCAATAAGAGTATGGCTGATCTTTTTGTGGACACAGCTCCACTTACCACTTATGGTCCGTTCACCATAGCCCTTAATTTCTTTGCTGTTCAATAATCTATATATCCTTGCCTTAAGACCATTCAACTGCTTCACTGGGCAGGGAATTCCACAGATTCACAACCCTTTGGGTGAAGAAGTTCCTCCTCAACTCAGTCCTAAATCTGCTCCCCCTTATTTTGAGGCCATGCCCCCTAGTTTTAGTTTCATCTGCCAGAGGAAATAACTTCCCTGCTTCAATCTTATTTATTCCCTTCATAATTTTAAGGTTATGAGATCTCTATATAGAATCTCTATTTCTATAAGATCTCCCCTCATCCTTCTGAATTTCAATGAGTATAGCCCCAGCCTACCCAGTCCCTCCTCATAAGCCAACCCTGTCAACTCCGGAATCAGCCTAGTGAATGTTCTCTGCATAGAACATAGAACACTACAGCACAAACAGGCCCTTCGGCCCACAAGTTGCGCCGATCCTATGCATACCTACCAGGCCTATCTATAACTCTCAATCCCATTAAATCCCATGTACTCATCCAGAAATCTCTTAAAAGACCCCAGCAAGTTCGCCTCTACCACCACGACACCCCCTCTAATGCCAGTATATCTTTACTTATATCCTTGACTGTGGCAATATCATTGGGAACATACTCACCTTCAAGTTGCGCAAGCCCCCAGATTGGAACCATGTCACCGTTCCTTCACTGTAACAGGGTCAAAATCCTGGAATTCCTTGCAACCCCCATCAGAGTGGCACTATCAGCCCTGTATCACCCATCCTGTGGGATACAGGGATTGGGAGGTAAATGTGAGCACAGTAAGAAGTCTCACAGCACCAGGTTAAAGTCCAACAGGTTTATTTGGAATCATGAGCTTTTGGAGCACTGCTCCTTCATCAGGTGAAAGGAGAGGTGGGTTCACAAACATGGCATATATAGGCAAAGACACAAGATAATTACAGATTGAAATTCGAGTCTTTACTGGTAATCAAATCTTTACAGGTACAGACACTGTGAGTGGAGAGAGAAATAATCACAGGTTAAAGAAGTGTGAATTGTTTCAAGCCAAGACAGTTAGTAGGACTTTGCAAGCCCAGGCCAAATGGTGGGGGTTACAGATAGTGTGACATGAACCCAGGATCCCAGTTGAAGCCGTCCTCCTGTGTGCAGAACTTGGCTATCAGTTTCTGCTCAGCAATTCTGCATTGTCAAGTTTCTTGAAGGCCGCCTTGGAGAACGCTTACCCGAAGATCGGAGGCTGAATGCCCTTGACTGCTGAAGACACTCCTGCCTGGTCTAACGCCGGCATCTCCACATCAAAGTAAATGCGGGCATGTCAAAAGTCTCCACATCCCAAGAGAGAAAAATGAATACCGCATGGCCTGTGATGTTGAGTAGCCCATTCCCAGTACCAATAGCAGTGCAATGTCTCCCTCAACCCTCACACCTAACAAAAGGGAAATGATACCATTGCAACAAAGAGATTTCACTCACCGCAGGCCAGGTTCAGATGATGCTGAGCTTCACTGTGATTGATACAGCTACAAAGGCAATCGGAGAAAGATGTCTGGGTTTGTTCCCTTGTCCTGTGGTTGACTGACTTGCCTTAGGCAGCAGCAACAGGCAACATATGTACTGAGTGAGACATAAAAAAAGTCCTGAAACAACCTGATCTTTCCGCAGTTGCAGAGGGTGCATTACTTCCCATTCATTACAGTGCATTAACCTTCAGAGATTACACCATGTTACCGCCCAGTCATTACAGTGCATTACATTCCAGACATTAGACTAAAATATCTCCCAGCACTTAACCTACATTAGACAATGCATTACTCCAATAGATTACAGCACATTACCCCAATCATTACAGTTCATTACTCCCAACCATTGCAGTACTGTAACCCAAACATTACAGCACATTATTCCAATATTTACAGTACATTATCCTAATCATTTAAAGTATATTCTTTCCAGAGACTACAGTAAATTGCCACAATCATTACAGTACAATGCCTCAATGATTACGGTACATTAATTAGCCATTACAACACAATACCCAAGTGATTGCGGTACGTTACCACAATAACTACAGTGCATTACCTTAATCATTTAAATACATTACTTCCAGACATTATAGTACATTACTCAGCCATTACAGGACAATATCTCAGTGATTACAGGACATTACTCCCAGTCATTACAGGGCAACACCTCAGACATTACTCAGCAATACTGGAGTCTACCAGCCAACACAGCACATTACCAGCCATTACAGGTCATTACCTAGCCATTACAATACATTATTTCAGACATTACAGGACATTACTGCCGGGATTACAAGATAATGCTCAGCAATACTAGACATTATCAGCTATTACAAGACAGTATCTCTGAAATTACAGTACATTACTAGCCCTTACAAAACATTACCAGCCATTATGGTACATTACTCAGCCATTATAGGACATACCTCAGGGATTACAGGACATTAGAGAAGTTTAGTATGATCAGAAATAGTCAGCGCGGCTTTGTCAAAGGTAGGTCATGCCTTACGAGCCTAGTTGATTCTTTGAAAATGTGACTGAACACACTGATGAAGGAAGAGCGGTGGATGTGGTTTACATGGACTTCAGCAAGGTGTTTAATGAGGTCCCCTATGCAAGACTTCTTGAAAAGGTGAGAGGGCATGAGATCCAAGGGGCTTTGGCCTTGTGGTTCTAGAACTGGCTTGCCTGCAGAAGGCAGAGAGTGGTTGTGGATGGGTCTTTTTCTGCATGGAGATCGGTCACCAGTGGAGTGCCCCAGGGATCTGTTCTAGGACCCCTGCTGTTTGTCATTTTCATAAATGACCTGGATGAGGAAGTGGAGGGGATGGGTTAGTAAATCCACCGACGACACGAAGGTTGGTGGTGTTGTGGATAGTCTGGAGGGATGTCAGAAGTTGCAGCGTGACACAGATAGGATGCAAGACTGGGCAGAGAAGTGGCAGATGGACTTCAACGCGGATAAATGTGTAGTGGTCCATTTTGGCAGGTCCAATGGGATGAAGGAGTATAATATCAAGGGTAGGACTCTTAGCAGTGTTGAGGAGCAGAAGGACCTTGGGGTTCAGGTCCATAGGACTCTTAAATCGGCCTCGCAGGTGGAGGATGTGGTCAAGAAGGCGTATGGTGTGCTAGCCTTCATGAATCATGGGATTGAGTTTAGGAGTCGGGAGGTAATGCTGCAACTAAGACCCTTGTCAGGCCCCACTTGGAGTACTGTGCACAGTTCTGGTCGCCTCACTACAAGAAGGATGTGGAAGCTACTGAGAGGGTGCAGAGGAGATTTATAAGGATGTTGCATGCCTTATGAGGATAGGTTGAGGGAGCTAGGTTTCTTCTCCCTGTAGAAACAAAGATTGAGAGGCGAACTGATAGAGGTTTATAAAATGTTGAGAGGTATAGATAGGGTGGATTCTCGGAGGCTATTTCCCAGGGCTGAAATGGTCGCTACAAGAGGACACAGGTTTAAGGTGCTGGGGAGCAGGTACAGAGGAGATGTTAGGGGTAAGTTTTTCACTCAGAGGGTGGTGAGTGAGTGGAATCGGCTGCCGTCGGTGGTGGTGGAGGCGAACTCGCTGGGGTCTCTTAAGAGGCTTCTGGGTGAGTACATGGGATTTAATGAGATCGGGAGTTATAGGTAGGCCTGGTAGGTATGGATATGATCTGTGCAACTTGTGGGCTGAACAGCCTGTTTGTGCTGTAGTGTTTTATGTTCTATTATCTCAGTGATTACAGGCCATTACAGGACAATATATCTGAGAATACAGTACATTACCCAGCCATTACAGGACATTATCTCAGTGATCACAGGACATTACCAGCCATTACAGGACATTATCTCAGTGATTACAGGACATTCCTCTCAGTGATTTTACCTCAGTCAGGCCCCGCCCTCACAGTGATTGACGTTACCGGGAACCAATCAGCGATGTGGGTTCCACCTCCTCCCCTCTGATTGGCGGGGACTGTGACCCGGAAGTGGACAGCAGGCGGCGCTGACCCCGGGAATCGGGGCTGCCAAGGCAACGGGAAAGCGGGATGGCGAGCGGGGAGGAGGTGGTGAGTGTCTCATACTGCGGTAGGGGTTGTTGTTGGCCTCAGTGCCCTGGGGTAAGGGGCTGCTGCTGTTGACCTCAGTGCCGTGGGGCAAGGGGCTGCTGCTGTTGGCCTCAGTGCCGTGGGGCAAGGGGCTGCTGCTGTTGGCCTCAGTGCCGTGGGGCAAGGGGCTGCTGTTGGCCTCAAAAAGGCTATTTTTATGAAGCCTTTCACATTCACTTGAAAGCGGACCTGCCTTCAGAGGATTTTCATAGTAACTTCATTACGGTGTTAATGTAAACCTACTTGTGGCACTGATAAATAAACTTATTTGATCTGAAAGTCAGTATATTTGATAGTGGGGCACTCCCTCAGTGCTGCTGTTGTGCATCAACTTATCCAAATCCTGGCATGGTCACTGTGAATTTGTGATTCAGAGGGTGGGAATCTCTGTGATAAGGTACCACCAGCATTTATTTTCATGCTCTCCGTGGGAACTTACTGTATGTAAATTTGACTACCTGCATTGTGACAATGTCTAAACTTCAAAAGTACTTATTCATAGAATCCCTACAGTGCAGAAGGAGGCCATTCAGCCCATGGAGACTGTGCCCACAACAATCCCACTCAGGCCCTATCCCCAAACATTTACCCTGCTGGTTTCCCTTACACTAAGGGGCAATTTTGTGTGGTCAATCCACCTAACTGGTGTATCTTTGGAGCGTAGGAGGAAATTCATGTAGCCATGGGAAAAACGTGCAGGCTCCACAGGGACAGTCATCCAAGGCTGGGATCAAACTCAACCCTCTGGTGCTGTGAGGCAGTAGTGCTAACCACTGTGCCACCATGTCGCCCTATTAATTGTAAAGCCTCCACCGCGTTATCCTCCCACAATCGATAACCACAATCCCACCCAGGCCCTATTCCTGTAACCTGCACGTTTACCCTGCTAATGCCCCTGACACTAGGGTCAATTTAGCATGGTCAATGCACCTAACCCATGCATCTTTGCACTCATCAATATAATAACATTGTTACGGGGGAAACAGCTTCCTCCAAGATAAACAAGCCTTCTTGGGGCTTCTTGAACCCAGTACTTCTCTGCTCTGACACTCAACCACCTGAACTACCAAACCACTATTAATTGCCTCTGGTTCATGGTGAAGGGTGGGGAGCCAAGTAGTCTACTAGAGGGCTCTGCTACAGTCTGCAGAACAGCACACAAACAAGAGTAAGCTTGTCAAGGATAGGGTAAAGGCAAACAATGTGGGTATTTATTACCAGATGGGGTAACCCAGACAAGCACTCAGATCCTGTGCGGATCAACTGGCAGGAATATTCGCAGACATCTTCAACCTCACTTTGCAACTATCTGAGGTCCCTATCTGCTCCAAGAAGATGACCATCATCCCAGTACCTAAGAAAAACCAAGCAGCGTGCCTTAATGACTGTTGGCCAGTGTCTCTGACATCCATCATTATGAAGTGCTTTGAAAGGCTAGTCGTGGCACAAATCAATTCCAACCTCCCGGATTACTTGGATTCACTGTAGTTTGCCTACCGCTGCCACAGGTCCACAGCGAGCGCTATCTCCCTGGGCCTGCGCTTAACCCTGGAACGCCTAGATAACAAGGACACCTATGTTAGACTCCTTTTTATTGACTACAGCTCAGCCTTTATTCCTATAAAACTCATCTCCAAACTCCATGGCCTGGGTCTCTGAACCTCCCTCTGTGACTGGATCCTGAATTTCCTAACTCACAAGCCAAAAGTAAGGATCAAATCAGTAAGGATAGGCAATAACCCCTCCTCCATGATCATCTTCAACACCGGTGCCCCCAGTGTATAAGTATACACTCCTTATACACCTATGACTGTGTGGCCAAATTCCCGTACAATTCGATTCTTCAAGCTTGCTGATGACACCTTCGTAGTGGGTCGGATCTCAAACAATGATGAGACAGAATACAGGAATGAAATAGAGAATCTGGTGAACTGATGCAGCAACAATAACCTCACCCTCAATGTCAACAAAACGAAGGAGATTGTCATCAACTTCAGGAAGCGTAAAGGAAGACATGCCCCTACATTCAGTTCTCATTAGGTTCTGATCACCAATATTTTTGGATCTTTCTGCACTTTCATCTCCAAACATCATGATGTCTCTCATAATCTGGTTGCACTTTAAATATTCCTTTCATCAGGCTTTGTGACGTCATTGACCTGGGCTAACCTCTAGGGCAGTTCACAGTGTCATGAGTTGAATTACTGCTGCTGTTTTATTAGAGTCACAAGCAGGCTTACAGTAACACTACAATGAAGTTACTGTGAAAATCCCCTAGTTGCCACACTCTGGTGCCTGTTCGGGTACACTGAGGCAAAATTTAGCAAGCCAATGCACTTCAACAACATGTCTTTCAGACTGTGGGAGGAAACTGGAGCACCCGGAGGAAACCCACGCAGTCACGGGGAGAACATGCAGACTCTGCATAGACAGTGACCCAAGCCGGGAATCGAAGCCAGGTCCCTGGCACTGTGAGGCAGCAGTGTTAACCACTGTGCCATTCCTAAAGGTGTTTGTGCTGACACCTTTTGGCTGATTGGACAGGCGCCAGGCACCCCCAACCCCAATCCCTACCCCTACCCAAAGCAGCACCATAGTCAGGCAAGGGACAGACTCCCTTATTCAGAAAAACAAGGTTTTTAACCGGGCTTTTAAGTTGTAGAATAATGCAGCAGAGCAGGTGACCATTCATCCCTTGGGGTTTATATCATGTCTTTTGGAGAACAATCTGGTTAGTCCCATCCCCTGCTCTTTCCCCATATTCCTGCAATATTTTATCCTTGACAAAGAACAGTATTGAAACCCAACTCTTGTCAGCATCTCCAAGTAGTGAGACTGTGACTAGAGGTGCAGAGAGAGCTTGGCTATAACTGTACCGTGGACACTCTTGCATTGCAGTGGAAAATTGAATTCCGAGGATTTGATTTGATTTGATCTATTATTTGATTAATTATTATCAACAATCAGTGAAAAGTATTGTTTCTTGTGCGCTATACAGATAAAATATACCGTTCATAGAGAAGGAAACGAGTGCAGAATGTAGTGTTATAGTCATAGCTAGGGTGTAGAGAAAGATCAACTTAATGCAAGGTAGGTCCATTCAAAAGTCTGACAGCAGCAGGACAGAAGCTGTTCTTGAGTCGACTGGTACATGACCTCAGACTTTTGTGTCTTTTTCCCAAAGGAAGAAGGCAGAAGAGAGAATGTCTGGGCTGCGTGGGGTCCTTAATTACGTTGGCTGCTTTGCCGAGGCAGCAGGAAGTGTAATCAAAGTCAACCTCCAAAGATGTGTAGGTTAGGTGGATTGGCCATGCTAAATTGCCCCTTAATGTCCCAGGATGCATTGGTTAGAGGGTTTCACGGGGTAAATATGTGGGATTATGGGGCATTGAACCAGGGTGGAATTGTTTTTGATGCAGACTGAATGGGCCAAATGGCCTCCTTCTACACTGTAGGGTTTCTGTGATATCTTTCAGTGGGCAGTGAAGTGGGAGGAAAAAAGGGGACAATGTGCAGCGTTTTTGTTGCGTCACAAGATTCCCAAATCCCTTCTGTCACAGATAGCTGTCACATGGATAGTCACCCAGCTAATCCTGTAGGTCAGAATCTTTCTAAAGGTGGATTTAGTGGAGGATTAGCTTGAGGTAAGGTAGCTGCTGACCCACTTATCGAGACTTGAGGATCGCAGACACCATGAAGAAGAAACAAGTGGTGAGGAGCTCGAATTTAAATTGGATCTGGTAGAAGGAATGGGAACTGGGAATAAGCAGTACCTGGAAAGGAAAAAGCAGGTTAATGTTTCAATATCAATGGACAGCAAAGTGGTCTCACTGCCTCACAGTGCCAGGGACCCAGGTTCAGTTCCGAGCTTGGGTTGCTGTCTGTGTGTAGTTTGCATATTCTCCCTGTGTCTGCGTCGGTTTCCTCCGGGTGCTCCAGTTTCCTCCCATACTCCAAGAGATGTACAGGTTAGGTAGACTGGGCATGCTAAATTGCAGATTAGTATCATGGGGAGTAGCATGGTAAATATGTGGGGTTGCGGGGATAGGGCCTGGGGATTATTTTCTCTGCTTGATGAGCAAATGGCCTCCTTCTGCACTATCGGGATTCTATATAGCAGAAACCAGAGGGTTCACTGTGACCAAGAGACTATAACCAATCCTTCTCACACAGAAGCACCAAACATTGCCAGTGCATTGCTGGAACCAAAACCATCTAGTGCGATAACTGGTTCATAAGATTAGTCAGTCATTGCTTAGAGGAATTGTGTGATCACCTGGTTAGTGGAATTACACAGTCAATGATCTCACTAGTTAGAGAGATTTATTACAAGTCAGACACTGTGTGAACTGGGGTACAGTGTTAGCGGGTACAGGCTGTTGCCCGAGTGCAGTATTAGCAGGTACAGGTCTGCCACTGTGTAACTGGGGTACAGTATTAGAGGGACTTGGTCTTGTTATGTAGCAATAACGAACATTGCTTTTTTAAAACTCCTTTCAAATCCATCCATTATTTTCTTCGTTTCCCACTTAATGAATCACCCATTTCATGGAAATCCAAACCAATTTTGAAAAAAATGAAAGCATTTATACAGTTCCTTCCATAATCTCAAACCGCCGACTAACTACTATATTGTTGAACGATCATCCACCAAGATCCGACAAACAGTGATGCGATAACCGATCAGTTAAATTGTTTTTGGAGTTTGAATGAGGGATAAATTTTGCCCAGAACATCAGGTGCTCCCTATTCTTATTCAAATAGTTCCATAGGATTATTTTAATGGAGAAATGGTTTAAGGTTGTGTCTGCAAACAGCACAATGTCAGCCTGAATAACAGAATAAAGTTTTGTCATAATTGTATCAGGGACTGTGACATTATGTCCCTGACAGCTTCAGGGTGCTATAATGATGGTTTGTATCAGGAACTGTGAATGGTGTGCCTACAGTGTGACTGTGTTACCCTTATGTTAATGATTCTTTGTTTTTTTTTCAGCGACCACCACGCGCTCTTCCGCCAGTGCCAAGGTAAAACTGATGAATCTGAAGCTGTAAATGGGTGAGAAGGCACGGTCGTATATTAACTGCACTGTGCTATTGGAGAGGAACAAACAATAGCTGGGGCTATGATGGCAAATGTTTGGAAACTCATGGATTAATGACCAGTGACTAATTTGAGAGGACCTTGAGTTGTGGAGTTGGATGCTGGGCTGATGAGTGGTCGAGTGGGGAGGGGCGCATGCTCAGTTGGTGGCATTGGGTTAGTGTGGCTGGTTGTCCAATCGGTGGCCAGGTGGTTGGGCCGTGGGACTGGGCGTGGGTTGGTGTGGCTGGGTACTGGGCCTTTGGGTAGTGGTGGGCTGTGTTAGTGGCATTTGTTTAATGCAGTTGGTTGTTGGATTGGTGGGCATTGAAGCAGAGGCTTGGCTGTGGGACTGGGGTTTGAGTATGGGTCAGTGGCTATGTTGGTAGTGTTTGGTTAATGCGGTTGGTTGTTGGGTCGGTGAGCAGTGGGGCAAGGGCTTGATGTGGTTGGTGGGACTGGGTTTTGGGCCAATTTCAGACATTTTTTATTGAATTCAAATTCTACCATTTGCCGTGGCAGGATTCGAACTTGGGCCCCCAGAATATTAGCTGAGTTTCTGGACTAACACTCTAGAAATAAGACCACTAGGCCATTGCCTCCCCTATGCTGACTGCTTTCCTGAGGCAGCGGGAAGTGTAGACCAAGTCAGTGGATGGAAGATTGGTTTATGTGATGGACTGGGCTCCATTGACATGCCTTTGTAGTTTCTTTCAGTCTTGGGCAGAGCAGGAGGCATACCAAGCTGTGATACTTTCTATAGTGCATCTGTAAAGATTTGATTTGAATTATTATTGTCACATGTATTAGCATACAGTGAAAAGTATTGTTCTTTGCACACAATACAAGAGAAGGAAAGGAGAGAGTGCAGAATGTAGTGTTACAGTTAAAGCTGGGGTGTAGAGAAAGATCAACTTAGTGCAAGGTAAGTCCATTCAAAAGTCTGACAGCAGCAAGGAAGAAGCTATTCTTGTGTCGGTTAATATGTGTTCTCAGACCTTTGTATCTTTTTGGAAGAAGGTGGAAGAGAGAATGTCGTGAGTGCGTGGGGTCTTTGATTATGCTGGCTGCTTTTCCAAGACAGCAAGAAGTATAGACAGAATCAATGGATGGGAGGCTGGCTTGCGCAATGGACTGGGCTTTGTTCACGAGCCTTTGTCGTTTATTGCAATGTTGGGCAGAGCAGGAGCTATACCAAGCTGTGATACAACCAGAAAGGCTGCTTTCTATGGTATGGTGCATCTGTAAAAGTTGGTGAGAGTCGTAGCTGACATGCCAAATTTCCTTAGCCACGTGAGGAAGTAGAGGTGTTGGTGGGCTTTCTTAATTATAGTTAGAAGTCTCACAACACCAGGTTAAAGTCCAAGAGGTTTGTTTGGTATCACAAGCTCCTTCAACAGGTGAGTGGAGAGTTGGGTTGGGTAAAGAGTTGATTACCTGTAAAGACTCGCATTCCAACCATTATCTTGCAATTGTGTCTCCGTCTATATATGCTGTGTTTGTGAACCTAACTCTTCACTTGCCTGATGAAGGAGCAGTGCCCCAAAAGCTCATGATTCCAAATAAACCTGTTGGACTTCTTACTAAGGCGAGAGAGAGAGAGACACAGCTCTGATGTCCCTTCTAAAAAGTAACTCTGCAGCCAAACAGAAAATTAAACCTTAAATTCACTAGGAAGAAACAAAACCTGTGCAGAACACATGACCTTCCTCATAACACAATCCAAGGTAAAAATAAACAAACCATATTTAAACCATTGAAGGAGCAAAAAAAAGGACTTCCATGGAAACTCGACGATGCTGAGAGCTACAGAGAACATGATTTTTTTAAAAATTTCTTAAAGGTACACTAATGTCACAATAAGAAATACAGTAAGGGGCTGAGGACACAGCCTCGTAGGGCATCGGCTTTGAGGATGATCGTGGAGGAAGTGGCGCAGTGGTTAGCACTGCTGCCTCACTGTGCCAGGGATCCAGGTTCAATTCCGGCCTTGGGTGACTGTCTATGTGAAGGTTGCATATTCTGCATGGGTTTTCTCCGGGTGCTCCGAATTCCTCCCTTACTCCTAGAATGTGCAGGCTAGATTGATTGGCCATGGTAAATTCTCCCTTAGTGTAAGGGGGATTAGCAGGGTAAATATATGGGGTTATGGGGATAGGGCCTGGGTGGGACTGTTGTCGGTGCAGACTCGATGGACTGAGTTGGCCTCTTTCTGCACTGGAGGGATTCTATGATAAGACTTACGGTCAGTGGGGGGCTTGTTGGTTCTTTTTGTTAAACAGTGTTTTACAATGTATGTTTACCTTGTTCATTTTTCCTTTTCTGGCCTGATTGGAAAGAAACGCCACAACCAAAGGTAGGCCTTTGTTACGTTGAATCCCTCCCAGCGATATACTACCGGTTGTGTTGTATTTTCAGTCCTTGTTGGATGAATTAGTTATTTTAATTACCTCAG
Source organism: Carcharhinus amblyrhynchos (assembly GCF_965287045.1). NCBI lineage: Eukaryota > Metazoa > Chordata > Chondrichthyes > Carcharhiniformes > Carcharhinidae > Carcharhinus > Carcharhinus amblyrhynchos. The sequence continues at coordinate 20,726,134 of NC_137334.1, read as the reverse complement.
TAGGAGATGGAGCCTCCTAACAGAAGGAGTTTGTTGTTGACTGGAACTGCTGCTCCCATTTGCAGTCCAATTTCTAATATGGAACATTGCTCATGCATGCGCACCAACTAAGAACAGCATTGGACGCAACTTTCACAGTTGAATTTTTTACTCATGCTCATTGCCATAGTTGGTACTACAAACTACCTGAGATCAGTTAGTATCTGTGTCCCTATACACCAGCTAGAGATCTGCTTGTGAAAAGGGGGCAACAAATTGACCAGTTAAAAATGTTAGTGGTTTAGGTTAGAGATTCTCTTTTGTCCAATCGAGGATTGTGCCACAAATTGCACAAATTTTAAATAATTTATTTTCTTCCCTCTGATTTTTCTGGTTAAGCTTATTTGTGTAGTATCTAAGACAAAATCCATCATGATCCAGCACAATTTGACTGTGTTTTAAAATTTAATTTTAAAGAAAGTTGCTTTAGAAATATTCACTAGCTATGATGGGACAATGGGGAAGAGTGGTGCCGGAAAACTTTATTCTAATATTGAATTGTATGAATATTGTACTTGTATCTTCGATTGCTGTACTCATTGTCCATGTTTAGTTGGGTGGAGTTGAATTGTGCCTTTTGGTAGTTAGTAACAAGCTGCCTTATCTTTGTGTTCATTACAGATGTACCTATAAACAAATCTAGAAAGAAAAAATCCAGAACAAGCAATGGAGTAGGTAAGCTGCATCAAATGCCCATTTACGCCTGGCCCGTCCATATCACAGAAACAACCACGTCACTGGTTGTTCCAGTTTTTATTCCCAAATTTCCACCTCTTTCCTTTATTATTTGTTTTTTTCCAGTTTATTACGTCTGCCTCTCTCAGTCATCATTTTAAATCTATTGCTGAGCTGATCCCCTGTTGGGTTAATTTTCCATGATTAGATCAGTAGCGATTCCTCACTTGTTGGGCTTCTTACATACAGGCTGAGAAATGAGTTCTATATATGCTACAGAGACTCCAATGACCATTCCTCTTTCACAGTGCCATCTTGTTAGCTTATTTTAGAATTGTTGAAATCTCTCCTGAATATCACATCGTGTCAAGACTAATTTCAATGATTGCTAATATATTCTTTACTCCTGTCACTATTATGTGCTCTGTAGAGTGGCCAAGTGAACATGACTGATCCATTCTTGTCCCTCAACTTTTATCTAGTCCACATGGGTGCTGTTTTATTCTTAATGTTGGTTATGTCCTTTTTGCTACAATCATTATGCTATTTCTAATTAGTACAGCCACCTCACAGCCCATTATTTCTTTCCTGCGCTTTCTCAGTATGTTATATCTTGAAATATATATCTGCCTGCTATGTTTCAGTTTTCCCACTGCATCTGGCTCACTGCTACAAACTGTTAAAGAGAAACATAGAAGGTAGAGCAGGAGGAAGCCATTTGGCCCTTCGAGCCTGCTCCGCCATTCTTACGATCATGGCTAATTGTCCAACTCAATAGCCTAATCCTGCTTTCTCCCCATAACCTTTGATCCCATTTGCCCCAAGTGCTACATCCAGCCCCCTTTTGAATACATTCAATGTTTTGGCATCATCTATTGTTTTCCATTTCCCCCATTTTGCTATATGCTCTGCGCATCAGTTTAACTTGTTTTTTTTATTAATTGCTACTCTTGCTTCAGCTTTAACTTTATGGGGAGGCGATGGTCTAGTGGTATTATTGCTAGGTTATTAATCCAGAAACTCAGCTGGGGATCTGGGTTCAAATCCCGCCACGGCAAATGGTGGAATTTGAATTCAACAAAAAATACCTGGAGTTAAGATTCTACTGATGACCATGAAACCATTGTCAATTGTCAGAAAAACCCATCTGGTTCACTAATGTTCTTTGGCGAAAGAAATCTGCTGTCCTTACCTGATCTGGCCTACATGTGACTCCAGAGCCACAGCAATGTGGTTGACTCTCAACTGCCCTCGGACAACTAGGGATGGGCAATAAATGCCGGCCAGCCAGCGACACCCATGTCCCACAAATGAAACTGCTATTTTATAGTTTCTCTCTCTAATTTCATATGTTCTGAAGAGTTTATATTAGCCTTTCTTCTTACTTTAGTCTAACCTTTACTCCTGTCTCCTGCAATGCAGCGTTGTCACATTCAGATTCCCGTTGCCTTTCCCTATTACGACTATAGTGTTTAGTACCAGTTCCCAGTGAAATCAGTGCCTGTGGAACTGCACCCATTTGCAATCAGCACTAGGTCCTGCCTGGAAAAATTGGGTATCCTGCTTGGAGTGACTCCAGTTGGAGTCAGTTCCACATGCTGACTGAAGAGTATCTTGTTCTCAAAATCCACACGTTTGATCCGAGTATGTTTTGCTCAGATTACTGGCACTCAGGGTTGCTGCACAAGTGCCTCCGGAGGAGCATTTTGGAATCATAGAATCCCTACAGTACAGAAGGAGGCCACTCGGCCCATTGAGTCAGCACCAAACCTCCAAAAGAACACTGTACCTTGGCACCGCCCTATCTCTGTAACTCCTCGCATTGATCATGGCCTATCCGCATAACCTGCACATCTTTGGAAATTAAGGAGCAATATAACATGGCCATCCACCTAACCTATACATCATCGGACACTAAAGGACAATTTAGCATGGCCAATCCGTCAAACCTACACATCTTTGGACTGGGAGGAAACCAGAGTACCTGGATGAAACCCACACAGGAGAGAACGTACAAACTTCACACTGATAGACACCCAAAGCCAGAATCAAACTTGATTCCATGGCGCTGTGAGGCAGCAGTGCTGACCACTGTGCCACCCTGTTTGATTCGTTCAGTAACAGATGAGCCACTAAGATGTTTCCATGGGTTTGTGCGGCACCGCAGAGGGGATTTTGCTGAATATTCCAGAGATTCAACAGGACTGGCTGTAATGGTGATTACATCCATTACCTCGTATTTGAAATCTTCCTGCTTTGGTGCTCTGAATCTTTCAGGAGGTGCAATTTCATAGATACCTGAATGTCACCCATAGTCACCACCCCCTCCATTGTCAGCCAGTGAATATGGGTGCTCAGTTATAGAGAACCAAGCTCAATTCTGCTGACAAGAACAAGGGCCCCAGCTGATTGTACTTCCTTTAGCTGGAGCCCTATGGGCAGTACAGTGCTGCTTCACAGCGCCAGGGACCCGGATTTGATTTCTGGCTTGGGTCACTGTCTGTGTCGAGTTTGCACGTTCTCCCTATGTCTGCGTGGGTTTGCTCTGAGTGTTCCAGTTTCCTCCCACAGTCTGAAAGACATGCTGGTTAGGTGCATTGACCTGATCAGGTACTGGCATGTGGCGAATAGGGGAATTTCACAGTAACTTCATTGCAAGGTTAATGTAAACCTACTTGTGACATAAACTTTAATTCAGCACAGTCTGCAAGCCAATCTGGGCATTCCCGATCTATACAGCTCAGGTATATACTGCCATTACAAACAGAGTCCTTGGCTTGGGGAATAGATGTCTTGCGTCTTCCTTGACCCTTGTCTGTCTCTCCTTGTCCCTCAGATACATTGGTGAGCACAACAGAGCGGCGCCACTCTGACTGCATAGAGCCCCTTACTCCAGATCTTCAGGATACTGCTCCTCAGAAGAAAAAGAAGAAGAAAAAACAGCTGGCAGAAGCTGGTGAGTAGAGTGAGACTCCTCTGAACTGCGGAATGTGCATATTGTTGGAGCGTAGAGCTTGGTTAGTGTTGAAACTGTCTCTGACGTGTTGAGACCCAAAACAACAGGCTTTGAGCTCAGCGTAGCGAAGCCCATGCACATTGTGTGCACCAGTCACGTGCAGTTTTCCAGAATTTGCCTGTAACTCAACATTAAATTCACTTGAGCTTTAAACAAACACCGATATATTTTCAAAATCCGATTGGTCTATTGTGCTATCCCACCCAAACAAAATCTTTCCAAGTAGCCACTGTGGATGTGCCTGCCAAGAATTTGGTAACCGTAAACAAGTGTTGGATTAACCTACTGTAACACTGTAGGGTAACAGTGTGAGCGCTAGATGCTGAACCTAATGCCTGCCTCCTTTCGTACATTTAGACTGCTTAAATTCAGGACCGTGCAGATCATCACTTGTATTATTCCAAACTGCATTTCCTTGTGTGGATATTTTGTTCTTTCTTGTTTCAAAGTGCTCGGGTTTGCTCATCTGGGTGTCTAACACTATAGTGTTGGGATGGGGCGGTACAGTGGTTAATGTTGCTGCCTGTCAGTGCCAGGGATCCGGGTTCAATTCCTGCTTGTGTCACTGTCTGCGTGGAGTTTACACGTTCTCCCCGTGTCTGCGTGGGTTTCCTCCAGGTGCTCCAGTTTCCTCCTACACTCCAAAAGATATGCTAGTTAGGTGCATTGGCTGTGCTAAATTCTCCCTCAATGTACTTTAATAGTATGGCAACCACGGGATTTTCACAGTAACTTAGTTGTAGTGTTAATGGAAGTCTACTTATGATTAATAAATAAACTTTACTTTGCATTGAGTTTGTGAAGTTAGAATGTGATGTTGATAAAAATGTTTTAAAAATTGTAAAAACACTAGGGGGACAAAACATTGTATGGACCCTTTAAAAGCTGGTGTTTGGTTTCAGTGTTTGGAGATTTAAAATGCAAAGAACACACAGAGTCTCAGACTGAAATATTTCTATCCAAAAAGATAAGCTTTAGGCTTAACAAGGCAACCTGTTTGTGTTTGAATTTTGCACTCAGCTACCAAGAACCTATAAGATTTAAATTTGATGTTGTTGACAACATCAGACCAATCCTAATGTGGGAAAAGTAATCAGTTATCAAAGATATAAAAGAGAATGAAAGGAGGAGAAACAACAGATAGCCACTGCACCTCTCTAGTCTCAAGTGGGAGAAAGCAGCTCTCCATCCTGCCAGCTTCAGATATCTCTTAAGAGGTTGCACCATCTAACTAGCAAAAGGTACAAAATCAGAAAGAACTTACAGACCAAGAAAACAACCGAGAAACTCCAGAAGACTCTGAAAGACTCAAAACCTGATTGTATATATCTTTTCGAGAGTGATGAAATACTATTATTAGTTATTTTGTTCATGAATTGTCCTTGTATTTATTTGAACAGCATTCCAGTAGAATTTTATTTTATTCGGTATGTTACAAGTTTAATTAAAGTTCCTGGTTAGTTAAATAAATAAATTAAGTGTTAATTTTAAAGTGAATGAGGGGTATTTCTGTTAGTTACCCACTAAAATTACAGAAGGACAGTTCACACCTTCCCATACACTTTTAACAGATTACGAGGCATTCCTCTTTGGGGAACTTGATGTTATGTCTCAAAATGGGGACAACCTCCACATCATAACAATAGGAACATAGGAGTGGAATAAGGATGAGGCCATTTGGTCTTTTGAGCCCGCTACTCCATTCAATACGTTCATGGCTGATAGAATCTGTGCCTTCTTTCATTCGTTATCAATAATGCTGCTGTTTCAGTGAAGTTTTTCAGGTCTTGGATCTTAAAGAAAGTGAGTATTGAGTAATTAATGGTTTCCCAAACCTAACTCCAGATCCATCAAAATACTGGCTTTGTGTTGACTTATGGACCAACATTTTAAAAATGTAAAGGATCACTCTGACCTCTCCCCTCCTGAGAGGAGTCCCTTTGACCCCTCTTCCCGAGGGGAGTCGCTCCGACCTCTCCCCTCCACGAGGGGAGTCGCTCCGACCATCATTGTGTTACTCAGCATCTCTCCCAGAGAGGGGATGCCCTTCAGGCAGGAAGCTGGCATCACCATCCAATTTGGCAGATATGTGGCTTATGTCCCAGACGATGTGATTGCTGGGGGCTAACACATGATGAGCGATAAACGCAGCATTTCCTGAATTTCGTTCACTTCCATATCAATTCTTCATTCACTCGTGGATATGGACGTCACTGCTGGGCCTGCATTTTAGCCAGCCCTTTGAGAAGACGGTGGCAAGCTCTCTTCTTGAACCACTGCAGCCTAGAAGATACAGATACACCCACAGTGCTGTTAGGAAGGAAGTTCTGGGATTTGACCCAGTGACAGTGATGGAACAGCACTGTCCCAAATCAGGGTGGTGAGGGATTTGGAGGGAAACAGTCCTGAGCTAGTGATGTTCCCACGCACCTACTGCCCCTCCTGATGGTAGTAATTGTGGGTTTAGAAGATGATGTCTGAGGAGCTTTGGAGAGTTGCTGCAGTGCATCTTCCAAATGGTACACACTGCTGCCACTGCTCGTTGGTGCTGGAGGGAGTGAATGTTTGTGAAGGGGTGCCAATCAAATGGGTTGCTTTGATGTTGAGCTGTAAGTGGAGAGTATTCCATCACACTCCTGACTTGTACCTTGTAAATGATGACCATGTTGTGGGGATGCTGACGTTGGACTGGGGTCGGCATAGTAAGAATTCTCACAACACCAGGTTAAAGTCCAACGGGTTTATTTGGAATCACGAGCTTTCGGAGCGCTTCATCAGTTAAGTGGAGAGGTGCGTTCACAAACAAGGCATATATAGACACAGACTCAATTACAAGATAATTACAGATTGGAATGTGAAGAATGGGTTATCTTGCAATTGTTCTTTGCCTGTATTTGCTACGTTTGTGAACTAACCTCCACTTGACTGAGGAAGGAGCAGCGTTCCGAAAGCTCATGACTCCAAATAAATCTGTTGGACTTTAACCTGGTGTTGTGAGCCTTCTTACTGTAAATGGTGGACAGGCTTTTTTTTTAATTCATTCGTGGGTCATTGGCATCACTGGCTGGCCAGCATTTATTGCCCATCCCTAGTTGCTTGAGGGCAGTTAAGAGTCAAACACATTGCTGTGGCTCTGGAATCACATGTAGGCCAAACCAGGTAAGGACGGCAGATTTCCTTCCCTAAAGTACATTAGTGAACCAGATGGGTTTTTCCGACAATTGAGAATGGTTTCATGGTCATCAGTAGATTTTTAATTCCAGATATCTTTTATTGAATTCAAATTCCACCATCTGCCATGGTGGGATTTGAATCCAGCTCTCGACAACATTAGCTGAGGCTTTGGCGAGTCAAGAGATGAGTTACTCTCTGCAGGGTTGCTGGGGTAATGGGAGGAATTTAGTAACTGGCTGAAATTTCCCTATATCCCAAAAGTACCACACTTTCATTACAATACATCCCATTGATCAAATCACAGCTTAATGTAAAGCCCAGCTTAGAGGATGTGTTTAGCTGCCATTAAAAACATGCATTTAAAGCAACTTCACTGTATTCATTAGAGAGCTGGCAACCAATATATAGCTAAAGATAAAATTAGATTATTTTCCTGGTGGAAGAGGAGACTTTGAATGGGTGTATTTGAAGTTCTCAAGATGATCAAGGTACCTGATAAAACTGATCAATGTAAGTTGGCCGTTATTGTTAGACTTCAGATCCCCAAGAGATGTGTGTTTAAAAATGAACACACAACAAAGAAAATTACAGCACAAGAACAGGCCCTTCAGTCCTCCAAGCCTGCACCGACCATGCTGCCTGACCCCGTACCCTTCCGGGGACCATATCCCTCTATTCCCTCCTATTCGTGTATTTGTGTAGATGCCCCTTAAAAGTCACTATCATATCTGTGTTTCCACTACCTCCCCCGGCAGCGAGTCCCAGGCACCCACCACCCTCTGTGTAAAAAAACTTGCCTCGTACATCTCCTTTAAACCTTTCCCCTCGCACCTTAAACCTATGATCCCTAGTAATTGACTCTTTCACCCTGGGGAAAAGCTTCTGACTATCCACTCTGTCCACGTCCCTCATAATCTTGTAGACTTCTTTCAGGTCACCCCCTCAATCTCCGTTGTTCCAGTGAGAACAAACCAAGATTCTTCAATCTCTCTTCATAGCTAATGCCCTTCATACCAGGCAACATCCTGGTTAATCTTTTCTGTACTCTCTCCAAAGCCTCCACATCCTTCTGGTAGTGTGGCGACCAGAATTGAACATTATGTTCCAAGTGCAGTGTAGCTAAAGTTCTATATGAGCAAAATATGAGCTCAGGCAAAGTCTTGCAAGAAGTGGGGCAGCTTATTCATGCAGAAGGGGGAGTGCTAGTGGACTATATAATTGGGGTTATGAAATCTGTTTGTAGAGATAGAGAAAAAGGGATATCCTCAGATGGTGATAGGTATTAGGGGACATGGCTAGAAGGTTGGCAGGTGAAAGTTGAGGCATAAAACGAGAAGGTGAATAGGCTGGTTTATGGGATATGTTGTGAAGGTGGGTGGATGGGGTTGGGGGATGAGGTCAGAAGATGGGCCAGTGTTGTCCAAGGATGTGGTGGAAAACTGTTCATGTCCTTTCCTCATATGTCTCTGCCAGGTGTAGGTTGCTGTACCCCTGTGTCTGTGCCCATGCCCATTGCCACATTCCTGTCCGTTCCCAATAGTTTGCACATACTTCTCCATGTCTGTACCAGGTATGGGTTCTGATAAAGTAAAGTTTATTTATTAGCCACAAGTAGGCTTACATTAACACTGCAGTGAAGTTACTGTGAAAATCCACTCATCATCACACTCCGGCGTCTGTTCAGGTACATTGAGGGAGAATTTAGCACGGCTGATGCACCTAACCAGCACGTCTTCCAGACTGTGGGACGAAACCGGAGCATTCGGAGGAAACCCACACAGACACAGGGAGAACATGCAGACTTCACATAGATAGTGATCCAAATCGGGAATCAAATCTGAATCCCTGGCTCTGTGAGGCAACAGTGCTAACCACTGTGCCACCCCGATGACTATTCTGAACCCAAGACCTGTGATGTGTTTATTGGTGTTGCCAGCAGTCAGTGCCTTCCTCCACTTGGTCTTCTGCTAGACTGGAACAGTTTCAGCTTAAGTGTTGTAAAATCAAACGAGGCTCCTGACTATGTCTGATTGTAAACTTCCTATTTGTTATAGAATTGGAGACCTCCTTTAACCAATATAACACCTTTGACGTGTGCAATTTATACAATGGACCAGATGACAAAATGCCCCGGAAAATAAAGAAGAAAGCCAAGTGAGTTTTGATAACCATAACGGGTCCTGTTTGTGCGTTTTGGGTCTGTCGTTAATACCCTCTTGAACGTTGGAGACTTTATTAATAGGGCCATCGTGTACAATAGCCAGGTGGTTATGTTAAACTTGCGTAACACAATTGTTTGGCCTCAGCTGGAATATTGCGTCCGCTTCTGAATAGGTAGAATGTGAAGACATTTGAGAGAGTATAGAAAAGACTCAGGAGTGGTTCTGGGGCAGCATGGTGGCACAGTGGTTAGCACTGCTGCCTCTCAACATCAGGGACCCGGGTTCAATTTCGGCCTCTGTGCAAAGTTTGCACATTCTCCTTGGGTCTGCATGGGTTTCCTCCAGGCGCTCCAGCTTCCTCCCACAGTCCAAAGATGTGTGTTAGGTTGATTGGCCATGATAAATTAACCCTAGTATCAGGGGGATTAGCAGAGTCGATAGAGGGGTTACAGGAGTGGGGCATGAGTGGGATTGTGGTCAGCGCAGACTTGATGAGCTGAATGGCCCCCTTCTGCACTCTAATTCTATGAACTTTAGCTGTGTAGATAGATTGGAGATGTCTGGACTGATTACCTTAGAGAAGGGAAGATCGAGAGGAGGTTTGATATTGGTATTCAAAATAACGAGGGGTCTGGATAGGATAAATAGGGGGAAACCTTTCCATTTGGTGGATGGATCGAGCAGCAGAGGGCACAGCAGATTGTGTGTGAATGCATCAGTGCTGGTTACAGCTCTAAGCGCTCCGAGTATCTTGTGGTTCAGCGTGATACAGTATTGCTCAGGATTTGATAAATCGGCAGTTTAATTCTGAGCTGTGGCCATCTAAAATCCCTGTGATCAAACTAGTTGTGTATGATCAGAAAAAAGTTCTTCCATCATTTGGAAAATGCTGTATTTCATGCACAGGTGAGTTAATTCCCTCATTCTTTATTCAGTTTTTGCTTCAGAAACCAGGAGCACTGATATGGGCTGATTTACTTTGATGTCCCCTTTTTGATTTGATTTGATTTATTATCTTCACCTGTATTAACATACAGTGAAAAGTATTGTTTCTTGCGCGTTATACAGTCAAAGCATACTGTTCATAGAGAAAGGGAGGAGAGAGTGCAGAATGTTGTGTTACAGTCATAGCTAGGGTGTAGAGAAAGATCAACTTAATGCGAGGTAGTTCCATTCAAAAGTCTGATGACAGCAGGGAAGAAGTTGTTTTTGAGTCGGTTGGTACGTGACGTCAGACTTTTGTATCTTTATCCCAATGGAAGAAGGTGGAAGAGAGAATGTCCGGGGTGCATGGGGTCTTTGATTATGCTGACTGCTTTGCCGAGGCAGCGGGAAATGTAGACAGAGTCAATGGATAGGAGGCTGGCTTGCGTGATGGATTGGGCTACATTCACAACCTTTTTTGTTCCTTGCGGTCTTGGACAGAGCAGGAGCCATACCAAGCTGTGATACAACCAGAAAGAATCCTTTCTATGGTGCACCTGTAAAGGTTGGTGAGAGTCGTGGCTGATACGTCTTTTGCTGGCAAACTAATGATTGTCAAAGAAACTGGCGTCTGGTTTCTTAGTTTTCAGCTCCAATCACAGACCTGCATCTCACAGCTCCTGTATAAAACCTGCCTGCCCCATTTTTTTCTTTAAGTTTAATCTGCTCACTGGTAACAGTGTGCAGTATCCCAGGCCCATCAACCAAACTAACAACCTGCTCTCCTCTGAGTATAGCTTGATCAGACACCTCAAGCAGTATCCATGTACAGCAGGTCGTGCTTGGCACAGTGGGTATTGGTTGGCCCTCTGGCATGAGATGACATTACTTAATATCCCAGGACATCCAGACCCCCCTAGTCTTACTGCAAATCTACCAAAGACTACAGCCCCTTTATCTCTTTAAAAAATGTATGATTGCGCCTTTAAACATGCACAGTCCCACAATGTTTTTCTTGAAGGGGGAAAAAATCTCAAACTTGAGTTTATGAAAAGTTGCTGGAGAAACACTGGTTAGCATGTCTGCCTCACAGCTCCAGGGACCCGGATTCGATTCTCGGCTTGGGTCGCTCTCTGTGTGAAGTTTGCATGTTCACCTTGTGTCTGCGTGGTTTCCTCCGGGTGCTCCGGTTTCCTTTCACATTCCAAAGATGTGCGATTTAGGTGGGTTGGCCATGCTAATTTGCCCGTTAGTGTCCGGGATGTGTAGGTTACAGGGTTTAGCTGGGTAAACATGTGAGGTTGCAGGGATGGGACCTGGGTAGGATTTTGTTGGGGCAGACTCGGTGGGTCAAATGGCCTCCTTCTGCATGGTAGGGATACTATGATTCTATGAAATGAATAGCATCAGTTCAAGATTTACCAAAAATGGGTATGGCTAGTGGCCTTCTGTGCTGCAATCGCTGTTATCTCAAAACTAGCTTCCTTTTGTTTAAAGCAGTCTGGTTTATGGGCGGGATGATGGCGCCGTGGTTAGGACTGCTGCCTCACAGCTCCAGAGACCTCAGTTCGATTCCTGGCTTGGGTCACTGTGTGGAGTCTGCGCATTCTCCCCGTGTCTGCATGGGTTTCCTCCAGATGTTCCAGTTTCCTCCCTGAGTCTGAAAGATGTGCAGGTTAGATGAATTGGCCATGTTAAATTCCTCTTCAGTGTCCAAACAGGCGCAAGGTGTGGCAGATTTTCACAGTAACTTCATTGCAGTTTGAATGTAAGCCTACTTGTGACCAATAAATAAAATTTAAACTTTACTTTAACTTTAGAAAGTTTGTCAGGATCCGAATCTCTCTTCCGCAGCTCAGTGGTTCTCTACAACCCCTTTGAAGTAACATTTAGTCCAGTAGCAACATTTTGAATGAGTGTCATTTCTGAAGATCAGCAATGATCGTATAGAATGACAGAGCAGGCTGCATGGCCGTTCGCTCCTATTTCTTGTTACATGCAAGTGTGAGGTTATCCACTTTGGTAGGAATAATGGTGGGAAGGACTACTACTTACATGGCGAAAAGCTGCAGCATGCTACGGTGCAGAGGGACCTGGGGGTCCTTGTGCATGAGTCGCAAAAACCTAGCCTACAGGTGCAGCAGGTGGTCAGGAAGGCAAATGGGATGCTGGCCTTCATAGCGAGGGGGATTGAATATAAAAGTAGGGAGGTCTTGCTGCAACTGTACAGGGCACTGGTGAGGCCGCAGCTGGAGTACTGTGTGCAGTTTTGGTCACCGCACCTGCGCAAGGATATTTTGGCCTTGGAGGGAGTGCAGAGGAGGTTCACTAGGCTGATACTGGAGTTGAGGGGGTTGAGCTATGAGGAGAGGCTGAATAGACTGGGCTTGTACTCGTTAGAGTTTAGAAGAATGAGGGGAGATCTCATTGAGACGTATAAGATGATGAAAGGGATGGATAGGATAGAGGTGGAGAGGTTCTTCCCGCTCAGAAAGGACAGCAGGACTAGAGGGCACAGCCTCAAGATAAGGGAGGGGCAGTTTGAACGGAGTTGAGGAGGAACTTCTTCACTCAAAGGGTGGTGAATCTCTGGAATTCTCTGCCCGTTGAAGTGGTGGAGGCTACCTCGCTGGATATTTTTAAGACGCGGGTAGATAGGTTTTTGGTAGGCAAGGGGATTAAGGGTTATGGGGAGAAAGCGGGAAAGTGGAACTGAGCCACTTCAGATCAGCCATGATCTTATTGAGTGGCGGTGCAGGCTCGAAGGGCTAGATGGCCTACTCCTGCTCCTATTTCTTATGTTCTTATGTTATGATGTTGTGAAGTTAGTGTTTTTAAAATTATTTTAAAAAGTGATAAAAATGCCAAGAGTTGTAAAACTGTTTCAAAGGTGGTTTTGTTTTTCTGTACTTAAGAGCTTTCTAAAATATGTATAATTTTTAGTCACGCTCAAAATGCAATCAGGTTTGTCATCTCCCGGGATCTTCTTGGCTGATTTCTTCTGCCTTCACTATTGTAATAGGCAGAAGTCCCTTCACAAGAATCCCTTCATTTACAAGTCTGAGAACAGCATACAGAGCGCTATCAGTCACCTGTCTACACTAGGAGTCATGATGTGGAGATGCCGGCATTGGACTGGGGTAAACACAGTAAGAAATCTCACAACACCTGGTTAAACCTGTTGGACTTTAACCTGGTGTTGTGAGACTTCTTACTGTGTTTACACTAGGAGTCCCAGAGGAACTGACACAAAACAAGAGGCTCCCTTAGTCCATCAATTTGGTCCTTCGTCAAGGAGTTCATATTTTTTACAACTATCTTCTTTTGGTATCTTTACGATTGAGATGAGGCTTTTTCTTAAGACATAAATGTAACTGTCATATTAGCAAAGAGCTGTGTGTGTGTCTCACTCTCTCTGTGTGGCAGTCACTGGCAGGCTGTCTTCTCACAGTTGGAGCTGGGAGCTGTTTTATACCCCTGATGTCATATCAAAATGGTTTTTGGTAGGATTGGTTTACAGGTTATCAAAACATCAAACTGAAATCTGATAGGCATTTGAATAGCAGCAGCCTATTTCAAATTGATTGGTTAAAATTTTTTAAAAACCTGTCGTCTTGGCAGCACCACTGTCTAGCTTTGCGATACAATGTTTCAGTCTGTGCTCTCTGTGTACTTGCATATGTACATGCAATTTTTTTAACTTTTAAGTTCAGAAGAAACAAAAAAAAGGACAAGCTTATAACACTTAGCATCTTTACCATTTTTTAAAAATAGTTTTACACACACTATATTCACAACAATGGTCCTGCATTGATTCACAGTTCAAATGATGGTCTACCCAGATATGATGTGGGTATGCCGGCGTTGGACTGGCGTAAACACAGTAAAAAGTCTGACAACACCAGGTTTTCGTCCAACCGATTTATTTGATAATAGACTCACAAGCTTTCGAGGTTACCCTCTTTGTCAGGTGAATGGATAGTTCTGGCCTCAGACAGAGCATATAAAGCACAGACAGACCAGATAGCCAGACCTGTTTTCCTTCAATCAGGCTATTCCACCGTGGAGAGATTCACTGCCAAGTCCACGTTGTTGTTGCTGCAATAACCACCCCTGTACTTTCCAACAGGAGTGACTGGGTAATGGTCACTGAGCAAAAGCAGGAACTGTGGCAGCTTGGAGTGGGGCTGCTGCGGCCTCTTATGGTGATGGTCCAGCCTCTGAATAAGAAGGTCGGGGTTCAAACCCCGTTCCAGAAACCTGAGCGCATAATCTAGGCTGACGCTTGACTACCCAGTTCTCCTGCGCACACGAGTGTAGCTGCCAAGTCACAGTTAAGATAAGATCGGCAATTAGTGCAGACCAGAGGTGGGTCATTACTTTCCGATCAGAAACAGAAAAATGCTGGAAAATCTCAGCAGGTCTGACAGCATCTGTGGGGAGAGAATGGAGCCAACATTTCGAGCCTAGATGACCCTTTGTCAGGGATCACAGTCTGAGGATTCAGGGTGGACCATTTAGTATGGAGTAGAGGTGACATTTCTTCACCCAGAGAGTGGTGAGACTGTAGAGTTCATTACCACAGGAAGTAGTTGATGCCAAACATTGAATGTATTCAAGAGGCGGCTGGATATCGCACTTGGAGTGAACGGGATCAAAGGTTACGGGGAGAAAGCAGGATTAGGTTATTCAGTTGGATGATCAGCCATGATCTTAACGATGACAGAGTAGGCTCAAAGGGCCAAACGGCCTCCGCCTGCTCCTATCTTCTATGTTTCTATGTACCTAGACTCGAAACGTTGGCTCTATTGTCTCTCCACAGATGCTGTCAGACCTGCTGAGATTCTTCAGCATTTTTCTATTTTTGTTTCAGATTCCAGCATCTGCAGTATTTTGCATTTAACTTTCTGATCAATGTTGCTTGGCTCTTTGTTAATCAATTCACTTAATCTCACAAGCGATCAAGAAGTTGAAAACTCTCCTATGATCTTCCCCTGTAAGTTTCCTTAATATAACGGGCACGCTCAGAGATTGGTTGTAACACTGCTTTTGTTTCAAAAAAAACAGGAGAACTCGGCGTGCAGATCACAGCAATGAGCTTGAGGTGGAGGAAGAGGACATTATCGGGGATGGACAGGCTCCCCGACCCCATGGTTCTATTTTCTCCATATCGGCTGGCTCCAGCCAGCCAGTGGACAAACTGTTTCTCGAGCGAAGCCGTAAGTAGTTGCACTGGTTCTCAAGGAGAATGGGTTGGCTGGGGAGGGGCGTGGGGGTGTTGCTGGGGGAGTTTAAGGAATCAGAATGGACTAAACATTCATGGTATGACATTGTATTTAAACATAGAAACAGACTATTCCATCTGACTGGTCCATATTTTTTATGCTCTATGGAAACCTCCTCCTACTCTTTATCTCACCGGCGTAATCTTACATTGGGTGGCACAGTGTTAATTCTGCTGTCTCACAACACCAGGGATCCAGGTTCGATTCCTGGCTTGGGTCACTGCCTGTGTGGCATCTGCACATTCTTCCCATGTCTGCGTGGGTTTTGTCCGGGTGCTCCAGTTCCCTCTCACATTCCGAAAGACATGCCAGTTAGGTGTATTAGCCGTTCTAAATCTTCCCTCACCCGAACAGGCGCCGAAATGTGGCAACTTGGGGATTTTCACAGTAACTTCATTGCAACATTAATGTAGGCCTACTTGTGACACTAATAAATAAACCTTTAGTTTTCAAGCTTTTATATCCTTTTCTCCTCCATGTATATGCTACCTCGCATTAAGTTGCTCTTTCACTAAACCCTAGCTATGACTGTAGCACTACATTCTGCACTCTCTCCTTTCCTTCTCTGTGAACAGTATGCTTTGTCTGTAAAACGTGCAAGAAACAATACTTTTCACTGTATACTAACACGTGAGTGAAATCAAATCAAATCAAAATCAAGCTATCCCTTGAATGGATCTGTGCACTTCCTCTGAACCACTCCTCATGGCAGCAACTTCCACATTCTTTCCACTTTCCTCAATTCCCAGTTGAGTTTATTGGTGACTCTTAATGGCCCCTGGTTCTGGTCTGACCCACTCGTGGAACCATCTTCGTTAAGCTTACCCTTCAAACCCTTTTATAATCTTCAAAATCTCTACCAGCCATCCTTCATTCTTCTTTTTTCAAGAGAAATGAGTCCCGTTCTGTTAAACCTTTTCTGTTAGGTATAAACCCCCCTCCACTTCCATGCTTTGCTGTTTCTCCCTAAATTCCTTGTTTTAAGAAATGCAAAACTTGTTTTCATAATTTCTCTTTCCCTTCTGATTAATTTTTGACTTTCTGAACCCTTTTTTGCAGTCACTTCTGTCATCCTCTGTGTGATTTCTGTGATTCGTACTATAGAAATGTATAAGATTGCCATTTTGAGAACAGCAATACAGAGGACAGCAGATCCAGCGAGGGATTAATTCAGCAGTGTTATTGTTGAGAAGAGCAGACCTAGCGAAAAGAATTCAAGAGACCACCAGCCTTATGTAGAGATCATTTTAAGTAGCTATATCCTTGTCTAGGGAAGAGAGTTTAATCCCATCCTCATGTTTAATTCTCTCAATAGCCTAATTATTCCCTATTTTTGACCTCCTTTCATCCTTTGCATTCCTCTAATACTGACCTCCTATATAACATATCCATGGCTTCTGTTGTCTTATGTTACAACGCAGAGTTTGTTCCCCTTTAAGACATAACACCAAATCCCCCAAAGAAGATTACCTCACCTTGTAATCTGTGACAAGTGCTTGGGAAGGTATGAATTGTCCTTCAGTAATATTTAATGGATAACTAACAGAAATACCCTACACTCGCTTTAAAATGAACACTTAACAATTTATTTATTTAACTAACCGGGAACTTAAACAAGTAACATACCAAATAAAATAAGATTCTACTGGAACGCTGTTCAAATAAATACAATACTCATTCATTAATCAAAAAATATAAAAATAGAATTCAGTCGCTGTCAAAAAGAAAACCAGTTTTGGAAACTTTTGGAGTTCTTTAGTTGATTCCTCTGTCTGTAAATTATTTCTGATTTGGCACCTTTCATTCATTAGATGGTGTGTTCTCTTCAGAGGTATCTGAAGCTGGCTGAGTTGAGAGCTACTATTTCCCTCTTGAGGCTTGAGAGGTGGCAGTTTTTCATTGCTCTGCTGTTTTTCCCCCTGCACGCTCTCTTATACCTGTGATGACCTATCACTTTTCCTACAATAAGATTGGTCTAATGGTGTCAACGTCATCAAATTTAAATCTTATAGGTTTTTGGTGGGCTGCTTTAAATTGATTGGGCAAAATTCAAACAAGAACAGGTTGCCTTGCCAAGACTACTGCCTGACTTTTTGGTACAAATGTTTCAGTCTGGGACTCTGGATGTACTTCGCATTTTAACCCTCCAAGCAGTGAAACCAAACACCAGCTGTTAAAGGGACACCGCAATGTTTTGTCCATCTAATATTTTAATAATTTTCTTACATCTTTATTAACGTCAAATTCCAACTTCACAAACTCAACTTTGCAACACCAGCATCTAAGCTGTGAAATTACCTTCCTCAACTTCTCCTTTTTCTCCTTTCAGACCTACCGCTTTGACCAAACTTTTAGTCACCATCCTGACTCCCTGGATGTTAATTTATGTTTGAGAACACTCCTGCGAAATGCTTTCGGACGGTTTACTATGTTAAAAGTGCAATATAAGTCTTTGTTGTTCGCTCTTCACATCTATATGTCAGAAGGTAACTGGACTACCAGGCATCAAAAGCCTCTGTGCAAACATCTACAGGAGTCAGTGGAGTAAACCAGCCTCTCATTTGCCTGCTTTGCCCTATGATTTTCAGATTAGTGCATTCCCCTGCGAGGCTGCAGGCAGCCCTTCTGCCTTATTGTAGCATGTTGCACATTTCTTCCACAGGTCGGTTCCAGGCCACGGACAGGACAGAGATGAAGAAACTTCCTGAGCCGGTCGACGTGTACATGGAAGTCAAGTCCACCGTAACAACCAGAGATGTCTCTTTACAGGTACACCGTGGATTCAGGTGAGGAGAATGATCTCTCACATCCCCACCTCCCCAAATTGTACCAGGAAGTCAGAGCTCTGTTGTTTTAACACTTTGCAGCTGAGATTGTTTTGACTCTTTAGCTGCTTCACAGCGCCAGGGACCAGGGTTTGATACCTGGCTTGGATCACTGTCTGTGTGGAGTTTGCACGTTCTTCCTGTGTCCTCATGGGTTTCCTCCGGGTGCTCCGGTTTCCTCCCAGAGTCCGGAAGACGTGCTGGTTAGGCGCATTGGCCGTGCTAAATTCTCTCTCAATGTACCCAGGCACTGGAGTGCGGCAATTAGGGGATTTTCACAGAAACTTCATTGCTTAGAGTTATAGAATCCCTACAGTGCAGAAAGAGACCATTTGGCCCATCAAGTCTGCATCAACAACAATCCCACCCAAGCCCTATCCCCATAACCCCACTCATTTACTCTGCTAGTCCCTCTGAAACTAAAAAGCAATTTACTCATTTTACATGGCCAATCAACCTAAGCTAACTCTTTGGAGTTTGTGAGGAAATTGGAGCACCCAGAGGAAACTCATGCAGACACGGGGAGAACTTGCAGACTCCACACAGACAACGACCCAAAGCCAGAATTGAACCGGGTCGCTGACACTGTGAAGCAGCACTGCTAACCACTGTGCCACTACATTGCACTGTTGATGCAAGCCGCCTTCTGACACTAATAAATAAATGAATAGATCTCTCTGCTCCTCACCATTTGGAAATAAAATGTGTATTTGTCTTGGGTCCAAAGTGAATGGCCTCATACTTGCCCATATTGAACTCCATCTGCCGCAATAATTTTTAAAGTAAAAAGTTAAAGTTTATTTATTAGTCTTACATTAAGTAAGGCTTATATTAACACTGCAATGAAAATCCCTTAGTTGCCACACTCCAGTGCATGTTTGGGCTAATGCACCTCACCAATTCCCACTCACTGAATCTATCGTGGATTACGTAAAGCGTAAATCTCTCTTTACATTTCCCCGTCAATCACTTGCAGGTCAGGTACAGCACAATGCTCCCTTTGTTTTGTTCCCAATCATGGAAGGATATATAGCATTTTGCAGTTCCCACTTCAGGCACTCTGTAGCCTCTTTGAGTGATAGGCCACCCCTTGCCCAAATTCATCAATAAAAGCGAAATAGTGTGGATGTTAGAAATCGGAAATAAGAACAGAAAGTGCATCAAATGCTCAGGAGATCTGGCAGCATCTGCTCTGAAGAAGTCACATTCAACTCAACGTAAACCTGCTTCTTTTAGCAGACCTGTTGGGTATTTCCAATATGTCCTGTTGGTATGTTCAATCCATCAACTGGAGCTCATAGAAACATAGAAGATAGGAGCAGGAGGAGGCCATTTGGCCCTTCGAGCCTGCTTTCCCTTTTGTCACGATCATGGCTGATCATCCAACTCAATAGCCTAATCCTGCTTTCTCCCCATGACCTTTGATCCCATTTGCTCCAAGTGCTATATCCAACCGCCTCTTGAATACATTCGATGTCTTGGCATCAACTACTTCCTGTGGCAATGAATTCCACAGGCTCACCGCTGTTTGGGTGAAGGAATGTCTCATCTCTGTCCTAAATGTTCAATCCTAGATCCTCAGAATGTGACCCCTGGTTCTGGACTCCCCCACCGTTGGGAACATCCTTCCTGCATCTACCCTGTCTAGTCCTGTTAGAATTTTACAAGTCTTAATGAGATCCCAAATAATGTCAATCCCAAAATCCTGGAGTGGACATGCACACAGTTGAACACTGGCTCCATCCATTGAATCCCCTGTGTTTCTGATTTCACTTTAATGATCTTCCTTTGAACTGCAATGATGTCTCTTGCTGGGTTTGTTCTGGAGGGCGTTGTGTTGCAGAAGGTGCGTTACTTGGAGCTCAACCCACTCTGTTCCTCTTCTCTTTAGGATAATCGGGCTTTTCTCACAAGGGTTTCTGGCTGGATACATGGTGTGGAATATCATTGTGGTTTATGTGCTGTCGGGTGACGATTTCTCAACGCTTCCAAATCTACTGAAACAGTATACCGTGTTAGTCTACCCAAGCCAGTGTCTCCTGTATATGCTGCTGGCCATCAGCACTGTCTCTGCATTTGACAGGTAACAAGTGAAGGGAAAACTAGATATTTGTCAGTCGGGCGGCACAGTGGTTAACATGGCTGCCTCACAGCACCAGGGATCCAGGTTCAGTTCCGACCTTGGGTCGCTGTCTGTGTGGAGTTTGCACGTTCCCCCCATGTCTGTGTGGATTTTCTCCAGATTCAAGATTCAGTTTGTATTTCACCACCTGATCTTGTAGACATTGGTGCCACACAAATGCCAGGCAATGGCAGTTTCCAAAAGGAGGGAACCTAACCATCTCCCCATGAGGTTGAACAACATTAACGAGAATCCCCCACCATCAAAATCCTGGAGGGCTACCATCAACCAGGGACTCAATTTCATCAGCCAGCTGTGAAAAGTGTGATTTCAAGAGCAGGTCAGAGGCTAGGTATCCTGTGGCGAGTGACTCGCCTCCTGACTCTGCACAGCCATCTGCAGGGCACAAGTCTGGAGTGTGATGGAATACTCGATGGCCATTAGAGAGTAAACATTGACTTAGCCAGTGACGCTCATATCGCAGAAATGAATCGAAAAAGTTGCATGCATGGTTAACATTGGCTGATTGTCCAGTGCCAAAACCAGGAATCCTGCTTTAATTGGGAACTCCAAAGTCTAATGATGACCATGAAACCATTGTCGATTGTCAGGAAGACCCATCTGGTTCCCTCATGTTATTAGTGAAGGAACTCTGCCACCCTTACCCAATCTGGCCTACAAATAACAGGAATCAGGAGACAGCTGACCTCCAAGCAAGCTGATCGGGCTCCCGAGAAGTTGCGCGCAGGTGATCGGGTCAGTGGGAAGCTGCGGGCGATATAGCCTTTGAACCATTGTATAACGGTCACGCGGGTTATAATTAAGTAATACGATGATTCTCCTGCTGTTTCTCACGACCTTGGCCCTGTCAGCCACAGAGGGAGAGTATTGGTGGGATCAACAATCCTCTGAAATTGGACCCCTTCACACAAATACATCCGTGTACATGTCCTACTTATATGTAGTACCGTCGAATTTGAGCAAGTGCTGGGTCTGTTCGCACATTCCCACGCTCGGAAGCGAGGGGGGGGGGATAGCCTTTGTTCCCTTTGTTGACCCCAGAAATGATAGAATGGATGTTGAATCAGAATGGAACCCAGGACGGGACAAGGAAAGTGACAGTTAAATCCCCATCAGGAACCACTATACAAGGTTCTTTCAATGTCAGTGACAGTGATGCTGTTCTGGGGTTGGGAGGCAGAGGGTGCACTCTATCAGCCTTTAAGAACCATTACCAGCCTCACTATAATAGATCAGACTCTCCACCACACTTTGTTATGAAAAATCAACAGAGAGGTTCTATCTGCCTGCTAAGAAATGATTCCATACCTGTTGGCCGCAGCTACTGTATTCAGCAGATTAACATTACCAGTAGCGCCTGGACTCGGGTAGAACAGGTCACAATCCACTGCCCCACAGACAATGTCTCCGTTAGTTTCTCCTCCGCCTATGTGAGCAGCATGACTGCTTACAATGGCACCTATTTTATCTGCAGAAACAATGTCTATCCTTAACTTCTGAGGGATGGTCGGGGTCATGTTATCGAGCATATGTGGTACCTGATAGTTCTAGAGAGGTTGAGGAAAGGATTGCGGAGACAATCCTGGTTAGGAGTGAAAGTAATAGGGTAATTGTTATGGGGGACTTTAACTTTACGAATATTGATTGGAATTGCTATGGTTCTAGCTCATTAGAGGGTTCAGTGTTTGTACAAAGCGTGCAGGAAGGTTTTTTAACTCAGTATGTAGATAGGCCAACTAGAGGTGAGGCTATATTGGATTTGGTGCTGGGAAATGAGCCAGACCAGGTGCTAGACTTGGAAGTTGGTGTGCACTTTGGTGATAGTGACCACAGTTCGGTTACGTTCACCTTAGTGATGGGTAGGGATAGGCATGAACCTCGGGTCAGTAGTTTTAGCTGGGGTAAGGGTAATTATGAGGCTATTAGGAGTGAATTAGGAAGCATAGATTGGACTAGGAGATTACAGGGACTGGAAACGTCCGAAATGTGGAGTTTTTTCAAGGAGCAGCTACTGCGAGTCCTTGATAGGTATGTCCCTGTCAGGCATGGAGGAATTGGTAGATCTAGGGAACCGTGGTGCACTAAAAGAGTTGAGTCGATGGTTAAAAAGAAAAAGGAGGCTTATGTTCGGATGAGATTGGAGGGCTCAGGTAGTGCACTAGAAAGCTTTAGATTGGCTAGGAGGGAGTTGAAGAGTGAGTTAAGAAGGGCTAAAAGAGGACATGAGAAGACTTTGGCTGATAGGATTAAGGAGAATCCTAAGGCGTTCTATAGGTATGTCAAGAACAGAAGGTTGGTCAGGGCAAGATTAGGGCCAGTTACAGACAGCAGAGGGAAGTTGTGTGTGGAACCGGAGGAGATTGGAGAAGCATTGAACCAATATTTCTCTTCGGTGTTCAAGCAGGGGGACATGAATATAGCTGAGGAGGACACTGGGTTGCAGGGGTGTAAAATAGACAGTATTACGGTTGATAAGGGGGATGTGCTGGATATTCTTGAGGGGTTGAAAATAGATAAGTCCCCTGGTCCGGATGGGATCTACCCTAGGATTCTCTGGGAGGCTAGAGAGGTGATTGCAGAGCCTCTGGCTCTGATCTTCAGGTCGTCATTGGTCTCTGGTGTAGTCCCGGAGGATTGGAGGATAGCGAATGTTGTCCCATTGTTTAAGAAGGGGAACAGAGACTTCCCCGGGAATTATAGACCGGTGAGTCTTACTTCTGTTGTGGGCAAGGTTTTAGAAAAAATTATTAGGGATAGGATTTATAGTTATTTGGAGTGTAATGAATTGATTAGAAATAGTCAGCATGGTTTTGTAGCGGGTAGGTCGTGCCTTACTAACCTTATTGAGTTTTTTGATAAGGTGACCAAAGAGGTGGATGGGGGTAAGGCAGTTGATGTGGTATATATGGATTTTAGTAAGGCGTTCGATAAGGTTCACCATGGTAGGCTTCTGCAGAAAATGCAGATGTATGGGATTGTGGGTAATCTAGGAAATTGGATCAGAAATTGGCTATCAGATAGGAGACAGAGGGTGGTGGTTGATGGTAAATATTCATCATGGAGTTCGGTTACGAGTGGTGTGCCTCAGGGATCTGTTTTGGGGCCACTGCTGTTTGTAATCTTTATTAATGATCTGGATGAGGGTATAGTTGGGTGGATTAGTAAGTTTGCTGATGACACCAAAGTTGGAGGTGTGGTAGATTGTGAGGAAGGGTGTCATAGTCTGCAGGGAGACTTAGATAGGATGCAGAGCTGGGCCGAGAGGTGGCGGATGGAATTTAATGCGGAGAAGTGTGAGGTAATTCACAACAGATGTGTCGAGTATAGGGCTAACGGGAGGACTTTGAATAGTGTGGATGAACAGAGGGATCTAGGTGTATGTGTACATAGATCCCTGAAAGTTGGGAATCAAGTAGATAAGGTTGTTAAGAAGGCGTACGGTGTCTTGGCGTTTATTGGTAGGGGGATTGAATTTAAGAGTCGCAGTGTCATGTTGCAACTGTACACTACTCTGGTGCGGCCGCACTTGGAGTACTGTGTGCAGTTCTGGTCCCCACATTACAGGAAGGATGTGGAGGCTTTGGAGAGGGTGCAGAGGAGGTTTACTAGGATGTTGCCTGGTATGGTGGGGAGGTCGTATGAGGAGAGACTGAGGGATTTGGGGTTGTTTTCGTTGGAAAGAAGGTGGCTAAGAGGGGATCTTATTGAAACATATAAGATGATTAGAGGTTTAGATAGGGTGGATAGTGATAGCCTTTTTCCTCGGATGGAGAAAGCTAGCACGAGGGGGCATGGCTTTAAATTAAGGGGGGGTAGCTACAGGACAGATGTCAGGGGTAGGTTCTTTACCCAGCGGGTGGTGAGGGATTGGAATGCCCTGCCTGCTGCAGTTGTAAATGCGCCTAGTTTGGGGGCGTTTAAGAGATCTGTGGATAGGTTTATGGACGAAAAGGGATTGGTATAGGCTAGTGGGTCATTGTTTTTGTAACTGGTCGGCGCAACATCGTGGGCCGAAGGGCCTGTTCTGCGCTGTAATGTTCTATGTTCTATGTACATGTGAGTCCAGAGCCACAGCAATGTGCTTGACTCTCAAATGCCATCCGAAATGGAGGGCAGTTAGGGATGGGCAATAAATGCTGGCCCTGATCCTGTAAATAAATTTAAAAAGTGAAGGCTGAAATGTAGTAAACTGATGTCAAATGTGGCTGCAATGAACCTAATGGACACATGACTTGCCAACATTAGAATCATAGAATCCCTACAGTACAGAAAGAGGCCATTTGGCCCATTGAGTCTGCACTAACTACAATCCCACCCAGGCCCTACCCCCCTATCCCTATATATTTACCCACTAATCCCACTAACCTATGCATCTCAAGACACTAAGGGCAATTTATTTTAGCATGGCCAATCAACCTAACCTGCACATCTTTGGATTTCAGATGGCATTAGTTTCTTAGATAAGTACAAAGCGAAAGGGCAAGAATCAGAGGGCTGCCAACAGAGGCACTAAGGAGATATGGAGGCCCATTTGTCTAGGTGCTGGGTTTACAGAGGAAGAATTGTAGGTTTTAATCTGGCCCTTGTAGCCAGTGAGGATTAGGGTGTGAGACTAGATGCTGCAAGTTGATTGAGCTATTAACTGATCAGTAATATGATTCATTCATCAACATCTTGCCATTTGTTTTGCTGTTCCATTCTCTCCAGGGTTAACATAGCTGATGTGTCAATGGCAATACGTAGAATTGTGACATTGGATCCTGCCGCACTGGCCTCTTTCTGTAAGTACTCTCACTGCTGTCTGAGTTGAAAGCATTCTTGTTTTCCCTTATTTAGTTGTTTGTACATTTTATGTGTCCATATCTACGTTGTCAACTCTTTGCCCATCAAACTCACTGCCTGTTGCCTGGAGGACAGTCAGACTCTCTGGCCGATTGCCTGTTGGAATCAAGCTTTTTTTTATATCTTTAATTGTTTATAATGTGATCTATCACTCAAATTAAAATTGAAGAATCTTAATCCTTCAAAAGAGAGAAGCTTGGATAACAAAATGTCCAATAGGAGAGTAAAAGAAAAATACTTTCACATACATGAAGGCACTTAGGCCTCATTGTTGAGTTGCCAGCTTCCTTCTGGTATCTGACTCATGTCTCAGTTCTTTTTGATTAGCTTAGACACAAAGGCCGGAATTTTCCAGCTCTTCCAGTCCCATCGATGTGAACAGAGATTTCAGTGCTTCGCCAGCCCTGATGTAGGCTGGAAACTTCCAGCCAAAGTGTCCAGAAGCTGTTTGAGAATCGAAGCTTTGTTTGCTCACTCTCGCTCCCCCTCGGGCACTGAGTTATTATAGCCCCAATCGTACACTGAATCACAGAGTAGAATCATAGAATCCCTGCAGAGCAGAAAGAGGCCATTCGACCCATCGAGCCTACACCAACAACAATCCTAGCCAGGTCCTATACCTGTAACCCCATGTATTTACCCTGTTAATTCCCCTGACACTAAGGGGCAATTTAGCATGGCCAGTCCACCCAAACTGCACATTTTTGGAGTGTGGGAGGAAACCCACGGGGAGAACGTGCAGACTCCACACAGAAAGACACCTGAGGCCGGAATTGAATGCTGGCCCTGTGCGGCAGCAGTGCTAACCATTGTGTCACCGTGCCGTCCCCACAGTGGCAGAGATTAGCTAACTGAGCACAATCAATCAATGCGAATCAAACCTGTCTGTCTTCCTTTTTTAAAGAATATATTTACATTAAGCAGTATCTGTAATGGTGGACTATTGTGTTTGATTGGTGGTATTTATACTGTTGTCTGTCTGTGTGCAGTGTATTTCACAGCTCTCATACTCTCACTAAGTCAGCAGATGCCAAGTGACAGGCTAAACAGATACCGTTTCCAAATTGCGACAAATGTCACCCTTTGGTAAGTTGCAGGCCATACCTTTCTATTGCAACAGGGCCCCAGTGGAATAATAGAAAGCAAAGGATTTTTACCCCAGATGTGCCGTCTGCTTTTCAATCAGTGAGTAGCACTGTTGCAAACCAGTAATTAACCTGCACCCATCAGTCGTTATGATGTGCTGTGCTTCACTTCAAGCCATACCAAGTCAGCACTTGTGAAAGAAGGAGAAGTGTAAGCGTGTGGAAATTAAATTGTAATTCCGGCTATGGCCAAATATTTAATTCACTTTGTTCTGCAAAATTAAGGATGCTCACTTCAAATAAAGCACCATGGGGCTGCTGTGAAACGACAGTTAAAAGCAGTTAAAAATTGCAGATGCTGGTGTGGAAATAAGTTACAACAACAAAGACCGGCAACTCTGTCAGCAAATATGGAAACAAGGTCTCATTGAGGTCAGTGGCTGCAATTCAGGAAAGAGACCAATCTAACCTTGTGTCAGTTTCCCAGCCTTGGCCACAGGATGAAATAAAGATAAGTTACCATGACAAATACCAAAAAACAAAATATGTTGACATGTTACGCTAATGAAGGAGATGGTTTTCTATTGGGTAAGAAAGGGCAAAAAGCAATAATACAATTGGTGGACTATTTATGCAAATGAATGTTGAGAAAGTTGCTCATTTGTCATTTGCTGTAATTAATAACTGTTAATTATCTGTGTGAATCCACAGAACACCATTGTGAAGTTCACTGTGTCTGTGCTCCTTGCTAGCAAGTAATAAAAGCTTAGAAGATTTGAGTGCTCACTGTGCATTGTCTAGTTAATCCTCAACAAGCGTGGAGTGCTTTTGTGAAGGGGTTATTCTCCTACCTCACTGAGCTTGTATCAAGAAGGGGAAAAAGTTACCAGCTAATTTAGCAAGAATGTTCTCATTCTTTTCATTTGGGAAATGCATGAAGGACAAACGTGAACAAGAACCTGATCTGTGGCTACATGCAGGTTGCAATATTACAGCCCCTGAGTGAAGCATTACACCTCTTGCACCTTTTGATATTGAAGGCTTCCTCCTCCTCTCGAGGGCAACTTTGGATCTCCGGCCTGTGTGCTGCATTGGACTGTTCCTAACCTTCCTAATCACTGATGGACCCCTTAACCCTTTGCAGCATTGACCTTCCTCCCAAATCGGAGGCAGACTCCCACTCTTAAACATAGCATTGGATCTCCTGAAGCATCAAATTGGCCTTCCTGCTGAACATCTAAAGGTGCTCTTTAGATGTGATTACGTTATAAATCTGGTGCAGTGGTTAGCACTGCTGCCTCACAGCACCAGGGACCCAGGTTCAATTCGGCCTCGGTTCACTACCTGTGCGGAGTTTGCATGTTCTCTCTGTGCCTGCGTGGGTTTCCTCTGGGTGTTCCGGTTTCCTCCCACAGTCCAAAGATGTGCTGGTTAGATTGATTGGCCATGCTAAATTGCCCCTAGTGTCAGGGGGACCAGTGGGGTAAATGAAGGTTACGGGGATAGGGCCTGGG
Organism: Carcharhinus amblyrhynchos; assembly: GCF_965287045.1. Classification (NCBI taxonomy): domain Eukaryota; kingdom Metazoa; phylum Chordata; class Chondrichthyes; order Carcharhiniformes; family Carcharhinidae; genus Carcharhinus; species Carcharhinus amblyrhynchos. Next base: position 20,698,450 of record NC_137334.1, on the reverse strand, counting down.
TGGGATTGTGGCCTCCTTCTGCATTATGAAACCTGTATTGATTGCTCAAGCTTCTTATCCTAAGTGCAATAGGAATTAACTGAGTGAGATCAGACTGGAGTCACTTGTATGTCAGGCTGGACAGAGATGGCAGGTCCTTCCCTGAGTATTTTGAACAATCCCTCAGATTTTTTCTGTTGTCAGAAAACAAGTGACCATGTATCATATCTCGCAAGGTTAGGACGAACTGCTAACCTCCCGGTTGTTAATCTAGAACCTTAATCACTTGCCCACGCAGCTGAGTATCATGACTCCCTGAATATTGTTTCTTAAAGTTTATTTATTAGTCTCACAAGTAGGCTTACATTAACACTGCAATGAAGTTATTGTGAAAATCCCCTAGTCGCCACAATCCGGTGCCTGTTCAGGTACACTAAGGGACAATTTAGCATGGCTAACACACTCATCAGCATGTTTTTCGGACTTTGGGGGGAAACCGGAGCGCCCAGAGGAAACCCACGCAGACACAGGGAGAATATGCAAACTTCATACAGCTGAGTGCTATTCAGTGTCTCGTCCCAGCTGCGGTGATGCTGTATTTCACTGTAGAGCCTGTGACTGAATGAATCTCTCTCTCACTCTCTCTGTGCCCAGGCCTTCTGGATCGGAATTTCAGATTCTGCACCCATGGATCGTAGTGAACCTGGTAGTGACCGTCTTGGTGGGACTAGCCTGGATCTTCCTGTCATATCATCCAACGCTCGACTACACGGAAGGTACGTGAGCAAAGATTATGGTTCAGGGTGACTGATAATCAGGTGAACGGTCAAAGCTCATAGTGCGAATCATCACCTTCCAGGGACCCCGGTTCAATTCCTGGCTTGGGTCACTGTCTGTGTGAAGTCTGCACGTTCTCTCTGTGTCTGCGTGGGATTCCTCCAATTTCCTCCCACAGTCCAAAGATGTGTGGGTTAGGTGGATTGGTCATGGTAAATTATCCCTTAGTGTCAGCGGATTAACAGGGTAAATATGTGGGGTTACGGGGGTAGGACCTGTGTGGGATTGTTGTTCATGCAGACCCGATGGGCTGAATGGCCTCCTGCACCATAAGGATTCTATGTAAATTAGCAAGTGGTGAATTGATGATTCTTGGGTTTAAATGTGGAAAGGAGGGAAGATGTTCATTTGTTTTTCCGAAGTTAGGAAAGGCACAACTAAGAACAGGAAAAAAGTGATACAAATTTAGGGAATCTGGAGGGGGAAAAAAAGCCAAGATGCTGGAAATACCCACCTACACCTTACAGGAAAAGAAAAGGCGAGTTGTGACCTTTCCACTGTGCTGTCACATCTCTGTATGGATGTTGATGGACTTGCTATGTATTCAGGTTTCTGTCACAGTACTGGATAGATACATCTAGGCCAAGTATAGGCTTGTATTCTGAAGGTAAAATAACATTGTAAACTGTTCCCATTAGTGGAAGGATTGAAAAAGGGTACAGATTTATGGTAATGGGCAAAGAAGCAAGGAGAAACCTTTTGACCCAGCAAGTGGTTAGAATCATAGAATCCCTATAATGCAGAAGTGGCCATTCAGCCCATTGAGTCTGCACTGAACCTCCAACAGAGCATCTTACCCAGGCCCTAACTCTGTACCCCACTAATCCCCCCAACTGATGCTTCTTGGGACACTAAGAAGCAATTCAGCATGGTCAATCCACCTCACCTGCACATCTTTGGATTGAGGGAGGAAACCAGAGCGTCCGGAGGAAACCCATACAGACACAGTGAGAACGTGCAAACTACACAAAGACAGTCATCCAAGGCTGAAATTGAACCCAGGTCCCCACCACCTAGAAGCAACAGTGCTACCCTGCTGTCCTTTAGGATCTGGAATGCACTGCCTGAGTCTGGTGGAGGCAAGTCCACTCAACGTATAAGGATTATTGTCTGAAAAGAAATAATGTGCAGGGTTACAGGGAGAAAGGAGGGGAGTGGCACTAGTTCCATTACTCATTCTGAAAGTTGGCGTAGATATGATGGGCTGAATGGCCTCCTGTGCTGTAATGATTCTGTAAAGGTGTGTTAGTTTCTCTACCTGTCTACCATGAGTGTAGGCTATGTTTGGCCTGTTCTGTGAAAGGCCCATTAGGCTGGAGTCAGAATATTCATGCTCATTATATTTTTGGTGGCACACTGGACCAAAGGAACCTCTCAGAACATTCCCACAACATTACTTAATCATTGTCAGCAGATTACACATGGTCCATGAGTAGCAAAACCCTATCCCGGTTCTGGGAGGGTAGGGAGAGAAAGGATTGAAAGATTGAGCACTGATAATCCAGTCGACCATAGTGAGAGTGGATTCCTCATCTGGGGAAAGGTAAGACATATCAGAGGTGTCCTTGTGGAAGGTAGCATCATCAGAACTGATGTGACAGAGACAGAAAGAGTGGGAGAAAAAAATAAAAATAATGACAACAAAAGTCCATTCTAAAAATCACATTACCTTCAACTAACAAAGACGGGCAGGTTTAGGTGGATTGGCCATGCTAAATTGCCCCTTTGTGACCAAAGATATGCAGGTTAGATTGATTAGCCATGCTAAATTGCCCCTTAGTGTCTAAAGATGTGTACGTTAGATGGATTGGCCATGCTAAATTGCCTTTTAGTGTCCAAAGATTTGCAGATTATGTGGATTGTCCATGCTAAATTGCCCCTTAGTGTCCAAAGGTGTGTAGGTTAGGTGGATTGGCCATGCTAATTTGCCCCTTAGTGTCCAAAGATGTGTAGGTTAGATGGATTAGGCATTGTAAATCCACTGGGCATATGGGGCTGGGCCTGGGTAAGATGCTTTTGCGGACAGTCGGTGCAGACTCATTCGGTTGAATGGCCGCCTTCTACACTGTAGGGATTCTATGGTACTTAATGTTTCCTTAAAAATGTCCTACAAAAATATTATAACATGAAGTTTGGAGCTTTCTTTGCCTCCATCAAATATCTGTTCAATGTTTGCTATAATTAGTGAAGAGAGGTAAATATAGCCTGTAGTGCCAGGTTATCATCCGGCTGATATCTGTTTTGATGAGGCGAGTCTTTGTTACTGGAGGCTCATTGTGAGCTACTCACGTTGCATTAATGTTCTCACTTCCCTTTGCAGAATCGGAGTTTGGATCACACACCAATGATGTCGCTGAATCTGATGAAAAATTCAAAGCACAGGCATAGACTTGTGTTTGGAACATTTAGATTTGAATGGCCTGGCTACAGGATACCTTGGGTTCCTTCTGTGTTGCTGTGTGAGACAGAATTATAGGGTGCAGATGTCCAGTCTTGTATTTCACCCCAAAAACAATCTCCAAACGTGTTGGGCAGAATCATAGAATCCTTACAGTGCTAGAAGAGGCCATTTGGCCCATCAAGTCTGCACCAACAACAATCCCACCCAGGCCCTATTCCCATAACCCCACACATATACCCCGCTAATCCCTTTAAACTACATATCCTGGACACTAAGGGTCAATTTAGCATGGTCAGTGCACGTAACCTGCACATATTTGGACTGTGGGAGGAAACCGGAGCACCCAGCTGAAACCCATGCAAACATGGGGAGAACGTGCAAACTCCACTCAGACAGTAACCCAAGCTAGGAATCGAACCCAGGTCCCTGGCACTGTGAGGCAACAGTGCTAAATCACTAGAAGTTGAAAGCAAATCCACGTCAAACATTATAGCTCTCTGTTTTCCAATACGAGAAGCTTTTCAACATTGCCTGTATCATCTGCCTGATTCCAGTGAGTAAAACGTTCATTTTATGTTAAAACATTGAGGCTGACGACTAATGCAGATACAGTATTTTGCTACAACTTCAGGAGCGGTTGACTCATACTCCATGTTTATGTAAAATCAGGACGTTTGGGGCGACAAAAATGAGGTCATCTTATACGCTGGCTCACTTTATACACTATGATCTACAGTAATATTATTGTACTGGGTGTCGAGTAGAGCTTCACACTGTTACTAGTATCTGGCACCCGGTCCAGAGGCAGCTCTGGGTGGAAAACTGCTTTGCCAGTGTCATTCCAATCTCTTCCAGATCAGTGCTACCACTCAAAACTGCCCTGATTCAGCAATATTTCCCATCAACTTTGTCATCTTGGAGAAGGTATCAGAATGGCTGGTGGAGAATATGCTAAAAATATCACGTTGATACATTAAGGGATGCCGTTCTGAGATTGGAATGAAGGTCATTATTAGGACAGTTTAACCCATGTCGTCCCTGCACTGTGAGTGTTTGATGGGGACAGTGTAGAGGGAGTTTCACTCTGTATCTAACCCCATGTTGTACGTGTCCTAGGGGTGTTTCATGGGGGAGAGTGTAGAGGAAACTTTACTCTGTAACTAACTGTGTGCTATACCTGTCCTGGGAGTGTTTGATGGGGAAAGTGTAGAGGGAGCTTTACTCTGTATCTAACCCCGTGCTGTACTTGTCCTGGGAGTGTTTGATGGGGGACAGTGTAGAGGGAGATTTACCCTGTATCTAACACCCGTGCTGTACCTAATCTGGGACTGTTTGCCAGCAAAGTTATCAGAAGATACAGAGCCCAGTGCTGAGTGCTAATTTAAGGAGCCTGCCGACTTAAGTGTGTTATGGCGGCTTCCTAATAGAGAAAGGGGAAATGATGTGAGACTCAGTATAGGAGAGAGAAGCAGCAAACTGCCATCCCCCATATCAAGTGCATCTGCTGGAGTTGTTCACAGAGCAATGGTGATTGTTACAAGGGAACAACCCACATGTTGGATCACGGAGGTGTGAAAGTTCCACTGTCCTGAGGGAGATATCTGGATAGGCAGGAGGACGCGTCAGGTTGCAATGCAGTATATCCCTTATAGCGAATGTCCAGTAGAAATCACTCAATGCTTCAGGACACACACAGCGTATGAGCCTTATTCATTTCATGTACCTGAATCATCTATTTTGAGTAGATGATGAATTCTGCTTTGGAGAAGCAATATTCATCTTACTGTCTTGCCCACAACCATTAAACCACTGGGGCCATGTCCCCATTCAATTCCACATACCTCAGATTACTGAAATCAACAGAGCTCGTAGTTCTGATTTAGAATTTATCCTCCAGTGTTAGGAACAGTCCTTCCAAACCACCATGTTCTTGCAGGAAAAAAAGCACAAGTAGGACTTGTGCGATGTGGCAGAATAGTCTGAGAATCCGATTTAGTCCACAAATTTCTCTTCAGTTTCTTATTAAAAAGTGACAGCTGTGACTCTGCCCTTGGTATGTTTGCCTCTGAGTAAGAAAGTGGTGGATTCGAGATCCACCCCAGAACGTGGAGTCCAAAATTTAAGCCACGGGATCCCTCCACTGTGCCTTGGTGCAGTACTAGGAGAGCACTGAACTGTCAGACGTGCCTCTTTTTTAAAATAGACGTGAAACAGCCCTCTCATGAAAGATCCTGTGGCACTGTGAAGGGATTTCGCAACACTGCAGAAAGAAGATCAGTGCGTTCTCTGGGTGTCTTGGACAATATTTCTGCCCTGACTGGCATCACTGAAACATCTTGTTGATGTTTGTGGGATCGTGCTGTGCATCAGCCGGCTGCTGTGTTTCATACACTACAACAGTGACTTCACTTCAGAAGTGCCCCATTAGCTGTAAAGCCCTGTGACTCCCTGAGATTAGGAATGCAAATTCTGGGGGGGTTTCCAAACTTTGTTTGAAATATGCACTGTACAATCCTGATAAAACTAAATAACAGAATTAAAATATGAGCCCTTGTGATTTCTTACGCTTCAAATGACTACTGTGACTTTCTCCAACGTTCTCCTCCTTGTTCTGAACAGGAGACTTCTGCCAATGTTCCGTTCTGGGTGTTTTAGTCACCTGGTACCATGTCTAAGAGGTCACTGCATCAGTATGGCAGGACAGTAAGTGACTGCAAGCACAGTCTGATCTTCATCCTGTCATCTGAAGACCATGTGGATTATAAACAAAGAACAACCCAGCACGGGAAACAGGCCCTTTGGCCCAACGAGCCCGCGCCGCCGCATCACCCTACACCTATTCTACCCTGCATGTCTACAAATGGAACCCTACTCAGTCAGATTCAGGGAAGAAATAGTGTCAATTTGGTAAAAACCAATTAGCCTAAGAGCACATCTTTGGGGTGTGGGAGGAAACCGGAGCGCTCGGAGGAAACCCACGCAACCACAGGGAGAATGCGCAAACTCCCACAGACACAGGCCCAAATCCATGTGTCTGCACAGCCAGCAGTGCTAGTCACTGAGCTGTTGCGGCGCCCGTCTACCGGTCCAGGATCAAGCACACACACCGACATGAAGTACTAGGCCACTCCTGGAACTTCCAAGAGCAGCCCACGCACGACCCGCCGTGTGCATGCCCCTCGTTTGACACGAGGTGGACCTCCACCTGTGGAATAAAGACAAAAATATTAATCTTACAGCCTGCCTTTCCGGTGTCTCCCAAGGTTTAACCCTATTTAATAGCCCCTACCATATCCCTCCATTCTCGTTTCACTCATGTGCCTATCTAACTGCATCTTAAACGAGTCCAACGTTCCTGCCTCCACCACCCTACTCGGTAGCGCGTTCCAGACCCCCACAACTCTCTGCGTAAAGAACCTTCTTCTCGCCTCCAAATTATACCTCTCCCCCCTCACCCTTAAATGATGACCTCTCGTGTTCGTACCCAGTCTAGGGAGCAGTCTCTCACTATTAACTCTATCTATTCCCTTCAGTATCTTATATACTTCTATCATGTCCCCTCTCAATCTCTGTCTTTCCAAGGAGAATAGTCCCAGTTTCTTCAACCTCTCCTCGTAACCCAGTCCCCCCATGCCAGGCAACATCCTGGTAAACCTCCTCCGCACCCTTTCCAGAGACTCCACGTCCTTCTGAAAGGACGTTATCTGAAAAGGATCACCAGTAAAAAGCCTCGTTCATCATTTCATAGAATGTACAGTGCAGAAGGAGGCCGTTTGGCCCATCAAATCTGCACCGATCACAATCCAACCCAGACCCTATCCCCATAACTCCACGTATTTGCCCTGCTAATTTCCCCCACACTAAGGGTCAATTTAGCATGGCCAATCAACCTAACCAGCACATCTTTGGACTGTGAGAGGGTGGCAGAGTGGCTCAGTGGTAAGCACTCACAGCACCAGGGACCCAGATTTGATTCTTGGCCTTGGGTCACTGTCTATGTGGAGTTTCCTCCGGGTTCTCTGGTTTCCTCCCACAGTTCAGGAAATTAGCAGTGTAAATATTGGAGTTACGGGAATAGGGCCTGGGTGGGATTGTGGTTGGTGCAGCCTCGATGGGCTGATTGGTCCCTTTCTGCACTGTAGGAATTCCATGAAACTAGAGCACCCAGAGAAACCCATTCAGACATGGTGAGAACATGCAAACTCCACACAGAGAATGACTCATGTTGGGAATCGAACCCAGGCACTGGTGCTGTGAGGCAGCAGTGCTAACGACTGTGCCACCTTCAGTACAGAAGAGTGAGGGTGAATTGATTCAAGTATATAAGATCCTGAACGGTCCTGACAAGGTAGATATTGGAAGGGATGTTTCCTCTTGTGGGGGAGTCCAGAACTAGGGGACACGTTTAAAATTAGGTGTCAGGACAGAGATGAGGAGAATTTCTTTTCTCAGAGGGTTGTGCAACTTTGGAACTCTCTACCTCAGAAGGAGGCGGGGGGGTGGCGTCATTGAATATATTTAAGGCAGAAGTAGATAGGTTCTTGTTAGGCAAGGAATTAAAGGTTAGCGAGAGTAGATGGGAATGTCGAACTTGAAACACAAAAAGATCAGCTGTGATCGCACTGAACAGTACAGAAGACTAAAGGGGCCAAATCCTGCACCTGTTTTGTATGTTCAGTTTTTTTATTCATTCAGAAGATATGGGCATCACTGGGAAAACTAACATTAATTGCCTATCCCTAATTATCCTTCAAGAGATGGTGATGAATCCACCTGAGTGATTTGCTTGGCCATTTCAGAGGGCAGTTGACCATGCTGTATTGGGTCAGGAGTCACAAAACAAGGATGAGATTTTCCTTCCTTAAAAGGATCTTATTGATCCTAATAGGTTTTTTTTTTACAATGATCCAGAAGGTTTTTTTTAAACAACAATCCAGTAGTTTCATGGTCACCATTACTGAGGCTAGCTTTTATATTCCAGATATTATTTAATGAATTGAATTTAAATTCTCCAGCTGCCATGGTGGGATGTGACCTCATGCCAGTCGAGTAACATAACCACTACTCTACTCATACCCTGATGCTGACACTAATGATGCATGCCACGATTGCACTGCCATCTCTGTGTCTGTTATATACTTAAGTGGTTGCATGATTGCTTTAAAAACAGGTCACATGACTTCATCATGACATCATTGGGGTGTTTCACTGGCTACTGGCTTCTGTCTTTCATTTTTCCATTCTGTGCAGAGAACACCTCGTTCAATAAAGCTGTTATGTGTCACTCTGACTCTATGTGTAGAAACCAAATCTTTTTCTTTTTGTGTTAAACGCACAACCCCTAACATTGTTAGGACATTACAGCATCATAGACCTTTGTGTTGGTGGCTTGGTTACATGTGAAACATCAGGTCTGACAAGGGACACAGAAGAAAGGCCAAAATAACCTGACTCAGGGAATCACATTTTAAACAGAATAATCAAAGAATAGTTATAGCACAGAAAGTAGCCATTCAACCCATTGTGCTTGTGCTGGCTCTCCTCAGGAACAATTCATATACTGACACTTCCCTCCCTCTCCACGTTTGTCTGTACATTCCTCCTTTGCAAATATTTAAAAAATGTAGAAATAAGGAGGAAGCCACTCTGCCCACCAGCCAAACAATGAGCCTGATCCTTTTTTCTTGCACTTGGCCCATAGTCCTGGAGGTTACAGGACTTCAGATGCCTCTTCAGATGCATTTTAAATGAATTGAGAGTTTCTGCCTGTGGTGCCCTTTCAAACAGCAAGTTCCAGATGTTTACAACTCTCTGGAAAAAACTTTTCCTCACCTCCCTACCAATCTTCCTGATTAGAGACAATCTGCATGGCTTTGTGAGTGGAAAATCATGTCTCACAATTGGATGAGGGCAGTGCAGTTGATGTTGCCTACATGGACTTTAACAAGATTTTTGACAAGGTAATGCAATGGTCGGTTGTTGCATAAGGTTAAATCTCGTGGGATTCAGAGTGAGGTAGCTAAATGGACACAAAATTGGCTTGATGACAGAAGCCATAGGGTAGTTGTAGAGGATTGCTTTTCAAACTGGAGGCCTGTGACTAGCAATGTGTCTCAGGGATTGCTGCTGGATCCACTGTTTTTGTCATTTATATTAACGATTTGGATGAGAATATAGGAAGCATGGTTAGTAAGTTTGCAGATGATACCAAGATTGGTGGCATAGTGGACAGTGAAGAAGGTTATCTCAGATTGCAACAGGATCTTGATCAATTGGGCCAGTGGGCTGATGAATAGCAAATCGAGTTTAATTTGGATAAATGCAAAGTGATGCATTTTGATAGATTGAACCAGGGCAGGGCTTACTTAGTTAGTGGTAGGACACTGGGGAGAGTCATAGAACAAAGAGATCTTCGGGTACAGGTTCATAGCTCCTTGAAAGTGGAGTCTCAGGTGGACAGAATGGTGAAGAAGGCATTCAGTATGCTTAGTTTCATTGGTCAGAACTTTGAATACAGGAGTTGAGACGTCTTGTTGAAGTTGTACAAGACATTGGTAAGGCCACACTTGGGACACTGTGTACAGTCCTGGTCACCCTATTATAGAAAGGGTATTATTATAGAAAAAGTGCAGGAGAGATTTACTGGGATGCTACCGGGACTTGATGGTTTGCATTATAAGACAAGGCTGGATAGACAAGGACTTTTTTCTCTGTAGCAGAGGAGGCTGAGGGGTGGATCTTATAGAGGTCTATAAAATAATGAGGGGCACAGATCAGCTAGATAGTCAATATCTTTTCCCAAAGGTAGGGGAGTCTAGAACTAGAGGGCATAGGTTTATGATGAGAGGGGAAAGATACAGAAGTGTCCAGAGGGGCAATTTTTTCACAAAGGGTGGTTCTGGAACAAGCTGCCATAGGTAGTAGTAGAGGCAGGTACAATTTTATCTTTTAAAAAGCATTTAGACAGTTACATGGGTAAAATGGATACAGAGCGATATGGGCCAAATGCGGGCAATTGGGACTAGTTTTGGGGGTTAAAAAAAGGTGGCATGGACAAGTTGGGCTGAAGGGCCTGTTTCCATGCTGTAAACCTCTATGACTTCTGCTGAGGGAAACTGGTCTTTCATAGAATCTCTACATTGAGCCTGCACTGACAACATTCCCACCCAGGCCCCAGCCCATGTATTTACCCTGCTAATTCCCCCTATCACTAAGGGGCAATTTACCATGGCCAGTCAACTTGCACATCTTTGGGCTTTCCCATCCACTCTATCCAGACCCATCATAACCTTGTAAAGGTCAAGCCACCAGAGTCCCAGATGACCATAGGCTGCTACCCCCTTTGAGGGGGAGAACTGACTTGTGGTGATTTAACCTGAGGGTCACCACACCTCAGGTGAGGGTCATGGTTGAGAAGGTGAGGCCTTCATGTATAACCTCAGCCAGTATGGGAATTGAACCTGTGCTATTGGCATCGCGCTTCATCACAAACCAGCTGTCCAGCCAACTGAACTAAACCGAATGATGCAGCGTGTCCTTTTTTCAAAAACGTATAATGACACAGACATATGAACCAAATCCAGAACAAGAGAGTTTGCATCAGAACTGGGCCGTGCAGGAATGAAATCAGGAAATACCTAGCTAGGAAAGAACAGAGGGATTCTGGAACTCAACGCCAATTGCACCCTCCAAGACTGTGATCGAATGGATTTGACTGAGTGGTGAATCAAGATCAAGGGGCTGAATATCTTACGCCTATTCCTCATTTCCGGAAGTAGTGATTCTGTCTCCACAGATGCTGTCAGATCTGCTGAGATTTTCCAACATTTTCTGTTTTTGTTTTAGACGCTTTGACCAGTTTACACTATAATGTGAAGATGCCTGTGTTGGACTGGGATGGGCATGGTAATAGGTCTCACAACACCAGATTAAAGTTCAACAGGTTTATTTGGAATCAAGTAATGAAGGAGTAGCGCTCTGAAAGCTCATGATTCCAAATAAACCTGTTGGACTTTAACCTAGTGTTGTGAGACTTCTTAGAGTTTATACTAAAACTCATTTACCCAGGTGCTCTTATTCATCTGATGAATGAAGGACAAGAGTTGTTTCATGGTTTCACCCAATTTTATTAACAAATCCTTATAATTATAAACTCGATTTGAAAACCGCTGTCAATTCCCATAAAAGCTATACATTACATTGTCTGAGATTTCCAATATGATCCTTGTCTATTAATTGACCGAGCTGCCCAACCCACTTTGCTGAACTCTGTTGGCTCTTGAACTGAGGACTTTCGTGAAGGTTGGTCTCGAACATCCTCTTTCGTCATCATTGGGTCTCCGCCTAGTCTTTGCTGTGGATCAAATCTTGGCTGGAAGTCAAGTCAAGCTTTCGCTTGGGGGTAGCCTCTAGTGGTCCTTCTGGAAGAATCTCTAGCTTTCAGCCAATTAGGTCACTGGGTGAGGGTCAAAGCATCCCCCCCATCATCTTATAAACCTCTATTAAGTCACCTCTCATCCTCTTCCGCTCCAAAGAGAAAAGCCCCAGCTCCCTCAACCTTTCTTCATAAGACCTACCCTCCAAACCAGGCAGCATCCTGGTAAATCTCCTCTGCACTCTCTCCAATGCTTCCACATCCTTCTTATAATGAGGTGACCAGAACTGAACACAATATTCCAAATGTGGTCTCACCAACTTTCAGTATAGTTGCAGCATAACCCCACAGCTCTTAAACTCAAACCCCCTGTTAATAAACACTAACACACTATAAGCCTTCTTTACAACTCTATCCACTTGAGTGGTAACCTTCAGAGATAGGTTAAAGCAATGTGTATTGTCTCCAGACAGGACAGTAAGTGAAATGTTGCAAGTCCAGGCAAGTCATGGGGGTTACAGATAGTGTGACATGAACACAAGATCCTGGTTGAGGCCGTCCTCATGTGTGCGGAACTTGGCTATCAGTTTCTGCTCAGTAACTTTGCGTTGTTGTATGTCGTGAAGGCCACCTTGGAGAACGTTTACCAAAGATCAGAGGCCGAATGCCCATGACCACTGAAGTGTTCGCCAACAGGAAGGGAACACTCTTGCCTGGTGATTGTTGAGCAGTGTTCATTCATCCGTTGTCGTAGTGTCTGCATGGTCTCCCCAATGTACCATACCTCGGGACATCCTTTCCTACAGCGTATCAGGTAGATAGCGTTGGCCGAGTTGCAAGAGTATGTGCCATGTACCTGGTGGATAGCGTCCGTGTTGATGATCCGGCATGTCTTGCAGAGGTTGTTGTGGCAGGGTTGTGTGGTGTTGTGGTCACCGTTCTCCTGAAGGCTGGGTAGTTTGCTGCAGACAATGGTCTGTTTAAGGTTGTGCGGTTGTTTGAAGGCAAGAAGTGGGGGTGTGGGGATGGTCTTGGTGAGATGTTCGTCTTCATCAATGACATGTTGAAGACTCCAGAGAAGATGTCGTAGCTTTTCCACTCTGGGGAAGTACTGGACGATGAAGGGTACTCTGTCCACCGTGTCCTGTGTTTGTCTTCTGAGGAGATTGGTGCAGTTTTTCGCTGTGGTGTGTTGGAACTGTCAATTGATGAGCCGAGCGCCATATCCTGTTCTTATGAGGGCATCTTTCAGCATCTGGAGGTATCCGTTGCGATCCTCCTCATCTGAGCAAATCCTGTGTATACGGAGGGCTTGTCTGTAGGGAATGGCTTCTTTAACATGTTCAGGGTGGAAGCTGGAGAAGTGGAGCATTGTGAGGTTATATGTGAGCTTTCAGTACCGTGAGGTGCTGAGGTAACCATCCTTAATGGAGATGCGTGTGTCCAAGAATGCAACCGATTCTGGAGAGTAGTCCATGGTGAGTCTGGTGGTGGGATGGAACTTGTTGATGTCATCATATAGTTGTTTCAGTGTTCACCACGAGTCCAAAGGAAGAAGATGTCATTGATGTATCTAGTGTATAGTAAACACCACAAGCTAGTGGTGTTTACTATCAAATAAACCTGTTGGACTTTAACCTGGTGTTATGAGACTTCCTACTGTGTTTACTCCAGTCTAACATCGGCATCGCCACATCAAGAGTGGGAATGCCAGAGATACTGACCTTGTTTGGTCAGGGCTGAGCACCTCTGGCTCCATTTTCTAGGACAAGTACAGGCTTGCCCTTGCTCACCTCCAACCTGTATCTGTGTCTTAATCTTGGCCTGTCCAAATTTCCAACAGGTCTGACTGCAGAGGCTGATGACCACTGTTTAGATTGTCCAGTTCTGTGTCAGGTCTAGTCACTCAGCCCATTGACCATTTGACCATAAAGAAATATATTCCCCACTATGAGCCCAACAAGAAAATTTATCGGGAAAAGAAAATTAAATCTGGAGAGGAGCCACTGCCACTGGTTGGATGATATTAGAGGTAAAGACTGTCCGCTGGACACATCCTAGGGATGAGGGATGTTCACGAAGGACAGGTGCATGCTGAAATATATAAGGATTTCCGAATCAGACGTGGTGCTTTCACCCACCCCAAGGCCTTGGTGGACTTACTTGTATCTGTATTAGCATTCTATTCCTCAAGCCCACTTTGCCTACCAGCAACACTTAATAACTCACCAATTTTCACCAATGGGCTGGTTGCTGAGAGACTGGGAATGGGAAATTGAGAGACTGGGATGGAGTCATGGGCAGACATATGATTGGAAAACTGAGAAACTGGGATTGGGACATTGAAAGAAGGGGATTGGGACATGGGGAGGCCTGAGATTGAGAGTGTGGGAAATGTGATTGGTACATGAACGGACCCAGGATTGGGACACAGAGACTGGGTTTGGGACAAAGAGAATTAGGGATACTGAGACTCCCAGGCTTGGGATAATGAGAAATTGGAATTGAGACAAAGAGACTGGGATTGGAAATGGGCGGTTGCCATGGGGATGGGCTCTGGGTGGTTGCCCTTGGGTTGGACTCTGGCCGGTTGCCATGGAGATGGGCTCTAAATAATTGCCATGGGGATGAGCACTGGGCGGTTGCTATGGGGATGGGCTCTGGGCGGTTGCCTTGGGCATGGGTCTGGATGGTTGCCACAGGGACTGGCTTGAGCGGTTGCCATGGGATGGGCTCTGGGCGGTTGCCATGGGATGGGCTCTGGGCGGTTGCCATGGGGTTGGGCTGGCTCTGGGCAGCTGCCATGGGGATGGGCCCTGGGTGGTTGCCATGGGGACGGGTTCTGGGCGGTTGCCATGGGGTTGGGCTGGCTCTGGGGCGGTCGCCATGGGGACGGGCGAGCCCTGAGCGGTTGCCAAGGGGACGGGCGGGTTCTAGGTAGTTGCCATGGGGCGGATGAGCCCTGGGAGGTTGCTATGGAGACGGGCTCTGGGCGGGGCATTGTCCAGTGGGAAGGAGAGCAGATCAAGCCCGGCACCGGAATCGGGCTCCGGATCCAGGCGGGATCATGTTGGACTTTGCCATTTTCGCCATCAGCTTCGTGCTGTTCCTGATCGGGGCCGTGCTCTACCTTTACCCGGTAAGGAGGCGCCTGGGCCCGGCCTAGGCCCCGCACCCAGCCTCGGCCTTTCCCGCCGCCCAGGCGCGGGAATGGGAGCCCGACCTGGGGAAAGCAGCAGGAAGGTCCACCCCTCTCCAACAACCTCCCCCGACAGTCCCGCTACTCCTCCCCCATTCCCCACTCCCTCTCTCTCATTCCCAATAACTTCCTAGCCCCAACACCAATGTTCCCGAGCCCTCCATTCCCAATACCCCTCTCCCCGCCCTCCATTCCCAGTGCCCCTCTCCCCGCCCTCCATTCCCAATACCCCTCTCCCCGCCCTCCATTCCCAGTACCCCTCTCCCCGCCCTCCATTCCCAGTACCCCTCTCCCCGCCCTCCATTCCCAGTACCCCTCTCCCCGCCCTCCATTCCCAGTACCCCTCTCCCCGCCCTCCATTCCCAGTGCCCCTCTCCCCGCCCTCCATTCCCAGTGCCCCTCTCCCCGCCCTCCATTCCCAGTGCCCCTCTCCCCGCCCTCCATTCCCAGTGCCCCTCTCCCCGCCCTCCATTCCCAGTGCCCCTCTCCCCGCCCTCCATTCCCAGTGCCCCTCTCCCCGCCCTCCATTCCCAGTGCCCCTCTCCCCGCCCTCCATTCCCAGTGCCCCTCTCCCCGCCCTCCATTCCCAGTGCCCCTCTCCCCGCCCTCCATTCCCAGTGCCCCTCTCCCCGCCCTCCATTCCCAGTGCCCCTCTCCCCGCCCTCCATTCCCAGTGCCCCTCTCCCCGCCCTCCATTCCCAGTGCCCCTCTCCCCGCCCTCCATTCCCAGTGCCCCTCTCCCCGCCCTCCATTCCCAGTGCCCCTCTCCCCGCCCTCCATTCCCAGTGCCCCTCTCCCCGCCCTCCATTCCCAGTGCCCCTCTCCCCGCCCTCCATTCCCAGTGCCCCTCTCCCCGCCCTCCATTCCCAGTGCCCCTCTCCCCGCCCTCCATTCCCAGTGCCCCTCTCCCCGCCCTCCATTCCCAGTGCCCCTCTCCCCGCCCTCCATTCCCAGTGCCCCTCTCCCCGCCCTCCATTCCCAGTGCCCCTCTCCCCGCCCTCCATTCCCAGTGCCCCTCTCCCCGCCCTCCATTCCCAGTGCCCCTCTCCCCGCCCTCCATTCCCAGTGCCCCTCTCCCCGCCCTCCATTCCCAGTGCCCCTCTCCCCGCCCTCCATTCCCAGTGCCCCTCTCCCCGCCCTCCATTCCCAGTGCCCCTCTCCCCGCCCTCCATTCCCAGTGCCCCTCTCCCCGCCCTCCATTCCCAGTGCCCCTCTCCCCGCCCTCCATTCCCAGTGCCCCTCTCCCCGCCCTCCATTCCCAGTGCCCCTCTCCCCGCCCTCCATTCCCAGTGCCCCTCTCCCCGCCCTCCATTCCCAGTGCCCCTCTCCCCGCCCTCCATTCCCAGTGCCCCTCTCCCCGCCCTCCATTCCCAGTGCCCCTCTCCCCGCCCTCCATTCCCAGTGCCCCTCTCCCCGCCCTCCATTCCCAGTGCCCCTCTCCCCGCCCTCCATTCCCAGTGCCCCTCTCCCCGCCCTCCATTCCCAGTGCCCCTCTCCCCGCCCTCCATTCCCAGTGCCCCTCTCCCCGCCCTCCATTCCCAGTGCCCCTCTCCCCGCCCTCCATTCCCAGTGCCCCTCTCCCCGCCCTCCATTCCCAGTGCCCCTCTCCCCGAGCTCACCATTCATTGCCGTGATTGAAAATTTTACGTTTGTAATTTTGTCCTTCGCTCTAATCATCCTGTCACCCATCAGCCCGTCGCCTCCTGAGTGGTTTCAGTTGTTGATAAAACTGTCGACCGTGTGTTGGCAGCTGCGGGTGACAAAGTTTGGTGTTAATTTGTCTGCAGTGAGTCCAGCCCAATGTAAAGCTCGCTGGTCTGCACTAAGGCCATCTCAGCCAGGATTCTAATTATTAACCCTTCATCACCATCTCCCAGTTACCTGGATTGTTGGAGAATCCCATCTGGTTCACTAATGTCCCTTCAGGGAAGGAAATCTGCCGTCCTTCCTAGGCCTGGCCTACATATGACTCCAGAGCCAAGCAATGTGATTGACTCTCGACGGCCTTCAGGCAACTAGGGATGGGCAATAAATGCTGGCCAGCCAGCAATGCCCATGCCCCATGAATGAATTAAAAAAAAGACATGAGCTTGGGTTTTTGTTACTTCTAGTGGTTGCTGCTGCTATAAAGTACACATCTGTACTTGCTTGTAAATGAACTGTGTGGACGTCTGTGTGTGAACTGTGCCTGTGTGATTTTGTGTGTGTGTGTGTGAAATGACTCGTGCTGAGTCTGAATCATTCCTGTGCATACAAATATGCCTGCCTGTATGCTTATGCATGCGCTTATGCTTGCTCCTTCAAAGAATCAAATTTGTCATGGATGCCTTCACATTTCTTACACGTGAATTAAGCGTTAACAGGTGCTGCAGCAGGGAAAGACTGAGATGCTGAGAGCTGTTCCCCATAGGTGAATTGCAGTAAGTGCGTATTCATTAATGGTTCCAAGTTTGCTTGCATCGAAAATCATCAATTGATGTTGATTGATCAGCCACCTTATGTGTCTGGGCAATCTCAGATTACGATCCAGTTCCTTCCTACAAGAGGACTCTCAGAAATCTGATTGTTCAGCATGGCTGTTTGCTCCAAATGAAATTTTGAGTGAAAATTAAATAGATCCTGGAGGTCACCATCAGTTGCAGACTTCAGGGGTAGGCCATTCATCCTCTTGAGCCTGCTCCACTGCTCAATTCAGTCAGGCCTGATCACCTACCCCCATGTCACTTTCCTGTGTTGACTCGTATAAAACCAAGGCATAGTACTGGTGGGGATAGGTCGTCACTGTATAACACTGGGGTATAGTACTGGTGGGACAGGTCTGTCACTGTGTAACACTGGGGTACAGTACTGGTGGGGATGGGTCGTCACTGTGTAATGTTGGAGTACAGTACCTCTGGGGACGGGTCTGTCACTGTATAACATGTTTTCAGTACTGGATGGTGACGGGTCTGTCACTATACAATACTGGGGTCTGTCACTATATAATACTAGTACTGGTGGGACTGGTGTCATTGTATAATGCTAGTACGGTACTGGTAGGGACGGGTCTGTCACTATAACATTGGAATACAGTACTGCTGGGGACAGGTCTCTCACTGTATAACACTGGGGTGCAGTACTAATGGGGATGGGTCTGTCATAACACTGGGCTACAGTACTGGTGGGGCGGGATTTGTCACTATAACATGGGGACAGTACTGATGGTGACAGATCTGTCACTGTATAATGCTGCGGTATAGTACTGGTGGCGGTGGATCCACTGTTTAAAACTGGGGTACAGTGATGGTGGGAACAGATCTGTCATTGTATAATAGTGGGGTACAGTACTGGTGGGAACGGGTCTGTCACTGTATAATGTTGGGAATAGTACTGGTGGGGACAGGTCTGTCGCTGTATAACACTGGGACACAGTACTGGTGGGGAGGTACAGTATTACTGGGTATCTGTTGCATCCAAGCTATTAAAAATTGCTGTGTAAGTGTGACAAAATCATCACTACACTGCAAACTGTTGTCAATTTGCTTCCATTGTCTCCTGAATATGAGTGTGCTGCATGTGTAACTGATGCTGTGTTAGCAGAACCTTTCCCAGCGCTGCAACAAATAACTTGCCGTAAATCTTAACCGTTGTGCACGAAATGGGCCTCTGAGCCTGACTGCAATCCAGGAATTGCAGTTGGTTGCCGAATGACAATCTGTTCCATCTGGCCTGTGATTTCACTTGGAGTCCAGTCATCATTCCCATATCTGAGGAGGAATGATGTGGGAATAGCTTCTTTCTCTATCCATATGATCAGGTTTGCCAGGTGTTTGGGGAGTGGTGGAGCCCGTGTCACCTGCACTTTCTATCCAGTTGGTTTTTCTTGGATAATCATTCTGTGTTTCTCTCCCTAGGCCTCAAGACAAGCATCTGGAATTCCAGGGATGGCACCCACAGAGGAGAAGTAAAGTCAATCTTTTGTTCCGCTTGCCTGAGATTTAACTAATAAGAATAAAAGAAAGACTTGTGTTTATATAGCACCTCTCATGACTTCAGAATATCCCAAATCACTGTACAGCCGAGGAAAGACTTTTGAAGAATTTTAACAGTGTGGGAAACAGGGCACCCAGTTTGTGACCATACTGTACACAATGAAATAATGATAATGTTCTGTACCGATGTTCTTTGAGGACTAAATGTTGACTGGGTCACCATGGAGAACTTGCCTTAATTCTTAGATTTGGGTCCTTGGAATGTTTTACCTTTCAGGTTGTGAGCATTGCTGGCTTGTCCAGCCATTATTGTCCAACGCTAATTCCCCTTGAGAAGGTCGTGGTGAGATGCCTTCTCAAACTTCTGCAAAATATGTGGTGTAGGTACACCCGCTTTGCTGTTAGGAAGCGAGTTCCAGGATTTGGACGCAGGGACTACGAGGGAGCAGTGATATTGTTTTAAGTCAGGATGGTGAGTGGCTGGAAAGGGACCTTGCAAGTCCCATTCCCCATGCCAGGGTCTGTTTCTGCTCTCATAAGAACATAAGAACATAAGAAATAGGAGCAGGAGTAGGCCATCTAGCCCTTCGAGCCTGCCCCGCCATTCAATAAGATCATGGCTGATCTGTTGTAGCTCAGTTCCACTTTCCCGCCCTCTCCCCATAACCCTTAATCCCCTCTCTTATCAAGAACCCATCAACCCGCTTCTTAAAAATATTTAGCGAGGCAGCCTCCACCACTTCAACGGGCAGAGAATTCCAGAGATTCACCACCCTTTGAGTGAAGAAGTTCCTCCTCAACTCCGTTCTAAACCGCCTCCCCTTTATCTTGAGGCTGTGCCCCCTAGTCCTACTGTCTTTTTTGAGCGGGAAGAGTCTCTCCACCTCTATCCTATCCATCCCATTCATCATCTTATACGTCTCAATGAGATCTCCCCTCATTCTTCTAAACTCTAACGAGTACAAGCCTAGTTTATTCAGCCTCTCCTCATAGCTCAATCCCCTCAACTCCGGTATCAGCCTAGTAAACCTCCTCTGCACTCCCTCCACCCAATCCCCTGCTCGGGGTCCGTTCCCCCACTATAAATCTCTGACTCTCTAATGGTAACTCTTTGTTTTTACTCTGTAGGGATGGAAATCTCCCAGATATTGTGAGCACAGGGAGCCTTCATCAATTCCTAGTCAATCTCCATGAAAAATATGGACCCTTGGCATCTTTCTGGTTTGGCCAACGTTTGGTGGTCAGCTTGGGTTCCATCAATCTCCTGAAAGAACACATCAATCCGAACCATACCTGTAAGTACTGGTGATGCTTTATACACAGTCTGGACAGACCATTAGAAAACTGTTGAGTCCTGAATGAATATCAGGAAGCCTGACAACACTTTGAAATCATTTAGCAGTTGAGTGATGGATACCCAAGGATCTGTTACAGGCTGAATCTAATGGAGAGGTTTGGCGGGTTCATATTTAGAATAACAGACACCTAGCAGTGTATTTGTTATAAGGTGTGCATGATTTATATAAAATCATAGAAGCTTACAGTACAGAAGGAGGCCATCCAGCCCATTGAGTCTGCACCGACCATAACCCAGGCCATATCCTCATAACCCCATGCATTTACCCGAGTTAGTACCCCTGACACTAAGGGGCAGTTTAGCATGGCCAATCCACCTAACCCATACATCTTGGACATGTGGGAGGAAATCGGAGCACCCCAAGGAAACCCATACAGACACAGGGAGAATTTGCAGACTCTGCACAGACAGTGGCCCGAGGCCAGAATTGAACCCGGGTCCCAGGCACTGTGAGGCAGCAGCGCTAACTGCTGTGTCACCGTGCTGTTCAAACATATACAACGTTACCTAACCCAGGCTCACCGAAGCCAATTATAATGGCCTGATTGCTGTCCTGGGGGTTAGCTGTTGTCACAGCACACATCAGGGCTCAAACCATGACTCAGTATTGTAAGGGTCTCTGAAAAATTTACAGAAAAGTCAGGCTAAAGCAGCTAACATTTTTAACTTTGCCTATTCCCTGCTGTCTAGCTGACCCATTTGAGATGATGCTGAAATCCTTACTGGGATATCAGTCTGGATTTGGAGGCAATGCTGCTGAGAATCGCATGAGGAAGAAAGTTTATGAAGCAGGAGTGGACAAAGCCATCCAAAGCAACTTTACTGTCATACTGAAGGTATTGAGTTTGTGTCTATATGTGCCCTGTTTGTGAACACAACTCCCACACACCTGATGAAGGAGCAGTGCTCTGAAAGCTTGTGGCTTGTGCTACCAAATAAACCTGTTGGACTTTAACCTGCTGTTGTGAGACTTCTTACTATACCAGAGATAACCAGCCACCTGCTGTGTTCACATTGTCCTCATGTTTTTCACGTCTTGTCAACCTCCATTACTGTGATTGGGTGTCTTCTTCCTTGAAAATTTGATTTGCTTTATTATTGTCACATGTATTGGGATGCAGTGAAAGTATTATTTCTTGCTCGTTATGCAGACAAAACTTACTGTTCACAGAGAAGGAAAGGAAAGAGTGCAGAATGTAGTGTTACAGTCATAGCTAGAGTGTAGAGAAAGATCAACTTAAATATAATTTTTGGGGCGGCACGGTAGCACAGTGGTTAGCACAGCTGCTTCACAGCTCCAGGGTCCTGGGTTCGATTCTCGGCTTGGGTCATTGTCTGTGTGGAGTTTGCACATTCTCCTCGTGTCTGCGTGGGTTTCCTCTGGGTACTCTGGTTTCCTCCCACAGTCCAAAGATGTGCGGGTTACGTTGATTGGCCATGCTAAGAAATTGCCCCTTAGTATCCAGGGTAGCGGAGGTTAGAGGGATTAGTGGGTATAATATGTAGGGATATGGGGGTAGGGCCTGGGTGGAATTGTGTTCGGTGCAGACTCGATGGGCTGAAGGGCCTCTTTCTGCACTGTAGGGTTCTATGATTCTATGATAAGGTAAGTTCATTCGAAAGTCAGATGATAGCAGGGAAGAAGCTGTTCCTGAGTTGGTTGGTACCTGACTTCAGACTTTTGTATTAGAAGAAGGTGGAAGGGAGAATGTCCTGGGTGCGTGGCGTCCTTAATTATGCTGATTGTCTACACTTTCTCTGCTTTGGAAAAGCAGAGTCAATGGATGAGAGGCTGGTTTGCATGAGGGACTGGGCTTCATTCTCGAGCATTTGTTGTTTATTGCTGTCTTGGGCAGAGCAGGAGCCATACCCAGCTGTGATACAACCAGAAAGAATGCTTTCTACAGTGCATCTATAAAAGTTGGTAAGAGTTGTAGTGGACATGCCGAATTTCTTTAGCCTCCTGGAGAAGTAGAGGGTTTTTATTTTAATTCATTCATGGAACATGGGCATCACTGGCTGGCCAGCATTTATTGTCCATCCCTGGTTGCCCTTGAGAAGATGGTGGTGAGCCTTGAATACATACAATCCATGTGGTATGGGTTGACCCACAATGCCGTTGGGGAGGGAATTCCAGGATTTTGACCCAGCAACAGCAAAGGAACGGCCGATGTATTTCCAAGTCAGGATGGTGAGTGGCTTGGATCGGAATTTGCAGGTGATGGTGTTCCCATGTTCCTGCTGCCCTTGACCTTCTAGACAGAAGTTGCTGTGGGTTTGGAAGATGCTGTCTAAGGATCTTTGGTGAATTGCTGCAGTGCATGTTCTAGATAGCGCACACTGCTGCTACTGAGCATCGGTGGTGGAGGGAGTGAATGTTTGTAGATGTGGTGCCAATCACGTGGGTAGCTTTGTCCTGGATGGTGTTGAGCTCCTTGAGTATTGTTGAAACTGCACTCATCCAGGCAAGTAAAGAGTATTCCATCACACTCCTGACTTGTGCCTTGTAGATTTGGGGAGTCAGGAGATGAGTTACTCGCAAGAGTATTCCTGACGTTTCGTCACCAGTTAACGTTCCATCACAACAAACTGTACCTCCTTGTCCTTCTTAATCTGTCTGGACACAGTTGATCCCTGGACACAGTGCGGTAGACAGAGGGGAACCGGTGGATATGGTGTTTTTGGATTTTCAAAAGGCGTTTGATAAGGTGCCTCATAAAAGGTTGCTACAGAAGGTTAGGTTGCACGGAGTTGGGGGTAAGGTGTTAGCGTGGATAGAGGATTGGTTGTCTAATAGGAAGCAGAGAGTTGGTATCAATGGGTGCTATTCTGATTGGCGGTTGGTGACTAGTGGAGTGCTAATGGATGGTAGTACAGAGGTGTTGGTTGAAGGTGGTGTGATCATAAGAAATAGGAGCAGGAGTAGGCCATCTGGCCCTTCCAGCCTGCCCCGCCATTCAATAAGATCTGAAGTGGATCAGTGTTGGGGCTCAGCTATTTACCATTTATATAGATGATCTGGAGGAGGGGGCTGAGTGTAGGGTGACGAAGTTTGCTGATGACACGAAGATGAGTGGTAAAGCAAATTGTGCGGAGGGTGTGGAAAGTCTGCAGAAGGATCTGGATAGGCTGAGCGAGTGGGTGAGGACCTGGCAGATGGAGTATAATGTTAGCAAGTGTGAGGTTATCCACTTTGACAGAAATAATAGTAGGAGGGATTACTATTTAAAGGGCGAAAAGCTGCAGCATGCTACGGTGCAGAGGGACTTGGGGGTCCTTGTGCATGAGTCGCAAAAACTCAGTCTGCAGGTGCAGCAGGTGATCAAGAAGGCGAATGGAATGCTCGCCTTTATAGCGAGGGGGATAGAATATAAAAGTAGGGAGGTCTTGCTGCAATTGTACAGGGTACTGGTGAGGCCACAGCTGGAGTACTGTGTGCAGTTTTGGTCACCGCACTTGCGCAATGATATTTTGGCCTTGGAGGGAGTGCAGAGGAGGTTCACTAGGCTGATACCAGAGATTAGGGGGCTAGACTATGAAGAGAGACTAAATAGACTGGGTCTGTACTCGTTGGAGTTTAGAAGGATGAGGGGGGGATCTTATAGAGACGTATGAGATAATGAAAGGGATGGATACGGTAGAGGTAGAGAGATTCTTCCCGCTTAGAAAGGATAGCAGGACTAGCGGGCACAGCCTCAAGATAAGTGGGGGGGGAACAGTTTAGATCGGAGTTGAGGAGGAACTTCTTCACTCAAAAGGCGGTGAATCTCTGGAATTCTTTGCCCGTTGAAGTGGTGGAGGCTACCTCGCTGAATATATTTAAAACATGGGTAGATAGGTTTTTGACAGACAAGGGAAAAAGCGGGAAAGTGGAACTGATCCACTTCAGATCTTATTGAATGGCGGGGCAGGCTCGAAGGGCCAGATGGCCTACTCCTCCTTATGATCACACCACCTTCATCCAACACCTCTGTACTATCATCCATTAGGGTGGGGGTGGACACTCCTCTCCCCTGGTTTCATTCAAATATATCTAGTGAAGCACTGGCAATGGCTTCTCTTCCTGCTCCTGCACCATTATTTCTGGTGTTCCCCAAGGATCTATTTTTGGCCCCTCAAATTTCTCATCCATCTGCTGCCCGTCATCCAAAAACACAGCTTTAATTTTCACATTGACAGTGAAGACATCCCATTCTACCTCACCTCCACTTGCTAGCTCATCAGACTGATTATCTGACACCCACTACTTGAGGGGCTAAAATTTGTTACAGCTAAAACACTAGAAGGACTGGAGCCAGTGTCTTCAAACTCTGTTCTCTAGCTACTGACTTCATCTTCACCTTTCACCACCTCCCCCCGAAACTGTCTGAAGCTGAGTCAGACTCAATGGGCTGAACGGCCTCCTTCTTCCACACTGTAGGGATTCTAACCTTCGCAACCTTGGTATCACATTTGACTCCAGGATGAGTTTCCGATCACGTGTTTGTGTGATCACTAAGATTTACGTGTTCCCACTTCCATAGGATCACCCATTTCCACCCCTGCCTCAGCTTATCTGCTACGGAAAGTCTCAGTCTTGTTCCCTTAAGACTTGACAATTGAAATGCAATCCTGACTGGCTGCCCACATTCCATCCTCTGCAATCTTGAGTTGCATGCTCTGTTCTTTCTCTCATATTATGGAACCCTACAGTGTAAAATGAGGCCAGTAGGCCCCTCGAGTCTGCACCGACCACAATCTCATCCAGGCCCCATGCGCTCACCCTAGCTAGTCCCCCTGACACTAAGGGGCAATTTAGCATGGCCAGAACACCTGACCCACACATTTTTGGACCAAGTTCGCTTCACCCAACAACCCGTACGTGTCAATCTCCATGAGCTTCTGATCAAGCAACGTTATAGTTGAAAAATTCTCACCCTTGTTTTTAAATCCATCCATAGCCTCGCCCCCTCCCTATCACACAGTATTTGGCCTACTCAGCCGTTCCTTCGCTGTCACTGGGTCAAAATCCTGGAATTCCCTCCCTAATGGCATTATTTGTCAACCCACATCACATGGACTGTATGTATTCAAGAAGGCGGCTCACCACCATCTTCTCAAGGGCAATTAGGGATGGGCAATAAATGCTGGCCTACTTCAGTTTAGTCTGCTTTCCAATAAGATCATGACTCCTTTTCCCACTCCTATTGTGTTATCTCTGGAGTCCAGGAATTTACCCTTGACTCCTTTCTTATTTGCATGCTGCCCCTTAGCAACATCATCCAAAAGCACAACATCACCTTTCACATGTCTGCTGATGGCCCTCACCATCTTTTCCATTAAACGGTGCGCAGTCTCGAAGTCGTGTCTGACAAATTTACTGGAGTTCTATGAGGATGTGTCTAGGGCAGTGGATAGCGGAGAGCCGGTGGATGTGGTCTTTCTGGATTTTCAGAAGGCATTTGACAAGGTACCTCACAAGAGGTTATTGCAGAAGGTCAGGGGACATGGAGTTGGGGGTAGGGTGTTAGCGTGGATAGAGGATTGGTTGTCAAATAGGAGGCAGAGAGTGGGGGTCAATGGGTGCTATTCGGATTGGCGGTTGGTGACTAGTGGGGTGCCCCAGGGGTCGGTGCTGGGGCCTCAGCTATTTACCATTTATATAGATGATCTGGAGGAGGGAACCGAGTGCAGGGTGTCGAAATTTGCTGATGACACCAAGATTGGGGGAAAGGCAAATTGTGCGGAGGGTGTGGAGAGTCTGCAGAAGGATCTAGATAGGCTGGGTGAATGGGCCAGGAAATGGCAAATGGAATTTAATGTTGGCAAGTGTGAGGTGGTCCACTTTGGTAGGAAGAATGGTAGGAAGGACTATTACTTACGTGGCAAAAAACTGCAGCAGGCGACGGTGCAGAGGGACCTCGGGGTCCTTGTGCATGAGTCGCAAAAACCCAGCTTGCAGGTGCAGCAGGTGGTCAGGAAGGCGAATGGGATGCTGGCCTTCATAGCGAGGGGGATTGAATATAAAAGTAGGGAGGTCTTGCTGCAGCTGTATAGGGCATTGGTGAGGCCGCAGCTGGAGTACTGTGTGCAGTTTTGGGCGCCGTACCTGCGCAAGGATATTTTGGCCCTGGAGGGAGTGCAGAGGAGGTTTACTAGGCTGATACCGGAGTTGAGGGGATTGAGCTATGAGGAGAGGCTGAATAAACTAGGCTTGTACTCGTTAGAGTTTAGAAGAATGAGGGGAGATCTCATTGAGACGTATAAGATGATGAATGGGATAGATAGGATAGAGGTGGAGAGACTCTTCCCGCTCAAAAAAGACAGTAGGTCTAGGGGGCACAGCCTCAAGATAAAGGGGAGGCGGTTTAGAACGGAGTTGAGGAGGAACTTCTTCACTCAAAGGGTGGTGAATCTCTGGAATTCTCTGCCCGTTGAAGTGGTGGAGGCTGCCTCGCTAAATATTTTTAAGAAGCGGGTTGATGGGTTCTTGATAAGAGAGGGGATTAAGGGTTATGGGGAGAGGGCGGGAAAGTGGAACTGAGCCACAACAGATCAGCCATGATCTTATTGAATGGCGGGGCAGGCTCGAAGGGCTAGATGGCCTACTCCTGCTCCTATTTCTTATGTTCTTATGTTCTTATGTCTCTGACCTTGCTTGGCTGGCAATCCCGTGATGACTGAGTAGAAATTTCTTCCAGTGAAATATCTGATCCATTGTCTTTGGGTGCTGCCATGAACCTTACTCGCTGACCACTGCCTCTCTCTGGGAGCTGTCTGAAGCTGAACTAGACCATTCATAGCATTGGTGTTGTATATGAGTACAGCAAAGGTTTACTAGGCTGATTCCTGGGATGGCAGGTCTGTCATTTGAGGAGAGACTAAGTCGGTTAGGGTTATCTTCACTGGAGTTTAGAAGAGTGAGAGGGGATCTCATAGAAACTTATAAAATTCTAATAGGGTTAGACAGGTTAGATTCAGAAAGAATGTTCCCAATGATGGGGGAGTCCAGAACTAGGGGTCATAGTTTGAGGATAAGGGGTAAACCTTTTTAGAACTGAGGTGAGGAGAAATTTCTTCACCCAGAAGGTGTTGAATTCATTCCAACAGAATGTAGTTAAGGCTAAAATATTGTCTGACTTCAAGAAGAAATTAGATATAGCTCTTGGGGCTAAAGGGGTCAAGGAATCTGGAGGAATCAGGATATTGAATTTGATGATCAGCTATGATCAAAATGAATGGCAGAGCAGGCTGGAAGAGCTGAATCGCCTACACATAGAATCATAAAAATCACAGAAACCCTAAAGTGCAGAAAGAGGCCATTTGGCCCATCGAGTATGCACCCAGGCCCTACCCCCATATCTCTACACATTTTACCCGTTAATCTTTAATTTATGCATCTCAGGACACTAAGGGGCAATTTTAGCATGGCCAATCAACCTAACCAGCACATCTTTGGACTGTGGGGGCAAACCGGAGCACCCAGAGGAAACTCATGCAGACACAAGGAGAATGTGCGAACTCCACACAGATAATGACCCAAGCCAGGAATCAAACCCAGGTCCCTGGAGCTGTGAAGCAGCAGTGCTAACCACTATGTTACCATGCTGCCCATACTCTTGCTTCTAGTTTCTAGGTTTTCTATGTTTCTATATGATGAGCTTCTGACTGCATTTGTGCTCCATCATCAAGACCATCTGCTCCCTTTTCCATGATATAACCTGACTCTATCCCTCCCTCAATTCTTCAGCCACTGAAACCCTCATGTGCCTTCAGCTGCCTGTGTCCTAAGCTCTGGAATTCCCTCCTAAGTCTCTCCACCTCTATCGTCTCCTTTAAGATTCTCCTTGACACATACCTCTTTGACCAAGCTTTTGACAAGCTATTCAAATATCTCTTTGTATATCTCAATGACAACATTTTTTATGCTTCTTATTAAAGCAGCCTGGCTCCTTTTCCTACATTGGGGATAAACCTTTCAGGACTGAGGTGAGGAGAAATTTGTTGACTTTGAGGATGGTGAATGTGTGGAATTCACTACCATAGAAAGTAGTTGAGGTCAAAACATTGTGTAATTTCAAGAAAGAACTAGATATAGCTCTTGGGGCTAAAGGGATCAAAGGATATGGGGGATGGGGAATCAGAATATTGAATTTGATGAATTTGCCATGATCAAAGAGCAGACTCAAAGGGCCGAATGGCCTCCTCCGTTCCTAGTTTCTGTGTTTCTATCAGATATAATATATTGCAAGCTGTTGTCAGATAGATAGGTTGTTGAAAGAAAAATCAAATCAAGGGATATTGGGAACATGGTGGGCAAGGGACTGTTAGCAAAAGAGGAGTGTTTCCTCAGAAAGCTACACCCACTCCCCCAGGTGAAATATTGGTAGAATCCAATACTGTTCAGGCTGTCAGTTGCCTGTTGATTGTCTCCCCACAGAGACCACCACCTGACTATATTTGCAGGAGTGGAATAAATATCAAAAGAGGTGATGTGAGGGCTTCTTGCAGCAAGTCAGCAATTCTGCAAATCATACTAGGATTGAGAAAGTATCGCCAGCCCCTCAGCTTTTGATTAACAAGTTGGAGCACGGATCCAGCAGGAAAGAAACCTTCTATCCCTGCTGCTGCATTTCCTCCTGTACCATATGGCTGGCTTTTTATAACAAGCCTCCTGTGAAAATCCATACACACCCACAGCTATTTCCCTCCCTTCATCTATCCAGTTGGTCGCTTCTTTGAGAAATGTTTATTATGATCAGACACAGTGCAGGAAAGAGATAGAGAATCTGGTGAGCTGGTTCAACGGCACTAATCTCTCTCTGTGCCACAAGACGAAGAAGATAGTCATTGACTTCAGGAAACGTGGTGGAGAACATGTCCCTGTCTACATCAAGAGGACGAAGTAGAAATGGTCGAGAGCTTCAAGTTTTTAGATATCCAGATCACCAACAAGCTGTCCTAGTCCCCCACGCCGACGCTATAGTTAAGAAAGCCCACCAATGCCTCTACTTTTTCAGAAGACTAAGGAAATGTGGGCATGTCAGCTACAACTCTCTCAAACTTCTACAGATACACCATAGAAAGCATTCTCTCTGGTTGTATCACAGCTTGATATGGTTCCTGCAGTGTCCAAGATTGCAAGAAACTACAATTGGTCGTGAACAAAACCCAATCCATCACTCAAACCAGCCTCCCATCCATTGACTTTGTCTACACTTCCCACTATCTCAGAAAAGCAGCCCAGACATACTTTCTTCCACCTTCTTCCGTTGGGAAAAAGATACAAAAGTCTGAGGTCATGTACCAACCAACTCAAGACAGCTTCCCCACTGCTGTCAGACTTTTGAATGGACCTATCTTGCTGCGGCTGTATAGGGCATTGGTGAGGCCGCAGCTGGAGTACTGTGTGCAGTTTTGGGCGCCGTACTTACGCAAGGATATTTTGGCCTTGGAGGGAGTGCAGAGGAGGTTTACTAGGCTGATGCCGGAGTTGAAGGGGTTGAGCTATGAGGAGAGGCTGAATAAACTAGGCTTGTACTCGTTAGAGTTTAGAAGAATGAGGGGAGATCTCATTGAGACATATAAGATGATGAATGGGATGGATAGGATAGAGGTGGAGAGACTCTTCCCGCTCAGAAAGGACAGTAGGACTAAGGGGCACAGCCTCAAGATAAAGGGGGTGCGGTTTAGAACGGAGTTGAGGAAGAACTTCTTCACTCAAAGGGTGGTGAATCTCTGGAATTCTCTGCCTGTTGAAGTGGTGGAGGCTACCTCGCTAAATATTTTTAAGACGCGGGTTGATGGGTTTTTGATAAGCGAGGGGATTAAGGGTTATGGGGAGAGGGCGGGAATGTGGAACTGAGCCACGACAGATCAGCCATGATCTTATTGAATGGCGGGGCAGGCTCGAAGGGCTAGATGGCCTACTCCTGCTCCTATTTCTTATGTTCTTGCATTAAGTTAATCTTTTTCTACACCCTAGCTATGACTGTAACACTATGTCCTGCACCTTCTCCTTCTCTATGTACAATATACTTTGTATAGCACGCAAGAAACAATACTTTTCACTGTATACTCACACATGTGACAATAATAAATCAAAACTGCTCTGCAAAGTTTGGTGGGATAGCACACTGGGAGCTTTAGTCCCTATCGAATTCATGCTGTGCCTGATCTGAGAGTGCTGGATGAGTCAGTGTGGAAGGAATTGTATCCTGTATCTAACCTGCACTGTACCTGTCCTGGATTGTTTGAAGGGAAATGATAGAGGGAGCTTTACTCTGCACCTAACCTCTTGCATGTTTGACCCTTGGACTGAAAGCCAGAATTATTATTGTTAAATTAGCACTAACTTTACAAAAACAGTTGATATATAGAAATTAGAAGCAGGAGGAGGACATTTGGCCTCTCAAGCCTGCTGTGACATTCATTATGATCTTGGCTGATCATGGAACTCATTAACCTGTTTCTGTCTCCCCCCATTTCCTCCGATCCTTTTAGCCCCAAGGGCTATATCTAATTCTTGAAAACGTACAATCTTTTGGCCTCAATTGCTTTCTATGGTCGCAAATTCCACAGGCTGACCACTCTCTGGGTTAAGAAACTTCTCCTCATTTCTATCCTAAACAGTTTATCCGGGATCCTTAAACTATGGCCTTTGGTTCTAGATTCCCCCACCATCATAAACAGCCTTCCTGCATCTACTCTGTATAGTCCTGTAAACGAGGCTGGTTTGAGTGATGGATTGGGCTACATTCACGACCTTTCGTAGTTCCTTGCGGTCTTAGGCAGAGCAGGAGCCGTTCCAAGCTGTGATACAATCAGAAAGAATGCTTTCTATGGTGCATCTGTAAAACTTGGTGAGAGTTGTAGCTGACATGCCAAATTTCCTTAGTGTTCTGAGAAAGTGGAGGCATTGGTGGGCTTTCTTAACTATAGTGTCTGCATGGGGGGGACCAGGACAGTTTGTTAGTGATCTGGACACCTAAAAACTTGAAGCTTTCAACCATTTTTATTTTGTCCCCATTGATGTAGACAAGGGCATGTTCCCACTACGCTTCCTGAAGTCAATGACATTTTGTTGACATTGAGGGAGAGATTATTGTCGTTGCACCAGTTCACCACATTCTCTATCTCATTCCTGTACTTTGTTTCATCAGTTATAATGTGGGTTAGGGACAGCATAAAGTGACCTTTGCACTGTCCAATCGCGTACCTCTGAAAATCTGACCTTTCTCTATTTTGCAGGCTGAGTTAAATCTTACGAGCCAGGGCCTCTAGGTGCAGGGCTGTGCTAGCAATCATTTAGCAACTGATTTGATTCCTCCTGGTCTTTTCCTTTCTCCTGCAGCTGGCTGACGAGCTGGTCACCAAATGGCTGTCATATCCTGAAGCTCAGCACGTCCCTCTGTGCCAACATATGTTGGGCTTTGCCATGAAGTCAGTCACGCAGGCAGCAATGGGCCAACACTTCGAAAGTGATCGAGAAGTAATCCACTTCCGAAAGAACCATGAATCGGTGAGTGGGCTGGAGAGGAGCGCAGGCTTGAGCCTTCACACCCAGTGTTGGGGAGGAAGTAACTTTTTACTGCTGCTCTCACCCAGCAGTCTCCTTCCATTGAGAAAGAATTGCTAACACCGGAAGTAGCTCTTCTCCCTGTATCGATCTGACCCAAACTGACCAGGAATATTGCCAGTTTGGAAGCTGCTCTGTTTATTTATTCGGCTTATTTATTAGTGTCACAAGTAGGCTGACATCAACACTGCAAATGAAGTTACTATGAAACACCCCTAGTCGCCACACTCCGGCGCCTGTTCGGGTCCACTGAGGGAGAATTTAGCATGGTCAATTCGCTAACCAGCACGTCTTCTGGACAGTGGGAGGAAACTGGAGCACCCAGAGGCAACCCACGCAGGCACAGGGAGAGCGTGCAGACTCCACACAGACAGTGACTCAAGCCAGGAAACGAACCCAGTACCCTAGCGCTGAGAGGCAGCAGCGCTAATCACTGCGCCATTCCACACTTAGTTTTCTTCTATCCTGCCTTAGTTTGAAGCTTTGTTACCCCAGCTTGAACCCAAAGGTGGCACTGTAGTGCAGTGGTTAGCATCGCTGCCTCACAGCATCAGAGGCCCAGGTTCAATTCTGGCCTTGGGCGACTGTCCAAGGGGAGTTTGACGGTCTCCCTGTGTCAGCGTGGGTTTCCTCTGGTTGCTGTGACATGCACTATTATTCTGGTTTTCTGAGATGTATAACGTTATCCTGGTAGACTGAGATGTGTATCAGTTCTCTCGTGTCCTGAGTTCTGTCTTGTGTTTGCTTTCAGATTTGGTCAGAGATTGGGAAAGGATTTCTGGATGGATCTCTGGATAAAAGCTCTGCCAGGAAACAGCATTATGAAGAGGGTAACTGAGCATTATCTCAGACTTATGGTAGTGCTGTGTAATGGAAGGTTGTGTGAGGAAACCTAAATCAGAGCACTTCCAGAATAAGTCCCAGCTTTGATCATTGGTGTAGGGATGTGCATGCGGGCAGGTGAGGGTGGGACATGTGAGGATGGGGTGTGAGAGGGTGGGGGTGTGCTTGCATGCAAGGAGGGGAATGTGCGCGTGTGCTAAGAGGGGGCGTATGTGCAGGCAGGGGGTTGCGTGTGCAAGGGGAGGGTGTGTATGTGCGCGTGTGTGATGGGAGTGTGTATGTGATGCGTCTGCACACTGTGCATGCTTGCTCACTGATGGGATAAATCTGGAATAAACCTGGTATTAGTAATGGTAACTGAAAATTACCAAAAACCCATCTGGTTTGAGGAAGGAAATCTCTTTGCCTGGTCTAGCCTAGACATGACTCCAAACCCACGGCAATGTGGTTGATTCTTAAATATTTTCTGAAATGGATCAGCAAGCCTGTTCAGAATGGAACTTACCACCACCTTTTAAAGGGGAAACAGGGACCAGAGAATAGATGGTGGCCTTGCCAGCGATAGCCCCATCCTAAGAATGAATTAAAAAACCCCTGTCAACATTCTTTGACAAGATCATCACTAATTTTCCAAACCTTTAAGGAATGTAGGATTTGACCAGTAAATCTCTGTCATCCTATGAATCGGTCTGTGCTGTATAAAACACCCCAGGTGTAGTCTCACCCTATATCATTGCTTTGAGACCTCTTTACCTTTGGACTCCAATTCTTTTATAATAAAAGCAAATATACCATTTACTTTGCTAATTGCTTGCTGTGCCCACAGGCTAACTTTTGTGATTTGCGTTCAAGAACACCCAGGTCGCTTGAGCTTAAATTCATGACACGTCTAATTTGTCCAAACTTTTCGTAGCTTTAAAGACTTGTTCTATATCCAAGAGTGAAAGGACCTAGATTAGTCAACCTGCCTTTGTGCTCAAATTCTGGGGATTAACCGTGTATCTCTTTCTCTGTATCCCACCTTGAATAACTAAATATTAGCCTTGGGCGAAACAGCTACAGCAAGTTTCTAGCCAAGATGATTAATTCAGGAATGCTAAGGAGCAGCAGCATGGCATGGAATTTTAAAAGAATTAATTCAGAGAAAGACATGAACTTCTGTTTATATAGCACCTTTCGTGACCTTGGGCATAACCAAAATGCTTCTTAGCCATTGTCGACTCTCTTGCAGGGAAACATTAAGGGATAAAAGCAAATTACTGCAGATGCTGGAATCTGAAACCAAAAGAGAAAGTGCTGGAAAATCTCAGCAGGACTGGCAGTATCTGTAAAGAGAGAAAAGAGCTGATATTTCAAGTCCAGACGACGCTTTGCCAAAGCTAAAAGACATAGAAAGCAGGAGATATTTATACCACTTTCTATATCCCTGTTTCTATGCCTTTTTTGCTTTGACAAAGGGTCATCTGGACTCAACACTAGCTCTTCTCTCTCCTTACAGATGCTGCCAGACCTGCTGAGATTTTCCAGCATTTTCCCTAACAGATTAAGGGAATTTCTGAGGAACTGTTCAACGTCTCAATAGGGCACAGATAGACTTTCTTTAGTTTGAGGTGATTACTCAGAGTAGAGACCTACAGTGCAGAAGGAGGCCATTCAGCTCATCGAGTCTACACCAACCACAATCCCACCCAGGCCCTATCCCCATAAATCCATGCATTTACCTCAGCTAGTCTTCCTGACGCTAAGGGGCAATTTACCATGACCAATCCACCTAATCCACACATCTTTTACTCAGCAACTATGTATTGAGTTTATAAGTAGGACAGTGACAAATCAACACAGGCACAATATCGAACGTAGAGAGGAAACCTAGGCATCACACATCTTCTCTAGGTGTTGTTGAAATAGCCAAGTGTCAGGTTGAAAAAGTCCCCGCATTTCTAGCAAACTTGAAGGCCCAGCCAGTGCAGAGCGACAGCGAACAAACCCAATCGAGTGTTGAACTTCAGAGCCAGAATTATCATCTGATCACGCAGTGCCGCGATCAGACCACTGTCCAGTTTTGGTTGCTACAACACGAAAAGAGGTTCGATCGCAGGAGCCACAGGCAAGGGTCGTGAGGCTGATCCCTGGTGCCATATTTAACATGTGGAAAGGCTAGGGAGTCCTGGGCTTTTCAATCTGCAAATGAGGCATCTACGTAGAAGCACAGAAAATAGGAGCAGCAGTAGGCTGTTCATCTCATTGAGCTTGCTCAGTCATTCATTATGTGCATGGCCAATCTTCTATCTTAATGCCATGTTGCCACTCTTGGTACCTGTGGTATCTAGAAATCTATCTGTTTCCTTCCTAAATATGTTCAATTATTTGGTCTCCACAACCTTCTGTGGTAGAGAATTCCATAGGTTCACCACATTCTGAGTGAAGAAATTTCTCCTCATCTCAATGCCAAATGGTTTTCCCATTTCCTGAGACTGTATCCCCTGACACCCCACCAGCCAAAGGGAATACCATCCCTGCATCCGGCCCTGTCAGAATTTTATGCATTTCAATTAGATCCCCTCTCATTCTTCTAAATTCCAGTGAATACAAGCCCAGTCAACCCAATCTCTCCTCATATGGTGGTCCTACCATCCCAGGAATCAGTTTGGTGAACTTTTGCTGCATTCCGTCTATGGTAAGTATATCCTTTCTTAGATAAGGAGACCAAAGTCTCTCTCAATACTCCAGGTGTGGCCTCACCAAGGCCCTATACAGCTGCAGTAAGATAATCTTGCAATGAAGGCCAGTATACCACTTGCCATATCATCGACGTGGTGATCTTGAAGAGGAATACTTGACAGGAGAAACATAAGCCTGGAAAATTACTTCAGCCCAATCAGAATGTTGCTATAAGTTGAATAGCAATGATAGGGCAACACGTTTTCAAAATATTCAAACGAAAATTTTGAATGGATATCAGCAAATGCTGGACTGAATGGCCTCTTTACACTCCGTGACCTTTCTGTGGTTCTCATGTCTCTTTGCACATTGAGTGATCAGTATGTGGAATGGAATCTGAACGGATAATCCCAAGGTGGAAACCCTTCAATCATTTTGAAACAAGTTAGATCCAATGATGAAGCTTCAGGTGGATCAACTAAGGTGGGCTGAATGGCCTCAGTCATCCAAACCCATTGTTAGTTATACTGTGTTTGGAGAGAGAGATTATTCTATCCTGAGCCTGTGTTAGGCTGGGTTCTGTCTAGTTGACCACTCCCAGATCAGTGAAGGCAGAAATTAATGAGGTTAGTCTAGTGTGGAGGGGAGTGCGCGGGGGGCTGGAGGGTGGAGGGGAGTGCGCGGGGGGCTGGAGGGTGGAGGGGAGTGCGCGGGGGGCTGGAGGGTGGAGGGGAGTGCGCGGGGGGG
This sequence comes from Carcharhinus amblyrhynchos, assembly GCF_965287045.1. Classification (NCBI taxonomy): domain Eukaryota; kingdom Metazoa; phylum Chordata; class Chondrichthyes; order Carcharhiniformes; family Carcharhinidae; genus Carcharhinus; species Carcharhinus amblyrhynchos. The sequence goes on along the minus strand of NC_137334.1, from coordinate 20,662,524 downwards.
CTGAAGGGTGGAGGGGAGTGCGCGGGGGGGCTGGAGGGTGGAGGGGAGTGCGCGGGGGGGCTGGAGGGTGGAGGGGAGTGCGCGGGGGGGGCTGGAGGGTGGAGGGGAGTGCACAGGGGAGCTGGAGGGTGGAGGGGAGTGCGCGGGGGGGGCTGGAGGGTGGAGGGGAGTGCGCGGGGGGGAGCTGGAGGGTGGAGGGGAGTGCGCGGGGGGGCTGGAGGGTGGAGGGGAGTGCGCGGGGGGGCTGGAGGGTGGAGGGGAGTGCGCGGGGGGGCTGGAGGGTGGAGGGGAGTGCGCGGGGGGGGCTGGAGGGTGGAGGGGAGTGCACAGGGGGGCTGGAGGGTGGAGGGGAGTGTGGGGGGAGGACGTGTGTGGAGGGGTTTGTGGGGGGGGCTGGAGGGTGGAGGGGTTTGTGGGAGGGGCTGGAGGGTGGAGGGGAGTGCGGGGGGGTGCTGGAGGGTGGAGGGGTTTGCGGGGTGGCTGGAGGGTGGAGGGGTTTGCGGGGGGGTGCTGGAGTGTGGAGGGGAGTGCGGGGGGAGGAAGTGTGTGGAGGGGTTTGCGGGGGGAGGAAGTGTGTGGAGGGGAGTGTGGGGGGAGGAAGTGTGTGGAGGGGTTTGTGGGGGAGGTTGGAGTGTGGAGGGGTTTGTGGGGGAGGTTGGAGTGTGGAGGGGTTTGTGGGGGAGGTTGGAGTGTGGAGGGGTTTGTGGGGGGGGGCTGGAGTGTAGAGGGGTTTGCGGGGGGTGCTGGAGTGTGGAGGGGTTTGTGGGGGGGCTGGAGTGTGGAGGGGTTTGTGGGGGGGCTGGAGGGTGGAGGGGTTTGTGGGGGGGCTGGAGGGTGGAGGGGTTTGTGGGGGGGCTGGAGGGTGGAGGGGTTTGCGGGGGAAGGAAGGGGGTGGTGGGGTGGAGGAGTGGAGTGTGTGGGGGGGGGTTGGGGATTTTTTGGGATGGTGGGGGGAGTGTCTAGGGGGGTGCAGGGTGGGGAGGCAGTGTGGGTGGGGCATGGGGGAGAGTGTGGGGTGGGGTGAGGGTAGTCTGTGGGGGGTGGGTGAGTATGGGGAGGGCAGGGGGTTATCAGGAAGGAGTTGGAGGAGATGGTGCTCTTTGAGAGTCAGAGTGGGTGTTGGGATGGATGGTGAGTGGGGGTATTAGTGAGTGATAAGGATAATGGCAGAAATATTGAGATCCCTTCCCAAAAGACTGGAGGGCGGGAAAAGTGCTGGCTATATCTGCACTGCAATACATGTCTGTACCAGAAGATGGCACAAGTCTGCATCTTATTATCTGTAAGAAATCTCACAACACCAGGTTAAAGTCCAACAGGTTTATTTGGTAGCAAACGCCATCTTATCATCTGCTGAACCCGCCCTGTGCAGATTCAGGCTTGGCCACTGGTGCCCACCTGTCGTATTGATGGGGGTGGGTTTGGGGTGGCATTGCTTTCCCAACAGCTAACAGCTGCTGAAGGCACCGTGCGCTGGACAGTTTTTCTGAAGCCACTTCACTGACAGCCTGTTCCTCTTCAAGTGGAACAGCTTCAGGGATAGACTGGCAAGGTGATAGCTGGCAAACAAAGCCTGATTGACTGTCACTGCCAAGATAGTGACAACCAGATGCTGTCCTTGCTGAAATGAGCCTCTAGAGATTAAATGGCCAAGAATTATTCCTGTAATCTCAGTTCCTATCCTGCTTTACATGATTTTTCAATGTTACAGTTCACAGGATAATTTCAAATCAGTGAGGTCATTTGGCCCATTTGATTAATTTGTCCAGAAAGACACCTAAAGCTCCATCAGCTGCACCCGTTATATTTGATGTGATTCTGAGCATAATGTTTCCGAACTTCTGAAATATTTTAATTCATTCTCGGGCATTCTGGCAAAATCCACATTTATTGCAGATCACAGAGTGGTCTGTTGAACCATATCAGAGGGCAGTCAGATTCGACCATGTTGGTAAGGGGCTGCTGACACATAGAGGCTAAACCAGTCAAGGATGGCAGTAGCAACAAAAACAGAAACTGCTGGAAAATTTCAGCATCTGCGGAGGGAATAGAGCTACCATTTCAAGTCTGGATGACCCTTGGTCTGAGATTTTCCAGCATTTTCTGTTCTCGTTTGACATTCCAGCAACCGCAGTGTTTTCCTTTTACACAAGGATGGCAGCAGTTTCGGTTCCTTAAAGGACATTTGTAAATCCGTTGGGTTTGACCATCTGTGGTTCCAGAGACTTTAAAAAATTCACATCCCTGTCAAACGCTGACAGAACCGTGATGACATTGGGAGCCCAGTCCCTGTACTGAGCACCACTCGTGGAAACGTGTTGATTTCATTACTTGTGCATCCTCGAACCTCCGCACTGTCAGTGGCATGATGGTTAGCGGTGCTACCTCACAGTGCCAGGGATCCGGGTTCAATTCCAGCTTTGTGTCACTGTCTGTGCAGAGTCTGCACACTCTCCCCATGTCTGCATGGGTTTCCTCTGGGTGCTCTGGTTTCCTCCCACAGTCTGAAAGACATGCCGGTTAGGTGCATTGGCCGTGTTAAATTCTCCCTCAGTGTACCCAAACAGGCGCCAGAGTGTGACAACTCGGGGATTTTCACAGTAACTTCATTGTAGTGTTAATGTAAGTCGACTTGTGATACTAATAAAAATTTTAAGATTCATAATTTAATTTAATGTTCTGTCTTTGCAACTTGCAACTGTAAGTTGCCCAAGTTCAGCTAGGTGCAGTTTTTATTTTCTTTGCACTTGATCAAGTTATTTTCCAAATTCTGTTCTCTCCTCCCAGCCCTCGGGGAAATGGAAGCCACGCTGAAGAGAGTGGCGAAGGAGCGCAAGGAGCAGAGCAGTGGCCGGGAAGTGTTCATGGACTCCTTACTGCAGGGTGACCTCAGTGAGAAGCAGGTACAAGGGACTGGGTTGTGAGAGTGTGTGACTGGAACCTGGCTTTAAATGTGTCATTGCAGTGATGGGCAACCTAGGCGAGTGAGTGGGCCGCATGGGTAGCCCTCCTTCACCTCAGTGGCTACAAGATTGAAATCAGGCATGTTCACTAACTGTGACCCTGTGAATAAGATTAAGTATGTTTTAATACATGCAGGAATTCATTACTTAATCATTCATTTAATCATTCACCAGCACAGTGGTTAGCACTGCTGCCTGGCAGCACCAGTTCAGTTCAATTCCGGCCTCAGGTGACTGTGTAGAGTTTGCAGTCTCTCCTCGTATTTGTGTGGGTTTCCTCCGGTTTCCCCCCACAGGCCAAAAATGTGCAGGTCACATGGATTGGCCATGCTAAATTTCCCCTTAGTGTCCAAAGATGTGCAAATTAGGTGGATTGACCATGTTAAACGCTTGGGAGAATAGGAGTGGGGGATAGGCCTGGGTGAGATATTCTCTGAGTCTGTGCAAACTCAATAGGCTGAATGACTTCTATCTACATTGTAGGGATTCTATGGTTCTACCCTATTGTGAAACCACTCAGTCACAGTATAACAACAATATGTTCCATTTGTATAGCTTTTATCATAGGAAAACAGCTCAAGATGCTGCACAGGTGAGATAACAAACGTCACCGCATGGGGGAATCGTGTCCCATGCCTGTGCGGGAAATGTGATAGGCACGGATCCTGTAGTCTGTAACCTTTGAGTGCAGCCTAGATTAGAAGCTCATCCTCTAGGATGACTCAGGGTAAACTAGAAGGAATGCAGAAAAGATTTACTAGGATGCTACTAGGACTTGATGGTTTGGGTTATAAAGAGAGGCTGGATAGACTAGGACTTTTTTTTCCCCAGAGCATAGGAGGCTGAGGGGTGACCTTATAGAGGTCTACAAAATAATGAGGGACATAGACAAGGTAGATAGTCAATATCTTTTCCCAAAGGTAGGCGAGTTTAAAACTAGAGGGCATAGGTTCAAGGTGAGAGGAGAGAGATACAAAAGGGTCCAGAGAGGCAATTTTTTTCGCACAGAAGGTGGTGAGAACAAAGAACAACCCAGCACGGGAAACAGGCCCAACGAGCCCGCGCCGCCGCATCACCCTACACCTATTCTACCCTGCATGTCTACAAATGGAACCCCTAACTTAGCCAGATTCAGGGGAGAATAGTGTCAATTTGGTAAAACCAATCAGCCTAAGAGCACATCTTTGGAGTGTGGGAGGAAACCGCAGCACCTGGAGGAAACCCATGCAACCACAGGGAGAATGCGCAAACTCCCACAGACACAGGCCCAAATCCATGTATCTGCACAGCTAGCAGTGCTAGTCACCGAGCTGTTGCGGCGCCCGTCTACCGGTCCAGGATCAAGCACACACACCGACACGAAGTACTAGGCCACTCCTGGAACTTCCAAGAGCAGCCCACGCACGACCCACCGTGTGCATGCCCCTCGTTTGACACGAGGTGGACCTCCTCCTGCGGAATAAAAAGACAAAAACGTTAATCTTACAAGCCTGCTTTTCCAGTGTCTCCCGAGGTTCTAACCTTATTTAATAGCCCCTACCATAACCCTCCATCCTCGTTTCACTCATGTGTCTATCTAACTGAACCTTAAACGAGTCCAACGTTCCTGCCTCCACCACCCTACTCGGTAGCGCGTTCCATACCCCCACAACTCTCTGCGTAAAGAACCTTCCTCTCACTTCCAAATTATACCTCTCCCCCCTCACCCTTAAATCATGACCTCTCGTGTTTGTACCCAGTCTAGGGAGCAGTCTCTCACTATTAACTCTATCTATTCCCTTCAGTATCTTATATACCTCTATCATGTCCCCCCTCAATCTCCGTCTTTCCAAGGAGAATAGTCCCAGTTTCTCCAACCTTTCCTCGTAACCCAGCCCCTCCATGCCAGGCAACATCCTGGTAAACCTCCTCTGCACCCTTTCCAGAGACTCCACATCCTTCCGGTAGTAAGGTGACCAGAACTGGACGCAGTACTCCAAATGCGGTCTAACCAACGTTCTATACAACTGAAGCATTAGACGGCAGCTTTTATACTCTATACCCCTTCCTATAAAGGCTAACATTCCATAAGCCTTCCTAACAACCTTCTCCACTTGTGACGCAACCTTCATGGATTTGTGGACCTGCACTCCCAGGTCCCTCTGTATGTCTATACTCCTAATCGGTGTACCTTTTATCACATAGCTCCTCTCTACATTATTCCTTCCAAAATGCATCACCTCGCATTTGTCAGGATTAAATTCCATCTGCCACCTATCTGCCCAATGCACCAACCTATCTATATCCTGTTGTATCACCTGACAATCCAGTTCAGTACCCGCCAACCCTGCCATCTTGGTGTCATCAGCAAACTTGCTGATCACACCACCTACGCTCTCTTCCAAGTCATTTATGCATACTACAAAGAGGAGAGGTCCCAGTACTGAGCCCTGCGGCACACCACTGGTCACTGGCCTCCAGCCCGACAAGGTCCCCTCCACAACTACCCTCTGTCTCCTATTACCCAGCCAGTTCTCAATCCACCTAGCTACCTGGCCTCGTATCCCATGCGCCTTAACCTTTTCTACCAGCCTACCATGAGGGACTTTGTCAAACGCCTTACTGAAATCCATATAGATGACATCAACGGCTCTCCCATCGTCAACCGTTTTTGTTACCTCCTCAAAGAATTCCACCAGATTCGTAAGGCAAGACCTCCCTCTAACAAAGCCATGTTGCGTATCCCTAATCAGATCGCAACGCTCCAAATGCTCATACATCCTACCCCTAAGTATTTTTTCCATTAATTTCCCTACCACTGATGTCAAACTCACCGGTCTATAATTTCCAAGGTTATCCCTACTACCTTTTTTGAACAGCGGTACCACATTTGCTACCCTCCAGTCCTCTGGGACCTCACCTGTGTCCAAAGAAGAGACAAAGATTTGCGCCAGAGGCCCAGCAATTTCATCTTTCACCTCCCTAAGCAGCCTGGGATAAATACCATCAGGCCCCGGAGCTTTATCCGTCCTTATGCTACCTAAAAGCCCTAGCACTTCCTCTCTCGTAATAGATATTTCCTGCAACTGATCCTCAGCTTCCTTCAAGAGACCGCACGATTCCGAACCCCTCTCCTTCGTGAATACCGACGCAAAGTATTCATTCAGGAGCTCCCCCATTCCCTCCGACTCAATACATAACTCTCCACTCTTGTCCCTAAGAGGACCAATTTTCCCTCTAACTACTCTCTCGCTTCTAATATAGGAATAAAAAGCCTTTGGATTTTCCTTAATCCTACCAGCCAAAGCCATTTCATGCCCTCTCTTCGCCCTTCTAATTCCCCTTTTTAGCTCCCTCCTACTCTCTCTATATTCCTCCAGCGCACTCTCCGTACCCAGTCGTTTCGACCTAACATACGCCTCCCTCTTCTTCCTGACCAAGTCTTCAATACCCCCTGTAATCCACGGCTCTCTAATCCTACCTTTCCCATCCTTCCGTGAGTGTCTAGAACAAACTGCCAGAGGTAGTAGTAGAGATGGATACGATTTTGTCCTTCAAAAACCATTTAAGACAGTTAGGTGGGAGTTAGACGTAACATAGACAGTTACGTCAATGTTATAGACAGCTATGGGCCAAACGCAGGCAATTGGGACTACCTTAGTGATTGCAAAAAGGGCGGCATGGACAAATTGGGCCAAAGGGCCTATTTCCATGCTGTAAACCTCTGATTCTATGAGGTGATTGTAGTTAGCTGAGCTCTGGACCCACGTACCTCCCGGGCCTCCTCCACTGGCTGCCGGTACCTCCCGGGCCTCCTCCACTGGCTGCCGGTACCTCCCGGGCCTTCTCCACTGGCTGCCAGTACCTCCCGGGCCTCCTCCACTGGCTGCTGGTACACCTCTATTCTGTCAGTTACATCCAAATCCCTGAGCTAGTCAAGTCAGTCCCACCAGCTGAAGCTGGTTTCTGTGTGGATTCTGCTGTAACCTTTGTTTGTTTTGCCAGGTTCTGGAAGACAGTATGATCTTCTCACTGGCTGGCTGTGTAATTACCGCAAATCGTAAGTACAGTTTATTCATAACACAAAAGCAGAATGACCCCTGTTGTCATTCTGTAAATAAAATAAAATCAGTTTGCATTTCTATAACAACCATTAATGTATTCAATGTCCAGAGGTCCTGAACAGTAATGTAACTTTTATATATTGATGTTGAAACGTAGGCAAAAGAGCTGAACTCAGCAGGTGAGATGAGAGTATCTACATTTGACATCAAGACAGCATTTGACCAAGCGGTGGTTGTTAACTGTATTTAAATTGCCATTTAAATCTGTAAGAGGAATGTTGCTTTTTTGGAACTGGAACAGCGATAGTCTAGACATTAAGTTGTTTCCATTTCATTTTTAAATATTGTTCAACTGTTAATGGTTAAGGTGCTTCATTTGTTAGAGTTAGATTTAAACTGTGGTATTAAATAGTTTTTGTTATAAACGATCCCTAATTTGTCAGTGGAATCACTCCAGTAGTGAAACATTCTATCATATTTGTGCCATTATACTGTACAGTTATCCTCTCTCTCTCTGCCGCTGCTGTACAGTTATCCTCTCTCTCTCTGTTGCTGTGGAGTATGGTTCTAGATGACTGTCCACTCTCTGAAATGATCACATTTGACCTTCTCTTTCCCAGTGTGCATTTGGTCTACGTACTTTTTAGCCACCTCGAAGTCGCTGCAGGACAAGCTTTATCAAGAGGTGAGCCAAGTTCTGGGAAGGAACCCCCTCACTTTTGACAAGCTGCAGGAACTCAGGTGAGGGTCGATTTTTGCAAAGGCTCTGGGTTGGCTGATTGATCAAGAGACAAATGTTTCTCATTGTGGCGTGGCCTACAGATCACCTTACCGTGTTCCCAGGACACCTCAAGAGGTGCTGGAACCTGGAGTTATGCTTTGGGGGTGGGGGGGAGGTGGTGGCGGGATTGGACCCACAAACTCCCAGATTCAGCGTCAGGCTTGTGCTGAGCAAGCTGCACACAACTGGGGATGCAGTGCAGGGTGCCATGGACCACTCCACCTTTTTTGTGTCAACAGTGAGTGCCGGAGGGCTGTCTGGCCCCAGCTCACCTCACCCAACACCCAGGCAGCCAGCCAGCAGGAATTAGGAGATGGTCTTTGGAGACAGAATCCCTTGTTGATCCCCTACTTTTGGGCGTTGGGGCTGTTTGTGTGTGCGTGAGTGTGTATACAGTTATCCTCTATCCAGATTCTGTGTGCGTGAGTGCGTGTGCACGCTGGGGAGGAGGGTTGTCATGGGTTATTTTATCCAGTCGCTTTCTGAGCCCAGATATCACACCCCAAACATCGAGTCTCGGATTTGTGCTGCACTGGTTTATATTTACTGTGGGTAGTTACCTGTAGCTTGCACCCATCTTGTCCCTCTCCTCGTGCAGGTATTGCCAACAGGTTCTGAACGAGACTGTCCGCACAGCCAAGCTCACCCCAGTCGCGGCGCGACTCCAGGAGCTGGACGGGAGCGTGGACCGTCACGTCATCCCAAAGGAGGTGAGAACTGGGACTGCAGCTGCCCTGATCAGTCCCCTAGCCCTCACGAATTGATTATCGCCCCCTGCGTGTCAGAGGTGTAAGCTGTCGCTTCAGGTACAGTTCAGGCAATACTCATCCTCCCCAAGGGAATGTTTTATTTGCTCGACGTATGAGGAACAGTTGAGGACTCTGGGTCTGTACTCGATGGAGTTTAGAAGAATGAGGGGGGAATCTCGTTGGAACTTACAGAATACTGAAAGACCTGGATAGAGTGGATGAGCGGAAGATGTTTCCATAAGTGGGAGAGACTAGGATCTGAGGGACAACGCTTAGAATGGAGATGAGGAGGAATTTCTTCTGCTAGAGGTGGTGAATCTGTGAAATTCATTGCCACAGAGGAAGCCAGGTCATTGAGTGTCTTTAAGACAGAGATAGATAGGTTCTTGATCAATAAGGGATCAAAGATTACAGGGAAAAGGCAGGAGAATGGCGATGAGAAAAATATCAGTCATGATTGAAAGGCGGAACACACTCAATGGGCCGAGTGGCCTAATCCTCCTCCTGTGTCTTATGGTCTTTATTGTGAGCTAGTGTTAACAGTTCTGGTTGTACATGTTCCAGAAATATCCCAAGTGAATTCATCCAGGAATCTGTGACCCATTGACTCTTTCTTGTCTCCCTCAGACTCTGGTCATTTACGCTCTGGGTGTGGTGCTTCAGGATGATTCCTCATGGCAGTCACCTTACAGGTATCATCGTCATTGCTTCTTTCTCCCTGTTTACCTGTTGTTATGCGATCTTTTGTCCTCAGGTGACGGATTGCAACATCAGGAAATTCAACTACTTCCACATTCCCATACAAACACTCCCAGGACAGGTACAGCACGGGGTTAGATACAGAGTAAAGCTCCCTCTACACTGCCCCCATCAAACACTCCCAGGACAGGTACAGCATGGGTTAGATACAGAGTAAAGCTCCCTCTACACAGTCCCTGTCAAACATTCCCAGGACAGATACAGCATGGGTTAGATACAGAGTAAAGCTCCCTCTGTATTGTCCCCCATCAAACACTCCAGAACAGGTACAGCACAGAGTTAGATACAGAGTAAAGCTCCCTCTACATTGTTCCCATCAAATGCTCCCAGGACAGGTGCAGATTCTATTCTCTTATTGGTGAGGATGTAGCTGTGTGCTTTTGTGGTTTGTGAAACTTCACACTGTCCTCCGCATTCCGTGTCAAGTTGAATGGGAGCTGTGTGGGCACATGTAAGAATGTGTCTATGTCTCTCTCTCTCTCTTACACCTTCAGTTACAAACCTGTGTCTGAAAGCACCCTGTTTTGCACCATACACTATCCCAGTGACAGCATTGTACATTATTCAGACTGGAGATCTGTTTTAACTGAGCCACTCGTCTCTTCATCCTGCAGGTTTGATCCCGAAAGATTCGACGATGAAGCTGCCAGGAAGCAGTTTACATTGCTGGGATTTGCTGGGAGCCAGGAATGTCCGGAGCTGCGGTAAGTGATGAAAGATAAGGAAAAGTTGGGCTAAAGGGCCTGTTTCCATGCTGTAAACCTCTATGACTCCACGATTCTGAGGGGGCTTGACAGGGTAGATGCTGGGAGGATGTTTCCTCTCAGGTGGGAATTTACAATCATGGGCAAAGTTTAAAACTGAAGGGCCTCCTGTTTGAGATGGAGAGGAGGAGGAATTCCTTCTCTCAGGGTCATTAGTCTTTGGAATTCTCTTCCCAAGGGAGCAGATTAACCATGTATATTAAAGGCTGAGTTAGACAAATTTCTGATCGACAAGGAAGTTAATGGTTATGGTGCTCAGGCCACAGTCAGATCTGCTACAGTTGATTAGGGCCTTCGGCCCAACTTATCCATACCATCCCTTTTTTTAAACCACTAAGCTAGTCCCAATTGCCTGCGTTTGGCCCATATCCATCTTACCCATGTAACTGTTTAAATGCTTTTAAAAAGACAAAATCGTACCTGCCTCTACTACAACCTCTAGTGTTACGGTCATAGCTAGGGTGCTGAGAAAGATCAGCTTAACATAAGATAGGTCCATTCAAAAATATGACGGCAGAAGGGAAGAAGCTGTTCTTGATTTGGTTGGTACGTGATTTTTTTCCCGACAGAAAGTTTTAAAAAAAAGTTTATTTATTAGTATCACAAGTAAGCTTACATTAGCACTACAATGAAGCTACTGTGAAAATCCTCCAGTCGCCGCACTCCAGCGCCGATTCGGATACACTGAAGGAGAATTATTACAGCCAACGCACCTAGTCAGCATATCTTTCAAACTGTGGGAGGAAACCGGAGCCCCCGGAGGAAACCCACACAGACGTGGGGAAAATGTGCAGACTCCGCACAGACAGTGATCCATACTGGGAATCAAACCTGGGTCCCTGGCACTGTGAGGGAGCAGTGCTAACCAATGTGTCATCGTGCTGGGATGCTACTTCTTATGGAGTGCATCTCTTAGATCCACTTCTGTCCCTGAGTGTGGGTGCTCTTCTCTCCCAGTTGCCATTGACAATAAGGGGAAACAGCAAAAGCAATTGCTCCATCGGGGGAGAGGTTTTGGTCAGTAACATAATGTAGGCTCAGCTGGTTTTATAAGGTTGTTGTACCTCACATCCCTCCCAGTCTCAGGCTGTTTGTGTCTCCCTCCCCAATAGGTTTGCTTACACTGTGGCTACAGTCATGCTGAGCACACTGATCAGGAAGCTGAACCTGCATCCTGTGGCAGACCAGGTAGTGGAGATGAAGTATGACCTGGTAACCACACCCAAAGAGGAAGCTTGGATCACCATCAACAAGAGAAGCTAGCCTGACCCCCGCCAATCTGGTCCAAGCGGGGGCTGAAGCAGAGGGAGCACTGTCGGTAGGACATTGCAATGATCATTCCCAGCCATGCCAGGCTTGTATCCTTCTCTTCCTTTACAAACAGGGATCCTGCAAGTTTCAGCTACCCAGCTCCTCCTCTACTCGTTAAAACACAAAGCTAACCTCGGATGGATAACCTAGTGGTCAGACGTCTTCACAGCAGAACCTTTATCAGAGCTGAACGATCCTCTCATTGCAGTGAGCAGTGATATGGAAACAAGGGATGGCTGTTCCTGATTTCCACTGCTAACCCCAGAGATAGCGCAGCTGTCCTGCGCGCGATGTACACCACACACAACAAACACAACTTGGATAAAAATGGGGGAAATGTTCAGCGACTGTGGGAGGAGAGGAGGTGATGATAAAATGGGATAAAAAATCATGATGACCACAATAGCACAGATCAATGTTGGATCAATGCACACTGGCGGATCAGTGGTTTCGTGTCGGGATTTGAGAACAAATCTTGTCACCAGACCACGCACCTTCAGAGTTCGAATCCCACCCTGGCCCCACTGCTTCCAGTGATAATCTCGCATCAGGAAGATGCCAGGCTGATCCCAAGCCTGGGTGGCAAAGGGGCTGCCTCAGCTGGTCTCAGTATTCCTCCCGTCCTTCCTGAGGTTAACTCCAGGAACAGCAAGGCTATGATCCCAGTCCTAATCCAACATCTGTGTGCCCCGGCTGAAGACTGAATCTGGATATCTTACTGGGCACTTTGCATCTGCGCGAAGACTAGGCTGGCTCTGCCACAACGAGTTTGTACCGTCTGAAAATGAGAGGGGCATTAGACCTTGTTCTTTAAACATTGTGTATGGACATTTGGTGCAGTTATCATGTCAGATAAGTGGGACCGGTAATTATCAGAAGGGTCTGTAATCATTTATCAATAAAATTGCTGAAAGGACAATGCGGAGGAGTCTCTGTCCACCTATGGTTGCTGTCTAGAGGTCAAGATGGCCTGCAGAGTGTTTAAACATTTCAGCTCCCCCACTAAGTCAGACATGGCACTTGCTTGTGTGCCCTAATCTAGTCTCTCAATGGAAGGCTCAGATAGCATTCCCTTGCCTCTGATGATCGCTAATCTTACGGCAAATCACAATGGGTGAGGAAAGCATCGGGTTTGACTGCGATTTCTCCCCATAATCCAGACTTCAGCATAAAGACAGGGCACTTGGAAAAGATTCTGGCGGTCGAGACATTGGCAGAGGATGGGGGAGAATGGTTTCGGAGGCAGAGATGGTGTTGGAGGGTGAGGGAGGAGGGGATAGACTGAGATTTGGGGCAGGAGATAGTTTTAGAAAGGTACATCCAAACTGGCGCTGCGTTTGAGAGAGCGCTTGTCAGACAAAGATCCAGCAGAGGTCAGTTGGCGTCTAACCAGTTGTGACTTTCACCATTGTGAGCCCTTCAGTTCAGCTGTAGCGTGATCCTGGCCAACTGCACAATGTGATTCATTAACTCATTCCACTTGGGAGCACACACAACAGAGGAATATTCAACAGGAAAGGTCAAACAAGTTCTCTCCCCTCCCTTAGAACAACGCTGCATCCAATCCTTTATCACTGTGCACACGTGAACATAACTCCCTGAACGCCAACACGCCTGCCGACAGACAAGCACATACTGATACACACATGCAAACACCTGTACACACATGCAAACCAACATACTCAATACAAAGTGAAATTCTGACAGGGTTGCACTGAAAAGCCTCACTAGATTTTGTGCTCATTTTCTTTTCCCCTTCAGATAATTATCCAGTTCTCATTTGAAAGGCAGGATTGAATCTTCCTTCACAATCCTCTCTGGAAATGCATTCCCGATCCTGGTCACTTGCTGTGTAAAAAGGTTTGTCTTCCTGTTGCTTTTGGTTACTTTGTCATTGACCTTAGCTGTGTTCTCTGAGCCTTTCCCCAGGGGCAGCTGTTTTTCTCTCTCTCTCTCTCTCTATACTCTAACGCCATGGGGCAATTTATCATGGCCAATCAATCTAGCCAGCCTCCCACCCATTGATTCTGTCTACACTTCCTGCTGCCTCAGCAAAGCAGCCAGCATAATTAAGGACCCCACACACCTCAGATATTCTCTTTTCCGCCTTCTTCCATTGGGAAAAAGATACAAAAGTCTGAGGTCATGTACCAACCGACTCAAGAACAGCTTCTTTCCTGCTGCCATCAGACTTCTGAATGGACCTACCTCACATTAAGTTGATCTTTCTCTACACCCTAGCTATGACTGTAACACTACACTGTGCATCCTCTCCTTTCCTTTATGAATGTTATGCTCTGTCTGTATAGTGCACAAGAAACAATACTTTTCACTGTATATTAATACATGTGACAGTAATAAATCAAAGCAAAATAACCCACACGCCTTTGGACTGTGGGAGAAAACCCATGATGTGGAGATGCCAGCGTTGGACTGGGGTAAACAGTAAGAAGTCTGACAACACCAGGTTTAAGTCCAACTGACTTATTTGATGGTAAACTCACAAGCTTTCAACAGGTTTGTGCTGTTATACGTACTGTCTGAGGCCAGAACACTCCATTCACCTGACGAAGAGGGAAACCTCGAAAGCTTGTGAGGTTACTATCAAATAAATCAGTTGGACTTAAAACCTGGTGTTGTCAGACTTCTTACGGAGAAAACCCATGCAGACAGGGAGATCATGCAGACTCTGCACAGACAGTGACCCAAGCCAGGAATTGGACCGGGGTCCCTGGTGCTGTGAGGCAGCAATGCTAACCAGTATGCCACCTAGCCTCTCCACGTAACTAAAGTCTGTCATGTCTGAATCCATTCTCATCAATCTTTTTGGCACCCTCTCTAAGGTCTTCACCTTTCCTACAGTGTGGTGCCTAGGAGTGGACATAATATTTCAGTTTAGTACTCCAGTGACCGAAGTACTAAAGGAAAACCCATAATTTCCTTCTTTTGTACTCTGTCTTTTACTTATAAAGCCCAAAATTCTGTATCCCCAATCAATCACTTTCTCAATTTGCATTGCCACTTTGAATGATTTGTACACATCTACCCCCTCACTGAATGAGAGGGCTGATTTTTAAACCCTCTGAGAAGAATCCCTATAGTACAGAAGGAGGCCATTTGGCCCATCAAGCCTGCACCAGCAACAATCCCACCCTATTCCCATAACCCCATATATTTACCCTAACTAATACCCCCCCCAAAACTAGAGTCAATTTAGCATAGCCAATCAACCTAACCTGCACGTCTTTGGAGTGTGGGAGGAAACTGAAGCACCCGGAGGCAATTCACACAGATATGGGGAGAACATGCAACTCCACACAGACAGGAATTGAACCCGGGTACCTGGCGCTGTTAGGCAGCAGTGTTAACCACTATGCTGCCTATGTCAGATGAGAATGGCGCATTCGGGGGATTTATTGGGACAGGGAAGGAAAGGCCATTACAGCCTTCCTGAGGAATACCGGCGTCACATAGGCCATTTCCAGTCATGGCCGTTCTGCTGAACCTTGGGGTGGGTGTTCATTAACCAGCAAGTTCAGGAGGCAGTAATGGATGCTGAGAGACATCGGCTGTTACCCCACCTGTTTGAGATCAAAACATAGCGAGGGAAACCACTTCATGCAGACAGATTACCGCATGTGATACAATGAGACAGGTTTTATTTTTAGTTTGATTCTGTAGTTTTGAAAAATAAACTAAAATTGGAGGTCTGCGAGAGGTTGAGAATGGGGCTTTATGCAGCTGGATCACTGTGTCTGCGTTTGCATTGGCTTCATCATCCCAGCTGGAGATTCGGTTCCCTTTTTGTGCCTTCCTAACCACAGCTTGGATGCTTTTTCTGCATCCTCGAGACCACAATCTGGAGCAGGCCTCGGGACACCATGTGAGCACTTGGAACTGAAAGTGGGCAAAGGATCACAGAGGTAAAGGCCATGGGGTAGCACAGAATAAGAAAAGTAAGGGTGAAAGGAAGAGAGCTAGAAAGCTGACCGGTGACAGATTATTCATATATAACCTCAGCACTGACTGAGAGTGCTTGTAACACTGAATAAACACTTAATATCAATTGGTGGCACAGTGGTTAGCACTGCTGCCAACAGCGCCAGGGACACGGGTTCAATTCCTGGCTTGAGTCTGCGCATTCTCCCCGTATCTGTGTGGGTTTCCTCCGGGTGATCTGGTTTCCTCCCACAGTCCAAAGATGTGCTGGTTAGGTTCATCAGCCATTGCTAAATTTTCCCTCAGTGTACCCGAATAGATGCAGGAGTGTGGCAACTTGGGGATTTTCACAGTAACTTCATTGCAGTGTTAATGTAAGTTTACTTGCGACACTAATAAATAAACTTTAAACTTAAACCTGTGAGTGGTTTTGACAAAATATTTGAGTTCATTATTAGTACAGAGGACTGCAGCTTTTTGACTATATATTAAAGCAAAATACATTCCTAAGAACACCACAGATGGGTCACATGTTCTAGAGTATTGTAAGTTTATTAATTATCCTAATGTTCCTCATTACAGTTTATTTTGTTTTATTTTGCACTAAAGAAGCATAAAATGGAAAATGCTATCAATTCAGAAATATTATAACTTCATAAGATAAAGGAGCAGAATTAGGCCTTTCAGCCCATCAAGTCCTCTCCGCCATTCGACCACAGCTGATATGTTCTTCATCCCTATTTTCCTGCTTTTTTTCCCCCTAACCCTTCAACCCATTACCAATTAAAATTTACACACTGTCTCAGCATCCACCGCGAATCCGGACATTGCCTCCAGATGCTCCAATTTCCTCCCACAGTCTGATACACGTGCTGGTTAGGTGCATTGGCCATGCTAAGTCTTCCTCAGTGTACCCGAACAGGCGCCGGAGTATGGCAACTAGGGGATTTTCACAGTAACTTCATTGCAGTGTTAATGTAAGCCTCCTTGTGACAATAACAAATAAACTTTAAGGATGCAAACTCTTCCATTTTTAGAACCCTTCCAGCTCTTTAGTCACACAGTGTACCTGTGGTCTGTCATTTAAAGTAGCAATGTTAGAAATTGAGGGAAAGTGGGTGTATTTTCAGTTTTTTAAAATTCATTTCTGTAGTGTCACAAGTAGGCTTACATTAACACTGCAATGGAGTTACTGTGAAAATTCTCTAATCTCCACACTCGAGCGCCTGTTTGGGCACACTGAGGGAGAATTTAGCACGGCAAATGCACCCAACCAGCATGTCTTTTGAACTGTGGGAGGAAATTGGAGCACCCAGAGGAAACCCACACAGACACAGGGAGAATGTGCAGACTCTGCACATTCAGTGACCCAAGCCAGGAATTGAACCTGGGTCCCGGTGCTATGAGGCAGCAGTGCTAACCACTGTGCCATCCACTGATGATGCATGAAAATTGGCTCTTTATGTTATAAAAAGTTGAAAAAGTGTCTAGCTTGGATTCATATTTGACAGTGTTCATAGACACATGATTGGAAAAATCATACCTATGCTTATATTTTATATCGTATTTTCTACAAATCTTGTAGTACAAGATGTATTACAGCACCATTAAATGGGCAAAGGGTTTAAAAGGGGTTTGAGAATTAGAGCTACAGTCACAGGTTAATATCTTGTTTAAAATCAATTTGGGCTTTCCAAATCACTGCTTTAAATTTATTCACATGTAGCAACTCAAACTACTGTTGCGGTGACTGACTTTGTTTCACAAGGGTTTATTTCAAAGTTTAAGCACCTGAAGTCACTCACTTTTATTCTACCAAAGTCGTAAAGAATTTAAGATAAGGGGTGTCACAGTGGTTAGCACTGCTGTCTCACAGCACCAGCAACCCGGTTTGATTCCGGCGCGAGAAGAGGATTGGGAGAGGTTTAAATGTCAACAAAGATTGACAAAGAAGTTGATAAAGAAGGGTAGGATAAACTATGAAGCTGGGCTAGCGCTTAATATAAAAAAGGATAGCAAGAGTTTTTATAAATATATAAAAAGGAAGAGGCTGGCTAGGGTGAACGTTGGACCCTCAGAGGATGAGAGGGGGGACTTAGTGGTAGGGGATGGGGAAATGGCTGAGGTCTTGAATAACTTTTTTGTTTCGGTCTTCACGGAGGAAGACGTGAATAATTTGCTGGGTGTTAGCGATGGAAAGGTGGTAGGACTGGAGGGTCTCAATGACATTGTTGTTACTAGAGAGGTGGTGCTCGACAGACTGGAGGGACTGTTTGTGGACAAGTCCCCAGGACCGGATGGAATGCATCCGAGGGTTCTGAAAGAAATGGCGGTGGTGATAGTGGATGCCTTGGTGGTTATTTTCCAGACGTCGCTGGATTCCGGGGAAGTGCTGGAAGATTGGAAAGCAGCTAATGTTACGCCGTTGTTTAAGAAGGGTGCCAGGCAAAAGGCAGGGAATTATAGGCCGGGTAGTTTAACGTCTGTTGTAGGTAAAATGTTAGAATCCGTCATCAAGGAGGAAATAGCGAGGCATCTTGAGGGGAATGGCTTGGTAGAGCAGACGCAGCATGGTTTCGTTAAGGGGAAGTCATGTCTGACAAATTTATTGGAGTTCTATGAGGATGTGTCTAGGGCGGTGGATAGAGGAGAGCCGGTGGATGTGGTCTTTCTTGATTTTCAGAAGGCGTTTGACAAGGTACCTCACAAGAGGTTATTGCAGAAGGTAAGGGGGCATGGAGTTGGGGTTAGGGTGTTAGCGTGGATAGAGGATTGGTTGTCAAATAGGAGGCAGAGAGTGGGGGTCAATGGGTGCTATTCGGATTGGCGGTTGGTGACTAGTGGAGTGCCCCAGGGGTCGGTGCTGGGGCCTCAGCTATTTACCATTTATATAGATGATCTGGAGGAGGGAACCAAGTGTATGGTGTCGAAATTTGCTGATGACACCAAGATTGGGGGAACGGCAAATTGCGCGGAGGGTGTGGAGAGTCTGCAGAAGGATCCAGATAGGCTGGGCGAATGGGCCAGGAAATGGCAAATGGAATTTAATGTTGGCAAGTGCAAGGTGGTCCACTTTGGTAGGAATAATGGTAGGAAGGACTATTTCTTACGTGGCGAAAAACTGCAGCATGCGACGGTGCAGAGGGACCTCGGGGTCCTTGTGCATGAGTCGCAAAAACCCAGCCTGCAGGTGGTCAGGAAGGCTAATGGGATGCTGGCCTTCATAGTGAGGGGGATTGAATATAAAAGTAGGGAGGTCTTGCTGCGGCTGTATAGGGCATTGGTGAGGCCACAGCTGGAGTACTGTGTGCAGTTTTGGTCGCCGCACTTACGCAAGGATATTTTGGCCTTGGAGGGAGTGCAGAGGAGGTTTACTAGGCTGATACCGGAGTTGAGGGGGTTGAGCTATGAGGAGAGGCTGAATAAACTAGGCTTGTACTCGTTAGAGTTTAGAAGAATGAGGGGAGATCTCATTGAGACGTTTAAGATGATGAATGGGATGGATAGGATAGAGGTGGAGAGACTCTTCCCGCTCAGAAAGGACAGTAGGACTAGGGGGCACAGCCTCAAGATAAAGGGGGGAGCGGTTTAGAACGGAGTTGAGGAGGAACTTCTTCACTCAAAGGGTGGTGAATCTCGAATTCTCTGCCCGTTGAGGTGGTGGAGGCTACCTCGCTAAATATTTTTAAGATGCAGGTTGATGGGTTTTTGATAAGCGAGGGGATTAAGGGTTATGGGGAGAGGGCAGGAATGTGGAACTGAGCCACGACAGATCAGCCATGATCTTACTGAATGGCGGGGCAGGCTCGAAGGGCTAGATGGCCTACTCCTGCTCCTATTTCTTATGTTCTTATGTTCTTTGGGTTACTGTCTGTGTTGAGTCTACATGTTCTTCCCGTGTCTGCATGGGTTTCTTCCGGGTGCTCCCGTTTTCTCCTCCAGTCCAAAAATGTGCAAGTCAGATGGATTGGCATTGGTAAATTGCCCCTTCGTGTCCAAAGACACTTGAGGGATTGGCCACATGAAATTGCCCCTTATGTTCAAAGGTGTGTAGGTTAGGTGAATTGGCCATGGGAAATGTACAGGGTTATAGTGATAGGGTGGGGGCGGTGTGGGCCTGGATAAGATGCTCCGTTGGAGAATCAGTGCAGACTCGATGGGCTGAATGGCCTCCTTCTAGACTGTAGTGATTCCATCTTTGGTCCTCCTTAAATATTTACTCATACAAGTTTTCAAAGCAGCAGGGCTGAATGTAACAATATTGTATTGAAGATTTTTTGTTTCAAGTTTGAAGTTTCAGGACTCAAATACTTAAAAAAAATTGTTTTGGGCTGAATGTGTTTCTGCAGACATTTGAATAAAATAATCAAATGTCAAACAGGGACAAGGTGTAAAACCGTGCAAGTATCCAGTTTTAGCCCTTTCAACTTCCTTTAGCAGTCCTGACATGGTGGGCAGGCCAAGCTCATTGGGCAAAGACGTGCTGGTTAGGTGCACTGGCTATGCTGAATTTCCCTCAGTGAACCCGAACAGGTGCCGGAGTATGGCGACTAGGAGATTTTCACAACAACTTCATTGCAGTGTTAATGTAAGCCTACTTGTGACACTAACAAATAAACTTTACACTTAAAACTTACCAGAAAATCTGCCCCTACTGTCAGTCAATTCAGCCTGGACATCACTTGTATGACAAAAACACACTGGGGACATGCAGCACTGAGTATATGAAGAACACTTTGACTCTTCGAAATGACGATATGACCTGCACAATAGATTGGGTGGCACAGTGGTTGGCACTGCTGCCTTACCGCGCCAGGGACCTGGGTCCGATTCCTGGCTTGGGTCACTGTCTGTGTGGAATTTGCACGTTCTCCCTGTGTCTGCATAGATTTCCCCCGTGTGCTTTGGTTTCCTCCCACAGTCTAAAAGATGTGTGTGTTAGATGCATTGGCCATGCTAAACTAACCCTAGTGTCAGGGGAGTTAGCAAGGTAAATATGAGGGGCTGGGAAATAGGGCTTGGGCGAGATTGTGGTCAGTGCAGACTTGATGGGCTGAAAGGCCTCCTTCTGCACTTAGGGAATCTATGATTTTAGGGGAGACTTGATCACGATGTGCATGATATTTCAATGTGGTCAGGGAGGGGTTTAATAAGCAAAATAAATTGCATGGATATTTCCCTCAAAGTTTGATAGAAGCTTTTAGTCTAGGTTTACGAGGTAATGATTTTTAGTTTATTGCACAGCAGGATTCCTTCAGGACCTAGGACCAAGATTAAATGGTAATTTCATGTGGACATGTCATTTAATTGGGCACAAAGAAGCTGTTTAGTAGCTGAGATATAAAGAGAGAGGTTGCATTGCCAGTTGGTTCTACAGTTAGTACCTGAGGTGGACATGGTGGAAATTTGTCATTTTATGCCAATGGAAAGAAATGTTTAGGGCAAAAGGAAACTCGAGTGTATGCATGAGGGGCATAAATCACTTGGGAACAAACCCAGCAGAAAATATGAATCTGCAATCAATGCACAGTCTGCTGAAATTTAGGAAAGGGTCATTATAAAAATAAAGATTTGCATTTATAAAGCACTTTCCATTACCCACTGGATGCCTCCAAGCACTTTACCGTTACCAAAGTATTTATTGAAGTTGATAAATTTTAATGAAGGTTATTTATAGAATCGACGGCATGGAGACAGACCTTTTGGCCCAAACTGGTCCATACTGTCCAAAAAGACCATCTAAGCTGAGCCCATTTTCCTGCATTTGGTCCCTATCCCTCTAAACCTTTCCTATCCATATATCTGTCCAAATGTCTTTTAAATGTTGTCAATGTCTCTGCCTCACCCACTTCCTCCAGCAGCTCATTCCACACACGTCCCACCCTCTGTGTAAAAAAAAAGTTGCTCCTCAGGTTCCCATTAATTCTTTCCCCTCTTAAACCTATGCCCTCTAGTTTTTGATCCCCCAAATCTGGGAAAAAGACAGAGTGCATTCATTCTATCCATGCCTCTCATGATCTTATGCACCTCTACAAGATCACCCCTTGGTCACCTAAGCTCCAAAGAAAAAAGTCCTAGCTTGTCCAATCTCTCCCTATAACTCAGTCCCTTGAGTCCTAGCAACATCCTTTGTAAATCTCTTGTGCACTCTCTCCAGTTTAATAACATCTTTCCTGTAACAAGGCAATCAAAACCGAACACAATACTCCAGGTGCGGCCTCACCAACACCCTGTACAACTGTAACATAACTTCCCAACTTCTATACTCAATGCCCTGACTGATGAAAGCCTTCTTCACTGCCCTATCTACCTATGACTCCATCTTTAGAGAACTGTGCACCTGAACTCCAAGGTCCCTCTGTTCCACAATATTCCCTAAGGTCCTATCGTTCACCATGAAAGCCTTACTTTGACTTTCCAAAATGCAACACCTCACACTTATATACATTATGGATAGTTAGTTAATGACTTTCTCTTGGAATCATCATAGAATCCCTACAGTGCAGAAAGAGGCCATTCAGCCTATTGATCCTGCATCGACAACAATCCCACCCAAGCCCTATCCCTGTAACCCGTGTATTTACCCTAGCTAGTCCCCCGATACTAAAGGGCAATTTACATGGCCGACCAACCTAATGTGCACATCTTTGGAGTGTGGGAGGAAACCAGAGCACCTGGAAGAAACCTATGCAGACACGGGGAGAATGTGCAAAGTCCACATAGTCACCTGAGGCTAGAATTGAATCTGGGTCCCTACTGCTGTGAGGTAGCAGAGCTAATTAGGGAGCCGCCCACGTTAACTTGCACTCCCTATTTCGTGAATTCACTTATTTGCGCAGAAGTCTCCGTAAACCAGATTGCCCGTTGTGGGCCCAAACAGCATCGCAGAATAGAATCATGGAATCCCTACAGTGCAGGAGGAGGCCATTTGACCCATGCATTGACTCTCCAACAAAGCATCTTCACCAGGTCCAGCATCCCTCCATCCAATAACCCCAAACATTTACTCTGCTAATCCACCTAACCAGCACATCCTTGGACAATAAGGGACAATTTAGCATAGCCAATCCACCTAACCTGCACATCTTTGGAAATGCTTGCTTATCTGCAGTTTTACTCATAAAAAATAGAAGTCACCTTTTAAAAATGCCAAAAACAGAAAAACTGTTGAAATGAAGGTTAGAGTGACACATTGGCACAGTTATTAGCACTGCTGCCTCGCAGCTCCAGGGACCCAGGTTCAATTCCCAGCTTGGGTCTGTGCAGAATCTGCACGTTCTCCCTGGGTCTGCGTGAATTCCCTCCGGGTGCTCCAGTCTCCTCTCACAGTCCAAAGATGTGCGGGTTAGGTGGATTAGCCATGGTAAATTACCCCTTAGTGTTCTGGGATGCGTAAATTAGAGGGATTATGGGGATAGTGGTTGGGTGGGATTGTAGACTTGATGGGCTGAATGGCAACCTCCTGCAATGTAGGAATTCTATAATTGTAGGGTATAACCATCGCTTTCGATTTCACTGCAATGTAACTCCTGTGAATGATGGAATGTTACTATATTTTATAACCTGGCCGGTGTTTGCAACACTGCCACACAGGGAGAGATTCAAATCAAAGACCACTAGACATCTACAGCCACCACTCCCCACTTGTCGTCTAATGATTCAATGTGTGACCTGATCTCAGGATGCGGGTGTGCGCCCGCACAGATGTGATGTGGCCTAGAAATTGCAAAAGATGTAATGGAGAGTGGGCCTCGGACAAGTGGTTACGTTGCCAATGCCACAATATGAACTGCATCACGGGACTCAGAAGCCACAGGAGTAAAAAGAACACTGCCTCAGTGCAGAGAATTATTTATTCATATTGTATTTCGAAGAGCGGAGATTGATTTTTATTACTTTCCCATGATGGGAATTTGGGGAGGTGATGGCCTAGTGGTATTATCACTCGACTATTAATCCAGAAACTCAGCTAAAGTTCTGGGGACCTGGGTTCGAATCAAGCCATGGCAGAAGATTTAATTTGAATTCAATAAAAAAAATCTGAATTAAGAATCTACTGATGATCATGAAACTATTGTTGATTGTCAGAAAAACCCATCTGGTTCATTAATGTCTTTTAGGGAAGGAAATCTGCCATCCTTACCTGGTCTGGCCAACATTTGACTCTAGAGCCACAGCAATGTGGTTGACTCTCAACTGCCTTCCAAGGGGAAGGCATCCTGAGGATGCTCAATAAATGCTGGCCCAGCCAGCGACACCCATGTCCCACGAAAGAATAAAAAGACAGAGAGATTGTACAATGTCACTGCTGATTTATACTTTCTATTCTAGAGAGCTGACAAATGCTGCAGATGAATCAACTGGGTGCGTGAATGAATGAAATATTGCTGATAGAGTGAAGTGCAGTGTTGTTCATCGGACAGATTTGAAATGAAAGTAGGGGAGGGCATAGTTTTTCTAATGCAAAATTTCATCATAGAGTTCCCTTGAGTTAACACTGAAATTGGAACAATTAAAGGATGAAAAGAAAGAAACAGTTATTCAGAATGAGCCACAGGAGTAAGTGCAGAGGATCATTTATTAATATTGTATTTCAAAGGAGAGGAGCTTGATTTTCATTGCTTTCCCCATAATGTATCAAAACTTTCCTTTAGTGAGAGGATTTGAGTATAGCGATAGGGATGTTTTGCTGCAATTGTATAGGACATTGGTGAGGCCACACCAATGCCCTATACTGTGTATTGTGTGCAGTTTTGGTGTCCTTATCTGAGGAAGGATCTCCTTGCTATAGAGGGAGTACAGCAAAGATTTACCACGCGGATTCCTGGGATGGCAGACACTAAGTCGGTTAAAGTAAAAATTAAAGTTTACTTATTAGTCATAAGTAAGGCTTACATTAACATTGCAATGAAGTTACTGTGAAATTCCCCTAGTCGCCAGTCTGGCGCACATTCAGATCAATGCACCTAACCAGCATATCTTTCAGACTGTGGGAAAAAACCCATGCAGACATGGGGAAAATGTGGAAATTCCACACAGATAGTGACCCAAACCAGGAATCAAACCGAGGTCCCTGGTGCTGCGAGGCAGCAGTGCTAACCACTGTGCTGGTTATGATTAGATTAATTGGAGTTTAGAAGAGTGACAGGATCTCATAGAAACTTATAAAATTCTAACAGGGTTAGACAAGATAGATTCAGAAAGAATGTTCCCTATGGTGGGGGAGCCCAGAACTAGGGGTCATAGTTTGAGGGTAAGGGGTAAACCTTTTAGAACTGAGGTCAGGAGAAATTTCTTCACCCAGAGAGTGGTGAATGTGTGGAATTCACTACCACAGAAAATAGTCGAGGCCAAAGTGTTGTTTGATTTCAGGAAGAAATTAGATATTGCTCTTGGGACTAAAGGGATCAAGGGATATGTAGGAAGGGGGATCAGGATTTTGAATTCAAAGATCATAATGAGTATCAGAGCAGGCTCGAAGAGCTGAATGGTCTACTCCTGCTTCTACTTTCTATGTTTTAACTTATCCAGTACTCTCATCCCCGTAAAATCACCCAATTCCATTCCTGCTTCGACTCTTCTGCTGCTGAAACTCTCTTTGTTCTTGTTGTTCCAATTGTTTCAACACTGTCTTGACCAATTTGCCACCTTGAATCCTCCATAGAGATGGACTCTTCCAAAGCTCTGCTACTCGTATCCTAACACCCAGTCATCCATCAACCCTTTACTTGCTGGCCTATATTGACTCTAGTCTTTTAAAATTCTCATACTTCTTCTCAAATCCGACAGTGCCTTGCCCTTCATCTTGGTAACCTTCAAAAACCCTTCAAGATCTCTGCACTCTTCCAATTCTGGCCCTCTTGCGAATCTCCTGTTTTTTCCCTCTCCCCTGTGATGGTCATGACTTTCGTGGCCATGGGCCTAAGTTCTGGAATTCTGGCCTTAAACTCCTCCACCTCTCCTATCTCCCTGTCCTCCTTTAAGGTACTCCTCAAAACATACCAACTCTTTAACTGATAATTGCTCCAATGAGTTACTTGGGTGGTTTTACAATGAGAAAGGCACTTTGTAAATGCATTTTCTTTCAGGGTGGGGACTGGTTAGCTCAGTGGGCTGTACAGCTGGTCAGTGATGCAGAGCAATGCCAGCAGCGTGGGTTCAATTGCTGTTCTGGCTGAGGCTATTCATGAAGGCCCCGTCTTCTCAATCTTGCCTCTTGCCTAAGGTGTGGTGATCTTCAGGTTAAATCACCATCAGCCAGGTCTTCCCCTCAAAAGGGAGAGCAGCCTATGGTCATCTGGGACTATGGTGAAAGAGTGTAGAAGAGATTTATTAGGATGCTACCAGGACTTAATGGTTTGAGTTATAAGGATAGACTGGTACTTCTTTCTCTGGAGTGTAGAAGGCTGAGGGGTGATCTTATAGAGGCCTATAAGGTAATGAGGGGCATAGATCAGCTAGATCGTCAACATCTTTTCCCAAAGGTAGGAAGGTTTGAAACTAGAGGGCACAGGTTTAAGGTGAGAGGTGAGAGATACAAAAGGGTCCAGAGGGGCAATTTTTTCACAGAGAGGGTGGTGAGGGTCTGGAACAAGCTGCCAGAGACAGTAGTAGAGGCAGGTACAATTTTGTCTTTTAAAAAGCATTTAGACAGTTACGTGGGTAAGATAGGTATAGAGAGATATGGGCCAAATGCAGACAATTGGGACTAGCTTAGGGGTTTAAAACAAAGAGTGGCATGGACAAGTTGGGCCAAAGGGCCTCTTTCCATGCTACAAACCTCTATGATTCTATGACTCTATGACTGTTGTTTGGATCAGTGCCTAAGCTGTTCATGCTTGTACTATTCAGGGATCCTGCGTATACTCAGTCCTGTTTGTTTCAATCTATGCAAAGACTTCATTTTAAGGTATTTCTCCCAATGCACAATTACATTTAAATGCTGTACCGTAAGGGTTAGCTAACTCTGCTCAGCTGAACAATTGTAGCTAACTTGATGGCATGTAGAATTAGAAGGCATGATGGGTTAGCTAAAAATTGAGTGCATTTTATGCAGGCAAACAACAGTTTTCCATAACAGCTGCTGCAAGGGTTGTTTTTCTAGAAACAGACAGCATGTGAAAAACACTTCCAATAATGAGATAAGGATTGAAATATATTTTGGTTTTACAGTGTTCAGTTCAGTTCAAGTCCAGTTCAGTTCAATTCTTAGAGGAACTGGCTGAGATGGCACAATGGTTAGCACTGCTGCCTCACAGTGCCAGGGTCCTGGGTTTGATTCCTGGCTTGAGCACTGTCCATGTGGAGTCTGCACATTCTACCTGTGTCTGCGGGTGCACCAGTTTCCTCCCACAGTCTGAAAGAGGTGTTGGTTAGGGCAATGACCCGAACAGATACTGGAAGCTAGGCAACTAGGAGAATTTCACAGTAACTTCATTGCAATGTTAATGTAAACCTCACTTGTGACGAATAAATACACTTTAACCAGTCTCCAAGTTGATTTTTTTGCTTCTGTCACATTAATATTATAAGTCTGTTTCAATAAAAGAAAAGCATTTTAAAACTCATAGCAAGTTCTGCTCCCTCGTCTCGCCATTCGAATGAATGGACCCAACAACCCTTTTGCAGGTTGTGAACATGTTCCTGGACAACTTATCAGTTGTTCAGCTCTGTGGCAAGTGCTTTAGGTTGTGTGTCATTGTTGCAAATTCTGAGTGTGCTTCACAAGCTGATGAACCAGTTTCTCCAATAGCATGAACCTCCTGACTTTGTTAAATAGTCACTGAGTGTCGGTGATCCATTGGTGTTGTCTGTATAATGGACAATTGCAGCTGAAAACTGACCATTATACAAACAACACCAATAGATCACCTCCATTCTTACGGATTGAGCTGGTTTCGAGGTGAAACTTCTTCTATTCCTTTGCAAGCTGAAAGCATTTTCTAGGTTCTTTCCTTCCCTCAGGAGTCAGCTACAAAATGTTGCAGAAAACTTGCCTGAAATAAATCTACTGGGAACGTCAAGATGGAAGTTTGACATTTGTAAATTGGATACTTAGTAAATTGCCAAGTGTATCTGCGTTATCAACTGCGATTAAATGTATTCTTGGAGTTTCATCACATGACTTGTCCCATTTAGTTGATCTTTCTCTACACCCTAGCTATGGCACTACATTCTGCACTCTCTCCTTTCCATCTCTATGAATGGAATGCTTTGGCTGTATACTGGACAAGAAACAATACTTTTCACTGTATGCTAATACATGTGACAATAACAAATCAAATCAAAGACATTCCAGCCATTAGTTGGCCAACACATCCACCCTTGTGACGTACAACCTATGCCATTTGAAAAGCCACAAGACTCATTACCCAAATGGATGATAATTGACTGTCAGCCAAACAGCCTTTTCCCCACATTATCAATATTTTACGGCAGCCCTGTGGTTAGCACTGCTGCTTCACAGCACCAGGGACCCGGGTTCAATTCCGGCATCAGGTCATTGTCTGCATGGAGTCTGCACATTCTTCCCATGTCTGTGTGGGTTTTCTCCAGATGCTCCAGTTTCCTCCCAAACTCCAAAGATGTGCTGGTTGGGTGGCTTGGCCATGCTAAATTGCCCCTTAGTGTCATGGGGATTAGCAGGATAAATATGTGGGGCTATGGGGATAGGGCCTGGATGGGATTGTTGTCAGTGCAGTGCATGGCCGCCTTCTGTACTGTAGTATTGTAAAAAGTTAAAGTTTTAAAGGTTATTCATCACAAGTAGGCTTACATTAACACTGCAATGAAATTGTTGTGAAAATCCCCTATTTGCCACACTGGTATCCGTTCGTGTACACTGAGGGAGAATTTAGCATGACCAATGCACCTAACCAGGTGTGGGAGGTGTGGGAGTGTGGGAGGAAACCGGAGCACCCAGAGGAATATCATGTAGACATGGGAAGAACGTGCAAACTCCACATAGACAGTTACCCAGGCTGGCACTTGAACCTGGATCCCTGGTGCTGTGAGGCAGTAACGTTAATCATTTTGCCACGATGCCACCCTATTCTATGATTTTTCTATGATTTTTTTATATCTGGAAAACAGAAATGGCCAAAGAAAATGACAGTTTTTAAAAAATATCCCAGTGATATTTCTTCAGGGTTGCGCAGTGTGCCAGAGCTTGGTCTTCAATTCCTGTAGGTTCCAGGTTGTTCCAGGAGGGTTTTACAAACCTTGTCTGGTGGAATGCACATACAAAACCTGAATTCAATATATGTATATTTAATTTATTAATAAAAATACTGAAATTAAACTGATCTACTTTTGAATAATCCTGTTATTGTGTGCAGTAGTGAGATGACCTGAGCTCAAAAGAGCAATTTGGAGAATCAGTTTAAGTAGAAATAAAAAATAGGAAAGGTTACAGCCATCTGTGGTCAAATGGACAACGGCCTGAGAAGTTCAGCCCAACATAAAATTGGACGCTTTAAGTTAATACAGCTAAAACTGCTTCTGAAAGATTACCGGGCAAAAGCCAACAGGGATACATACCAGAACTGTCTCACCTATTGAACAGGAGTACTTCACATTAACAATAGGGAAATCATCATAAACCCAGAACCCAGATCTTTTACGTATTGAATAGAGAGCTCAAACTTTACAATGGAATATCCATTATGTCCCAAAAGCTATTAGGAGGTACTCAGCCAGAAGACATCATGACTGTGTATTCCCCAGCTTCAGCCCTGCTATTAACCGCATCCTGAAAAGAGATCCATCTTTGTGCTGAAGACCTTGAGTTCGCCTGTCATCATGAGCCCAGTGAATTGAATCCAAAAGCTCAATCAATTTCACCACACCGGGGTAATGTCTATTTCTCAGGCAGTCAGCCTTGTTTGGGGAAAGTTAGCTTAATTTGTTGTGTCAGAATTGTTTCCTTAACCTGTGAGTGTTTTAAATAAAGTTATGTTTGAAGCACAGTCCTCTGTCTGTATCATAAAGTAAAAGCATTTGAGTAAATGTGATAAACTGGCCAAAGTTTCTGTACAGACTATTTCTGGACAACATGTCTTGCTGTGGGACGGAGGCCTTGTGGCCCAGTGGGTAGTATCCTTACTACTGGACCAGAAGCTCTGGGTTCGAGTTCTTTTTAGTAATTTGTGAAACATGGGCATTGCTGGCTGGTCAGCATTTATTGCCCATCTCTACTTGCCCTTTGAACTGAGTGGCTTGATGAGCCATTTCAGGTGGTAGATGAAAGCCAACCACACTGCTGTGGC
Source organism: Carcharhinus amblyrhynchos (assembly GCF_965287045.1). NCBI lineage: Eukaryota > Metazoa > Chordata > Chondrichthyes > Carcharhiniformes > Carcharhinidae > Carcharhinus > Carcharhinus amblyrhynchos. The sequence goes on along the minus strand of NC_137334.1, from coordinate 20,632,948 downwards.
TCTGGAGTCACATGTAGGCCAGACCAGGTAAAGACGGCAAATTTTCTCCCCTAAATAACATTAGAGAACCAGATTTTTTTTCTGACAATCGGCAATGGTTTCATGGTCATCAGTAGATTCTTAATTCCAGATATTTTTTATTGAATTCAAATTCCGCCATCTGCCGTGACGAGATTTGAACCTGAGCCCCCAGAACATTAGCTCAGTTAGTGGATTAATAATCCAGCAATAATACCACTAGGCCATCACCTTCCCACAGTGCCAAAACTTGTTGGCTGAGAGAGGAGCATTCAACATGGTTCAATGGGCTGATAATCAACTTGGGGATCTTACCTCCACTTCCCTCACTATTCCTGAAAGTATAGATGTTAAGATACACGAGAGAGGGAGAGGACAAAGTACAGAGGAATAAATGTGCCCCGTAAGAAATTTATTGCAATAACCACGGCTGACTTCCATCTTCATGTTGATTGTGTGAGTCAGATTGGCAAGGGAAGATGGAAAATTAGTTCAAATGGTGTATTTGGAACTATTTCTTAGAGGAGCATGTTCTAGAACCAATGAGGGAGCAGGCTATTTTAGACTTGATAATGTGCCATGAGGCAGGATTAATTAATAACCTGAGAGTAAAGGCAACAGTGATCATAATATGAATGTCATGTTCAGTTTGAGGCTGATGAATGTGGGTCAAAGACCAGTGATTTAAACCTAAATAAAGGTGATTAGAAGGATATGAAGGCAGAATTGGCTGAAGTGAATTGGGAAATTTGTTTAAAAGATAAGGTAATGGAGATGTTTGAGGGGGTATTTAATAATTCTTAGGAAAGATTTACCCAGTGAAAAAGAAGTCTTTTTGAGAAAGATGTATCATCCATAGCTAAATATGGAAGTTAATGATAATATCAAATTGAAAGATAGACTGTACAATTGAAAGTGGTAGGTCAGAATTTAATACCAATCAAAGAAAGACGAAGCAGAAAGAGGGAAAAATTACAGTCTGGAAGAAAGAAGGCTAGAAAAATGAAAACAGATAATAGGAATTTCTGCAGGAATTTAGAAAGGAAGGGAATAGGTAAAGTGAGTTCTAGTCCTTTATTGTGATTGTCTGGATTATTAATTTTGCAGTGGGAGAGGGAGGATCCAGTTGTTGTGGCCCATATAGGCAGCAACAACAACTAGAAATAGGAAAGAGTTTCTGTGTAGAGAAAATAAGCAGCAGCCAGGCACTAACTTAGAAAGCAGAACGTCAAAGGTTATAATTTCTGGATTATTACCCGAGCCACGTGCAAATTGACATTGGGTCAATAAAATAAGAGAGGTGAGTCCAAAGATGTGCAGGTTTAGGTGGATTGGCCATGCTGCATTGACCCTAGTGTCAGGGGGGTTAACAGGGTGTAGGATTACAGGAATAGGGCCCGGGTGGGATTGTGGCCTCGATGGGCCGAATGGCCTCCTTCTGCACTGCAGGGATTCAAAAGTTATTTGGTGCTTGTCTTCATTGTAGAAGACTTAGAAAACTGCCCAGAGATACTTGAGGAACAAGAGATGAAAGGGAGAGAATATTTAAAACAACCACCATCCCCTGGGAATAGGTACTAGGATAGTTATCAGACCTGAAGGCTGACAAGTCCCCAGGATCTGATAGCCTCCATGTTCAAGACTTGAAAGAAATTGGCTTTAGAAATAGCAGAGGCATTTGTTATCATCTTGCAAAATTCCTTAGATTCTGGAAGGGTCCCAGCAGTATTTTTTTTCCTTTGTTCAAGAAAGCAAGGAAGCAGCAAAGTTTGGGCCCATTAGCCCAACATCTGACATAAGGAAATTGCTGGAATCTGTTATGAAAGATAATATAGCAGGAAAATCACAGTGGGATGGGGCAGACATGATGTAGTTTTGAGGAAAGGAAATTAAGCTTAAGTAATTTATCGAAGTTCTTTTGAGGAAGTAATAAGTAATGTGGAAAATGGGGAACTTGCAGGTGTAGTGTATCTGGATTTTCCAACTGCATTTCAAGGTGCCACATCTGCTCTGCCCGAGACCGTAAGAAACTACAAGGAGTTGTAAATGAAGCCAAGTCCATCACTCAAACCAGCCTCCCATCCATTGACTCTGTCTACACTTCCTCCTGCCTCAGAAAAGCAGTCAGCATAATCAAGGACCCCACGCACCCCAGACATACTCTCTTCCACCTTCTTCCGTTGGGAAAAAAGTACAAAAACCTGGGGTCACGTACCAGCCGACTTAAGAACAGATTCTTCCCAGCTGCTATCAGACTTTGAATGGACCTACCTCACACTAAGTTGATCTTTCTCTATACTCTAGCTATGACTGTAACACTACACTCTGCACTCCTTTCCTTCTCTATGAACAGTATGCTTTGTCTGTATAGCGCACAAGAGACAATACTTTTCACTGTATGATAATAAATGTGACAATAATAAATCAAATCAACGCAAACATTGTCACACAAGTAACAGTCCATTGATATAGGAGGTAATTTATTAGCATGGGTAAAGGATTGGTTAGCTAGCAGGAAGTAAAGAGGAGGGATAAATGGGTCATTTTCAGGTTGTCAAACTGTAACACTGTCAGAGAGTCAGTACAGACTTGATGGGCTGAATGGTCTCCTTCTGCATGGTAGGAATTCTAGAACATAAATTGTGGGGTGCCCCAGGGATCAATGCTAGGGCTTCAGCTATTTACAATCTGTATCAATGACTTGGATGAGGGGACTGAATGCATGACAGCTAAAATTGCCGATGGCACCAAGATAGATCAGAAAATAAGTTCTAAAGAGAACACAGGAGGTTTGCAAAGATTAAGCGGGTGGGAAATATTTTGGCAGATGGAATATAATGTGAGAAAATGTGGACTTGTCCACTTTGGCAGGAAGAAGAGAAAAGCAGTTTATTATTTAAATGAGGGAAGATTGTAGAACCCGATGGTACAGAGGCACCCAGGTGTCCTAGTACATGAATCACAAAACAAATGTAGGTACAGCAAAGGGAAGGCAAGTGGAATGTGGGCATTTATTACAAGGAGAATGGAATATAAAAGTTGGGAGGTTTTTCTGCAGCTGTAAAGGAGACTTTGTGGTGAAAGTGGTAACAGCCTTGTCACTGGATCAGAAGCTCTGGGTTCAAGTCCAACATCATGACTTGTTGGCCATGAGAGGAGCATTCATCGTGGTTCAATGGGCTGATATTCAGCTCAGAAGTCCTTCCACCGCTCCCCCCCACTATTCCCCAAAGCATAAAAATCAAGATGGGTGTGAACATATACAAACAACAACAATTGCAGCTGTACAGGGCCTTGTGAGCACTGTGTACAGTTTGAATTGATTTATTATTCTCATGTATTAGCTTACAGTGAAAAGTATTGTTTCTTGCACACTATACAGACAAAGCATACCATTCATAGAGAAGGAAATGAGAGAGTTCAGAATGTAGTGTTAGAGTCGTAGCTAGAGTGAAGAGAAAGATCAACTTAATGTGAGGTAGGTCCACTCAAAAGTCTGATGGCAGCAGGGAAGAAGCTGTTCTTCAGTTGGTTGGTACGTGATCTCGGACATTTGTATCTTTTTCCCAACGGAAGAAGGTGGAAGAGAGAATGTCCGGGGTGTGTGGGGTCCTTAATTATGCTGGCTGCTTTTCTGAGGCAGTGAGAAGTGTAGATGGAGTCAATGGATGGGAGGCTGGTTTGTGTAATGGATTGGGCTTCATTCAGATCCTCTGTAGTTCCTTGCGGTCTTGGGCAGAGCAGGAGCCATATCAAGCTGTGATACAACCCGAAAGGATGCTTTGGTCTCCTTGCTTGAAAAAAGATAATACTGCATTAGAAGCAATTCAGAGAAGATTTACTCCACTCATTCCTGGAATGAAAGGCTTACCTTATGAATAAAAGTTGAACAAGTTGGAGGAAGAATGCGCAGGGGAGTAAGAAAGGAAATGGAACTAGATGAGTTTCTCATTTGGAGAGCTGGTGCAGCCTGATGGGGTGAATGGCCTCCTTCTGCACTGTAACAATTCTGTGTTTCTGTTGGGCAGATACCCATTGGGGTTTAGAAGAATGAGAGGTGGTCTCACTGAAGAATATAAGATCCTGAGGAGACTTGACATGGTGGATAACGGAAGGAATTTTCCTCTTGTTGAGCCACTAGAATTAGGGAAAATAGTTTAAGACAGAAACAAGAAAAAAAATTATGTCAGAGGGTCATGGGTCTGTGGAATTCTCTTGATTTGATTTGATTTATTATTGTCACATGTATTAGTATACAATGAAAAGTATATTAAAGATGTTACTAAACTAGAAAGAGTGGAGAAAAGATTTACTAGGGTGCTATCAGGACTTGATGGTTTGAGTTATAAGGAGAGGCTGGATAGACTGGAACTTTTTTCTCTGGAGCATAGAAGGCTGAGGGATGATCTTACAGAGGTCTATAAAGTAATGAGAGGCACAGATCAACTAGATAGGCAATATCTTTTCCCAAAGGTAGGGGAGTCCAAAACTAGAGGGCATAGGTTTAAGGTGAGAAGGGAGAAAGACAAAAGGGTCCAGAGGGGCAATTTTTTCACACAGAGGGTGGAGTGTCTGGAACAAGCTGCCAGAGGTAGTAGTAGAGGTGGGTACAACTTTGTCTTTTAAAAAGCATTTAGACAGTTACATGGGTAAGATGGGTATAGAGGGATATGGGCCAAACATGGGCAATTGGGACTAGCTTTAGTGATTTAAAAAAAAGGGCAGCGTGGACAAATCGGGCCGAAGGGCCTGTTTCCATGTTGTAAACCTCTATGACTCTATGGCTATATTGTTTCTTGTGCTCTATACAGACAAAGCATACCGTTCATAGAGAAGAAAACAAGAGAGTACAGAATGTAGTGTTACAGTCACAGCTAGGATATAGAGAAAGATCAACTTAGTGAAGGTAAGTCTATTCAAAGGTCTGATGGCAGCAGGGAAGAAGCTGTTCTTGAGTCGGTTGGTACATGTCCTCAGACTTTTGTATCTTCTTCCTGATGGAAGAAGGCTGAAGAAAGAATATTCAGAGCAGTGCAGGCTAGGTCACTGAATCTATTCAAGGTCGTGTTTGATAGATTTTTTGATGGATAAGGGAATTGAGGGGTTGACAGACGGGAAAATGGAGTTGGGACCACTACTGGATCAGCCATGATCTTATTGACTGGAAGAGCAGATTCAAAGGGCTTAATGGCCCCTCCTTTGTTCCAATGGTGATGTTTTTGAAGAATAATTTTGCCAGGACAGTATCTTTAAAACAAATTTTAACTTCTGATGTGTCGAACTAAGGCAATTCTTTTCAGTTATTGATTTTTGTGATTGTAAAGTTGCTTCTAATAGCACATTCAGAACAAAGAGCAAAAACTTTGCAACCATTAAACCTGTTCCTCAGAACAAAGGCATTATCTATAACCAAGCTGTAGATATACACTTGGCCAGGTTCATGTAGAGACCAATGATTCTTTTTTTAAATAATCATTTGATATCTTAAGGTGCAGCATAATGGTTAACTTTCGATCCTCCTGCAATAAAAACATGGCTCTTACTTTGGCTTAGTAGAAGTCAGGCTGTTATGAATGGCGATCTCTGTTGCTGTGGCCTGTGCTTTGCTATTGATGCAGCAAATTGGCCGGTGAAATTGCTGAATGATGTTCTGCTTCTTCCTTCCTGCAGATGTGGTTATTTTCATTGGATTCCCCCCTGACTTGTGGTTATTAGTGATTTATCAGCTCCTGGGTGTACCTGTTTCCTCGCCATTATGATGGATGGTTGCTGGAGTGTGCGACTGTTGTCAGGGAATATGCTAGGAATGATACCGGTTGCTAAGGATTTTTTGGGGTACGCTGGTTACGGGGGAGATGATGCTGGTTGCTATGGGGAGATACTTGTTGTAATAGAGGGGGTGTTGGCTGTTATGGGGAGATGTTGGTTATTTTCATGAGATGTTGGTTGCTATGGGGAGATGCAGGTTGTCATGGGAGGGGTACTGGTTGTTATGGGGAGATATTGGTTGCTATAGTGATGCTGGTTGCTATGGGGAGATGTTGGTTGCTATGGGGATGTTGGTTGCTATAGGGTGATGTTGGTTGCTATGGGGAGATACTGATTGCTATGGGGATATTAGTTGCTATGGGTTGCTGGTTGCTATGGCGAGATGTTGGTTGATGCCCAAATATGTGCAGTTTACCCACGGTAACTGTGCAGGGTTACAGGGATAGGGCCGGAGTAAGATCTTCTGCAGAGAGTCAGTACAGACTCGATGGGCTAAATGGCCTCCTTTGGCACTGTAGCAATTCTATGAAGCATGCTGGTTGCTAGGAGAGATGCTAGTTGCTAGGTGGACGCTGGTTGTTAAGGGGGTTGCTGGCCGCTAAGGGGGTGCTGATTGCTAGGGAAAAGGCTAGTTGCTGGGGAAATGTTATTAAGGGGATTCTGGTTTCTGGCGATGCTAGTTGCTAGAGTGATGCTTGTTGCTAGGGAGGGATGCTGGTTGCTAGGGTTGGATGCTGGTTGCTAGGGAAGGATGCTGATTCCAAAGTGGGTGCTGGTTGCTAGGGAGATGCCAATTGCTAGGGGATGCTGGTTGCTATGGGAGAGGCTGGTTGCTCAAGGAGATGCTGGTTAAAAGGTTGCTGGTTGCTATGGGAGAGGCTGGTTTCTATGGGAAAGCCTGGTTGTTAGGGGGATGCCGGTTGCTAAGGGAGATGCTGGTTAAAGGGTTGTTGGTTGTTATGGGAGAGCCTGGTAGTTAGGGGGATACCGGTTGCTAAGATGCTGGTTGTTAGGGGAGATGCGAGTTAAAGGGTTGCTGGTTGCTATGGGAGAGGCTGGTTGCTATGGGGGAGACTGGTTGTTAGGGAGATGCTGGTTCCTAAGGGAGATGCTCGTTGCTAGGGGAGATGCTGGTTAAAGAGTTGCTGGTTGCTATGGGAGAGACTGGTTGTTAGGAGAATGCTAGTTGCTAAGGGAGATGCTGGTTGCTCGGGGAGATGCTAGTTAAAGGGTTGTTGGTTGCTATGGGAGAGCCTGGTTGTTAGGGGGATGCAAGTTGCTAAGGGAGATGCTGGTTAAAGGGTTGCTGGTTGCTATGGGAGAGCCTGGTTGTTAGGGGGGATGCCTGTGTCTGGGGGGGGAAGGGGGGGCGGGCAGGTAGCCGCCCGGAAGTGACCCCTCCCCCTCCTCCCGGGTTCCGGTTCCGGTCCCGCAGAGTCGGAAGATGTGGGTAAGATGGCGGAGCTGCAGATGTTGCTGGAGGAGGAGATCCCCGCGGGCCGCCGAGCGCTGCTGGACAGTTACCACAACCTGGACCGGGTGGCCGAGTATTGCGAGAGCAACTACATCCAGGTGAGGGCCCGGGGCCTGGGGAGGGGGAGACACCGCCCAGCCCGGCGGGGGTGGGGGGCTGCTGGCGGTCTCGGGCCGCTCGGATCCCCCTCTCCGGGTAGCCTGAGGTCGCATCCCGCTTTGGGCTGGTGGCCCTGAGGCGGTGCCCGGGCGGGAGTCCCTGCGCCGGGCTCTGACCTGTTGGATTGTCCGCCCCGCCGCTGCGGCAGTAACGCTGAGCCTCCAGTCACAGCCACTTCACCCGGAGCCTGATCGCTCTCTCCATCAACCCCCCCCTCCCCTCCCTCTCCATCAACCCCCCCCTCCCCTCCCTCTCCATCAACCCCCCGCCCCCCCCTCTCCATCAACCCCCCGCCCCCCCCTCTCCATCAACCCCCCCCCCTCCCTCTCCATCAACCACCACCCCCCTCCCTCCCTCTCCATCAACCCCCCCCCTCTCCATCAACCCCCCCCCCTCCCTCTCCATCAACCCCCCGCTCCTCCCTCTCCATCAACCCCCCGCTCCTCCCTCTCCATCAACCCCCCGCTCCTCCCTCTCCATCAACCCCCCGCTCCTCCCTCTCCATCAACCCCCCGCTCCTCCCTCTCCATCAACCCCCCGCTCCTCCCTCTCCATCAACCCCCCGCTCCTCCCTCTCCATCAACCCCCCGCTCCTCCCTCTCCATCAACCCCCCGCTCCTCCCTCTCCATCAACCCCCCGCTCCTCCCTCTCCATCAACCCCCCGCTCCTCCCTCTCCATCAACCCCCCGCTCCTCCCTCTCCATCAACCCCCCGCTCCTCCCTCTCCATCAACCCCCCGCTCCTCCCTCTCCATCAACCCCCCGCTCCTCCCTCTCCATCAACCCCCCGCTCCTCCCTCTCCATCAACCCCCCGCTCCTCCCTCTCCATCAACCCCCCGCTCCTCCCTCTCCATCAACCCCCCGCTCCTCCCTCTCCATCAACCCCCCGCTCCTCCCTCTCCATCAACCCCCCGCTCCTCCCTCTCCATCAACCCCCCGCTCCTCCCCCTCCATCAACCCCCCGCTCCTCCCCCTCCATCAACCCCCCGCTCCTCCCCCTCCATCAACCCCCCGCTCCTCCCCCTCCATCAACCCCCCGCTCCTCCCCCTCCATCAACCCCCCGCTCCTCCCCCTCCATCAACCCCCCGCTCCTCCCCCTCCATCAACCCCCCGCTCCTCCCCCTCCATCAACCCCCCGCTCCTCCCCCTCCATCAACCCCCCGCTCCTCCCCCTCCATCAACCCCCCGCTCCTCCCCCTCCATCAACCCCCCGCTCCTCCCCCTCCATCAACCCCCCGCTCCTCCCCCTCCATCAACCCCCCGCTCCTCCCCCTCCATCAACCCCCCGCTCCTCCCCCTCCATCAACCCCCCGCTCCTCCCCCTCCATCAACCCCCCGCTCCTCCCCCTCCATCAACCCCCCGCTCCTCCCCCTCCATCAACCCCCCGCTCCTCCCCCTCCATCAACCCCCCGCTCCTCCCCCTCCATCAACCCCCCGCTCCTCCCCCTCCATCAACCCCCCGCTCCTCCCCCTCCATCAACCCCCCGCTCCTCCCCCTCCATCAACCCCCCGCTCCTCCCCCTCCATCAACCCCCCGCTCCTCCCCCTCCATCAACCCCCCGCTCCTCCCCCTCCATCAACCCCCCGCTCCTCCCCCTCCATCAACCCCCCGCTCCTCCCCCTCCATCAACCCCCCGCTCCTCCCCCTCCATCAACCCCCCGCTCCTCCCCCTCCATCAACCCCCCGCTCCTCCCCCTCCATCAACCCCCCGCACCCACCCACCCACGATGAATGTGGCCTAAAATAGGCCGCGTGTTCTGTGGGAGGCCACATGCTATCAACCTCCCAAAGACAGTGGCTTGAGTTGATGCGATTGTTGTGCGGGTGAAGCTGGTGGGATGCTATGGGTGACAGTGAAATGCCACAGCTTGTCATGCTCAGTGCCGCTCAAGACAGGAGAGTGGAATCAAATACTGAACAAGAAACACCAAGCTTGGGTTGCAGAAAGACAGCAGGAGAGCATGAATGAGGGAGCTGAACCATGGAAGCTGATTACTTTTGAACTTGGTGGGAGGAATGTGTGTGGCATAGCTTCATAACAGCTGGCAGTTCAGGGGAGTGTTGATTATAGTCTCGAAGCAGGAGAGGAAAACAAACCTTTCATATTAGAGATGGATTGGGATGTTTTAATGGGGATTATGATCAAGAAGGCATGATGATTGTGTGTCTCTGTCAAATATTTTCAAATAATTAAATTAATAAAAACATGGAAACTTTAGACACATGGTATATTTCCTCAATGCAACCTTTGAATGGGCAGCATTGTGACTTCCAGGAATTAAATCTGATGGCAAATCATAGCTGTTGAATAAGTTTTTGTTTGCTTGTGGAACAGAGAGTAGCGCACATTTCTTCACGTCTCCCCAAAGCTGCTCCCTCTTTATTGCGTTGAATTTCATTTGAGTTATGGGTCAAAGGCAGGTAAATAGGGTTCAAACGCAGATCAAGCAAAGTCTAATTGAATGGGCTGAATGGCCACCTATTCTATAGCTTGTATTTATATACCACTGATTGCATCATAAAATGCCCAAGGTATTTGACAAGGAGTGTTATGAAACCAAATTGGACACGGATCACAGAAGAGAAAGTTAGGGGTGGCGCAGTGGTTAGCTCTCAGCACCAGGGACCCAGATTCAATTCCAGCCTCGGGTCACTGTCTGTGCGGAGTTTGCTCCTTCTCCCCATGTGTTTATGGATTTCCTCTGGGTGCTCTGGTTTCCTCCTATTGTCCGAAGATGTGCTGGTTAGGTGGATTCACCATGCTAAAAATTGCCCACTTATTGTCCAAAACCATGTAGATGAGGTGGATTGACCATGGTAAATGCATGGGGTTATGAGGAAAGGGTTGAAGGGGGGGGGGGTGCGGTGCCAGAATTGGTGCAGAATCAATGGGCCAAATGGGCCCCTGATGCACTGCAGGGATTCTGTGGTTCTAGAACCTATAGCTGAAAGTGTGACCAAAGACATAGTTTTTATGGAGCGATTTTGAGGAGGAAAGAGAAGCAGAGAGATTTAAGAAAAGAATTCCTGAAATTTGGGTCCAGGCAGCTGAAGGCACTGTCCCCTGTTGTGGTCCCATTAAAATTAGGGGGATGCTTAGGAGCTCAGAATTGGATATCTTAGCATTGAGGAGCTGAAGGAGATTGCATTAATGGCAAATCGTGAGATCTTGGGGCAATGTGAAAACAATGAAGAGAATTTTAAAATTGTGATGTTGCTTACCAGGCATCAGAGTAGGCCAGGCAGCAAAAGGGTCATTGGATTGGGTGTGAGTAAGGATATAGGCCACAGGGGTTTGAATGCTCAAGTATACAGACCAGCAAGGAGGACCGTGGAATAGTTGTGTCAAGAGATAGCAAAGGCATAAATGGGGTGGGGGGGGTGTTTCCAGCAGCAAAATGAGCTGAGATGGGAGGGTGAAGCCAGACAATGAGGGAGGTGGGAATAAATGGGTGATCTTGCTGTGAATATGTCATGAGCAGCTCATCTTAAGGTCAAAGCTCATACCAAGGTGTTTTTGGTTTAGCCTCAGGCAGTTGCCACGGAAAAGGATAGAGTTGTTGGCTAAGGAATGGAGATAACAGCAAACAATGGCTTCAGCCTTCCAGGTGTTGGAGGAATTTTCTGCTCATTCAGCACTGTCTGTCAGACAAGCTGTCTGATTTAGCAACAGTGAAAGTGTCAAGGGAGGTGGTGGTGAGATAAAGCTGGGTGTTGTCAGCGTACTTGTGAAAACCGAAGCTGTGTTTTCAGATTTTGCAGAGAGAGACAGCATGTAGATGAGAAATAGGAAGGAGCCAAGGAAAGATCCTTGGTGAAATGGAGCAGGAAGAGAAGCCATTGCAACTGATTCTCCAGTTAGGGTGGCACAGTGGCTAACATTGTTGTCTCAGTGTGAGGGACCTGGGTTCAACTCTGGCCTCGGGTCACTGTCTGTGGAATTTGCACGTTCTCCTTGTGTCTGTGTGAGTTTCCTCCCATGCTCCAAAGATGCGCGGGTTGGGTTGATCGACCATGCTAAATTGTCCCTTAGTGTTGGGGATTCCCAGGTAAATATGCGGGGTTGTGGGGATAGGGCCTGGGTGGAATTTGTTTGAATTTTTCATGAATATTTTTCTGCCTCTGCCGTATAACAATGTTATTGCAGTAGTATGGGGGGGTGGCGGTGGCGGAACATACATTCCCCGTTGCAAAAGGATCCTGAAAGTCATCATCTGAATTTGTAACTCCATAAGCCTTCAAAATGGCAGATTCCACCCTTTTCTGTGTCATGTGGATTATTGTACAGCATAATGTTGAGAGAGGGCGATGCAATACTTGATGTTTGCAATCTGGTTTGAATTGATTTCAAGTTGCAAGAGGAATACATTAAACTATAAAGGACGTATATGTAAGTTGCGAGAGAAATATGTTTAACGATAAAGGATTCGTATGTATAGTACAACCACAGGCTCCAGATGATAATCCAGCCAAACCCCCCTTGACGGTTTGGCCAGATAGGGTGGAGTACATCAGTCACTATTTAATTAAACCTGCTCAATCATAAATCAATTCCATCCTGATCCATGTTGCAGAATGCTAAATCTCATTGCACCCATTTTCCAGCTTCACTCTTCGTCATTCTTGATCAGTTCTTTACAGTGTGTGTGAGCCAAAGCTCAAGACATTCAGTACAGCATGTAGTCTTTCTGTTCACTCACATGTTGAAAGATTGTGACATTTTCTTTTATATTCTAGTGTATCTTTGAATGTTATGATCTGTTTGGATTGATAGGCCAGTTCTTTTTTAGAAAACACTTTTTAAAATTAATTTTGTACTCTTGAAAGTAAAGGAAGCCAGCATTGGGCAAGGTAGCTGTCCCATCATATACTCCCAGGGCACGTACAGCATGGGTGTTAGATACAGAATAAACGTCCCTCTACACTGTGCCCCATCAAACACTAGGACAGATGCAGCACGGATTAGATACAGAGTAAAGTTCCCTCTACATTGTCAAAGAATCTCTCCAGTGCAGGAGGCCATTTGGCCCACTGAGCCTGCACCAACCACCATCCCACTCAGACCCTATCCCTGTAACCCCACATATTTATCCTGCTACTCTCCCTGCTGCTAAGGGACGATTTAGCACAGCCAATCCACTTAACCCACACATCTTCGGAGTGTGGAAGGAAACCAGAGCACCCGGAGGAAACCCATGTAGACATGAGGAGAATGTGCAAACTCTGCACAGACAGTGACCCAAGGCTGGAATTGAACTCGGGTCCCTGGTGCTGTGAGGCAGCAGTGCTAACCTTGTGCTGCCTTATCTCCATCAAACACTCCCAAAATAGGTACAGAACAGGTTGGATCCTGTCATAATTAAGAAATATGGACACTTCATTTAAACCAATAGAATTATGCTGCAAGATTTCAAGTTTTTAAAATAAAACTTTATTTTTATGAAAGACCTAAATAAAACAAGTACTATTAAGTACAAGTACTATTATTTGTAATAATAAAAAAGGGGAGGGGAGCCAGGACAGCTTATTGGAAAGAAGAAACAAGACGCATGAAGGAATGGGAGAGGCAGCCGGGGGAATGTAGACTATATCAGGGTTGATACTCATTTGTGTAAATGCATAAAGCATGATAAATACACCAGGGATTTATTCCCTTGAGTTTAGAAGATTAATAGCTGATATAATTGAGGTATTTAAAATGAGTAATTTTGATTGGGTCAACAGGGGATACAATATTTTGTGGTGATAGTAATCTGAGCTTGGTGCACCAACCTTGAGTTGAAATTTGGCTCTTCTCAAAAGGATGTTGAAAATCTGGAGCTATTCCCCCCCACCCCCAAAAAAAGAGCAAGAGGAACTACACACTGTAGACCACAATACTGGAAAGAACTAGAAGCCGAACCGGCAAATAAATATCCAAAATATTTAAAAGCAGTGGTGGTAAAAATAGGGGTTTCAATTACCCTGATCTAGGAACAGGAGGGAAAATTCCTAAAATGAGCACAGGAGAACGTCCTTAATTAGTCTGTTCCCAATGCAATGAAGGAGAAAACTATGAAGGACCTTATTCTGGGGAATTAAGTGGTCAAGTCGAAGATCTTTTAGTGGAAGAACATCTGAGAAACAGTGATTAATTTGCAAGTAGATTTGGAAAGGGATCAGGAGCAATGAAGGCACTTGAGATCTAATTTCATTGGCTGATCTCGTCCAGCTGGTTTGGAATAAAAGATTGGCAGGTAAACCAGTAAACGAGTGATTGAGACCTTCAAAGGGGAGATATCTCACTTACAGATTAAACACATTCACACAAAGGGAAAACAAAAGGCATTGAGGTTGACGTAAAATAGGGAAAGGAGGTTTATGATGCGTATCAGATTCGTAATACAATAGGAAATCAAACCGGTTTTGGAGAGCGCAGAGAACTGAAAAAGGAAATGGAGGAGAGAGTGCGCATAAGAATAACTTAGTGGGTAACAAAAGGAACACTAAAGTATTTTATAAACCTGTACAAAGGTAAAAGGTTGTCAGAGGAAGGGTAGGTCTGATTACAGATGGAAAACAATCTCTTGTAGAGGCTACACTTTCCAAACACGTTATCTCTATCACCTTAACAAAGGCAGCAGATGCAAGGGAGCACCACGATACCCTCATTCCTCTTCGAGCCACACACCATCATGATCTGGAAATGCATCTTGTTTTTTGACTGTCAAAATCCTGGGGTTCTGTTTTTGGCTGCACTTTGGGTGCGCCAACACCACACAGACTGCAGTGATTCCAGCCACCTTCTTGGGCAGTTACTGATGGGCAGCAGTTGCTGGCTCAGGTAGTGATTCTGACATCACATTAAAGAGTTAAAAAAAAGACGTGAGCGAGGTAATGAACAAGAACTTTGCACCTGTCTTTATAAAAGAAGTGGTTAGTGTGCCAATGAAACAGGAAGTAGTCAGATATAAATGGATAAAGAACAGTAAGATCGGCAGCTTAAGATTGAAATGTCACTCAGTCCTGATGGAATATATCCTTAGTTGCTGAGGGACGTATATGTGCAAATAGCACAATCTCCCAACGATAATCTTCTAAACTTCCTTGGATACAGAACCGGTGTCAGAGGAATTGAGGATTGCAAATGTTACCCACCTGTTCGAAAAGGAGATGTGGGAAGAAATGAACAAAGTTAACAGTATATTAGCTTTTATTCCAACAAGGTTGTGGTACTAGAGTAAATACATTTCAGTGCAGTTCTTGGTGAGACAACAACTGGAACACAGTGCAGCTTACCAAAGGATGGAAATACTTAGAGGGAGTGAAACAAAAGGTTACACCGACTGGCTGCTGGGATGAGGGGATTGTCCTTGAGAGATTGAGAAGATATGGCCCAGTTTGGAAGGTGATTTAACTGAAACGCAGAAACTTCTCAAGAGGCTTTACAGGGTATTTAGAATATGTCGCAGGTATTACTGTGCACTGAAAAGTATTGTTTCTTGCACACGATACAGACAAAGCATTCTGTTCATACAAAAGGAGAGGGTGCAGAATGTAGTGTTACCATCATAGCTAGGGTGCAGAGAAAGATCAAATTAATGCAAGGTAGGTCCATTCAAAGTCTGGCAGCAGGGAAGAAGCTGTTCCTGGGTCAGTTGGTACGTGACCTCAGATTTTTGTATCTTTTTCCCGGTGGAAGAGAGAAAATCAGCAGTGCAGCGGCGTCATCTGCAAACTTGAAAATCGAGTTGGGGGGGAATTTAGCTACACAGTCCTAGGTGTTTAAGGAGTGTAGGAGGGGGCTGTCTCATTTAAGGGTTCAGTCACTTCAGACTAAGATGAGGAATTTCTTTACTGAGTTGCAAGTCTTTGGAATTCTCTACTACAGAGAGCTGTGGATGCTCAGTCATTGAGTATATTCAAATCCAAGATTGACAGAAGTTTGGATAAGAACATAAGAACATAAGAAATAGGAGCAGGAGTAGGCCATCTAGCCCTTCGAGCCTGCCCCGCCATTCAATAAGATCATGGCTGATCTGTTGTGGCTCAGTTCCACTTTCCCGCCCTCTCCCCATAACCCTTAATCCCCTCTCTTATCAAGAACCCATCAACCCGCTTCTTAAAAATATTTAGCGAGGCAGCCTCCACCACTTCAACGGGCAGAGAATTCCAGAGATTCACCACCCTTTGAGTGAAGAAGTTCCTCCTCAACTCCGTTCTAAACCGCCTCCCCTTTATCTTGAGGCTGTGCCCCCTAGTCCTACTGTCTTTTTTGAGCGGGAAGAGTCTCTCCACCTCTATCCTATCCATCCCATTCATCATCTTATACGTCTCAATGAGATCTCCCCTCATTCTTCTAAACTCTAACGAGTACAAGCCTAGTTTATTCAGCCTCTCCTCATAGCTCAATCCCCTCAACTCCGGTATCAGCCTAGTAAACCTCCTCTGCACTCCCTCCAGGGCCAAAATATCCTTGCGCAGGTGCGGCGCCCAAAACTGCACACAGTACTCCAGCTGCGGCCTCACCAATGCCCTATACAGCTGCAGCAAGACCTCCCTACTTTTATATTCAATCCCCCTCGCTATGAAGGCCAGCATCCCATTCGCCTTCCTGACCACCTGCTGCACCTGCAAGCTGGGTTTTTGCGACTCATGCACAAGGACCCCGAGGTCCCTCTGCACCGTCGCCTGCTGCAGTTTTTCGCCACGTAAGTAATAGTCCTTCCTACCATTCTTCCTACCAAAGTGGACCACCTCACACTTGCCAACATTAAATTCCATTTGCCATTTCCTGGCCCATTCGCCCAGGAATATGGGGAAAGCCCTGGGAAGCTGTAACTGGGGTGGAAGATCTAACACTATCTTGAATGATGGGGCAAGCCTGAGGGGCCAAAATGGCCTTTTACTGTCCCTCTTTCTTAGAATGGATTAATCCATTAACTACAGACCAGTCAGATTTAATACAGTTGGTGGGGTAGCAGCATGGAAAAGTAATTGTCATTTGGAAAAACATGGATTAATGAATGGTATCCAGCACGGACTTGATAAAGACAAAACAGACTGTAGTTCATTGAAGTAATAGGGTAGTTGATGTGTATGTGGACTTGATAAAGTACCGCATAATAAATATGTTGGTGAAATTAAAACCCTTGGGATTAGACAGCAATGGCAACATGGATGTGAAAGTGAGTAGGGGATAAAGAGCAGGGAGTAATGGTTGATGAGATGTGTTTTCAGACTGGAGGGAAATGTGCACTGACGTTCCTCGGGGTTGATATTAGGACCTTTGCTCTTGGCTTGTATTAAAGCTTATAGATGACACAAGTGTCAGAAATGCAGCAATGAGGAAGCCAGTAGCAGACTTCAGGAGGGCAGAAACAAAGCAGTGAAATAAAACACATGGCAGATGAAAATTAATGCAGAGTTTTAAAAACATGTAAATGAGTTCCAAATGCTATCAGAGAAATGGGTGGAATCTGTTTAGTCCTGTCTTTGCACTTGCTGTGTGTGACAAAGATGATGCTGTTGTGGGAAATTACCACCAGAGTCAGACTGGAGGTTCAAAAGTACAGCTTTATTTCGGACATGAAGCTTCGGGGAGAAAGCACTGGTATTCCGCAGTTCTTGGCAGCTACCTTCTCAATAATACAATAGGAGTGGTTCATTTTTATACTTTTCAGACAATGGATAGTCTAGACATTAGCCATTTAACACATCGTTATAGTTGAGTAGGATTGATAGTTTAACACATTGTTACAGCCAGACATATACAGACATTGGCTTTTAACATCGCATTGTTTTATAGAATGACTACATTTCCTCCTTCAGTGACCATCATTGACTTAGTTTCGGTCTATACATTAATTGGTTTTCCTGCAAAAATGTGTTCCCATTCCCATTTATGGCTAATCTCTTTATCAGTCCTTATTATCCTAGGTCTGTCCTTATCTTTAAAGTGCCTTAAGCTCTTTACTGTCTTCCTGCAGTACCTGATTCCTGCATGTTTAACTTTATAGTCTGTCCTGCATGTTTTAATTTCAAGTAGCTGTCTGTGGTAAAAGTCAGTGCCTGTTTAATGTCTCTCTCCCAGGTAACCTTTTTATGTACCAGGCAGCCACTTTATGTGTCAGGTACCCATCTTCATGATTTTTGCCACTTCAACGCAAATGTTGGAAGTTTTCTCTCTTATCTTAGCTATTCCTTGTCTGATGCTGCACTTGATAAGTGTGAGTGGCAGTGAGGAGTCAAGTGTCTGGGTGTCTGGTCAAGTGACCATGTCTGGGTGTGCTGTGCTGTTTGCTCTTCAGGATTGTACTAGAGAATGAATTGTACCTTACACTGGCAGTTTCAGCTATTGTAGTTGACCCAGTCTGTATTTGGTTCAGCTTTTATTTACAAAAGATAGTCTTTAACTCATCCTTTGTTCAGCTTCATGCTACTGCCCTCTTTTGAACAGTATTACCTATCTGATTGTAGCTAGCAACTGCTTTTCAAAATGCTTGGAGTCAGCTTCCACCTGTAGACAAGTGACATACAGCTCTACATCTCGATCCCTCACTCTCTCTGTGCTTTGTAGCATCAAGTCCTGGATGAGTTGTATCATTCCATGGTTGCACATTGAATCCATTGTTCTTAGCCCTCACTGAAGACTCTACCTTCTCCAATAATTTCCCTAATCACTGTTCCATGCTGAACCAGACTGTTCCTGAACTCCCCCATTTCAACCTTCAGAACCTTTCTGTCATGAGGACTGCCTACTTCAATCTGCATAACATATTCTTCTGCTGCTACCCCTGTACATGTCACTGAAACTCTCCTTAATTTTCCACCTAGTTAGGAAAATATTTAATAGCTTGTTACCTGTTGACTTTTCCACTGTACTATTTGGTGTTACATTTAATTGAGGGAGACAATGAAAATTACAACACAGGAACAGGCCCTTTGGCCCTCCAAGCCTACACTGACCATGCTGCCCATCTGAACCAAAACCCCCTACCCTCTGGGGACCATATCCCTCTATTCCCATCCTATTCATGCATTTGTCCAGACGCCCCTTAAAACTCACTGTCGTATCTGCTTCCACTACCTCCCCCAGCAGCGAGTTCCAGGCACCCACCACCCTCTGTGTAAAAAAAAACTTGCCTTGTCAATCTTGAGGAATTGGTCTGTGTCTCTAAAGCAACAATGGTTAAGGAGTGCAACTAGCAAAAATATTGCAGATGCCATAAGTCTGAAATTTAAAAGAACATTTTGGAAGTACTCAGCACTGCTCAAAAAGAAAACCGTTTTCAGGTCTGTGACCTTTCCTGGCAACATGAGTAAGAGATCATCTGACTGCAGTGTTGAAGAATGTGAAAGGCTTTATTAGAGTAAATAGTGAAAAATTATTTCCATTGGTCTGTGATAAATTAGAATATCATTCTTTTCAAGGGATTTTAGTGTTGAATTCTCTGTCACACAGTGGCACGGCACAGTGATTAGCACTGCTGCCTCACAGCACCAGAGACCCAGGTTTGATTTCCGGCTTGGGTTACTGTCTATGCGGAGTCTGCACGTTCTCCCCATGTCTGCGAGGGTTTCCTCTCACAGCCCAAAAGACATGCTGGTTAGGTGCATAGTCTGTGCTAAATTCTCCCTCAGTGTATTCGAACAGGCACTTGAGTGTGGCGAAAAGAGGATTTTCAGACTGCAGTGTTAATGCAAGTCTGACAATGATAAATAAAAAACTTTAAAAACTTTAGGAGATAATTAGGTAGTTGCTTGAATAAGAAAAATGTTGTTGGATATGTGGAGAGAGCAGGAGTGGTGATAGAATAGGTGCAATATAAGTTTCAAACCTTACTTCAGAAATCTTAAGTTCATATATAGACTGACACTCCTGTGTAGTACTGAGGGAATGTTACACTTTGAGGGATAGTCTTTCGGACAAGATGTTAAACCATGCTTTTTGGTGGATTTGATGACACCATTTGGAGAGGAGTGGGGTTTTGATGTCCTGGTCTATATTTATCTCTCAATTAATGTCATGAGAACAGTTTCTGATGTTTTAACTGTTAAAAAGTGACTATCTTCAGAAGTACTACTTTGGAAGTGAAAGGAGCTACATAATTGCAAGCTCTCGCACAAAAACATCACTACATACTAAATACAAGTTTGTTCTTCAAAGCTTTGCATGAGAATGTTACTTTACTGAAGGGATGGGCTTCAGTTGGAGGGTCAATGTACCAGAGCAATGGGCTTCAATTGGGAGAGTTTATGTAACAGGGATGAGCTTCACAAGCTGTTTAGCTGTTTATCATATGACTTTTCTAATCCCGTGTTTTGAATGGGAAGGTGGCTGTATTTCTGCTGATGTTTCACACAGTGGTGCAGACATTGAAGTTACAAAGGGTGCCGGGTGCTGACAGTTGATTCACTGATGTTTGGGTTGGGCCTCTCCACAGATGATTAGTGACTTCTCTTTTCATTATAGGATTACAGAATAAAGGGAGGATAAATGGCACAGATTTAATGTGAGCGTTTTGATATCTGCATATTTACAAAGGGCAGACTGAGTGACAGTGAGGTCGCAGCCTTGAACTGTGCTGAGTTAGCTGGGATAACAGGCTGGAATTGACCTTTCATACAAAGGAATGTGAAGATGGCAGCTCCTGTTCCCTGACCTCTCGTGTTAATTTGAGCTAATGCCTTGCAAAAAAGGTCTACTCCAAGTTTGCACCTGTGTTTCCCCTTTCTTCAAACACGGTCATGCTTGAAAGGTTAAAAGAGAAGAAAGGGAAAGGAGGCTGTCACTGAGCGGCAGACTTAGTTTGTCAGAAGCTGGAACCTTTTGGTTATTTGTAATTCAATCTCTGCTCCTGAACTCTGCTTTTTCAAAGCTTACTAAGTGATTTTTCAGGATACTTTCTGCTGCTGGCCCCCAAATTACCACGGGTTTTTGAATGTATGGCCAACAGGTTACTTCGTCAACATTCACAACTCGTGTTTGTGTTGCAGGCCAATTGGTGGTTTCTCGTAGTTGAGGCATGTTTTATTTTACAGGTGTGCACCATATGAGCTGCATTTTAACAGAGCTGTTTGAGGTGGAATTGAAGGCTTGCTTAGACTAGATGTGGAGCAGGAAGGGGATTAGACCTTAATTATAGATGGGCAGAGCTTGGAGGGTGGTCAGGAAGGATATCAGACCAAGGAATGGAAAACCTGGATAACATTAACAAGACACAAACTTGAAAGATGCAATAGCGGCAATTAAGTGTAATGATAAAATGAAAGATGCTTAAGAAAGGCATTTTAAATTACCAGATGAGACCTCTCTGCCTTTTGCTCTCTCTCTTACCATAACTGGTAATCAGATCCACACTGGTTGGTGAAATTAAAGCTAAGACACAGCTGCTTTCTTTGCTGGAGGGCTTGTTGACTTGGTTCACAATTAACATTAAAGCCCCCAGTGTCCTAGCTATCCCCATTTATATTATTTTAGGTAAAACAAATTAACAGTTAAAGAGGACAAATTAACGAAATATTAAAGGGTCATCATCTTAAAAGGGAACTATCCCCACTTATATGTGTACAGACACCCATCACTAGTTTAACAATGTAACCGCTATTAAACAATAACAATGTAATTAATAAGATATTGCTGACTGCAAATAAGTCAATTATTTTAATATTTTCTTTTGTAGTTTGGTAACAAATGTGTTTGATGACTGTTCTGTGAATCCCATTAGGACACTTTACTATGTTAAAAGCTGTATAAAAATGCAATAAGTTGTTGGTGTTTGTAGCAACAGAGTTAGTGTACACCTGACATTATTAAAATGTAATCAGATTGCAGGAATGTGGGATGTTCAAGAAGAATACAGTTTGGAGAGTTGAGTAGACAGCTGTATAGATTCAGGAGAGGTAATTAAGTTTATGTACTAACTGAAAGGTCTTTAATGAGAGAGTTAATGTACCAGAGGAAGGGGTAAGTTTAGATGGGCTGAATGGATTATTCTTTCTTTTGGCTTTTCTTGCATTAAGAGTTTAAAATTTGGCAAGTCATGTTTGCTTTATAGAACCTGAGTTAGACCGCACTTGGAACATAGTGTTCATTTCTGGTCGCCACACTACCAAAAGGATGTGGAGCCTTTGGAGAGGGTACAGAAAAGATTTAACAGGATATTGTCTGGGAGGCATTAGCTATGAAGAGAGGTTGGAGAAACTTGGTTTGTTTTCAGTGGAACAACAGAGGTTGAGAGGTGATCTGATAGAAGCCTACAAGATTGTAAGGGGCATGGACAGAGTGGATAGTCAGAAGCTTTTTCCCACAGTGGAAGAGTCAATTACTAGGGGACAGAAGTTTAAGGTGCAAGGGGCAAAGTTTAAAGGAGATGTATGAGACAACTTTTTTCACACACAGGATGGTAGATGTCTGGAACTCGCTGCCAGGGGAGGTGGTAGTAGCAGATACAATAGTGCCTTTTAAGGGCATCTGGACAAATACATGAATAAGAAGGGAATAGAAGGATATGGTCCCTGGAAGGGTAGGGGGTTTTAGTTCAGACGGGCAGCACGGTCAGTGCAGGCTTGAAGGGCAAAATGGCCTGTTCCTGTGCTGTAATTTTCTTTGTTCTAATAAGTTTAGTTGTTAAATATTTTTAACTTGTTTGTCCTTTGGCTGTTGTAGTAGTATCACCTCCTTATATGATTGTCTTCGTTCTTTAAATTATGAAGAGAGGTTGGGTAGGCTTGGGTTGTTTTTGTTGGAACAGAGAAGACTGAGGGGCAACCTGATTGAGGTGCTCAAGATTATAAGGGACATGGACAGAGTGGATAAGGAGCAGCTGTTCCTTGTAGCTGAAGGGTCAGTCATGAAGGGACATAGGCTCAAGATGAGGGGCAGGAGGTTTGGGGGAATGTGAGAAAAATTATTTATACCCAGAGGGTGGTGACGGTCTGGAATGTGCTGCCTGGGAGGGTGCCTCACATCCTTTAAAAAGTACCTGGATGAGCATTTAGCACATCGTAAAATTCAGAACTATGGGCCAAATGCTGGCAGATAGGATTAGGTGGGAGTTCAGTTGTTTCTTGTGTGTTGGTGCTGAGCAGACTCTTCTGCACTACATGATTCTCTCATTCTCTTTGCTGGTGAGTGAGAAAAAATTGCTCTGAATCCCAACTCAGCCACATCCCAGAGCCAGTCAGACTGTGAATGGCCATCCAGTGCCACATGAAGCAGCAAATTTGCTGTGCGTCATCAGTGAAGCAAAGGTATGCTGTAAATGGCCAGCTGTAAGAGATATGTAAGCCACCTGAGTAACCTCTGTTCTATTGGCATTCCTGGTTTGGGAATTTGAACAATTGTAATTAGATTACAATCAGACTATTGCCTTTAGTCATGGTGCGCACCACCATTGCTGTATTTGCTGTTCTATTGTGTACATATTCCTGTGCTACTTTGAGAAAGCTGACAGCCATTCCAGTGATGTATTGAACCAGAAACAGGTGATCTTTCTCTACACCATAGCTATGTCTGTACCACCATATTCTGCACCCTCTCCTTTCCTTCTCCCTTGAAGTACTTTATGAATGATATGCTTTGTCTGTAGAGCATAAGAAACAATACTTTTCACTGTATCCCAATACATGTAAAAATAATAAATCGAATCAAATGCATCTGCCTGCTCATTGTCCGAGTGAAGTTTCCCTGCTGGCTCATGGTGAACTGCACCAAGGAAGTTCCAGGTTTGATTGATGCTCTATGCTGAGTTTCCTTTCTTTTGCATTTGGCCACTGTGATACTGAGTCAGCTTTCTCACTCCTGATTCCAACTGGGAAAGTGTATTTGTAGAAATGGGGTGAGGGCGGGCTGGACTTGGATTTGTTGCTCCCCAACAGTTTGCGAATTCTTCCATTTGTACTATTTGTTCTCAGGCAGGATAGTTGGTTGGATAAGAAGCCTGAAATGAACCTGGCACCTGTGGAATCATATGCCAGGGAGAACTTGTGCCCCTTGGAAATTAGGAAAGAAATGTCAAAAAATTTAAAGATGGGTACAGCCAGTAGAGAAAGTTGCGGGACATGATGGATGATATCCATTCATTGTAGAAGGAGCAGGCTCTTTTTTCCTTAATGGCAAATCATAAATGCTAAAATTTGACTTAAATTACAGCTTAGAAATACTGCTGTTGGAGATAGTTCCCCCTTGTTTTATGGCTGAATTAGCTGCAGCAGAAAGAGTATCCCCCAATGTCATCCTGGTCTGTTGAAAGCGCCAGTTTAATTCTGTCCTTGTTGCATCAGCTACCTGCTGTGCCTCAGAATGTGCCAAGCTATACTTGGCTTCTCTTTCGTGGAACTTGCTACCTTACAATCCTGGCAGGACGTGTGAAAGATTTGAATTAAATTATTTGGAAGCAGCAATATTTCTCTCCCAGAAGGAAGTATTGAACAATTATAATTATATGAAAGTTGCAATGCTTCCTGTATTGTCTCTGAGCTCTCCTACTTTGCCACGCACACAGTATTAATCTTGGAATGTTTTCAGTAATAGTTGTGGTTAGTCAAACTGCCTGTGTTGTCTTCATTCTTCTTCCACTTCTGTTTCCCTGTTCCCTTTCCCGCTGCTCACTCTCTCAATCCTCATCTGTCCTCCCAAGTTAGTACAGCCTGCACTTCTGATTTTCTCCAGTTCATATATGTTCATCTATTCAGTGCCTGAACTGATTTCTGACTCGATGGGCTGAATGGCTGCCTTCTGTACTGTAGGTATTCTATTCTATGATTCTATTATCCTTTGCAATTCATTGTGCTCTTCATCCTTTGGGATGAAGCAATCATTTAGGGGTAATTTTACATTCCATACCTCAACAACTGGATTTCTTGAGAAATAAATTGAACTTTAGCCTGAATGCTTAATATAAATGTAGGAAAAGCAAAAGAACAGTCTGTGTGGAGTTTGCATGTTCTCCCTGTATCTGCCTGGGTTTCCCCCAGGTGCTTCAGTTTCCTCCCACAGTCCAAAGTTGTGTGGGTTAGGTTGATTGGCCATGCTAAATTGACCCATCATTAATGATGGATATCATCATTAAATATGAGGGGTTAAGGGAATAACGCCTGGGTGGGGATGTGGGCGAATGGCTGCCTCCTGCACTGCAGGGATTCTATGAGTAAAAAAACGGTCTTGACTTGCACTGTCATTAATTCCTCTGATTAATGCAACTGTTACTCACACGTGTGACGACTATACAGAATATTCTATTACTCTATCCTTAATTATAATGAGAAAAATCTGCAATGCAAATGTGATAAATACACATCCTTGAATCTTAGCTGCCTTAAAACGCTGTGCCTTTTCAATAGTCGCAATTTTTGAAGACAATGCAATTCTTAAATCTAGGTCATGTGCCTATAAGGCAGGCAGTGTCTGTGAACACCCATTTAAGATTTGTGAGCAACCAAGTAGAATCCATTTTAAATTCAATTTGAGGTAGACATAAAAAGGAGGATTGTTTCCCTGCATTTGTCACTTAATTCAATACATTTCAGCATATGACATGCCTCTTCTGTGGTGCATCAGTCAGGCCAAGGAGAAAATGGTTGGAAGAATGAGGGCTTAGAATCAGAGGGGATTAAAAAAAAGTTTATTTGAGAGGCTTAAGGTGAGTTTTCATTTCGTCGATAGTGACTCAGGGTAATTGTGGGATAATCCCTAGCCCCACTCAGGCTGAGTTGGAATTGTAGAATCTCTTCAGTGCAGAAGGAGGCCATTCAGTTCATCGAATCAGCACCAACCCCACCCAGGCCCTAACCCTGTAACCTTGTATTTATCCTGCTAGTCCCCCTGATACTAAGGGGCAATTTTAGCATGGCCAATCCACCTAACCTGCACATCTTTGGACTGTGGGAGGAAACTGGAGCACTCGGAAGAAACCCATGCAGACATGGGAAGGACATGCAAACCCCTGCAACTATACAGTGACCAACAACTGTGTATATCAGAATTCTAATTACAAATGTTTACATTTAGATGTTGAAGTTGCGTTCTTCGTAATCACAACAGCAGGAGTTAAGTATTGCAGGTAAAAAATGCCTGATATAAGAATTGTAACATAGATTGGATTGGCAGTAGACACATTATTGAAGAATCCCCAATCAGTCAAAGGTTTTATCCTCTTCTGCAGGTCCTCTCGCATCTGAAAAGTCTACTGAGGTTGGCATGGACGTGCATTCAACTGGTAGTTCAAGTTGGTATTTGGGAGGGATTTCTGTAGCTGCGCCACCCTGGACACATTAGGTTTTGTGAATTTGGCGTAGATGACCCTTAGTTCAGTGCCTGTCTCTACAGCTGACCAGTTGACTGCAGTGATTTCCCCAGTCAGGCTCTTTTAGGGTGTCCTTATCTCGTTTGTACTAGCCATCTTGGTGTAAATTTGTCCTGAGATAGTTTCCCATGGATATACACCAGTAGATCTCAAGTAGTGTTATCATAGAATCAAAGAATCCCTACAGGTCAGAAGGAGGCCATTCAGCCCATCGAGCCAGCACCGACAACAATCCTATTCAGGCCCTATCCCCATAACCCCATGTATTTACCCTGCTAGCCCCCCGATACTAAGGGACAACTTTAGCATGGCCAATCCACCTCACCACGTCTTTGGACTGAGAAGAAACCCATGGAGACACGGGCAGAGTTTACAGACTTCACACAGACAGTGACCTGAGGCTGGAATTGAGAACATAAGAACATAAGAAATAGGAGCAGGAATAGGCCATCTAGCCCCTCGAGCCTGGCCCGCCATTCAATAAGATCATGGCTGATCTTTCTTGGCTCAGTTCCACATTCCCGTCCTCTCCCCATAACCCTTAATCCCCTTGCCTATCAAAAACCTATCAACCCGTGTCTTAAAAATATTTAGCGAGGCAGCCTCCACCACTTCAACGGGCAGAGAATTCCAGAGATTCACCACCCTTTGAGAGAAGTTCCTCCTCATTCCGTTCTAAACCGCCCCCCCCTTTATCTTGAGGCTGTGCCCTCTAGTTCTACTGTCCTTTCTGAGCAGGAAGAGCCCCTCCACCTCTATGCTATCCACCCCATTCATCATCTTATACGTCTCAATGAGATCTCCCCTCATTCTTCTAAACTCTAACGAGCACAAGCCTAGTTTATTCAGCCTCTCCTCATAGTTCAACCCCCTCAACTCTGGAATCAGCCTAGTAAACCTCCTCTGCACTCCCTCCCAGGCCAAAATATCCTTGCGTAAGTGCGGTGACCAAAACTGCACACAGTACTCCAGCTGCGGCCTCACCAGTGCCCTATACAGCTGCAGCAAGACCTCCCTACTTTTATATTCAATCCCCCTCGCTATGAAGGCCAGCATCCCATTTGCCTTCCTGACCACCTGCTGCACCTGCAGGCTGGGTTTTTGCGACTCATGCACAAGGACCCCGAGGTCCCTCTGCACCGTCGCATGCTGCAGTTTTTCGCCACGTAAGTAATAATCCTTCCTACCAAAGTGGACAACCTCACATTTGCCAACATTAAATTCCATTTGCCAGTTCCTGGCCCATTCGCCCAGCCTATCTAGATCCTTCTGCAGACTCTCCACACCCTCCGCACAATTTGCCGTTCCACCAATCTTGGCGTCATCAGCAAATTTCGACACCATACACTCAGTTCCCTCCTCCAGATCATCTATGTAAATGGTAAATAGCTGAGGCCCCAGCACCGACCCCTGGGGCACTTCACTAGTCACCACCGCCAATCCGAATAGCACCCATTGACCCCCACTCTCTGCCTCCTATTTGACAGCCAATCCCCTATCCACGCTAACACCCTACCCCCAACTCCATGCCCCCGACCTTCTGTTATAACCTCTTGTGAGGCACCTTGTCAAACGCCTTCTGAAAATCAAGAAAGACCACACCCACCGGCTCTCCTCTATCCACCGCCCTAGACACATCCTCAAAGAACTCCAATAAATTCGTCAGACACGACTTCCCCTTAACAAAACCGTGCTGCGTCTGCTCTACCAAACAATTCTCCTCAAGATGCCTCGCTATTTTCTCCTTGATCACGGATTCTAACATTTTTCCTACAACAGACGTTAAACTAACCGGTCTATAATTCCCCGCCTTTTGCCTGCCACCCTTCTTAAACAACGGCGTAACATTAGCCGTTTTCCAGTCTTTCGGCACTTCCCCGGAATTCAGCGATGGTTGGAAAATAATCACCAAGGCATCCACTATCACCTCTGCCATTTCTTTCAGAACCCTTGGATGCATTCCATCCCGTCCTGGGGACTTGACCACAATCAGTCCCTCCAGTCTGTCGAGCACCACCTCTCTAGTAACAATAATGTCATTCAGGCCCTCCACTCCTACCATCTTTCCATCGCTAACACCTGGCAAATTATTCAGGTCCTCCTCTGTGAAGACCGAAACAAAAAAGTTATTCAAGGCCTCTGCCGTTTCCCCATCCCCTACCACTAAGTCCCCCCTCTCATCCTCTAAGGGTCCAACGTTCACCCTAGCCAGCCTCTTCCTTTTAATGTATTTATAAAAACTCTTGCTTTTTTTTTTATATTAAGCGCTAGCCCAGCTTCGTAGTTTATCCTACCCTTCTTTATCAACTCCTTTGAACCTGAGTCCCTGATGCTGTGAGGCAGCAGTGCTGACAGTCTTACTCATGGTGGGTTTAAAAAAAACACTTTAATAAATGCCATGTGATAGTCAGTCATCAAAATGTGATGTTGAAAATGTTACTGGAAAGTATTTCATGTACAGTAAATATGCAAAATCTGCAGAACCTAAAATATAGATAAGTGGCAAGTATCTTTATTAGCTATCTTTTTGAATAATTGAGATGCATTGAAATAATAGAACTCCAAAACCATTTGAAAAGGCTTTCCTCATTATATTGTAATTAAGTGTAGAGAAGCATTGAGGGAATCTGCATTTGTCACAGTGATTTCCTCCAGTCGATCTTTTACCTGCTTATAAATTGGAGCATCAAATCAATGCTATGGTGGCAAAATCCATTTTTTTCTTCTTGGCCGTCAGACAGCGTGGAGAGTCATAGCTTGAAATCTCCTTGCATTGATGGCTGGCTGTTTGGTGTTGCCGTCTTAAGTGAAAAGCTTATCGTGGGACGGAGATGTACAGACAAGGAAGGTCCAGGCTCAATCCTCAATCCATATGGATTTCAAGCAGGGCTGTAGTATTGAATGTTGCTTTTGTGAGATTTCCCATTATTGATCTTCGTATAGTGAGCTTTGACGTGCGTGAATGTTGGATGAAAGCAGGATCAGGTATGGCTATTACTTGCACCCACAACTACTAGAATGGCACAGTGGTTAGCACTGCTGCCTCACAGCACCAGGGACCCAGGCTCAATTCCTCCCTCGGGTCACTGTGAGGAATTTACATGTTCTCCCCATGTCTGCATGGGTTTCCTCTGGGTGCTTTGGTTTCCTCACACAATCCAAAGATGTGCAGGATAAGTTGATTGGCCATGATAAATTAATCATAGTGTCAGGGGGATTAACAGGGTAAATATCATAGAAAGAATCATAGAAACCTGACAGTGCAGAAGGAGGCCATTTGGCCCATTGAGTCTACACTGATAACAATCCCACCTCAGGCCCCATCCCATAACCCCACACACTCACTCCATTAATCTCTGTACCCTACATATCCTGGGAAACTATGGACAATTTAGCATGGCCAATAAGGCGTTATGGGGATAGGGTCTGGGTAGGATTGTGGTCAGTACAGACTTGATGGACCAAATGGCCTCACCCTCATTGTAAGGATTCTATAAATTGTTGAGTTTGCCCTCCAGCCTCAAATTGGTTGCTTGGTTTGGGGAGCTTGCGAGCTCATTCTGCCACACATTGATATAGGACAAGGAAGTTGTGTTGAAATTGGACAGGCTAGTGTTGGGGATGTGAAATAGAGGAAATGTGTATTGAGGTTGGACGGGCTATTGTTGGGGATGTGAAGTGTCAGATCCTGGGATTGTTCTCTGCTGGGCACAGAGAAGGGCCTGATGCTGCCAAGACGGCACTTGTTGGTTTGGTGAAAGTGGTTTTGAATCTGGTTCATAAATTGCTGCAGTCCCTTTCTTACAATGCAGCAGTGATTGTGTTGGGAAAATTCAGACCATTGGCTAGGCGACAGTGAAGGAATGGTGACATGAGGCCAAGACAAGATGGTGGCTGATTTGTAGCAGACGTTAGCAATGGTGACATTTGCGTGGCATTGCTTCTCAGTGATAGAGGTTGGGAAGGACTGTGGAGGTGGGGGTTTCCCAAGGTGAATAAACTTGGTGAATTGTTGCATTGCATTCTGTTCACCCCTATATTGCAGCTGCAGAATGGTGGAGGCAGTGAATCTTGAGACCAGTGGCAAGATCACCTTTCAGACAGGGTGCTTCTGTCTTTGTGCAACTTCAGATGTTTCAAGTCTTTTGCTGAGACATTGTCAAAGGTGCCATTCTTTAGATGAGATATTCAGCTGAAATGTCAAAAGATCCCCTCTGGAACTGTATGGAGTGACTTCTCACCACCTGGCCAACATTCTTCCAGCAACTAATTCAATCACGTTTCAGCAAAACTAATTAACATTCATTTCAAATAATCACCATTGTTCATTTACTCATCTTATCACAAGATGTTACTCCACACAAAATTGTGGACCCATTGACTTGCATCAAATATTCACCATTTTAAAAATAATTCATTCTCCATAAAGTATTTTGAGTAATGAGGCAAGACCAGATTTATTTTGGCATTTCTGGAGTGTTTTTACAGCTTTGAATGCTTTCTCCAGACACTGCCTAAGCTTGCATTTCTCTCAGTTTGAATGGACATTGTGAAGATTTAATGCACACATCCTTGCACCAGAATCCATTGACATTCTCCCAGTATGACCTGTGACTGATTACAATGTCCAGTCTTTCAAATTGGACCAGTTAACCTTGTAGCTCTTCAGAGCTGAGTAGTAAAGTAAGCCTGTGCTTGCAGGTACATTAAGTACGTTACATAAATATTTTGGTATAGAATTGAAGTATATTCACTTAACAGAAATCTCTTCAGCACTCTGGCACAACTATGTTCAAAAAGCCAAAAGAGGCCACATATATTACCCAGTACTAGAATGTTGGACTCCACTCTTGTGCCATTGTGCATGCTCTGGCAGCTGTTGGCCATCCTACAGCAGTGACTACTTTTTGGTCAGAATCTGGATAAGGAGGGCGCCACGACTTAAGCCTGTTCAGAGTCCATGTGTGCTTAGCGGGAGGTGGTGATCACCAGGACAATCCTAATTGTTACAAAAATGTCACCTTCCCTCCGCCCTTGCCTTTCCCATTGAAGCCAAAGCACACAGGCCAATTGCATTGTCTGTTCTTTCCTCCTTTTGTTCCTCTAAGCCTGGTTCTTGTGGACATAGCCTTACTATCCAACCACTTGGACACATTTATTAACACGTGTGACGTACAACTTCTATTAGAGATCAATGTGATAGTTATCATTCCTCCGAGATTGCCATTTAAACAAAATTAACTCCCTTCCTCCTCCTTTGCCCAAGTTCTTTATTTCCTGAACCTGAAACCTGTGAAATGTCTCCCTTCCTTCCTGAAACCAGGGTGTGTCACCAGTCGCTTACTTTCTATCTGAAGCTTGTAGCTGCAGCGATATGGTGCCAGTCCTGAGGACAGTGTCACTGTGCATCCCTCACCGACTTCCAACTCTCCATGGTTTCATCTTCCATGCTGTCTGTGAGCGTTTGTTCCTGCTTTCAGCTGTTAACCTTTTCCTGTGGGCAACGGAAGCGGCAGCAGCTGGGGGAACCCTGAAAAGTTGATTTGCAAAGGCTTGAAAATGACTCATCTAGGAGAACTCTTTGCCTCAAAGAAGGCGGCTGCGAGGGGACCTTATTGAAACATATAAGATGATTAGAGGTTTGGATAGGGTGGACAGTGATAGCCTTTTTCCTCGGATGGAGAAAGCTAGCACGCGGGGGCATAGCTTTAAATTAAGGGGTGGTAGTGTAAATGCGCCTAGTTTGGGGGCGTTTAAGAGATCCGTGGATAGGTTTATGGATGGAAAGGGTTTGGTTTAGGTTAGAGGGTCATTGTTTTTTAACTGGTCGGTGCAACATCATGGGCCGAAGGGCCTGTTCTGCGCTGTAATGTTCTATGTTCTATATAAGGATTCATGGATTTTGCCAGCTTTTAAGTTCTTTAAATTGAATTTTAATCAGTCGGCATTAATCTTTGTAGTGTGAGATCAATAAAAGTTGCCTGCTTGCCTGTTAGGAGATGACAAGTAAGATCCTGTGTTCTGCTAACACCATTCTTTGCCCTGAAATAGGATTACAAGGAATTAAAAGGATAATTCTTGTTGGATTGAATCTCCTTGCGGTGTGGAAGATGCAGCCTGCAGCTTAGAATAAAATTGCAGCTTCCAGTGTTTTCTGAGCTTCAAGTCACAAGGTTTTAATGCACAGTTTAGGTTATAACACCATCAAAACAGGTTGCCATTTTTAAAAAACTCTCGGAAGACCCATGCATCTCTGGAGGTAACAGCTACCCCTCTCTGTCCTCCACTACTTCTAGTTTCATTCTCCAAGTATTTCATCATTCATGTTACAAAAAGGGAAGAAGTTGGTGCTGCTTTTGAGCCAGCTGCTTTGCAGTGACTGGCCTGTGGTCATTTCCTCCCCCGCTTCCCATTCATTCCTTTACATACTCTGAAACCTGTGCAATTCTTCCCTCCCAGTCATGGTGATACCAGTCATGGTATCACCAGTCCAACACTTCCCATCTGAAGTTTGCACCTGGAGCAATAAGGTGCCAGCCCTGAAGGAGGCTTCTCTTCCCCTATCATTTGAAGGGGCTGAAAAGGCCATGAATGTGGCCCAATCCATGACGCAAACCCATCCCATCCATTGACTCTGTCTACACTTCCTGCTGCCTTAGAAAAGCAGCCAGCATAATTAAGAGCCCTACCCATCCTGGATGTTCTCACTTCTACCTTTTTCCATCACGAAAAAGATGCAAGTCTGAGGTCATGTACCAACCGACTCAAGAACGGCTTCTTCCCTGCTGCCATCAGATTTTTGAATGGACCTATCTCACATTAAGTTGATCTTTCTCTACACCCTAGCTATGACTGTAACACTATATTCTGCACTCTCTCCTTTCCTTTTCTATGAGCGGCATGCTTTGTCTGTATAGTGCATAAGAAACAATACTTTTCACTGTATCCCAATGCATGTGACAATAATAAATCAAATCAAATATTGCAAGGGGGCTTGACTATAAAAATAGAGAAGTTTTGCTTCATCTGCAAAGGGTATTGGTGAGACCACATCTGGAGTACTGTGTACAGTTTTGGTCCCCTTATTTAAGGGGGACATACTTGTATTGCTGAAAGTTCACTAGACTTATTCCTGAGATGAAGAGGTTGTGTAATGGGGAAAGTTGGGCAGATTTGACTGTTATTCATTGGAATTTAGAAGAATGAGAAGTGATCTTTTAAAAAATTCTGAGGGGGCTTGATTAAATAGCTGCCAAGTGGATGGTTCATTACGTGAAGAGATCTAGAACGGGGGAACAGTTTCAGAATAAGGGATTTCCCAATTAAGATGGCGATGAGGAATTTCATCTGAGTCACTTGCCTTTGCAATTCTCTTGTGCAGAGAGCAGTGGAGGCTGGGTTATTGAATGTATTCAAAGCTGACTTAGATTTTCAATTGGCAAGGGAGTTCAGCGTTGTAGGTTTTTGTTTTTTATGTTTATTAATGTCTCGGGTAGGCTTACATTAACACAGAATGAAGTTACTGTAAAAAATCCCCTGGCCGTCACATTCCAGCATCTGTTCGGGTACACGGAGGGAGAATTTAGCATGGCCAATGCACCTAACCAGCTCATCGTTTGGACTGTGGGAGTAAACTGGAGCACCCGGAGGAAACCTACACAGACACAGGGAGAACGTGCAGACTCCGCACAGACAGTGACCCAAGCCGCAAACTGAACCCGGATCCCTGGCTCTGTGAAGCAGCAGTGATAAGCACTGTGCCCCTGTGCCAATAAAGTGGAGTTAAGACCACAATCCAATAAGCCATGATCTTATTGAATGGTGAGGGCTCAGAGTGCTGATTGGTCTACCCATACTGTGTTTTGAAATTATGTAATTATTTTCTGTCCCCCTTTGTCACGCTGCCTGCACCCTCATTCTTAAGTTAGATGCTGATTAAAATTATGGTTCAGCTTCATGGGCTGCCTTTCAGCATCCCACCCAAGTGGCTAGGCTTTGAAGCTGGATGGTAAGTTTCAGTCAGTACTGTTTCACCATGGGTCTATTACACCTGAACCTGACCCTGCAAATATGTGTGCGCACCATTCATACACATCCTCACACAACAATGGGATGAATTGGGATTTAATGATTAGGCAACAAAGGGCTTCAGAAACCTAAAGAATGTGGAGGGGGTGTTGATTCCAGCTGCTTTTTATTATTCTTATTCACTGTGTAATAAATGGGGCAGCAGAGAAAGGAATGCATCTGGAATTAAAAAGGAAAGAACTATTTTGGGCAGTAGCTTTCACCTGAAACTCAGTTGTACATAGCACTTATCTCCAAGTTCTCATCATGTGAGCGTCAGATTCAATTTAGAAATCATCTCTCACCGATCAGATTCCATGTTAAGATGAGCTCTGTGAGCTGTTATTGGGTGTTGCATTTTCTTTTTCTCATCTCTTGAAGGTGGTGCCTCTTACTGGGATGTGGTTTTGCAGGGGCAATCAGCTCTGAGATCTTCCCAAGCAGGCATTCTTCATGTCAGCTCAGACATGTGAGATTATCTGAGGAACAGGCAAGGTAAACACTTAAACACAGATATCGAATTTAGTGTTACAGCTGTCTTTGCATCTGAATGGGAATTTCTGCCAGGTTTTAAAATGTAAATTATTTAAACTGTCCTACATGTGAGTGACCTTAACTTTAATTGTTTTGTAATTATCTTAAAATTATTTCCTCAGTTTGATGTCTCACTGACAAGTAGGAAAAAAAACTTACTGCTTTTT
Organism: Carcharhinus amblyrhynchos; assembly: GCF_965287045.1. Taxonomy (NCBI): domain Eukaryota; kingdom Metazoa; phylum Chordata; class Chondrichthyes; order Carcharhiniformes; family Carcharhinidae; genus Carcharhinus; species Carcharhinus amblyrhynchos. The sequence continues at coordinate 20,598,469 of NC_137334.1, read as the reverse complement.
ATCTGATCGTAATTTGTACACCTCTCTCAGTCCATTCATTAAATTTTTTTAATAAAAACCCTACAGTGCAGAAAGAGGCCATTGGGCCCATCGCATCTTCACCGACCACAATCCTACTCAGGCCCTACCCCGATATCCCCACACATTTACCCGTCAATCCCTCTAACCTAAGCATCTCAGGACACTAAGGCAATTTTAGCACGGCCAATCAATCTAACCTGCACATCTTTGGACTGTGGGAGGAAACCGGAGCACTTGGAGGAAACCTATGCAGACACGAGGAGAATGTGCAAACTCCACACAGTGACCCAAGCCGGGAATCGAACCCAGGTTCCTGAAGCTGTGAAGCAACAGTGCTAACCACTGCTACGTGCCGCCCCTCTTGCTGTAATAATAAAAGTCCTCCAACGAATTAATTCTCTCTTTAACTAGAATCTTTTATTTGTGGTGTGATCACAATGAATCCATACTTTACCATATTTGTTGCTTTAATGCAGTTCCTATAAGAAGGTGTCCATATTTAAGAGTGCACCCACTCTGCTCCAACTGCAGCCTAGTCAAGATTTTGTAAAAGTTCAACATTGCCTCCGTTTGAAATTTGTTCCTTTGATATGCCAGTTAGGTTGAAGAATTATATCCACAGCAGAGGCTTCAGAAGAAGAAAATGCACTTGTTAAGGAAGCCCTTAGTGTTTGCTCCAAGTCCAGATGTAGATTTTGTTGATATTGGGAAAGAATCATAGAAAACCCTGCAGCATAGAAGGAGCCATTCGGCCCATTGACACTGCACCGAGAACAACCCCACCCACTGACAACTATCCCACCCTATCCCTTTAACCCCACATTATTTACTGCTAAACCCTCTAACCTATGCATCTTGAGACCCTAAGGAGCAATTTAGCATGGCCAATCCACCTAACCTGCACATCTTTGGACTGTGGGAGGAAACTGGAACAGCCAGAGGAAACCCTTGCAGACATGGGGAGAACGTGCAGACTCCCAAAGACCATGACCCAAGGTGGGAATTGACCCCGGATCCCTGGAGCTGAGAGGCAGCAGTGCTAACCACTGTGCTGTCAACCTGGCATGAAAAGGCTTCATATGTGAGGAGCTCAAATGGAAGAATTTGTGCTTAAAAACAGTTGTTGAAAGTGTCACGTGGGAATAGGCCAACGAAGCTATCTTATGCTATCATTGAGTCTAAAACTCTCTGAAGTCAGTGTTGAGGGTTCTGAGGGCCACTGTCACCTGACAGTATGCCATTGTGCTCTCATCTCTCGTAGATCTGTCCTGAAGTTGGATGTGCCCACTTTCAGATGAACAAGTCTGTGACATTAGATAATGGATGTGATGTTGTGAATATGAATGTTAGGTTGTTTTAGCAACTTAGGCACCGGTGCCCAGATGTGAATGAGGAGTGTTTTACAATATTGACGAACTGTCAGTGGCAAATGACCCATTCAGTTTTATCCTTTGCAGCAGCTTAATTGGGGATTTCAGTTTGCTGATGTTGGTATGGGACTGAAATCACATACAGGTCAGACTAGGTTTCATTTCCTAAAGAACATTAACAAATCATTTGAGATTTTACCACAAGCTGACAGGTCATGGTCACTTCTGAAGAATTCCCCTCCACGGCCCTTTGACCAATGAATCTAGTCCAGAAAACCACATTGACCTTGACTTTAATACCAGGTGTTTACCTCTCGTACAAGATTTCTGTCCTAGACATAAACAGTCCTGGTTCTCTCCCTTTTTGAAGGGCTGTGATGAATCACTGTTCATGCAGGGCTCAGGAGCCTACTCGAAAGTACAGTATTCTCAGAATTGTTGATGATCCAACTTCGTTCTGTCCTTGTGTACCTTGCATATGAGCACTCTGGTCCTCGCTACTCTACCTAGTTCAAACAATTTTTCCAGTTTATCTAATCTCTTCAGTATTTCATAAACCAGCATCAAATCTCTCAGCCTGTGATGCCCAGAGCCAGTTCTTTAAGCTTATCTGTGTAATTAAGGTGTTCTAAACTGGGAAACAGAGCTCGCATCACCCTGGTTCATTCAAATATAAAGGAACTCCATGGTGCCTCAGTGAGTAATGTACAATATCTCACTAAAATATCAAGTTTGACTCACTTCACACTCACTCATGCTCACACGCTCACAAACGATCTGTACTGAGTTATAATTGATCCTGTGTGCAGGGGGTACAGTTGCTTTCACGTGCCTCTTGGCTGACAGGGAGAAAAACATCAGGCTTTCCAGACTTGTGTTTCTATGTAACTCGTTCTGAGTTCTCAGGTGTCAGGTAAAGATAGGATCAGGTTCAATTGTGCTGTCATCTGTGATGGAGCAGGCTGCTGGCACTAGCTGTCTCGTTTCACAAGTGAAGAATGTTCAGCTGATCTAAGGCCCAGAGGTGCTGTTGCTTTTGGAACTGAGACCTAATAAATCAGCATGCCCAGGAGAGGGAGGAAGATGATGGGGGCTGGGGAACTAAATCTTCTCAAAATATCTTCAAAAACTTGAGGTCAATTCTCTGCCCTGTGTAATGAGCTATCAATGCTTGTACGGTTTTGTTTCTAACGCATTAGACCATACTTGAAAATTTTCACTGCATATCTGGTTCTGTACTCCTGAAAATCACAACTATCTAAAATATAAATAAGATGGAATGCAAGTTCTGAATGTGTAATTCCCTCCCAACTTGTTAAAAAAGTGATTCTTTTTAAAAAGAGTTACAGCAAATGAAAGTACGTTCTTGTCTCAATTAGAATGCTTGAAGTCAGAATAATGATTAGGTTGTATATATTGTGCATTAGCAGAAAAGTGTGGAGCTATCAATAAGTTTTAACTTGGATGCCTTTGGTGGACATAACTGACCAGGAATGGCAACCTTTACATTTAAATTTGTTCAGTAAAAGGGCTTTGTGTTTGTCCAGATGTTCTTGCCTCTAACCAGAACCTGTACTTGTTCAGCACTCTCCATTTAACACTGCAGCTCGCTCTCTCTCTCGAAGCTGAATTAGCTCACCCTTGCACACAATGCAAATTTATTACAATGGAAAGTTTTCTAGATTAAATTTTAAATTATTTGCTTTCCTTTCCTGTGCCAGTTATGCTGCAGCTTGTCAAGCTTGCAGCTTGTGGTGCTGAATGCAATGGGATTTACATCAATGAACCTTTCTTGCAGGCAGACTAAAGCCTGTGTATTTGAATTTCTCAGTGGCATTCAGCAGAAGTACAGGACAAAATAAATTCAGCTCAGCCACAGGAGTTACAATGCGAGGACAGATTTGAAATTATCATTACAAGCTCACTTTGTGGGGACTGGACAGTCACTGCAGTACAGAACTGGCATTGCATCAAACTTTGGGAAAGGGGGAACAAGTCTGTTACTGTAATAAGGGGTGCAGTACTGAGGGGAATGGGTGTCACTGTATAACTCTAGGGTATAGTACTGCTGGGGACGGGTCTGTCACTGTATGACACTGGGGTACAGTACTGGTGAGGATGGGGCTGTTACTGTATAACACAAGGGTACAGTACTGGTGGGGGTGAGTCTGTCACTGCGTAACACTGGGGTACAGTATTGGTGAGGATGGGTCTGTCACTGTATGACACTAGGGTACAGTACTGGTGGGGAAGGGTCTGTCGCTGTATAACACTGGGATACAGTACTGGGGGGGATGGGTCTGCCACTGTGACACTGGGGTTCAGTACTGGTGGGGACGGGTCTATCACTGTAGAATATTGGGATACAGGTCTGGTGGGGATGGGTCTGTCACTGTATGACATTGGGATACAGAACTGGTGGGGACAGGTCTATCACTGTGTAACACTGGGATACAGTATTGGAGGGGACGTGTTTGTCACTGTATAACACTGGGATGCAGTACTGATGGGGATGGGTCTGTCACTGTGTAACACTGGGATGCAGTACTGGTGGGGATGGGTCTGTTGTTGTATAACACTGGGGTTCAGTACTGGTGGGGACGGGTCTGTCACTGTAGAATATTGGGATACAGGACTGGTGGGGACAGGTCTGTCACTGTATAACAGTGGGATACAGAACTGGTAGGGACGGGTCTGTCACTGTTTAACACTGGGTACAATACCAGTGGGGGCAATTCTGTCATTGTATAACACGGCTGTACCGTTGTTTAGGTGCAAGTATATGTTTGAGAAACCACTTGATATGCCTTGATTTTTCATATAAATCTACAGTATAAATCTGGCATGCTGCAAATTCACAATATTGAAGCAACTGAAAGAAAGTCTGTTCTGATAGTGTTTTTCTAAGGCAACTGATCTTTTTCTGAATGATGCTGGCAGGCCTGTGTATTTCCAGCACTTCAGGTTTGTGTCCTTTGTCAGCTTCCTTTCAATTTGAACAATAGAACCATTGTGAGTATGTTAATGCGATGGGATCTCTGGGTGCAATTCCTGCTCGCAGCTCTCGCTAACGTGACTGCCTGCATCTAGGCAGTGAGATTTGTAAAATGTCGGCTCCATCACTGAAAAATGGAAGGCGTTTCTCTTGAGCTCTGGCTCAGGAATTTATTTGTCCAAGTAATGTTCACTTGTAGGTATCAGAAACATATCTGGTTCATGAATAAATCCGCAGCTGAAATATTACTTCTAATCTCTTTTCTTATTTGCAGGCTAGTCACAGATCAGGAGGGTTCATTTGAATTCATCTAGCCACAAATATCCTGCTGCAGCATCCACTTTTTTTTCTTGTTCCTGCTTTTTTTTATTGCTGCTTCTGTCCTGACTCGGAAACTGCAAACACCAGTTCTCGCTTTGTTTCAAGAAGAATTTCCTTGTATCACTCCTAAAATAACTTGTTCTAGTTTGCATCTGTGTCCCTTGTTCTGCTTCTGCAATTTAAAGCGCTATTACATTCACTGTTTCCTATCACTGTAAAGGTTGCCTCACAGGTACTCCCTTCCCAGGTTGAAAAGCCCAACTTTCTCTCTCCGTTTTTATAATCAGGCACCTGACATCTTATGACTAAAGGTCTGAATCCTGTCTAACATAAAAGCAAAATACTGCAAGTGCTGGACTCTGAAACAAAAACACAAAATGCTGGAAAATCTCAGCAAGTCTGATAGCATCTGTGGAGAGAGAATAGAGCCCAAGTTCGAAACGGACTAGTGGTGCATGTAGCAAGGATAACACAGAAATTATGGAGGACTTCAATCTATATATACAACTGGCATACCTAATTAGCATTAATACTATGGAGGGTGAATTCCTTGATTGTATACGAGATGGTTTTGTGGAACAGCATGTTGAGGAATCAACTAGAGAATGGGCAATTTTAGATCTAGTATTGTGCAATGAGAAATGGCTAATTTACCTTATTGTAAATTAACCTCTTGGGAAGAGTGACCATAAAATAATTGAATTTTACATTAAGCTTGAAAGAGATGTTGTTCAACCCGGAACAAGGGTGTTAGGTCTAAACAGTGGAAACTACAAAGCTATTAGCAGCAAGGTAGTTGAAGGAGGTCGGAAAAAGTTCATTATAATATGTGATGGTAGACTGGCAATGGCTAGCATTTAAAAAGAAATAATACATGGTTTACAACAAATTTGCATTCTTTTGAGGAACTGAATTCCAGAAGGAAAGGTGATCCAACCATGGCTAATGAAAAGTTAATGATTTTATTAGATCAAAGGAGAACAGGTTTATAAAATTGCCAAAAATGTAATATGCTTGAGGATTGGAAGGCATGTACAATTCAATAACGAAAAGCCGAGAAACTAATAGAGAAAATAGAATATGAAACAACACCAGCAAAAAACATAACAGACGGTAAAATCTTCTCCAACTGTATAAACAGAAAAATATTGGCAAAGGCAACTGTGATGCCACGGGCAGAGACAGGAGAATTTATAACGGGAAATAAGGAACTGGCAAAAAAGTAAACAATAATTAGTGTTTGTCTTCACAGAGAAAGATACAAAGCACACCTTAGGAATACTAGGGATCAAGGAATGAATGAGTGAGGAACAGTGGTTATCACTGCTGTCTCTCAATGCTAGGGGCCCAGGTTTGATTCCCGGCTTGGGTCACTGTGTGGAGTTTGCACATTCTCTCTGTGTCTAATTGGATTTCCTCCGGGCGCTCCGGTTTTCTCCCAGAGTCCAAAGATGTGCAGGTTAGGTGGATTGGCCATGCTAAATTCTCCTTCAGTGTACCTGAGCAGGCTCCAGAGTGGAATTTCTGCAGTAACTTCATTACAGTATGAATGTAAGCCTATTTGTAACCAATAAATAAACTTTAACTTTGAATCGAAAGAAATTAGCGGAACTATAGTACTGGAGAAGTTAATGGACCTGAAAGTTGATAAATCCCCTGGACCTGATGATCTCGGGCTATGAAAGATGTGGTTGTAGAGATAGTGGATGCCTTGGTCGTCGTCTTCCAAAATTGTGCGTTCTGGAACGGTTCCTGCAGAAGGTAGCAAATGTAATTCCTTTAGTTTAAGAAAAGGAGAGAGAGGAAAGGAAGATTTGTAGATCCATTATCCTGCCATCATAAGGGGAAATTTCTAGAATCTATTGTAAAGAGCATAATGTAAGCTGGAGTACTGTGTGCAGTTTTGGTCGCTGCACTTACGCAAGGATATTTTGGCCTTGGAGGGAGTGCAGAGGAGGTTTGCTAGGCTGATACCGGAGTTGAGGGGGTTGAGCTATGAGGAGAGGCTGAATAAACTAGGCTTGTACTCGTTAGAGTTTAGAAGAATGAGGGGAGATCTCATTGAGACGTACAAGATGATGAATGGGATGGATAGCATAGAGGTGGAGAGGCTCTTTCCGCTCAAAGGACAGTAGGACTAGAGGGCACAGCCTCAGGATGAGGGGGGGGGTAGTTTAGAACAGAGTTGAGGAGGAACTTCTTCACTCAAAGGGTGGTGAATCTCTGGAATTCTCTGCCCAGTGAAGTGGTGGAGGCTGCCTCGCTAAATATATTTAAGATGCGGGTAGATAGATTTTTGATAGGCAAGGGGATTAAGGGTTATGGGGAGAAGGCAGGAAAGTGGAACTGAGCCATGACAGATCAGCCATGATCTTATTGAATGGCGGGGCAGGCTTGAAGGGCTAGATGGCCTACTCCTCCTATTTCTTATGTTCTTAATAATTGGACACAGAAAATAATAGACTGGACAAAATCAACATGGTTTTCTGAAAGGGAAATCATATTTGACAAACTTGATTCAGTCTTTTGAGAGCATAGGTAAGAGAATTGATGAGAGAGATCCAGTGGGTGTGGTGTACTTGGATTTTCAGAAACTTTCAGTAAGGTTCCACAGAGAAGGTTAGTGTGTAAAATTGAAGCAAATGGGATTGTGGCTAATATACTGGTATTGATTGAGAACTGGTTAATGGACAGAAAAGGAATAAATAGGCCATTCTCAGGAATGGCAGGAGGTGACTATTGATATTCCACAAGGATTGGTGCTTGGGTCCCAGTTATTCACAATTGACGGTGATGCATTTACCCAGAGGTACTGGGATACATCAGTGTCCCCTTAAAAACAAATGGAGTAAGCAATTCCAAATTGAACTTGTGTTTTATCATATGTTTAATAACTTGCTGCAAAATGTGTCTTGTATTAAACTGACCAGTGGAGCTTCTTAATCCCAGCCACTATTTCACTGTTAGGATTGTATAGCCTCTGTCATTAACCAATCTGGGTTAGGAGCTGTGTCCTTTACTGATCACTTAGCTGGCTTTCATTCTTTGGCTCGTCCCTTCCTGTTTCCACAGTGACATCCTTTTCAGCCTGAACCAAAATAGTCTGAATCAATAGCACTGCAAGGAAGTTAACTAGCATGTCTTTTTGATTTCCGATTCCTCTCCTCAAGGTGATGACTTGTGTTGGATATTTTTCAGGAACCAGCGTCCCCCAACCCAACAAGCTATTCTAAAATGTTTTTCTGCAGAAGAGGTTGTTCCACCATCAGTTAGATCATTTTTAATCCTTTTTGCAAGATATGGGCATCATCAACTAGGCCAACATTTTGTATTACCCATCCCTAATTGCCCTTGAAGGTGATGGTGAGCCGCCTTTTAGAATCGTTGCTGTCCATGTCGTGCAGATACATCCACAGTGCTGTTGGGGAGGGGGTTCTGGGATTTTGACCCAGCAACAATGAAGGAATAGGGAATATATTTCCAAGTCAGGATGGTGAGTGACTTAGCACTGCTGTTTCACAGCGTCAGGGACCCAGGTGAATTCCAACCTTGGGTCACTGTCTGTGCAGAGTCTGCACATTCTCCCCATGCCTGTGTGGGTTTCCTCCCACAGTCCAAAGATGTGTGCGTTAGGTGGATTGCCCATGCTAAATTGACCCTAGTGTCAGAGGGGTAAATATGTGGGGTTATGGGAACAGGGCCTGGGTGGGATTGTGGTGGTGCAGACTCCATGGGCTGAATGATCTCCTACACTGCAGGAATTCAATAAATAATCCTTTCTTTCATACCCCTACAAAAACCTACCTGGATGTAGAAAGTTTTAGTTGGCTTTTTCAAATCGGCCCGACTCTGCTGCGTTGCTGATCAGATGGATGTTGTTCTGGGATGCCCAAGGTGGACACCTATTTACAAGAAATGGGAAGTGCAGGAGACGATATTGTCGTGCTGCTTTCGTATGCTTCTGCTGACTGGCATTGCCAGATGATTGCTAGCTGCCCCCCCCTCCCTCCCAGACCAATGGAAAATGTATGGTAAGTGACAACAGGAAGGAGCTCAGCTGGGCTCTGCTTCTCCTAGACCAAGGCATTCACTGTCAGATAAAATGAATGCTTCAGCAAGGCAGCTGGTGGAAGTGTCTTGGCTGCTTTCACAGGAATCTTCATGTCATGACAGGAAATTCATCCAAACTTAAGCAAGCTGGAAAACGTCAGGAAAAATAAGAGACGACCATCTTAAAGAAGCAAAGGATAAATTGACAGGAATGAGGGTATACACCAATGAATAATTCATAATACCTTTTTAATTCTCTTTTCTTTTTGTGCGCTTGAATAAATTAGAAGCTTCCGCAATTTGTGCAGTGCCAAACTCCCCTTGCGTTTATTAACCAAGCTCAGTTTTGTTCATGTAATTTAACTTGCCCTATGTCGGTCCTGTGCAATATCAATGCCCCAAAGGGGTGAGTGAGAGAACAGACAAACTCACTGCTGTTTGGTATGTAGTGACCAGATCATGTGGTGCTGGCAGAGACACTTTGGAACCACCTCTTCTACTGGTAATCAGTGTTTAGTAATTGGAGATGGAAGAGACGGATAAAAATGTTCTGTGCTGTAGATGGTCCCAGGTCCAAGCCCTGATCTAGCATTAGTTAACTGATCTTAAAGAGTATGGCAGTTGGCCTCCTGGACATGGAATAGGGAAAACCAGCCAGGTTTCCTGTTCCTAACTGCTCTCCGATAACTCCTGTTTGAAAGCTGCACATTGGAACTGTTTTCCAGCCAGAATCGCCATCTGCAAAAAAAAATTGTCAAAAGCCAATGTTAAAGTAGTCCTGTTTTATTTAGCTGCGGGACCTACATTATCCCCCTTATTGAAATAATATAATATCCTTAAGTCAAAATGTCGTGGGTTCAAGCCCTCTTCCAGGGACTTGAGCAAATTATAGGGTGGTGCACCAGTACAACAGATTGCATTTATATGGCACCTTTGAACATACCATTGTAAAACATCCCAAGTACTTCACAGAAATCATTTTCAAACATAATCTGACAACATGCCCTATAAGGATATCTTAGGACACGTGATCGAAAGCTGATGCAAAGAGGTAGGCTTGGAGGAGCGATGGGTATGGAGGCTGGAAGGATTAGGACAGGAATTCCAGAATGGAAGCTCTTGCCAACTGAAAGAATATTGCCAATTGTCAAGTCAGAGTTGTACAGTACAGAATTAGGCCATTCAGCTCATCGTTCTGCGATTTACACATCCCAATCGCTGAATGGGCTGCTAGTAGCACCATTCTCAGTCTTTTCTGCCATCATATACATTCCCCTTGTCTTTCATCTATAACATCTTAGTCAAATACACCCCCCTTCACCCTTACAGTATAGATCTCATCCTATTTTCTTTCTCCTCAGCTCTGCGAAGGATCATACAGACTTGAAACATTGGCTCCGTTCTCTCCCCATAGATGCTGTCAGACCTGCCGACGTTTTCCAGCATTTTCTGTTTTTGTTTCAGATTCCAGCATCCACAGTATTTTTAATTTTATATTAGGGAGATCCAGGATTTTGACCTACCCATGGTGAAGGAATGGTTAGAAATTTGGCATTGCTGAGAAACCTTAGTGATATCTGAGTCAGGATAGTGAGAGACTTGGGAGGGGAATGCGATGATGGCGGTGTTGCTTTGCGTCTGATGTACTTCTAAGGGTTAGAGGTCACAGGTTTAGCAGATGTCAATGAAGGAACTTGTCCAATTGAGGGATCTTGGCAATGATGGTGTCCCTATAACATTGTTGCTCTTGTCTTAGTGCTGGAGGCCAGTGGAGAAGGAATAGCTGTTGTGCACCACCCTATAGGCTGCGCAGATTGTTGACCCACGGTGCAAGCCTTCTTTCCCTTAGCCATTTAGTAAATTTTGTTTTAATGGCATGCCTTATTAGTAAAAAGTCATGTTCTAAAGGCTTCCCTGTGGAGCTTTGATTGCAGCTATCTCCTGAAAAAGAGGAAATATGAACGCACTAATGGAAATGAGATCAGGACAGCTGCCTCACTCCCCCAGTGTTTCTATTTCCAAGAATTGCTGATACTTTAGTGTGCTAAACCAGATTTAAAACTTGCAATCCATCTGTAAACTGGTTGCATTCTAAAGCAGTCAGACTCTTAGCTTTTCATTGGAGGTTGTTTCTTAGCTAAATTATTGAAGAATGGTCAGTGAATTTCAGGCCTGTCCAAGGATGCATTCCGGATTTGATAAGATGATTAGCTTGGGCATATTGAGGGACAAGCACTGAGTGCTTGATGCAACTTGCTCGGGAATGGTTTGGGGTTCTGCCTTCTGTTGTCCTTGTGTTCAGCATCATGAAGCAGACCTCACCTTCCTGAAGAACCAGTGTGTGCCATGTTTAATATCATGTAAGATGTCTCATCTTGAGAGTAAAGAGGTCATGGGTTTGAAACCCACTCCAGAGAATTGATCTCATCATCTAGGCTAGCCCCTCATTGAGGGAATGCTACATGGTTGGAGGTATTATCTTCATATTGAGACTTTAAACCAAGGTTTCAGCCAGAACAGCCTGGTGTCCTTGCCAATGCTTATCTCAACCAATGCCATCATAAACAGTGTCCCAGACTGCTAATGGAAGTAGTAGCAGAAACTCTGATTAGCATTTTCCAATTCTCTGTGATGCTGGATGACTGCTGATGTTGTAGTGTTTAAAAACAGAAGAAAGGATCGCCTGAGTAATCACAGGCTGGTTAGCCTAACATTGGTGGTGATTGGTACAAACTTTGAGACAATGTAAATCATCACTTGGAGAAGCATGGATTAATTAAGGCAGGCAGCATGGATTTGTTACTGGAAGGTTGTATTTGATGAATTTGATTGAACTTTTTTTGAGGTGATAACAAGGAGGATTGATGAGTGTAGCAAGTTTGATGTAATCTACATGGATTTTCGCAAAGCTTCTGATGCAGTTTTGTGGTAGACTAGTCAGAAAAGTATGATATCCCAGGGAAATTTGACTTTGTGCAGGAAGCAATGGATTATGGTTTTTGTGACTGGAAGGCTATTTCTGGTGGGGATCCAAAGGATTCATTACTGAGCTCCTTAACCAGTGGGCAGCACAGTGGTTAGCACTGCTCCAGGGACCTGGGTTTGATTCCAGTTTGGGTCACCGTCTGTGTAGATCTTGCACATTCTTCCCGTGTCTGCGTGGGTTTCCTCCAGTTTCCTCCCAAAGTCCAAAGATGTGTAAGTTAGGTGGATTGGCCATGCTAAATTGCCCCTTAGTGTCCCAGGATGTGTAGGTTAGAGGGATTGGCAGGGTAAATGTGTGGGGATAGGGCCTGGGGTGGGATTATTGTCGGCCAAATGGCCTGCTGCAATGTAGAGTTTCTATGATTCTACTCTTTGGTGTCAGCATGACTTAAAAATAGCATATGTGATTAAGACATTTGCAGATGACATACAAATTGGCCCTGCAGTTAATCATGAGTAAGAGAGCTGTAGATTGCAGGAAGATACCAGTGGATTCGTCAGGCGAGCAAAAAAGAGGCAAATGAAATCCATTCTGGGGAAGTGAGCTATGTATTCTAGGAGGATAAAGAATGCAAAGGAATGCACTATAAATGGCCGGATTCTGAAAAGTGTCGTGGAACCTTGGAGTGTTTGTCCACAGATCCCTAAGTTTGCAGAACAGCAAGTGGTTAAAACACTTCATTGGCCAAGGCCAAAATAAAAGAACAGGGAGATTGTTAGAACTGCATAAAATACTAGTTAGACTGTAGCTAAAGAATTGCTTATGGTTCTGGTCACCACATTATAGTGAGAAGGAGGCCATTTGGCTCATCAAGCCTGCATCAATCACAATCCCACCCAGGCCTTATCCCTACAATCCCACACATTTATCCTAGCTAGTCCCCTAACAGGCAATTTAGCATGGCTAATCCAACTAACCTGCACATCTTTGGAGTGTGGGAAGAAACCGGAGCACCCACAGGAAGCCCACGCAGACATGGAGAGAATGTGTAAACTCCACACAGACAGTGACCCAAGCCGGGAATCGAACCCGGATCCCTGGTGCTGTGAGGCAGAAGTGCTAACTGCTGTGCCATCATGCTGTCTTGCTCGAGGGAGTACAGAGGGGATTTGCAAAGAGGTTGCTGGGGCTGGCATTGGTGGATCAGCTGGGCTTGTTTCCTATGAAACAGAGGAGACTGAGGGAAGATTTAATTGAGATGTATGAGGGGTCCAGGCAGAGTGGATAGGAAGGACCTACTCCAGTTGGCAGATAAGTCAATACTGTGGGACGTAGATTCACAGTCATTGGACAAAAACAACAGTGGACTGTTGTGTATTTTTTTCACCCGGAAGTTGGTGAAGGTTTGGAACTTGCTGTCTGAAAGGATAAGAGGCAACACCCCTTACCACGTTTGGAAAAAAATATTGGGTATGCACTTTATATATGTAAAGCTGTTGCATTTCTGCTGGTAGAATGCCACGTGACCTGTAGTGCTGTAAACAAGAGGTGTCCATGGTCTTTTGGAGCACTTCTGTCATGGACCTTGGATGAGCAGCATCTCCTCAATAAACCTGCATCATGTTTGACTTTAACCTAGGAGTGTGGCACCTCCGGTCAATATTTCACTTCCGGGTCAATATTTCACATACTTGTACTACTGTAACCTACAGAACTATGGACCAAGAACTTGAAGATGAAGTTGGACTGGATTGTTCTTTTTTTTTTACAGCCAGCACGCATGATGGGCTGAATGGCCTCCTTTGGTGCTGTAAACCTTGGTTTCTAGATAAACAATGAGAAAAGAGATCAGTTAAAGGGAACATTTGCTACTGTACTTGCCCACAAAACAACAATGACATTTAAAGGTAATTGGCTGTCAGTGAAAGATGTTCACTTTAAAGAATATTTACTTTTATTAGAAACTTACATTTCCTCCTCCGTGCCAAAGCATAAAAGCTCTTGGGGATTCTCAACACAATGTTGATCCATGAAACTTAAATTGCCATTCCCTCTGCAGTGCGATGGGACATCTGATTGTGTTCTTGGCCTAGTGGTCTTAGATTGACAAAGTTGAGTTCAGTGCAAATGAAAGTCGATAATTGGAAGCTATTGACAGTCTGAGCTGACTGTCAGAGTCTTTCCCCATCTCTTATTCTTGATGATGCGTTTCCTCACCTCTCAAGGCTGTCGGTCAAAAGGTGGCCAGCTGCGCATCAATCATGTGGGATGTTTGAATTGGAAGGCACATTCTGTGAGTGTCCCTTTGGCCTATCCCAGTGACTTTGGCCAACCGGAGATTGTGGGAAAAGAAACTCCTCCCAGAGAACGATAAGGGATGTTGCTGGGTAGGGTGACACTTGTCGTCCCACTCAACAGTCGTTAAATATGTTTGATTACTCTTGTTCTTGCTGATGCATATTACTGCTTTTGGTGCTTTGGACTACCATCTATATTCTCTGAAACATGCAGAAAACGTTAGCAGTTTTGACTGTGTGGCCATGAATAAATTTATTATTAATACAACATGGAAAAAATGCTTGATCTTTGTTCCTTTTGATCCAGTTGTTTCAATCAGTGAAGCTGCTGCCTCCTTTCCCCCTCTCGGTGTCTCAGATGTTAGAGAATCTTTCAGAGCGAGAGGAAATTTGTCAGCAGGATATTGGAACAATTATTTTTTTGTTACCATGTACTAAGTGGGAGGATAGATGTGTGAAAAGGAAAACTGAGACAACATGTAGCCTTGTCCAGAAACTACCAGCCTCCTGCGACATATTACTTAAATTTCACATTGCTCCGATTAATCTTAATGATTTCACCAGCTATACCTTTGTCCGAAAGTGAGCGATGACACCGTTTGTGTTCCAGAGCTGAGTGTGGCTGCTTCTGTAATTTAGTAGCAGCCAAGTGCCAGATATAAAGAAAAAAATTCATGTAATGTCTTCCACATCATTCCAAAGAGTGTTACAAACAAAGAAATGCTCAAAAATAGTCATCTCTTGTGACACAACGTGCAATTTGTACATGCTAAGATCCCACAAACAATGATGAGATAAACGCACGAGTAATTTGTTGTTGGTTGAGTAATAAGTGTAGGCCAGGACACCAGAACTCCCCTGCTTCTCTTCTATTAGTGTCTTCACCTGAGAGAGAAGACAAGGGCCTTATCTGGAGAATTTCATAGAACAGCACAGTACAGGCCCTTCGGCCCTCAATGTTGTTCCGAGCTGTATCCAAACCCAAGATCAGGCTATCCCACTCCCTATCATTCTGGTGTGTTCCATGTGCCTATCCAATAACCACTTGAAAGTTCCTAAAGTGTCCGACTCCACTGTCACTACAGGCAGTGCATTCCACACCCCAACCACTCTAGAATCTACCTTGGACATCCCTCATATCTCCCAACATGAACCTCAAAAGTTATGCCCCCAAGTAACAGCTACATCACCTGAGGAAATAGTCTCAATGTCCATTCTATCTATCCCCCTCAACATCTTATAAACCTCTAAGTTGCCCCTCATCCTCCTTTGGTCTAAAGAGAAAAGCCCCAGCTCTCTCAACCTTTCCTCATAGGAACTACCCTCCAAATCAGGCAGCATCCTGGTAAATCTCCTCTGCATTTTGTCCAATGCTTCCACATCCTCCTTATAGTGAGATGATCAAAACTGAACACACTATTCCAAATGTGGTCTCACAAGTGTCCGGTATAGTTGCAGCATAACCCTGCGGCTCTTAAACTCAAACCCCCGTTAATAAACACTAACACCCTAAAAGCCGCCTTCACGGCTCTATCCGCTTGAATGGCAACCTTCAGAGATCCATGGATATGAACCCCAAGATCCTCAGAACCCTGCTGTTGATCCTGTAATCCGCATTCAAGTTTGTTCTACCAAAATGAATCACCTCACACTTACTAGGGTTAAACTCCAGCTGCCACTTTTCGGCCCAGCTCTGTATTCTATCAGTGTCTGTTTGCAGCCTACAAGAGCCTTCCACATCATCCGCTACTCCACCGATCTTGGTGTCATCAGCAAATTTACTGACCCACTCTTCAGCCCCCTCTTCCAAGTCATTGATAAAAATCGCAAATAGCAGAGGACCCAGCACTGATCCCTGTGGTACACCGCTGGTAACTGGCCTCCAGTCTAAAAATTTTCCCTCCATCACCACCCTCTGTCTTGTATGAGACAGCCAGTTACTTATCCAATCAGCCAAATTTTCTTCTGTCCCACACCTCCTTACTTTCTTCATGAGCTTACCATGGGGAACCTTATCAAATGCCTTAGTAAAATCCACGTATACGACATCAGCTGCTTTACCTTCATCTACACACTTAGTTACCTCCTTAAAGAATTCAATCAGATTTGTGAGGCAAGACTTAATCCTCATGATATTCGTGCTAAATATCCCAGATTAAGCTGCATCTTTCCAAATGGTCACAAATCCTATCCCTCAGGACCCTTTCCATTAACTTACCGACCACTGTAGTAAGTGGCCTATAATTATCATTCCTATTTCCTTTCTTGAAGAGAGGAACAACATTCGCCACTCTCCAGTCCTCTGGCACAATCACCGTGGACAGTGAGGACCCAAAGATCAAAGCTAAAGGCTCTGCAATCTCATACCTTCCCTCCCAGAGTATCCTAGGATGTAGCCCAGGGGACTTATTGACCTCAGGTTTTTCAAAATTGCTAATACATCTTCCCTCAGAACATCTACCTCTCCATCCTATCAGCCTGGATCTCACACACATCCTAAAAAACATGGCCCCTCTTCCTGAGTGAACGTTGAAGGAAAGTATTCATTCAACATCTCACCTATCTCTTCTGATTCCGTGCAGAAGTTCCCACTAGTATCCTTGACTGGCCCTAACCTCACCCTGGTCATTTTATTTCTCATGTAAGAGTAAAAAGCCTTGGGGTTTTCCTTTATCTGACTTGCCAAGGACTTCTGCCCCCTCCTAGCTCTCCTAAGCCCTTTTTTTAGGTCATTACTTGACACCTTGTAACCCTCAAGCAACCCAACTGAACCTTATCTTTTCATCCTTACATGCGCTTCCTTTTTCCTCTTGACAAGACATTCAACCTCCTTTGTGAACCATGGTTCCCTCACTTGGCCAAGTCTCTCTTTCCCCAAGGCTCCCCTGTAAATGTAAAGTACATTCCAGCATTCCTTCTACCTTTAACTTCACTTACCTTCAAGAAGCAGAGAGAGATCTGTGAGGGAGCACCAAGAAATGGGAAGGGAGGGAGGCAGAGGATGGGAAATTATAGGCCAGTTGGCCTGACCTCGGTTATGGGTAAGATCTTGGAATCCATTATTAAGGATGAAATTGCAGAGTACTTGGAAATGCATGGTAAAATAGGCCTGAGTCAGCATGGCTTCATCAAAGGGAGGTCATGTCTGACAAATCTGTTAGAATTCTTTGAGGAGGCAACAAAGAAGTTAGACAGAGGAGAGTCAGTGGACATGATTTCTTTGGATTTCCAGAAAGCCTATGACAAGGTGCCTTCAAGAAGCTGCTAAATAAGCTAACAGCCAATAATGTTAGAGGCAAAGTACTGGCATGGATAGAACAATGGCTGACAGAAATCAGAGTGGGGATAAAGGGGTCCTTTTCAGGATGATAACCAGTGACTAGTGGTGTTCCACAAGAGTCAGTGTTAGAACTGCAAATTTTCACTATACACATTAATGATATGGAAGGTGGAACTGAGGGCACGGTTGCTAAATTTGAAGATGATACAAAGATGTGTAGAGGGAGAGGTAGTGTTGAAGAAATGGGGAGGACGGGCTTGGAGAGCGGGCAAAGAAGTGGCAGATGGAATACAATGTGGGAAAGTTTGAGGTCATGCACTTAGGTAAGAAGAATAGAGGCGTAGACTATTTTCTAAATGGAGAAAGGTTTCAGAAATCTGAAGCACAAAGGGACTTGGCAGTCTTGATTCAGGATTCTCTTAAGGTTAACATGTAGGCTCAGTTGGCAGTTAAGACAAATTCAATGTTAGCATTAATTTCTAGAGGGCAGAATACAAGAGGATGAATGTACTCCTGAGGCTAAAGCTCTGGTCAGACCCCATTTGGAATATTGAGCACTTAGGGGCCCCATACCTAAGGAAGGATGGGCTGGCCTCGGAAGGGGTTCAGAGGAGGTTCACGAGAATAATCCCAGGAATGAAGGGTTTGTCATATAAAGAGCTGTTGAGGAGTTTGGATCTATACTCAATGTAGTTTAGAATGATGAGGAGGAATCTAATTGAAACTTACAGAATACTGAGAGGCCCAGATCGAATTGACTTGGAGAGGATGTTCCCACTAGTGGCAGAGACCAAAACTTGATGGCACAACATCAGACTGAAGGGACATTTCTTTAAAATTGAGATAAAAAGGAATTTATTCAGTCAGAGGCTGGTGAATCCGTGGAACTCATTGCCACAGAGGGCTGTGGAGGCCAGGTCATGGAGTGTCTTTAAAACAAAAATAGATGCATTCTTGATTTTAAAAAAAAGGCATGAACAGTTACAGGGAGAAGGCTGAAGAATGGAGATGAGAATCACGTCAGCCATAATTGAATGGCAAAGCAGACTGAGACAAATGGCCTAATTCTACTCCTATATCTTATGGGAACAGATAAATAGAATGTTTATGGCTCGAGGAGCTTTGACTTAATAGGCAAGAACTAGAAATTGAGTTTCAGATGCCATATTTCATCAGGGAGGGAGAAGGTTACCTGGAAACTTTTTGCAGGAGACACAAGGTTTTTCATTTGGTCAGCAGCTGTCACTGAAAGTGAAGAAGATATTGATAGAGAAAGCAGGAGTGGAGGAGCTTCAGCCCTTGCAGTTTCACAACAAGTTTGAGATACTATTAACTTATTTGGATGACAGTCAGGGTAGCAGGCCAATGAGACAACAGGGCATGCATCATGGTCAGGAATCCATTTCAGTGTGGCTGATAAATAGAAATGTAGTCATAAAAAAATACAGAACATTACAGCGCAGTACAGGCCCTTCGGCCCTCGATGGTTCCACTGGTACGCGCAACAATCTAATGACCCTCTAACCTAAACTATTCCATTGCTATCCATAAGCCTATCCACTGACCATTTGAACGCCCGTAAAGCTGGCGAGTCCACAACTGCTGCAGGCAGGGCGTTCCACGCCCTTACTGCCCTCTGAGTAAAGAACCTACCTCTGACATCTGTCCTATAATTACCACCCCTTAATTTAAAGCTATGTCCCCTCGTGTTAGCCGTCACCATCCAAGGAAAAAGGCTCTCACTGTCCACCCTATCTAACCCTCTGATCATCTTGTATGCCTCAATTAGGTCACCTCTCAACCTCCTTTCTAACGAAAACAACCAAGTCCCTCAGCCTTTCCTCATAAGATCTTCCCACCATACCAGGCAACGTCCTGGTAAATCTCCTCTGCATCCTTTCCAATGCCTCCACATCCTTCTTATAATGCGACGACCAGAACTGTACACAATACTCCAAGTGCGGCCGCACCGGAGTTTTGTACAGTTACAACATGACCTCACGGCTCCGAAATTCAATCCCTCTACCAACAAAAGCTAACACACTGCACGTCGCCTTAACAACCTTATCAGCCTGGGTGCTAACTTTCAGGGATCTATGCACATGTATAAGGAGATCTCTCTGCTCGTCGACACTACCAAAAGTCCTTCCATTAGCCCTACATTCTGTACTTCTGTTACTCTTACCACAGTGAATCACCTCACACTTTTCCGCATTAAACTCCATGTGCCACCTCTCAGCCCAGCTCTGCAGCTTATCTATGTCCCTCTGCAAACTGTAACATCCAACCTCACTGTCTACAACTCCTCCGATTTTGGTGTTGTCAGCAAATTTACTAACCCATCCTTCTACACCCTCATCTAGGTCATTTATAAAAATGACAAACAGCAGTGGCCCCAAAACAGATCCCTGAGGTACACCGCTTGAAACTAAACTCCAGGTTGAATATTTCTCATCAACCACCACCCTCTGTCTTCTATCAGCTAGCCAATGCCTGACCCAAACTGCTAAATCACCCTCAATCCCATGCATCTGCATTTTCTGCAGTAGCCTACCATGGGGAACCTTATCAAACGCTTTTCTAAAATCCACATACACCACGTCAACTGCCTTACCCTTATCCACCTCTTTGGTCACCTTTTCAAAAAACTCGATAAGGTTTGTAAGGCACGACCTACCCTTCACAAAACCATGTTGACTATCCCTAATCAATCTGTAGTTGGCGGATAGATAAATTCTGGAGTTAGGAGTGAGAGTCTAGAAGGTTGCCTGCACAGTTCCAGGGTTCAGGATATCTACTTAGGACTGAAGAGCAACTTGCAGTAGAAAGGGGAAGCATCCAGTTGTTGTGGTCGAAATAGATAACAAAGACATAGGACTAGGAAAATGGTTCCATCATTTATGAGCATTTAGGTGTTAAATAAAAAAGCAGAACCACAAAGACAATGTTGACTGGATTATTACTTGAGTTACAAGTTCTAACGGTATTATGCTCATCAGTTCATAAATTGCCTCATGATAGGGTATTATCTTGAGAGAATTATTTTATAAAATTAAGAATTGTAGTAAAAAGAAACACGAAGATCCTTTTGAGAATTTCCAACAACAGGTGTGTAGATCTTACTAAAGCATCTGGCAATTGATGGTTAAAATGTGCATAAAGTTCTTTAATATTCTAAAGCACATAAAACAGATAAACGATGGGGCTGTGAAACACAAACCTAGTTCATGATTATCTATTTATTATGTTATAATTCACCAAATTATCATTTACCAACACTGATTCATGGATTTTTGCAGTCTCAAAGGTAGCATTCAAACAAATGCACAAGTCCGAGCTCTGAGACTCATTTCTTTAAATGCTGTCTATCTATCCATTAACATTACCAACTGAGTCTCAATTATGGAGAGGATACAAAGGATGTCGGGGGGAAGCAGGAACTGTGGAATTCTTGACAATTTCACAGGAATATGGCATCATTTTTAAAATTCTGTTTCCAAACAACAGGCTGACTACAGATAGCCAGGGGCATTTAGAGGAACAGATATGTAGGCAAATTTTGGCAAGGTGCAAAAGTAACAGGGTTGTTATGGTGGGAGATTTTATCTTCCCCTATGTTGGGACTCACTTAGTGCTAGGAGTGTGGATGGGGCAGAGTTTGTAAGGAGCATCCAGGAGGGCTGCTTGAAACAATATGTAGTTTGTCCAACTAGGGAAGGGGCCATATTGGACCTGGTATTGGGAAATGAGCCCAGCCAGGTGGTCAGTGTTTCAGTAGGGGAGCAGTTCAGGAACAGTGACCACAATTCGGTAAGCTTCAGGGTTCTGAAGGATAAAGATAAATGTAGTCCTCAAGTTAAGGTGTTAAATTGGGGGAAGGCTAATTACGGCAATATGAGACAGGAACTGAAGAATGTAGATTGGGGGCAGATGTTTGAGGGCAAATCAACATCTGGCATGTGGGAGGCTTTCAAGTATAAGTTGATAGGGATTCAGGACCGGCACATTCCTGTAAGGATAAAGGATAAGTATGGCAAGTTTTCGGAACCTTGGATAATGAGATAGCGTGAGCATAGTCAAAGAGAAAAAGGAAGCATTTGTCAAAGCTAGGAGGCTGGGAACACAAAGCAAGTGCAGAATACAAGGAAAGCAGAAAGAAACTTAAGCAAGGAGTAAAGAGGGCTAAAAGGGGTCACGAGAAAGCATTGGCCATCAGGATTAAGGAAAATCCCAAGGCTTTTTATACATATGTAAAGAGCAAGAGGGTAGCCAGGAAGAGGGTTGGCGCACTCAAGGACAAGGGAGGGAATCTGTGTGTGGGGCCACAGGAAATGGGCGAGGTATTAAATAAATACTTTGCATCAGTGTTCATCAAAAAGAAAGACTTGGTGGATGATGAGTCTGGGAAAGGATGTGTAGATAGTTTGAGCTATGTTGAGATCAAAAGGAGGAGCTTTTGCGGTTCTTGAGAAACAGTAAGGTAGACAGCTCTGCAGAGCCTGATGGAATATACCCCAGAATACTGAGAGGGGCAAGGGAGGAAATTGCTGGGCCTTGAGAGAAATCTTTGTATCCTCACTGGCTACAATGGAGGTCATGATGTGGAGATGACGGCGCTGGACTGGGGTAAGCACATCAAAGCCCCACAACACCAGGCTAAAGTCCAACAGGTTTATTTGGTAGCAAACACCACAAGCTTTCGCGGCTTTGCCCTTTCGTCAGGTGAGTGAGGAGTTCTAATCGCAAACAGGCCATATAAAGGCACGCACTCGTTAGAATGCAAGTCATTACAGCTAATGGCGTTTGCTACCAAATACACCTGCTGGACCTCAACCTATTGTTGAGACCTCTTGCAAGGGGATTGGAGAATAACCTATGTTGGTTGTTCCTTTATTTAAGAAGGGTGGCAAGAGTAATCCATTTATTTACAGGCCGATGAGCCTTACATCAGTGGTAGAGAAATTATTGGAGAGGATTCTTCATCTCTGACAGTGCATAATTCCCTCAGTGCTGCACGCAAGTGTCAGCATAAATTTTCTCAGTCAGATCTCTGGGATGGGTACTTGACACCTTACAACTCAGGCCAAGGGTGATGCCTTAATAGAAAATTCCAACAAGTAGCTCAAACTCTTCAGCCCAAAGTAATGAGAATGTAATTACTTCAGCCTCAGATCGAGAACAACTTTTTGCGAGTTTGTCCTCAGATCCCATTTCCTTTTTTCTGTGTCTAGGGACTGCAGATACATCAGTCTTGGATAAATCACCAGACAGGAAATGTGCTCTACAGTGAACAGAATATATTTTCCCAAGTGGTGCAAATGGTTATTTTCAGCTCAGCATCAATTTCTCCAATTCTTCTCCAATTTGCACTGGTTTATAATCTTCTCTTGCCTTTATTCTTTCAGTTTCTGTAATGATAGCGCTTTTGCTTCTGAGTCATAGAAATAGAATCGTAGATACCCTACAGTGCAGAAAGAGGCCATTCGGCCCATTGAGTCTACACCGACCACAATCCCACCCAGGCCCTACACCTATATCTTTACATATTTACCCAAAAATCCCTCTAATGTATGCATCTCACGACATTAAGGGGCAATTTTAGCATAGCCAATCAACCTAACTCCACACAGACAATGACCCAAGCCGGGAATCGGACCCAGGTCCCTGGAGCTGTGAAGCAGCAGTGTTAACCATTGTGCTACCATGCCGCCTGTCATATGACTAGAGGTTGTATATGGCCTGGGTCTATTATCCAAGCTGACATTCCCACACGCAACTGAGGAAGTGCTGTGATGTTGAAAATCCTTTTCCAAGGAGAGAAAAATATGATCCTCCGCTCCCCAGTTGAACAAGGGCAGCCATGCTGTTGGTGTCCTGGTCAACATTCTTCCTTCAGCATTTTGCATTTATTTATAAAGTTTATTTATTAATCACAAGTAGGCTTACATTAACACTGCAATGAAGTTAGTGAAAATCTTCTAGTCGCCACACTTCTGCGCCTGTTTGGGCACACAGAGAATTTAGCATAGCCAATACACCTAACCAGCAATTTTTTCAGACCATAGGAGGAAACTGGAGCACCGGGAGGAAATTCACGCAGACATAGGGAGAACAAACAGACTCTGCACAGACAGTGACCCAAGGCCAGGAATCGAACCCAGGTCCCTGGCGTTGTGAGGCAGCAGTGCTAACCACTGTGCCACCATGCTGCCCCGGCACATTTAATATAGAAAAACATCACAAGGCACTTCACGGAGCATAATCCATCAAAAATGAGTAGATTTTAAGGAGGATCTTATAAGCGGGAAGAGAGCTGGAAAGGTTTTTGGGAGTGAATTAGAGAATAGGACTGTGATTGCTGACAGCGGTGGAGCCAAGGGGTGTTTATACCACAGTCAACACTGATCGGATTATCTGTTTTGTTTTTGGTGCATATTAACATAGAACAGCACAGCACAGTACAGGCCCTTCGGCCCTCGATGTTATGCCAAGTTATGTCCGAACCCAAGGTCAAGCTGTCCCCCATCATTTAGGTGTGTTCCATGTGCCTATCCAATAACCGCTTGAAAGTTTCTAAAATGTCCGACTCCACTATCACAGCAGGCAGTGCATTCCACAGCCCAACCACTCTGAGTAAAGAATGTACCTCCTAAAGGACATTCCTCCTATAGCTCCCACCATGAACCTTATAGGTATGCCCCCTAGTAACAGCTACATCTACCCGAGGAAATAGTCTCTGAATGTCCGCTCTATCTATCCCCCTCATCATCTTATAAACTTCTATTAAATTGCCTCTTATCCTCCTCCACTGTAAAGAAAAAATCCCCAGCTTCCTTAACCTTTTCTCATAAGACCTACCCTCCAAACCAGGCAGCATCCTGGTAAATCTTCCCTGCACGCTCTCCAATGCTTCCACATTCTTCTTATAGTGAAGTACCAAGAACTGCACACAATATTCCACATGTGGTCTCATCAAGTCCTGTATAGTTGCAGCATAACTCCACGGCTCTTAAACTCAAACCCTCTATTAATAAACGTTAACACATTATATAAACCTTCTTCACAGCTCTATCCATTTGAGTGGCAACCTTCAGAGGTCTGTGGAAATGAACTCCAAGATCGATCTCTCTCTGCCTGTTCCACTTGCACTCGCTGGCCCTCTCTCTCTGCCCACTCACCAGCCCACTATCTCTCACTCCCTGTCTGTTCCACACGCTGGCCCCCTCTCTCTTCCTGTCTGCCCCACTTGCTGGCCCCCTCCCTCTGTCAGATTTGTTGGCTCTCCCTCTGTCTCTGTGTGTCCCACTCGTTGGCTCTGTCTCTCTCTATCCCACTCGCCAGCCTCTCTCTCTGACCCACTCACTGGCCGCCTCTCTTTGTTCCACTTGCTGGCCATCTCTTTCATCCTGTCGCACTCGCTGGTCCTCTGTCTGTCTCTGTGTCCCACTCGCTGGCTCTCTCTCGCGCGCATGCTCTCTCTATCTCTATCTCACTCACAAGCATGCTCTTTTTGTCTGACTCTCTCTCTCGTGCTCTTTATCTGACTCTCTCTCTCTCTCTCGTGCTCGCTCTCTCTCTCGTGCTCGCTCTCTCTCTCGTGCTCGCTCTCTCTCCCTCGTGCTCGCTCGCTCTCCCTCGTGCTCGCTCGCTCTCCCTCGTGCTCGCTCGCTCTCCCTCGTGCTCGCTCGCTCTCCCTCGTGCTCGCTCGCTCTCCCTCGTGCTCGCTCGTGCTCGCTCGCTCTCCCTCGTGCTCGCTCTATTCTGTTCTTTGGCCCTCGTGTTGAGGGATAAATGTCAGCCAGAACGCCAGGATTTCTTTCTTGGCCTTTCTTTGAATAGAACCATAGGCTCTTTTATACCTGTCTGAGACATAAATTGGCTCAAAAGATAAGGGAAGAAGGTAGGTAAATGGAGTTGAGGTACAAATAAGTCATGAACTAACTGAATGGTGAAACAGGCTGACAGAGCTGGATGGACTGCATCCGGTCTGTTCCTGTACTCTGCATTCAGTTTATCAGCAAACTGGTCAGGGAGTGAGGAAACATCATTCAGCTTGTGTACAAGGCAGCTAATTTCAGTGTTCTTGCAGCAAACCCAGGATTTTTTAAAATTTATAAGATAATCTTGTTCCCTTTCAGAATGTCTGAGATTTTGAATATATTTGGCAGCTG
Organism: Carcharhinus amblyrhynchos; assembly: GCF_965287045.1. Classification (NCBI taxonomy): domain Eukaryota; kingdom Metazoa; phylum Chordata; class Chondrichthyes; order Carcharhiniformes; family Carcharhinidae; genus Carcharhinus; species Carcharhinus amblyrhynchos. The sequence goes on along the minus strand of NC_137334.1, from coordinate 20,573,038 downwards.
TCTGACTATGTTACAGTGATTAAATTGAATAGTTCCACGTCTGTAGTAGTTGCTTATCTGAATTATTGATCAATGCCTCTATTCTGATAGAAGTTGTACAGATCTTTGGGAAGATGTAAATACCTGAAGCGTAATAGACAGCTTGCAGAGAATTTTGTTGCTTTAATTCAACTGAGTCCTCCTAATGAACCCAAGAGTCCCAGGGGTGAGTGAGGTTGACTGACAGATGTTGTTTGTTTTAAATATCAAGTGAGCTGTTAATATTTTTCCCTTGTTGGGATGCAGCTCCCAAGGCACACCTTTGGACTGTGGGAGGAAACTGGAGCACCCGGAGACATGGGCAGAATGGGCAAACTCCACACAGACACGCGGGGCTGGAATTGAGCCCAGGTTCCTGGTGCTGTGAAGCAGCACTGCTGACCACTGTGCCACTCCACTTCACTGAATAATGATGGGCATTGAGTTATAGAGGTTTACAGCATGGAAAGAGGCCCTTCAGCCCAACCTGTCCATGCCACCCTTTTTTAACTGCTAAGCTAGTCCTAATTGCCAGTGTTTGGCCCATATCCCTCTATAGCTATGTAACTGTCTAAATGCTTTTTAAAAGACAAAATTGTACCTGCCTCTGGGAGCTCATTCCAGATACTCACCACCCTCTGAAAAAATTGCCCCTCTGGACCCTTTTTGTATTTCTCTCCGCTCACCTTACCTATGTTTTAGACTCCCCTACCTTTGGGAAAAGATATTGACTATCTAGCTGATCTATGCCCCTCATTTTCTAGACTTCCCTAGCCTACATTCTGGAGGGGAAAAAGTCCCAGTCTATCCAGCCTGTCCTTATAACCCAAACCATTGAATCAAAGTCGCATCCTAGTAAATCTTTTTTTTGCATTTCAGGGAAATTATCTCTTCACAAACCAAATGTAACATTGCTCCCAAAGGGAATTCCACTAATTCATCAGTCAATTTATCATTTATCTGCTAAAAGATTCTCAACTTTTGCTTTGTGGCTAAAAACGACTGTCTTTAATATTAGGCAATGATGCTGCAGATGAAGCAGAGATTGGTGATGTCTTCAGCTCTTTTTCCAGTAAATTAATGATGCATCTGATGTGCCCGGGGCTGTCGCCAGTGCGTTGCATCGCATCTGACGTGCCCAGGGCTGTCCCCAGTGCTAGGATCAAGGCCCAAGCTAGAAGGAAATCTGAAGAAGAGAAGCATTATATGGGTGGAATAGGTGGAAATGGAGCTAGATGGTAACAATAAACTTAAGGTAATGAGAGGGGTGATGTTCTGGAAACGCTGGCACAGACGTGGCACATTTTTTACCTGCTTTTTTTTTGGATTGAACTGAGTTGGTTTGTGGATGGAGAGGAGAGTCAAGCGCTGCCTCTAGTTCTGCCCCATTGAAGAAATGACTTTACAAACTGGCTAGTCTCTTTCAGTTGTTCTAGTAGCGCGTTATCTGTTAATGGGCTGCTAGTTGACATGGGGACCCAACGCGGGCGTACCACAAATCAGGGAAGTTCAAATAATGGAGTGTGAATGGGTTGAGCATAAGAAGTAGGAGCAGAAGTAGACCATTTGACCCATCAAGTCTGCTCCATGCAGTGAGATCATGACTAAGCTGATATCATCCTCAACTCCACTTTCCCGCCTTATCCTCATAACCCTTGATTCCTTTACTGATTAAAAATTTATCTCTGCCTTGAACACATTTAATTCAGCCTCCACACCCTCTCCACAAATTCACTACCCTCTAAGTGAAGAAATTCCTCTTCATCTCTGTCTTAAATGGGCAACCCCTTATTCTGAGATTATGTCCTCTGGTTCCAGACTCTTGCACAAGAGGAAACATTTTTTAAATTAATTTGTGAGACCTGGATGTCACTGGTGGGCCAGCATTTATTGCCCATCCCTAACTGCCCTTGAGAAGCTGGTGGTGAGCTGCCTTCCTGAATCGCTTCAGTCCACATGCTGTGGGCTGACCCACAGTGCCTTTTGGAAGGGAATTCCAGGATTTTGATCCAGCGACTGAAAGAACGGTGATATATTTCCAAGTCAGGATGGTGAGTGGCTTGGAGGAGAACTTGTAGATGGTGCTGTTCCAATGTATCTGCTGCCTTCGTCCTTCTAGATGGAAGTGGTCGTGGGTTTGGAAAGTGCTGTCTGAGAAGCTTTGGTGAATTGCTTTCAGCAACTCCGCATTTACTCTGTCAAGCCTACTGAAAATACTGTGTCTGAATAGGTCACCTCTCGTTCTTAAGGCAAAAAATTAAGACTTAATCTCTCAAATTCCCACACTTAGCAAAACCTCAGAATTCCAGCTAGCACTCCATGCAGTTGGCACTTTGAGGCCTTGTTTTTATAGTGTCAGCCTCCCCTGTTTCAAGAACCAGTCTTAGCCAGTTACGAACTGTTCCAATTAACTCCTTTGGCTTATTCCAATGGGAAAGCTTATTTTTATTCTCCTTAGACCTGAAAGATACTTAAATGCCTAGCAGTTACCAGCAGTTCGCTTTTAAGGTGGCAAAAGACTAAGATTTAGTCTCTCAAATTCCCACTGTTACAAAACTCCAGACTGCCACTCTCCGCAGCTAGCATTCCATCTCTATGTTCTGGGTTCTGTGATGTAATGGTGAACACGCTGGACTCTGAATCAAGCAATCTGAGTTCAAATCTTGGTGAAGCCTTGCTTAGGGTGGCACAGTGGTTAGCACTGCTGTCTCACGGCGCCAGGGTCCTGGGTTCGATCCCCAGCTTGGGTCACTGTGCAAACTCCAACAAACATTCTCCTTGTGTCTGTGTGGGTTTCCCCTGGGTTCTCCCATTTCCCTGCACAGTCCAAAAATATGCAAGTTCGATTGATTGACCATGCCAAATTGCCCCTTAGTGACGGGGATTAACTGGGTATGGTGTTAAGTTTGTTTTCATGACACTTTCCCATCCTTGATACAAAAGCAAAACACCAGCAGTGTCTAGTTTAATACAGCTCTTTATTCCTTTACATGTAAATGGCTGACCTTCGTTACTCAACCCTCAGTCAGTGCTGGAGGTTGGTTGGTACAAGGCGGGCAAAGGGAAGGGACAGCCCCCATATATATAATTCAAAGACAGAGTTACATAATCGGGAAAAAACAGTAAAGATCATTTCGATACCCTACTGTCAACCGCACCCCCTAACTTGGTGAGACAAGAATAGGTTGCATCTGTGAGTGTGATTACATACTATCCTGTCATGACCGCAATAGTTGCCAAGAAAAACCACATTTCATATTCCAGTGATTATAGCAGAAGTAACACAGGAACTACGTAAAAGGAGGTAGGTGGGGTTAAAGTGTGGCAAGCTGAATGTCAAATTAGCTTATTGGGGAAGAAGGGGCTGTTAGCGACATCCTGCAAGCTCTTGTTATCTGTTTATGCCCGTTGCACTCTGAGCTACTGATTTAGCCGTTTTTTGCAAAAGCTTGCAGTTGCATAAGGTACTAACCCCTTAATATTTCAATGGGGATATGGGGCTGGGTGGGATTGTGATCGGTGCAGACTTGATGAGCCAAATGGCCTCCTTCTGCATTGTAGGAATTCTGTGATAATTCTATGATAAACTTGACCAATTGGAAGTTCGACCTCATAAAGCTTAATTCTGATGGATATCCTGCTGATGATTTAGTATTTATCTGACTGAGATAATGGAGCTGGGACCTGCCCTCTTCAAACCTCCAGTCCATCAGGTTCTAACAGGAACAATTCTAGAAGCCAAAGAAATGCAAACACAGCTGAGTTGTCCGAACTTCATGGATGGATATATTAGCAAAAGTCAGTTGTATAAACAAATACAACTGTATTGGGAATATAAAGGGATTTGTAAGCACCTGAAGAGGGAAAAGGCAGCATATTTGGGATGTGGACTTCGAAGATTTTTGGTGTCAAAAGCAAACCTATTGCTTAGCTATGATGCAATTTGGGTCCTGATAAGTGATAGATGAACCTTTTTCCTTGGGATCTTTGTGCGTGATTGTTTGTTTGAATGTTCCTCTGGCAATTTTGCCCCTCAAAATGGGATCCTTTTTGTTTGTGTGTGTGTACATATACTGGGGATATAAGACCTCATTGGGAGACTGTCTGCATCCAATCAATTGCTCCTCTTGTGTGAGAAGAGGGAAGTGGAGCATTCTCCTGTAAACCTGTTTACTGCATGGAATATTTTTGAAAACACAAGGAAGGAATTGTGTGGCATTTAGTTGGACTCGGTCAGTGTTCCTAGACTGAGGAGCATTTGAAGTAGGCCAGCTCTCAAGCTGGCATAATGCTGTTTGTGAATGTAACAGGATTGGCAGGTGGATTCGTTTCTTGAATTGGTGCAGTTGTAGCCCATGTTAACATAAGACCATAAGATATAGGAGCAGAATTAGGCCCTTCAGCCCATCAAGTCTGCTCTGCTATTCAATCATAGCTGATATTTTTCTCATCCCCATTCTCCTGCCCTCTCCTTGTAACCCTTGATCCCCTTATTGATCAAGAACATACCTATCTCTGTCTTAAAGACTCAATGACCCGGCCTTCACAACCCTCTGGCAATGAGTTCCACATATTTGCCACCCTCTGGCTGGAGAAATTCCTCCTCACCTCAGTTTTAAATGAACATCCCTTCACTCTGAGGTTGTGCCCTAAAGTGCTAGTCTCTCTCACGAATGAAAACATCTTCTCCACGTCTAGTCTTTCCAGGCCTCTCAGTATTCTTTAAGTTTCAATGAGATCCCCCCTCATCCTTCTAAACTCTATCATGTATAGTTCCAGACCCCTCAACCACTCTTCATATGACAAACCGTTCACTCCTGCGATCATTCTTGTGAGCCTCCTCAGGGCTCCCTCCAAGGTATGGGGCTCAGAACTGCTCCTAGTATTCCAAATGGGGTCTGACCAGAGCTTTATACAGCCTCAACAGTATATTCCTGTCCTTTTTATTCTAGTCCTGTAGAAATGGGCTCAGACATCTTGGCAGAATGATGACCTGCATGCAAAGTGGCCAGCTCATGCAATTTATAGAATCCCTACAGTACAGAAGGAGGCCATTTGGCCATCAAACCTGTGCCGACAACAATCCCACCCAGACCCCTGTATTTACCCTGCTAGTCCCTCTGACACTAAGGGGCAATTTAACATAGCCAGTCCACCTAATCCGCACATCTTTGGAACGTAGGAGGAAACCAGAGCACCCAGAGAAAACTCACAGGGAGAATGTGCAAACTGCACACGGACAGTCACCCAAAATTGGAATTAAACCTGGTTCCCTGGCACTGAGGCAGCAGCGCTAGCTAGTGTGCTGCCCCAGCTTTGTTGAATAGCCAGACACCAAATGGGAAAGGCAACAGGACATCAAGGTTGACACCTCTTAGAATAATGCACTAAATGTAATTCTTTACTGACTATTGTCTTTCTTTTGAGATAATCACCCCGTTTATTAAGCTGACCTTGTACTCCCTTGATTTAATTGCACTACATTCTTGTATTGCTTGATGCAATGGAGTACTCTGATTTGGATACTTGACTTGTTTTGGTGTGATGCACACACCTAATGTTTACTGCTAATGGATTCCTTTCCAAGGATCTCTGGGCAGATCTGGAGTGGATCAGCGTTGTCAATGCTTGACCTGGTGTCCGAGTGCACCAATATAGGCTCAGTTGAAAAATGGATAAGATGCTCCATGGTTACTGCTGGCCACTTCTGCCCCCCAGAGTGATGGCAGCAAGGAAAGGTGAACTGCCTCGGTCTTGAGCAGCTGTGTACTTCCACAGGGCACTGCCTGGGTACAGTCACTGTCTTGCTCAGTTGCTTTTCAAGCATGCCTTTGAACAATGAACTATTTCTTTAGTGCTGCCAATCTCCAAACTTGCTTTATGCCCAGTCTCAGAACAACGAGGTTTATATTTTGTGAAGAACTGAGTGCGGAGACGTTGCTCAGTGAATGATTGTAAGTACGGATGGCATGATCCAACTGGTGACAAGAGCCTCTTTGCTCAGTGCCCGCTGGACAACGTTCAGTGAGAAGAATGAGAATTAAAATTCTCTTTCAGCTGCAGCTGCCAGTTGAGAACTAAAAAGTTCTTTGTTGAGCCTTGTCCATTCACTAAATAGACTGAATATCTTCTTTGCTTTATCCCTTTGTTCGACTGTGCGTCTCTGGATCTCATTCCCCCTCTCTGTCATTCCTGTTCTTTATTTTATTAGTGTCACAAGTCGGCTTACGTTAACACTGCAATGAAGTTACTGTGAAAATTCCCCAGTCACCACACTCTGGCGCCTGTTTGTGTACACTGAGAGAATTTAGCATGGTCAGTGCATCTAACCAGCATGTCTTTCAGACTGTGGGAGGAAACTAGAGCACCCAGAGGAAAGCCGCGCAGACAGTGACCCAAATCGGGAATCGAACCCGGGCCCCTGGTGCTGTGAAGCAGCAGTGCTAACCACTGTCTATCGTGCAGCTGCTCAGTGACAGTAGATGCGAGAAGAGGGCTAATTTCAGTGAGTTGATAAGAAATCTGGCCCAGGTGCATTTGAATGAAAAATTGGCAGTAAAATAGTAAATGAACAATGGGGGAGGTCTTCAAAAAGGATATGGAGCAGGTGCAAACTAGACACCATCTCACAAAAGGGAAAGGAAAGGCTTGCAAAACTTTAGCTTACTGGATGATGAAAGACATAGAGATTGAAACAAAAATCCAAAATGTGCTTGTAATAAAAGGCTCATAACAAAGACCAAAGCTAAATACAGAAAACACAGAGGAGAAATGAGAAAGGAAATGGGGGGTGTATGAGAATAGATTATCAGATTAACATAACTTTTATAAACACATAAAAGTATAATTCAAGGAAAGGTAGAGTTGATTAGGATCAGTAATGTGTGCGCAGCATTGCGCACAGTGTCAGTAATAAAATAGAGGAGCTGAAGGCTCAGCTGGGGCCTCAGCTATTTACCATTTATATGGATGATCTGGAGGAGGGAACCGAGTGTATGGTGTCGAAATTTGCTGATGACACCAAGATTGGTGGAACGGCAAATTGCGCGGAGGGTGTGGAGAGTCTGCAGAAGGATCTAGATAGGCTGGGCGAATGGGCCAGGAAATGGCAAATGGAATTTAATGTTGGCAAGTGCGAGGTGGTCCACTTTGCTAGGAGTAATGATAGGAAGGACTATTACTTATGTGGCAAAAAACTGCAGCAGGCAACAGTGCAGAGGGACCTCGGGGTCCTTGTGCATGAGTCGCAAAAACCCAGCCTGCAGGTGCAGCAGGTGGTCAGGAAGGCTAATGGGATGCTGGCCTTCATAGCGAGGGGGATTGAATATAAAAGTAGGGAGGTCTTGCTGCGGCTGTATAGGGCATTGGTGAGGCTGCAGCTGGAGTACTGTGTGCAGTTTTGGTCGCCGTACTTACGCAAGGATATTTTGGCCTTGGAGGGAGTGCAGAGGAGGCTGATACCAGAGTTGAGGGGGTTGAGCTATGAGGAGAGGCTGAATAAACTAGGCTTGTACTCATTAGAGTTTAGAAGAATGAGGGGAGATCTCATTGAGACATATAAGATGATGAATGAGATGGATAGGATAGAGGTGGAGAGACTCTTCCCGCTCAGAAAGGACAGTAGGACTAAGGGGCACAGCCTCAAGATAAAGGGGGGGGGGGGGGGGGCAGTTTAGAACGGAGTTGAGGAGGAATTCTTCACACAAAGGGTGGTGAATCTCTGGAATTCTCTGCCCGTTGAGGTGGTGGAGGCTGCCTCGCTAAATATTTTTAAGACGCGGGTTGATGGGTTTTTGATAAGCGAGGGGATTAAGGGTTATGGGGAGAGGGCGGGAATGTGGAACTGAGCCACAACAGATCAGCCATGATCTTACTGAATGGCGGGGCAGGCTCGAAGAGCTAGATGGCCTACTCCTGCTCCTATTTCTTATGTTCTTATTATGTTCTTAAGGCAATCATACATCAGGAGGAAACCGGCATCATTGGGATTACTGCAACAAGGCTGCAGTAAAATCAGGACTGAGAATTAAACATTTGAGTGTAACATATTTCGAAAAAGGTGGAGATGGAGTAGCTGTACTTATTAGGGAATAACAATGACAATTTTAAAAAAAAGGACGCAGCTATCAGCAAGACAAAAATGAATCCATAAAGATAGAAAAGAAAGAAAGGTTCAATCACACTAATAGGTGTCAGCTATAGAGCCTCTCATCGTAGAAGGAAAATGCAGGAAGAAGCATGCAGACAAGTTAGGGAATTGAGTAAAACACCAGAATAATCACAGGGGATTTCAACTACTCTGATACTAATTGGACAGAAGAGGTATGTAAAGGGGATAAGGGAATGGTTTCTCTAATGTGTATAGGACACTTTCCTAATCGTGTCTGTGAAAAGCTTACAAGGGAAGATTTACTGTTGGATCCAGTGATGGGGAATGAAGCAGAGCAGATACGAGGAGTAACAGTAAAGTAACATCTTGCAGTAATGACTGTAATATAAGTTTTAAGTTGCTGATAGGAAATGGTATAAGTGTGAGGAAAACCAAGTTTGTAGAATGGAGAATAACTCATAAGAACATAAGAAATAGGAGCAGGAGTCGGCCATCTAGTCCTTTGAGCCTGCCCCGCCATTCAATAAGATCATGGCTGATCTGAAGTGGATCAGTTCCACTTTCCCGCTTTCTCCCCATAACCCTTAATTCCCCTGTCTATCAGAAAGCTATCTACCTGTGACTTAAATATATTTAGCGAGGTAGCCTCCACCACTTCAACGGGCAGAGAATTCCAGAGATTCACCACCCTTTGAGTGAAGAAGTTCCTCCTCAACTCTGATCTAAACTCTTCTCTCTCTCTCCCTCTTCTCTCTCTCCCTCTCTCTCCCCTCCCCGCCCCCAGCTTGAGGCTGTGCCCTCTAGTCCTGCTATCCTTTCTAAGCGGGAAGAATATCTCTACCTCTACTGTATCCCTCCCTTTCATTATCTTATGTCTCTATAAGATCCCCCCTCATCCTTCTAAACTCCAATGAGTACAGACCCAGTCTATTTAGTCTCTCTTCTTAGGCCAACCCCCTCATCTCCGGTATCAGCCTAGTGAACTCCTCTGCACTCCCTCCAGGCCAAAATATCCTTGCACAAGTGCGGCGACCAAAACTGCACACAGTGCTCCAGCTGCGGCCTCACCAGTACCCTGTACAGTTGCAGCAAGACCTCCTACTTTTTTATATTCTATCCCCCTCGCTACAAAGGCCAACATTCCATTCGCCTTCTTGATCACCTGCTGCACCTACAGACTGAGTTTTTGCGACTTATGCACAAGGACCCCCAGGTCCCTCTGCACCGTAGCGTGCTGCAGCTTTTTGCCTTTTAAATAATAATCCCTCCTACTATTATTTCTGCCAAAGTGGATAACGTCACTTGCTAACATTATACTCCATCTGCCAGGCCCTTGCCCACTCGCTCAGCCTATCCAGATCTCTGCAGACTTTCCACACCCTCCACGCAATTTGTTTTTCCACTCATCTTCGTGTCATCAGCAAATTTCGTCACCCTACACTCAACCCCCTCCTCCAGATCTTCTATATAAATGGTAAACAGTTGAGGCCCCAGCACCGATCCCTGCGGCACTCCACTAGTCACCAACTGCCAACCAGAATAGCACCCATTAATACCAACTCTTTGCTTCCTATTTGACAGCCAATCCTCTATCCATGCTAACACGTTACCCCCTATTCCGTGCACCCTAACCTTCTGCAGCAACCTTTTGTGGGGGATTGAGAACTTGGGGAAAGTGAAATGGGAAACTAACAATATCGGCAAACAAGGATGTTGAATCCCAATGGGCAACATTTTAAAATGGCATTCGACAATGTAGGGAAAATAAGAACAGTAATCCACAAAGAAAAGAGCAAACTAAACACTAGGATGCTACCGGGACTTGATGGATTGAATTATAAGGAGAGGCTGAATAGACTGGGATTTTTTCCTCAGGAGTATAGGAGGCTGAGTGGTGATCTTATAGAGGTCTATAAAATAATGAGGGGCATACATCAGCTAGATAGTCAATATCTTTTCTCAAAGGCAGGAAAGTCTAAAACTAAAGGGTTTAAGGTGAGGGGAGAGAGATACAAAAGTGTCCACAGGGGCAATTTTTTCACAGGGTGGTGAGTGCCTGGAACAAGCTGCCAGAGGTAGTAGTTGAGGCAGGTACAATTTTATCTTTCTAAAAAGCATTTAGATAGTTACATGGGTACAGTGGGTATAGTGGGATATGGTCCAAATGTGGGCAATTGGGATTAGTTTAGGTGTTTAGAAAAAAAAGGGCAGCATGGCCAAATGGGACCAAAAGGCCAGTTTCCATGCTGTAAACCTCTATGACTCTGACTTTGACTCATTTCAACAGGGAACAACTGAAGGATAGAAAAGAGACATATATGGATTATATAGACAGCAAAGGCATGTGTGATAAACAGTATGAAGTGATAAGCAGAAATGTCAAGAATAGGAAGGCAAAGGGAAACTCTGAAATTAAATTACCAAGGAATGTAAAATACTAAAATATTTGACTGGCACATGAATGAAACAAGGAAGGCTGGAAAGGGAATAGGTGCATTAAGGGGTATACGGGATAATCTCAGGTAATGATAGAGAAATAGCAGAAATATTAAGTTATTATTTTGCTTTGGTATTTACCAGGGAGATGGGAACAGGAAGGCAGCATGTTGGATGATAAGACAAGAAGTGAACTTTTAATTTAAAAGAGAAACATGTACTGAATAAACTGATCAAATTCAGAGGATAAATCTCTTGGTCCAGATGGTTTGCATCCACATATTTTAAAGGAATCTAGGAAGAGATAGCAGAGGCATTACTGCACACATTTAGTAATTTATTGGAAAAAAAAGGATTGGTGGATAGCTAAAATAATTCTTCTGTTGCAGAAGACTGATCTAGAGAATTGTAGACCGGTCCGCTTCACACTGGTAGGAAAAATAATGAAATCATTACTAAAGGAGAGAATAGAAATAATATCAATGTGGAATTTATTGCTTGCTGTTTCTATGTCTCCCATTCTTCCTGATGCATTTGTGGATTTTATTTATATTTTATCTCCCTCGTGACTGAAATGAAACTTCATTTTAATGTACTGGCAACTTGTCTGATTGATTCTCAGGTTTTTTGTACCAAATTGCTCGAAGCGGTAATTGGACTGTAAGTGGATTGTAATAAAAATGAATGTTCAATCAAACATTCAAATTAATGTAAAATGCATTCCGAGCAGTGATTGAAGACAGGCAGCAGTCACATGCTAATTGCATGATTTCATGCTCTGTGACTATACCTATTGCTACAGTTCATTGAGAGCATTACTATTTCATCAAAAGCTTATTTCCCTGTATATGTATTCAATTATAGCTGTGGGGTGTTCCTTCCGAAACTCTTTGATGTCTATGTGCGATTATATTTAATTCACGCTGTGTGCTCCTCGAACAACCTTGGTCTTATGCAAGCCTAATTTGTCTTCACCTGATGTGTACACATGCTTTCAGTGGGGTGGGAGCACAAACCCTGGCTTTTATAACCTCTCCATTCCTCCTCCCTACAGAGACAAAGTGAATCAGGACCCTGAGACCAGTCAGTAGTACAGACTGAAGCCTCTGGCCTGACTGGCTAATTTCACTTAATCAGCTTATCTAATGTGTACTTGACTCCAAACTCTCTGCTGCAGCCTTCTTGTTCTGAGCTATTTTGTAAAACCCTCTTCAGAGGTTTTCTGAAATCAGGCATCCAATCTTGATTGGTAATGAGTACTTTGTGATTTATCATGTTTGATGTTGGAGACATCCTGAAGGTCTTGGAAAATCAGGCTGCCCTTTTCTTCCCCCAGATGAAAGAGTAAACTTGTTGAATTTTTGCAAAGGAGAAAGGGATCAAAGAGTTTTCTTACCGAAGGACTTGAGGGTATATTGTTTATATAATGATTTGGGTACAGGCAGAAGCAGAACTCTGTTGGGATTGGCTATGTTTAATTTCATGGCAGACTGTGGGGAAGCAATTCAAAGACTGGAAATCAGACAGGTTAGCAGTGTGCCAGGTCAGTGATAGATGTTCAATCCAGAGTAATGTGAAATAGGATTTTCTACATGCTTCAACAAGAAAGGAGGCAACCCTCGACCTGATTCTTGGAAATGAGCTGAGCCAAATGGATCAAGTGGCAGTAGGAAAACGTTTAGGGGACTGTGATCATTGTACCACCAGGTTTAGGTTGACTGTGGAAAAGGGCAAAGACCAATTCTGAGCAGGGTTAATTAACTGGGGAAAACCAGCTTCAATGGAAGTAAACTGATCTGAGTCAAATGAATTGGAATTGCAGGAAAAAAAAATAGCAAACCATGATGACCTTTAAAGAAAAGAGAATTTGGGCATGGTCAAGGTTTCTTCCCTTGAACGAAAAGCTCAGGCAAACAAAGCCAAAAGAAAAATACTGCTGGTGCTAGAGCTCTGAGATGAAAACAGGAAGTGTTAGATAAACATTTTTTAATTCATTCGTAGGACATGGGAATCACTGGTTGGCCAGCGGTTATTGCCCATTCCTAGTCGCCCGAGGGCAGTTGAGTCAATCACATTGCAGTGGCTCTGGAGTCACATGTAGGCCAGACCAGGTAAGCAAGGCAGATTTCCATCCCTAAAGGACACTAATGAACCAGATGGGTTTTTCTGACAATCAACAATGGTTTCATGGTCATCAGCAGCTTCTTAATTTCAGATATTTTTTATTGAATTCAAAACCCACTATCTGCCATGATGGGTTTCAAACCCGGCCCTCCAGAACATTTGTTGAGTTTCTGGATTAATAGTCTCATGATAATACCCCTAGGCCATTGCCTCCTTCAACAGGTTTGGCTACACCTGTGGAGAGAGAAGCAGAGTTAATGATTTGAGTCCAGCCTGACTTTTCTGAACATGTTGAAGTTCCTTTGGAGTAGTTCCAAAGAAGTCATGTTGGGCTTGGAGCATTAGCTTTATTTCCCTTTGCAAGCTTCCAGGATGGAAGTGGAAGAATGGCAATAAGGGAATTGCTTATTTAGAGAATTGGTGTGCACCAGTGGGCTGAATAGCCTCCTGCTGCTCTGTAACAATTCTATGATTCTATATTTTGGGATGATGGACAGTGAAAGGGGGTAGAAACATAGAAAATAAGAGCAGAAGTCGGCCATTCAGCCCTTCAAGCCTGTTCCACCATTCATTATGAAAATGGCTGATCCCTTATCTCCATGCCATACTCCTGTGCTCTTCCCATGCCTCTTGATACTTTGAGTCTAGAAATCTATTTCCTTTTTAAATATGTTCAATAACTTGCCCTCCACAGCTTCCTATGATAGAGAATTCCATAGTTCAGAACTGTGGGAGAAGATACTTCTCCTTATCTCAGTCCTAAATAGCCTAGCACCTTGTTCTAGACCCTGCCCCAGGCAGAGGAAATATCATCCCTAGCTTTGTCAGAATGTTATGTGTCAATGAGACTTCCTCCCACTTTTCTAAATTCCAGTGAATGCAGGCCTTGTTAACACAATCTCTCTTCGTTCAATTATCCTGCCATTGTGATTTAATTTACTGCAAGTGCAGGCTGATGACGGCGTAGAAAGGACAACTGGGACTTTATTCAACAATGGGACCCACAGTCTATCTGCTTAAGCAGTGGGAAAGAAACAGGAACAAAGAGGAAGGCTAAGTTATTTGGTATATTCAGTATGAAATGATGTACACAGAGAAAGGTTGAATTGAGAGAGAGAAAAAGAGGCAGAGAGAAAATAAGCTTTTTAAAAATTGGCTTTCTGAAATTTGGTTGCATCCAGGAATGAGACTCTGCAGTTTACGTTGTTCCTCCACTGGGCCTAACAGATGGATTTACACATTGTTAATAAGGTATTTGCACTGTTAAGTTCCTATCCCAATATTCTGCAGCAAATTTAGTAGAAATTAACTCATGTCCAGCAAGCCTTTATGAAGGGGGTGCTAATGGTGAGGTACTACACATATGAAAGCAAAGGTGAAGTCACACACATCATCTGGAGATTCCCAACTTTTAGCACAATTCATAATCCCTAAACTTGTTGACCAATATGCATGTATTGTTAATGTTATTTTTCCCAGCAAGATCTGGTTTGCAGATTGATGTTGGGAGTACAGTTCCATGGATGCTTTGTGAGCAGCCAAGCAAAAGTACTTGAACATCACTGCTTTAGCTATTCAAATTGTTGCAGCCAAACTTGAATCTGTTCTGCCCTGGAGTGCTCTCACATGTACACTTCCCCAAGGAGCTGTTGGGTAACAGTCTGTGCTCTGTGGCCATTCCCACATCTGTCTTGCAGCCATTCTGGTTTCACGTATTTATTTTCAGATTGGTGTCAGCTAGAGCTGCACTGAGCCTGGCCTGTTGTCTTAGTTCTACATTGACTGGTGTGGTCATCCATCCAACTTCACCCGATCACAGGATTCCCTAATTGGGAGCTCTAGGTGAAGGCATGTGTAGTATGGTTTATTCAGTGTTACAGTTCTGAATTGTGCAAACTTTAGGGGTCATTCTCCCACCCTGCCATGGTTGAGCATGTGCGGGATTCGGATATGCGTTCCCGCCGCGAGCTCATCTCCCGGCGCTGGATTTGCGGCACCGTCAGATCTGTGCTGGAAACTGGCGGGAAGACCAGGTAAGTCATTTTAATCTGTTTTTAATATAATTTAAATGCTATTAGTGGGCCTGGGACTAAATTTTCTGGGTCTGCTGGCCTCTCTGGGTCTTGCACGGAGTGTGGGAGATTCTCATCTGAACTCCCACTGAAAAAAACCATGAATTATTCTAGTTTTCCCGTGAATTTGACACTTAGCATTTTTCTGGGAGAATTCTGGCCTTTATCTTTGTACACTGTGGTAAGCAAGTGGGTAGTGCAACGCAATGTTGAGTTACTTTGTGGCGCAGTGCTAATATCTGACCTTGCAGGGGAGATTACAATTTCACCATCCTCACTCCTCCACATATTGATACAGTGGACAGGGGAGAAGGGGAGTTCTTAAAAATAGCTGATCACTGAATGCTGGTGTATTGCAGTCCTCTTTGCTGTGCTGTGCTGCAAGTGGGAAGAATGCAGTGCTGTTATAGACATCTGTAATAGACCTCTCAGGCAGCTTGTGTCATTCTGTTAACTGTGATTGTACAGAACCACATTCATTAAAAATCGCGCTGGAGCAGTGCATCTTGCTGAGTGCACCATTAGTTAGACCTTATCTTCCACACATTTTTGCTTGAATGTTTTTTGTGCTGTAACGTGCGACAAATGTGAGGCGATAATACTGCAGCAAGGGCAACTGGGTCCTTAGTGAACAATGGGACCGGCAATGTAAGCAATGAGACATAAGCATTGAGAAAGTAGAAGAAAAAGGGGCTAAATTTTGAGGACTGGTCGTTTCAAATTGTAGGAGCTTATTATTCAGTGTTGCAGAGCTGAGATCTAGTCTATAGGAGAAATTGATGTCCCTTGTACATTCCAATGACCCATTATATGCTCAATTTACCTCTTGACACTGATGTTGGACAATATGCAACTGGTCTGAGTGACTCCTCTGGGACATATGCATACCTCTGGCCAACTCTGACAGTAAGGGTCAAAAAAAACCCTAAGGAAGTGGGAGCCAGAGTTCCCTAATGTTCAGTGTCCTCTTTGAGGGCAGACTGAATGTTTGATTACAGATAATCAAGCATCATGCCAATACTTTTCTGGCTGGCCTCCCTTATACACAACCCTGAGCTCATCCAGAGTTCTAGCCTGTATCCTAACCAAGTCCTGCAGTCCCACTCGCACACTGGCCCTGTGCTGGCTGACATGGATTGACTGCAATGGTTCAAGAGGGCAGCTCACCACCACCACTGAAGAACAACTAGGGATGGGCAATAAATGCTGGCCTAGCCAGCAACACTCTCATCCCGTAAATTAATTTAAAAAATCAAAACCTTAATTTAAGAAAAGTCATCTCTATGTCAAATCTCTCTGCTGCCTTGCCTTGCCTTTTTCTATTTCCCTAATGTTCTCCAACCCAGCAACCCTCAGAACTCGTGTTCCTAAAACTTTGGCCTCGTGTGTATTCCCCACATCTTTTACGTCATTATCATCGGCTGTGCCTTCAACCATCCAGGCCCTCAGCTTTGGAATTCTCTCTCTGATCGTCCCTTCTCCCAGGTCATCCCTCCTTTTAATATCCTCTGTGAAACCTATCTTCTTTAAGTTCTGGACTGATATTTTTGTTTGCTTGGCACCCATTTTTGTCTATGCCTCTGTGAAGTGTCTTGTGATGTGACTGCCAGCTAAATGTGAGTTAAGATATAGGAGCAGGCTTTGGTCGTTTGGCCCATTGAGTCTGCTCTGCCATTCAATCATGGATACACTCCTCATCCCATTTTCTTGCCTTCTCCCCAAAAGCTTTCAACCCATTACCAACTAAAAATTTGTCTTAACTCCTCAAATTTACTCACTGTCCCAGCATCCACTGCACTTTGGGGCAGCGAATTCCACAGATTCACAACCCTTTGGGCGAAGTAGTTTCGCCTCAACTCTCTCTTAAATTTGCTGCCCCTTATCCTAAGACTGTGACCTTTTGTCCACGAATGCCCCAGAAGAGGAAGCATCCGTTCCACGTCTACTTTATGCATACCTTTTATCATCATGTGTATCTCAATTTGATCCCCCTTCATTCTTCTAAATTCCAGCAAGTATCAGCCTAAACTGTTCAATCTCTCTTACAATAAACCCCACATCTCTTGGATCAATCTAGTGAACCTCCTCTGAACTGCCTCCAATGCCACTACATCTTTCCTCAAATAAGGGGACCAAAACTGTTCACAATACCCCAGGTGCGGCCTCACCAATGCCTTGTATAGTCGCAGCAATACTTCCTTACCTTTTATATTAGAACATAGAACATAACAGTGCAGTACAGGCCCTTCCGCCCTCGATGTTGTGCCGACCAGTGGAACCAATTTAATGACCCTCTAACCTAAACTATTCCAATGTTATCCATATGCCTATCCACTGACCATTTGAACATCCTTAAAGTTGGCAAGTCCACAACTGCTGCAGGCAGGGCATTCCACGACCTTACTACCCTCTGAGTAAAAAACTACCTCTGACATCCGTCCTATAATTACCACCCCTTAATTTAAAGCTATGTCCCCTTGTGTTAGCCATCACCACCCGAGGTAAAAGGCTCTCACTGTCCACCGTACCCATTCCTTTGAGGCATACAAGATGATCAATCAGGTCACCTCGTAACCTTCTTCTCTCCAATGAAAATAACCTCAAGTCCCTCAGCCTTTTCTCATAAGACCTTCCCACCATACCAGGCAACATCCTGGTAAACCTCCTCTGCACCCTTTCCAATGCCTCCACATCTTTCTTATAATGCAGCGACCAGAACAGTACGCAATACTCCAAGTGCGGCCGCACCAGAGTTTTGTACAGTTGTAACATGACCTCACGGCTCCAAAATTCAATCCCTCTACCAATAAAAGCTAACACACCGTACGCCTTCTTAACAACCTTATCAACCTGGGTGCCAACTTTCAGGGAGCTATGCACACGTACCCCGAGATCTCTCTGCTCGTCAACACTACTAAGAGTCCTTCCATTAGCCCTATATTCTGTACTCCTGTTATTCTTACCAAAGTGAATCACCTCACACTTTTCCGTATTAAACTCTTCCTTTTGATTTAAATACCAACATTCCATTTGCTTTCTTTATTATCTGCTATAATTGCATGCTAGTTTTGAGTTGTCTTGTTTTCCTACAGTTTCTTTTTCCTCTTTCTCTGGGGAAGTGCCTGGCTTTGACAATAGCTCTCATGTTTCACTGTGGAATCTGCAGAATCTGATGTGAGTAGCTTTTGGACATAGAACTTGCTGAGCACAGATATAGACTGCTGATTGGACACGCCTTTCATTGGGATTCTCATTCCAAATGCCAATCTGTTTCACCCGAGGATGATCCTAATAGCTGTTTCCTATTTTGTTCCTCATTTCCAGTCTCTGCACTCTGTATACACCGGATATATTTTGATAGCGTGATTAACTTGCCCTTTTCTTTTACAAAAGGCGGCAGATAAACAACGAGCTCTCGAGGAAACCAAAGCTTACACGACCCAGTCCTTAGCAAGTGTGGCCTACCTGATCAACACCTTAGCGAACAATGTGCTCCAGATGCTGGACATCCAGGCATCCCAGCTCCGACGCATGGAGTCATCAATTAATCATATCTCACAGGTAGGCTGATGTGTCTTTTCAGTGCCCTCTGATTCTGCTGGTGCTCGTTTGGTTATTCTATGTAATGGGATTCTAACCTTCCTTTTAAAAAATGCATTTAATTCTTCGGTGTGTTTCACAATTCAGGACTTTGAACTCTGATATGACTTCATTTTTCTCTCCTCTTCACTCACTCTTGCTTAGGGCACAGGGCTCCACAGGTGCTAGGTGCTTCTAGAACTGCATGCAAATAGCTGGTTGGTCTGATTTAAACAGCAGTATTTTTCAGGAATTCAACTATGGTGGGAGGCAGCCGAAGGCATGCTCTGTATTCTCCTGATGTCCATGGCAGCACAGTGGTTAGCATGGCTGCTGCACAGCGCCAGGGACCCACATTCAATTCCTGCCTTGGGTGACTGTCTGTGTGGCAGATCCCATGTCTGCGTGGGTTTCCTTCGGATGTTCTGGTTTCTTCCCACAGACCAGAGGTGTGCAAGTTAGGTAAATTGCCCCTTAGTGTCTCATGGTATGCAAGTTAGGAGGATTAGCAGAGAAAACGTGGGACAGGGTCTGGGTAAGATGCGGGGCAGACTTGATGGGCTGAATGGCCTCTTTCTATAGGGATTCTATGGCTTAACTTTGAAAAGGCCGACCTGCCCCTGCTTCCTAAGGCAGCACTGTCTCAGTTGGATTGTCCTGTCTCACTGTTTATATTGCTGCTTTGTCTGTCCTGCTCCATTGTTTATGTTACAGCACTATCACCATAGACCTGTATTCTGGTACTGTTGTATGTTACAAAGCTATAGCCGTTGACCTGCATTATTTTCATTATTTGCTGCAGTATTCAAGTGCTGTCTCCAGTGTTTATTCAGCCTGCTCCTCTTGACTCATTACCCATCATTCAGAAGTGAATAAAAAAGCTTCTGGTTCTGAGTCTTTTGTGTTACTTTATTAGCTCTTCCCTCAAGGTGTGATATCAGCATGTGTCTTTAAGCAAACAGTGGGATGCAGCAACTACTTGAGTTTGAGGGGGAGGGTGCACTGTGGCCTTGAGTGAATCTTCATTCATCTTTGCTGAATGTCGCGAAGCCTGGACATCAGTGATGGTTCAACAAAAGAAGATTTTGTCTGTACTTGCTGTTTAGAGCCTGTGAGGTCATGAGTACCTTTGTACATCTATAAGCAACTAAAAGTCCCAGTCCAAGGTGGGGATCAATTCTGCTCTGTGTAACCCAGCACCACACCCCCTCACTGCTTTGAAGAATTCATCCATCCTGCCCACTCTTAGACTTGAAGAGAATCCGTCACAAGCCTCATCTGTACATTGACTCAGCAAGAATCTGTCAAAAAATCTGTCTATGCGCTGCCTCACTAAGATGTTATTTGGAAGTATATTCTGCGTGACAATTCAGAGCTAAATTTGATGGAAGCCCGTTTAGCAGCCTTTAATCATCAGGCATCAGTGTGGCTGTTACTGTAAACATCTGAGCTTTCTGGTCAACCAAGGAGTTGGTTGAGATAAGCTGGGATTTCTTGTCTCTCTCTCTCTCTCTCTCTCTCTCTCCCCCACCCCCCAACTCCCCGCGCGCAAAACAAATGCATAATCCCCACAAGTTTTTTTGCAAGTGTTGCTTAATGTGATTGTCACCAGATCTGTGATGAAATGTGTTGGTGCACTCTAACCAGCTATGTATAAACCCTTTCCAGAAATGCTAAGAATTAAGAAAGCAAATGCCTTTAGAATTTCATTGATTTTAAATTATATTAATCTAATTGTATCCCATTGCATGTGTCCCCACCTTGGTCAGTGGCAAAATATCAGCCATTAGACCTTCAAATCCTGGAATTCTAGTGAACAGTTCTAAAAATCTTTTAGGCACCCACCATTTCAACCATGCTTTAGATAAGCACACTGAACCGTTCCCAGTCTCTCATTCAGCCACTTCTCTGAAGCAGGCAGGAGTGTTCCCTTCCAGTTGGGGAGCACTTCAGCAATCGAGGGCATTCAGCCTCCAATTTTCAGGTAAGCACTCTCCAAGGCAGCCTTCAAGACACACGATAACGCGGAATTGCCGAGCAGAGATTGATAGCCAAGTTCTGCAAGCATGAGGATGGCCTCAATTGGGATCTTGGGTTCGTGTCACACGACATGTAACCCCCACCATTTGGCCTGGGCTTGCAGAATCCTACTAACTGTCTGGCTCGAGATAATTCACACCTCTTTAACCCAAATTTACCCCTCTCTCCACTCAACTATCTGCGCCTGTAAAGACTTGATTACCTACAGAGACTTACATTCAACCATTATCTTTGCAATTGTGTCTGTGTCTATATTTGCCATGCTTGTGAATCCACCTCTCCACTCACCTGATGAAGGAGCAGTGCTCTGAAAGCTTGTGACTCCAAATAAACCTGTTGAATTTTAATCTGGTGTTGAGACTTCTTACCTAGGCTAAAAATGATTTTCAAGTGGAAGGTTTCTTTGTTAAAAAGAGAGAAACTAACAGATTTGATCAAAGGTCATAGACCTGAAACATTAATTCTGTTTACCTCTCCATAGATACTGCAGATCTGCCGAGAATTTTCTTCTGTTTGTTTCAGATTTGAGCAACTGCAGTATTTTGCTTGTTGTTTCTAATAGATTTGAGTCTGTTTGGCTAGGAGCATGGCAACCTACAGCATTATTTGGTAGTTTCAAACATGCAATATTTAGCAGTGCCTTGGTCCCTGTCGCAATATAGTTGCTAGATCTTGACATTGTTTTATCTTTTGACAGCTCAATGTGATGGGTTAAGAAATGTTTCATATGTTTAATTCATTAACCACATCAATACCAACATCGGGTGTTCCCTTGGGGAAGTGCAAAATACTTTGAGCTGGTTCAATTTGTGCTGAGAGATATCACATGAGAGACTCCTACATAGGCTGCTTCTATGCCATTGATTCTGTTTTGGTTCATTGGTCCCCAATTGGGAGAAAGGTGCAAGAGTGCCACAATTGCTAGCACTCCTACAGATGCACCCTTCCATTAAGCAACCAGGGAAGGTCCAACTGTTTGTCTCAGTGACTGCCCAGCTCTGCTGCCCTAGACAATGGATTAATTCTGAGTACGTTATATGAGGTTGAATACTTTGGAATAACTCTCAATTTACCTAAATAATCCAACCAACATTCTAAACAGCCAGATCTCCTATCTGTCATTTGATATTGTGACTGTTATATCCTTCTGAATAGATAGCGATATTATTCTGTTCAAGACTCTGCAATTACATTGATCTATAAAATATTTTATTTTGATTTGCTCTTTAATTCTTGTTTTACCGTATCACAATTCAGTATCACAATGGAATAAACAAGTGAACTAGTCACATGCTCATCTCCAGTGCTTTCTATGCAATTTGGTTTTTATTATTTCAGATTTACTGGCTTGATATAGAGTATGAATTGTGATTTTTTTTTCCATCGTATGTTTCACCCTCCTGTGTTCCCTCTTTTTGTCATCAGGATAAATACTCGTACTCGCCAGACCCTAAAGTACTCATTGCACTGAAAAATCCAAACTTTACATTGTGTTCATTCTGCATTTCATTTTCTGATCGTTTGTTGAATTCTAATGATTCAAATGCTATCAAAGGATGGCATATCTTGCAAGCAATCAACTTACTGCTTTGAATTAAGCTTGCTTTGAGAGTAAAATCACCTTTGTGCAGTTTCTATCTTCCCAAGACTTAAGGAAGCATAGTGGAGGACATGCCCCTGTTTACATCAATGGGGATGAAGTGGTAATGGTTGAAAGTTGCCGGTTTTCGGGTATCCAGATCACCAACTGTCCCGGTTCCTCCGTGCTGACACCATAGTTAAGAAAGCCTGCCAATGCCTCTGCATTTTCAGGAGGCTAAGGATATGTGGCAAGTCCATTACGGCATTCTTCAATTTTTACAGATGCACCATAGAAAGCATCTTTCTGGATGTATCACAGCTTGGTATGTCCCCTGCTCTGACCATAAGATCATAGGGTGGCACAGTTAGCACTGCTGCCTCACAACGCCAAAGACTCGGGTTTGATTCCTGACGTGGGTCACTGTCTGTGCACAGTTCTCTCCATGTCTGCATGGGTTTCCTCCCACAATCCAAAATATGTGCTGGTTAGGTGTATTAGCCGTGCTAAATTCTCCCTCCTTTTAGCCAAATAGGTGCTGGAGTGTGGTGAATGGGGGTTTTCACAGTAACTTCATTGCAGTGTTAATGTAAGCCTACTTGTGACTAATAAATAAACTTAAAACTTTAAATGAACTTTGAGATATAGGGACAGAATTAGCCCATTCGGCCCATTGAACCTGCTCCGCTATTCAGTCATGGCTGATAAGTTTCTCAATCCCTTTCTCCTGCCTTTTCCCTGTATCTTTTAATGTCCTTGCCAATCATGAACTTATCTATCTCTGTCTTAATTACACTCAATGACCTGGCCTCCACAGTCTTTTGTGGCAATGAATTCCATAGATTAATCACCCTGTGGTTGAAGAAATTCCTCCATCTTGTTCTAAAGGGTTATCCTTTTGCTCTGAGGCTGTGCACTTTTATCATTGTCTTTCCTGCT
The DNA here is from genome assembly GCF_965287045.1 of Carcharhinus amblyrhynchos. Lineage (NCBI taxonomy): Eukaryota > Metazoa > Chordata > Chondrichthyes > Carcharhiniformes > Carcharhinidae > Carcharhinus > Carcharhinus amblyrhynchos. The sequence continues at coordinate 20,550,141 of NC_137334.1, read as the reverse complement.
AATGAAAACATCTTTCAATGAGATCCACCTTCATCCTTCTAAACTCTAAGTACAGACACAGAGTCCTTAAATGCTCCTCATATGTCAAGCTTTTCATTTCCGATATCATTCTCATGAACCTCCTGGGGACCCTCTCTGAGGCCAGCACGTTCTTCCTTAGACACAGGCCCAAAATTGCTCTCAGTATTCCAAATGTGGTCTCACTAGACCAAGGCTGCAAGAAACTACAAACAGTTGTGAATATAGATTAATCCATCATGCAAACCAGCCTCCCATGCATTGACTCAGCCTAAACTTCCTGATGCCGCGGAAAAGCAGCCGGCGTAATCAAGGACCCCACGTACCCCAGACATTCTCCCTTCCACATTCTGTCTGGAAAAAAAATCCAGAAGTCTGACATTACATACTAACCAACTCAACAGCTTCTTCCCTGCTGCCATCAGACTTTTGAATGGACCTACCTCGCATTAAGTTGAGCTTTCTCTACATCTAGCAATGATTGTAACATTACATTCTGCACCCTTTCTTTTCCTTCTCCCCATGCACTCTATGAATGGTGTGTTTTTTGGTATAATGTGCAAGAGACAATACTTTTCACTGTATCCCAATACAGTCATAGAGGTTTACTGCATGGAAACTGGCCCTGCAGCCCAACTTGTCCATGCTGCCCTTTTGTTTTTTAAAACCCCTAAGCTAATCCCAATTGCCTGCATTTGGCCCATATCCCTCTATATCCGTTATACCCATTTAACTGTCTAAATGCTTTTTAAAAGACAATTGTGTATGCCTCAACTACTATCTCTGGCAGCTTGTTCCAGACACTTTCCACCCTCTGTAAAATAATTGCCCCTCTGGACACTTTTGTATCTTCCCCTCTCACCTTAAACCTATACCCTCTAGTTTGAGTTTCTCCTACCTTTGGGAAAAGATATTGACTATCTAGCTGATCTATGCCCTCATTATTTTATAGACCTCCATAAGATCACCCCTCAGTCTCCTACGTTCCAGAGGAAAAAATCCCAGCCTCTCCTTATAACTCAATCCATCAAGTCCAGGTAGCATCCTAGTAACTCTTTTCTGCACTCTTCCTAGTTTAATAATTTCCTTTCTATAATAAGGTGACCAGAATTGCACACAGTATTCCAAGTGTGGCCTTACCAATGTCTTGTACAACTTCAACAAGACATTCCAACTCCTGTATTCAGCGTTTTGACCGATGAAACCAAGCATGCCGAATGCCTTCTTCACCACTCTGTCCACCTGTGACTCTACTTTCAAGGAGTTATGAACATGTACCCCTAGATCTTTTTGTTCTGTAACTCTCCCCAACGCCCTAACATTAACTAATCCTGCTCTGGTTCAATCTACCAAAATGCATCACCTTGCATTTGTCTAAATTAAACTCCATCTGCCATTTGTCAGTCCACTGGCCCAATTGAACAAAGTCCCATTGCAATTGGAGATAACTTTCTTCACTGTCCACTGTGCCACCAATCTTAATGTCACCTGCAAACTTACTAACCATACCTTCTATATTCTCAGCCAAATCATTAATATAAATGACAAATATCAGTGGACCCAGCCCTGATCCCTGAGGCATACTGCTGGTCACAGGCTTCCAGTTTGAAAAACAATCCTCTACAACCACCCTCTGGCTTCTGTCAAGAAGGCAATTTTGTATCCATTTAGATACTTCTCACTGGATTCCATGAGATTTAACTTTATGCAACAACCTACCGTGCAGTACCTTGTCAAAGGCCTTGCTAAAGTCCATGTAGACAACAACATCATCAGCCCAAAGATGTGCGGGTTAGGCTGATTGGCCATGCTAAAATTGCCCCTTAGTGTCCTGGGATGTGTAGGTTAGAGGGATTAGCGGGTAAATGTGTAGGGATATGGGGATAGGGCCTAGGTGGGATTGTGGTCGGTGCAGACTCGATGGGCCGAAGAGCCTGTTGCTGCACTGTAGGGTTCTAAGTTCTATGTATCAACTGCACTGTAAAAAGTCTTGACAACACCAGGTTTTACTGTATTAACTGCACTGCCCTCATCTACCTTCTTGGTCACCTCTTCAAAAACAATCAAATTTTTGAGACATGATTTTCCACTCTAAGCCGTGCTGACTATCCCTAATCAGACTTGCATCTCTAAATGTCTGTAGACCTTGCCTCAAATACCTTCCAACAATTTATCCACCACAGATGTGAGGCTCACTGGCCTGTCTTTTCCCTGCAGCCCTTTTAAGAACATAAGAACATAAGAAATAGGAGCAGGAGTAGGCCATCTAGCCCTTCGAGCCTGCCCCGCCATTCAATAAGATCATGGCTGATCTGTCGTGGCTCAGTTCCACTTTCCCGCCCTCTCCCCATAACCCTTAATCCCCTCTCTTATCAAGAACCCATCAACCCGCTTCTTAAAAATATTTAGCGAGGCAGCCTCCACCACTTCAACGGGCAGAGAATTCCAGAGATTCACCACCCTTTGAGTGAAGAAGTTCCTCCTCAACTCTGTTCTAAACCGCCTCCCCTTTATCTTGAGGCTGTGCCCCCCAGTCCTACTGTCTTTTTTGAGCGGGAAGAGTCTCTCCACCTCTATCCTATCCGTCCCATTCATCATCTTATATGTCTCAATGAGATCTCCCCTCATTCTTCTAAACTCCAACGAGTACAAGCCTAGTTTATTCAGCCTCTCCTCATAGCTCAATCCCCTCAACTCCGGTATCAGCCTAGTAAACCTCCTCTGCACTCCCTCCAAGGCCAAAATATCCTTGTGCAGGTGCGGCGCCCAAAACTGCACACAATACTCCAGCTGCGGCCTCACCAATGCCCTATACAGCTGCAGCAAGACCTCCCTACTTCTATATTCAATCCCCCTCGCTATGAAGGCCAGCATCCCATTCGCCTTCCTGACCACCTGCTGCACCTGCAAGCTGGGTTTTTGCGACTCATGCACAAGGACCCCGAGGTCCCTCTGTAACGTCGCCTGCTGCAGTTTTTCGCCACGTAAGTAATAGTCCTTCCTACCATTCTTCCTACCAAAGTGGACCACCTCACACTTGCCAACATTAAATTCCATTTGCCATTTCCTGGCCCATTCGCCCAGCCTATCTAGATCCTTCTGCAGACTCTCCACACCCTCCGCACAATTTGCCTTTCCCCCAATCTTGGTGTCATCAGCAAATTTCGACACCCTACACTCGGTTCCCTCCTCCAGATCATCTATATAAATGGTGAATAGCTGAGGCCCCAGCACCGACCCCTGGGGCACCCCACTAGTCACCAACCGCCAATCCGAATAGCACCCATTGACCCCCACTCTCTGCCTCCTATTTGACAACCAATCCTCTATCCACGCTAACACCCTACCCCCAACTCCATGTCCCCTGACCTTCTGCAATAACCTCTTGTGAGGTACCTTGTCAAACGCCTTCTGAAAATCCAGAAAGACCACATCCACCGGCTCTCCTCTATCCACTGCCCTAGACACATCCTCATAGAACTCCAGTAAATTTGTCAGACACGACTTCCCTCTAATGAAACCGTGTTGCGTCTGCCCTATCAAGCAATTCCCTTCAAGATGCCTCGCAATTTCCTCCTTAATGACGGATTCTAACATTTTACCTACAACAGACGTTAAACTAACTGGCCTATAATTCCCCGCCTTTTGCCTGGCACCCTTCTTAAACAACGGCGTAACATTAGCCGTTTTCCAATCTTCCGGCACTTCCCCGGAATCCAACGACGTCTGGAAAATAACCACCAAGGCATCCACTATCACCTCCGCCATTTCTTTCAGAACCCTCGGATGCATTCTATCCGGTCCTGGGGACTTGTCCACAATCAGCCCCTCCAGTCTGTCGAGCACCACCTCTCTAGTAACAGTAATGTCATTAAGACCCTTCAGTCCTACCGCCTTTCCATCGCTAACACCCGGCAAATTATTCATGTCCTCCTCCGTGAAGACAGAAACAAAAAAGTTATTCAAGACCTTAGCCATATCCCCATCCCCTACCACTAGCTCCCCTTTCTCATCCTCTAAAGGACCAACGTTCACCCTAGCCAGCCTCTTCCTTTTTATATATTTATAAAAATTCTTGCTATCCTTTTTTATATTAAGTGCTAGCCCAGCTTCATAGCTTCTCCTACCCTCCTTTATCAACTTCTTTGTCAATCTTTGTTGACATTTAAACCTTTCCCAATCCTCTTCTCGCCCACTGCTCTTAGCTACTCTAAATTCCTCCGCTTTCAATTTAACACTTTCCTTCACCTCCTTCGTTATCCACGGCTTATTACCTCTCCTCCTACTGTCCTTTTTGACCATCGGAATAAATCTCTGCTGAGCACCAAGAAAGATCTCCTTAAAGATCCTCCACTGCTCCTCAGCAGACCTACCTTCCAACGCGCTCCCCCAGTCCACATTCGCCAATTCTTCTCTCATCCTACCATACTCCCCTCTATTCAAACAAAGGACGCGTGTCCGGGAACCCACTTTCTCCTCCTCCATCTGCAACAGAAACTCCACCATACAATGATCACTCTCTCCAAGAGGATCCTTCACCGCAAGGTCCCTAATTCTACCCGCCTCATTACATAGCACCAGATCCAAGATAGCTCGCTCCCTCATCGGCTCCAACACACACTGTTCAAGGAAATTATCCCGGCAGCATTCCAAGAACTCCTCCTCGAGCCCCCCACGTCCAACATGGGTCGACCAATCAATATGCAGATTGAAATCCCCCATAACTACTGCCGTCCCATTCCTGCACGCCGCACTTATTTGCGCGTTAACAGCCCGCCCCACCTCCAGATCATTATTCGGGGGCCTATAGACGACACCCACCAGCGTCTTCCTCCCTTTGCTGTTCCTAATCTCCACCCACAACGATTCCACGTTCTGCTCCTTGGCTCCAATATCATCCCTTGCTACCACCTTGATACTATCCTTAATCAGCAGAGCTACGCCACCCCCTCTTTCCTCCTGCCTATCCTTCCTAAACACTTGATAGCCCTGTACATTCATCTCCCAGTCCCTGTCACCTTGCAGCCACGTCTCTGTAATGGCCACCAGATCGTATCCATTTGTGTCGATCTGCGCCACCAGCTCATCCACTTTATTCCGAATGCTTCGTGCATTCAGATAAAGCGCTTTCATCCCAGCCGTCACCTGGACCCTATGTGCTGTAACGCCACCAATTGGGACATCCTCGGCCTCTTCCCTTACCTGTACCCTATCCTTAACTTTAGACCTCGTAACGTCACCTACCTACCTACCTACCCCCCCCCCCCAATTAGTTTAAAGCCCTGTCTACAGTCCTGTTTATTCGATTCGCCAGCACTCTGGTCCCAGCACGGTTCAGACCAACCCCATCCCGCCCGAACAAGTCCCACCTACCCCAATACTGGTGCCAATGCCCCATTTTTAAACAAAGGCACACCGTTTGCCACTCTCCAGCCTTCAGGCACCTCGCCCATGATTATCGATAATTCACATTTCTTGGCTAGGTGACCCGCAGTTTCTTCCCTAGCTTCCCGCAATGTCCTGGGATACGCTTCATCAGGTCTTGGAGATTTATCTACCTTGATGCGCTTTAAGACTTCCAGCACCACCACCACCTCTAATATGTACACGCCTCAAGATGACATCGCTATTTATTTCCGAAGTTCCCTAATATCCATGCTTTTCTCAACAATAAATACTGATGAGAAATATTCATTTAGGATCTCAACCATCTCTTGTGGATCTGCACATAAATAACCTTGTTAATCCTTAAGAGGCCCTACTCTCTCCCTAGTTACTCTTTTGCCCTTTATGTATTTGTGGAAGCTCTTTGGATTCTCCTTTGCCTTATCTGACAAAATAATCTTGTGTCCCCTTTTTGCCCTTCTGAAGTCTCTCAACTCTACTCCTACACCCTCTATATATGTGACAAAAGATCAAATCAAATATTCATCAAGTTTCTGGTGATGGGGTTGGGTTTTGTTGTTTGTTTACTTGCTAAAATTGAAAGCTTTCCAAGTTGACTTCTGAATCTCCAAAGTGGAATGATTCCCAATAACCTGCTGCCTCGAGGAAGGATTCCATCATTATTACCTTCATCTCGTGGAACTCAACTCACATCAGATGTCTGCCTGTGTTAGCTACCTCTACACTTACTCCCAAACACTCCAACTCCACACACACACACACATCCACACACACACACACACACACACACACACACACACGCTCCCCCGCCTCTAAAAGTGCAGTGTTCCATCTCCATGGTGGCAGAAAACCATGTGGCCTTGCTCCTTGTGTGTGATTGACCAGTGTCGATTTGCTACCACAATGTTTATGAGCAATCAGTTCTGCTGGAAAAAGTGGGAGTGCTGAGGAACTGTCTGTGAAGTGTTACTGGAAAGGTTGGGAGCCACTGATCTATAGTCACAATTATACTCGGCTTAGCCTGTCTCCCAGTTTAACTGGCTTTTTACAGCCTGCCCCTATTCCCTTTTCATTCGTGTATTCTTGCCTGCAAGAAAGCTAACCAGTGTGCTTCCTCTAAAACGCACCTGCTGCCTTATTGACTTCACTGGGATTTTGGTCCCAATAAGACTTCATCACCTGGGGACACTAAAGACAACTGGAATCACCTGAAGTACTTGCAGCTAATGGAGTATGGACATTGTTGTAATGTTGGAAATGTGGCAGTCAATTCATAATACTCAGTTTCCACAAAGCAGCAATGGGATGACAAACCATCTGTTTTTGGGGGGATAAATATTGGCCCCAAGACACAGGGAGGATTCCTATATTCAAATTGTGCCAAGGGATCTTTGACATCACCTGAGAAGGAGTGCTCAGTTCATTGCCTCATCTGAAAGTTGGCACCTTCAACAGAGCAGCATTCCTTCAATATTGCATCAAAATTTCACCCTAGATTACAGACTTGAGTCTGGTGTGACATTTGAGCTCTCAATCTTCTGTACAGCATAACAAAGCTAACATTTTGAAGTCTTGCTGTGTAGCTGAACCAACAGAAGTTAATTGCTGCTAGGAATAAAGTAACTGTGAAGTACTATCTTATGCATTTAATCATTAGGAGCCAATATGATTTTGGTGTTACCCAGCATCTTTCGCATGTTAAACAATTTCCAAATGAAGCCAACTTTATTCTCCCTCCTGACCTAGAGTTGCCAAATTCCACAGTAAATTGTTTGCTGGAGGATGTGTAGGATGTCCCAGACGTAGAATCCCCACAGTGTGGAAGGGGGCCATTTGGCCCATTGAGCCTGAACCAACAACAATCCCACCTAGGCCCTATCTCATGCTAGGGGTGGCACAGTGGTTAACACTGCTGCCTAATAGTGCCAGGGACCCGGGTTCGATTTCCAGCTTGGGTCACTGTCTATGTAAAGTTTGCACATTCTCCCCTGTCTGTGCGAGTTTCCTCCCACAGTCCGAAAAACATGCTGGTTAGGTTCATCGACCCGAACAGGTGCTGGATTGTGGTGACTAGGTGAATTTCACAGTAACTTCGTTGCAGTGTTAATGTAAGCCTTACATGTGACTCATAAATTTTACTTTTGTCCCCCTGACACTAAGGGTCAATTCAGCATTGTCAATCAATCTAACCTATACATCTTTGGAGTGTGGGAGAAAACTGGAGAACCCAGAGGAAACCTATGCATACACGGGGAGAACGTGCAAACTCCACAAGACCAGAATTGAATCTGGGTCCCTGGCGTTGTGAGGCAGCAGCGTTAACCACTGTGCTGCCCGTTTTGTGTCAGTTAGGAAAGTAGAAAATAATCGCAATGAAGGGCAACTTTGTCTAGGTTAAACTCTTCATCAGATTTACTTTCAATTAAAATTGAACAAATGGATAGTTGATTTGTGTCAGAGATCTAGTGCCTTTCCCTTTTAAGTCTGCGGGTTTCAGCTTCTCTGAGAATAAGTTTTTTTTAATGCACCAGATGGATGGTAATGAATGGTTGTCAGTCCTAATGTTTGAAGGATGTGGTTTTTCCCTTTGCAAATGCCAATTCCCACGGATTGTGAATTTATGCTGGAACTAGAAACTGACACCTCAGATCTCCCCTCATGTTGAATAGATTTTCAAGAAATCAATAGAATACTGGTAGGATGATCCAGAGGCATATCATGTGCTGCTTGTCTGTTCCTGTGTTTCCCTCCAGAACATGAGATCGTAAACAGAAATAATTTTTCCCCATCACACCACGATGAACTTGAATAAAATGTTTTAGTGGAGAATCCCAGGGATGTTAATGACAGATAACCACATGTTGTAGGATTTCAAATGCTGGCAGGTATCCCAATTCAAAATAATTAGCAGAGCCAGTCTAATTCACACCTGGCAGAAAGAGCATACTGCACCTGTATAGTGCCTCAGCACACCCCTAGGACATTCCTGAAAGCTTTACAACTAATCACTTGGTAAGGAAATGGCTTGTGAGACTACTAATCTAGAAATTCACCTAATGTTCTGGGGACCCGGGTTTGAATCCTACTATGGCAGATGATGGAATTTGAATTCAATAAAAAAAACCTGGAATTAAGAAGCTACTGATGACCATGAAACCATTGTTGATTGTTGGAAAAACCCATCTGGTTCACTAATGTCCTTTAGGGGAGGAAATCTGCCATCCTTACCTGGTCTGGCCTACATGTGACTCCAGAGCCACAGCAATGTGGTTGACTCTCATCTGCCCTCCAAAGATAACCAGGGAAGAACAATAAATGCTGACCAGTCAACAATGCCCATGTCCTATGAATTAAATTTAAAAAAAACTTATGGTACTGTGCTATTGATAAATTTTATGTTTCTGTAGAATATTTAAAATTAAGCTTTAATCTGCAGGTGTCTGGAAAACATTCAGCGCAGGGTAATTCATTTTAGCCATTGTAATGTTTACTAAGATAGAGCTGATGGACCTTTATTTACAAAAAGAAATCCCGAGGGATTTTTGACTAAAAGAAAGGAATGTGGGTTTTTGATTTGGTTGGTTGACAGGGTCATGTGATAAAGTAGTTAATGGGAGAGGATCTAGGTTTGTAGCAGAGAAAATAGCTTTCAGTTTCCGGTTGGGGTTGTTTAAAGACAGAAGTCTGCAAGCTGCTCTGAAAATCAAAACCCCTCTGAAATTTTCAAGGCTGTTAACACAATTTATAGCAAATATGCCTGGGTTTGCTATCTGCATTTGAAATGGCATTTAGGTTTAAGGGAATGTTACTAACTTGGAACTGAAATAGTGGTAAGTCAGAAATTGTTTCCTTTAATTTTTTGACTATTGCTCAACTGTTTTAACAATTGTGCTGCATCATTTTGTTAGAGTTATATTTAAACTGTGTTCTGATTAAAGCCTTTTCTGATTAAAAAGGTCTGTAATATGTCAGTAGAATTACTCCTGGAATGAAACATCCTATCTTCACACTTGTGCTAAAATAAAAATTGTTGGGGTCTAGTCTGGCTTCATATTCCTTGGGGTTTGGGTCCACGATCTTAACACCCTTTTGAACTGTAGTTACTGACGGTGTTGCCAGTATGTGTGTAGCAAGGTCCAACAAGCAGCAAATGAGATGACACACTAAATGCTTTTGCTGTTAGTCAAGACGCGAGGGAATTGCTGGTTCCATGCAATCTTGCGCAGGTGAGGGTCTTGGTTTAATGTCTCATCTGAAAGGCAGGGCTTTGGACAATGCAGTCACCCCTTTAATATTTCACTGGAGTATCGATTCAGGTTATTTGCTCATATCCTACAGTGGACCTTCAACCCACAACCTTCTGATTTTGAGATGCAAATGCCACTGACCAAGCCAGACAGGAACTAAGGGAGTAAAAACAAAATATTGCAGATGCAGGAAATTGGAAATAAAAACTGAAAATGCTGGAAAAACTCAGCAGGTCGGCATCTGTGGAGAGAGAAACAGCTGACGTTCCGTGCCAGTATGACTCTTATTACAGGTACAAAGCCATGCCAAGTGCACCATTTCCAGAGCTCAGTTTAAAACTACAGAAAAGCACAAGGGATATTTGTTTGTCAAAATTGAGTATTGGCTTAATTGTGCTTTTTATCTAATGAGTCTTGTAAATCAATCATCTCTTTGCCTATGCAGTTAAACTGGCAGAGCCGTACACTAGGTTACAGTACTGGTTGGTATTACACTACTACAGTGCTAAACTGTGACAGATCAGTACATTGGCAGTAATAGATCACAGTCCATTACAGCACAGGAATAAGCCATTGACTCTGAGCTTTAATGTATAAAGAGACCCTCCGGTCCAAGTTAATTTGCACATGAATTGCCCATTTTATTCCCAATCTCCACATGCTCTTATTAGCCTTTGTTGCAAGTGACTACCTAATTCCGTCTTGCAAGTGTTATTGGACTTGGCTTCAACAATGGTCTATGATGGAATTACAATTCTTACCTCCCTTAGCATGGATTATTTTTCTAATCCCTCCCTCAATTATTTTGTGATTACTTTAAATGTATGCCCCTCTGTGTGTGGGAATCACTGTTTACTTTATCAAAACTCCTATCAGGTCATGACTCATACAGATTCAATGAGCTGATCTCAAGCAAAATGGCATTGGGAGTGATGTAACTGACCTAATTCCCTCAGCTCCCAGAATGGGTTATCAGCCAGCTTTTCATGCTTCTGGCATGGTCCCGTGACCCCTGCTGGAAAATGGCCATTTGTGAGTAGCAGGTGAAGGTCCGATTATAGTTAATGCTGATGACCCAGCACACCTGGCCCAACCTGCGAACAGTCCATTCATTCACTTAAAATATGTTTGCTTGGCACAAAAGAATGCAAGAAATAAAAGTGGGAGTGGGCCACCAGGCCCTTCAAGTCTGCCTTGGATTCAATACAACCATGGCTGATCTATGCTGGCCTCGATTCCTTTTTTGTGCCATTTCTCCATAGCCCTCTATTCCTTGATCTATCAAATATTTATCCACCTCCACTTTAAATACTTCCAGTGATCCAGCCTCTGCCACCCTTTGGGGCAGAGAATTCCAGGGATTCACCGCCCTCTGTGAGAAGAAATTTCTATGCGCCTCAGTTTTAAATGACCAGCCCTTTATCTTGTAGCTTTGCCCTTTTGTCCGAGACTCTCCCACTAGTGGAAACATATCATCTACCCTGTCAACCTCCCTCAGAATCTTCTATGTTTGAATAAGGTCATCCATCGCTCTTCTAAACTCCAATGAATACAGAGCCAGACTATTTAGTCTCCTTTGATATGACAAACCCCTCTTCCAAGAATTAGCCTGGTGAATCTCCTTTGGACTGCTTCAATGTCACTATATAAATTTTGATGGTAAGGGGACCAAAACAGCTATCACCTGTGGAATCTCTCATGAGGCAGTGCCTTCATGGGAGAAGGGGAAAGAAAAATTGTCTTTGAATGTCAGCATTGCCAGTGTCCAGAGATTTTTGTTTACCTCTTCCATGTTTGGCATAACAGTAAATGTGTTTGTATTTTGAAGGTATCAATATGAGTGGATACTGTGTGCACCACTCGATTAGGATCTAGCTCCAACTGAGCTGGACCTTCTGTTTCAGGATTGTCTTTGAACAGTCTGTTGGCATGATTTCAGAATGCATGGCTGCTCTTAAACATGGCAATCTCATTTCAGTGGGTGAAATGTTAACTGACTGACATGGCCAGAAACAAGGGAAGAGTAAATTGTTGCTTTGTTCACCTCGCTAGGTATTGGGATAAAGACATTGCTTCATCAGCAAGCATTTCTGTGCAAGATTTGACAGCAGTCTGAACCAGGCTCCATCTGTGTTGCTTTGACAACGCTTCTGCTTGGATGAGCTCTGTTACTGAAGAGATGACACCTCCAGTCTCCATAGTAGCAGAGACAAATAAGAACAGAGATTCAATTTTTGGGACCCTTCATTTTTTCTCTCCTGTGTTTGAAGGGAACTCCTCCCCTGATGCTCTTGTGTCTGGTCAGAAATGAGTTCTAATTCTCCTGTGTTACTGTTGATGTTGAGAGCTTGTGGACTAGTCAGTTCTAGGAAGCGTCACAGACAGCCTCAGTCCGATCTCCAGTTCAGTTGAATACACGTGTACCTTCCAGCAGAGCCACTAGTTAACAGTTTGGACCAGGAACCCTGATTCATTTTCTCCTTTTTTGCCACTATGGACTTAGAGGCCTATTGTTCCTCCACATTGAGAGAAACCCAGGACCTTCCAAGCTGCTTCATTGTCAGCTCCCAAAGAATCAAATGTGCATTTGCTCATGAGATTTTTCAGGGTAGAAGACTGTAATTTGGTCCAGTGATGCTTAGATAATGTAGTTACAGGGCAGCTCAATCAGGCTGTGTTTTGCAGGCAGTTTCACAGAATAATTCTATGCTGTCAGACTTGGAGGGCATGTGTTGGTTTACAATCTCTCCGCAGCATTGGTGGCTTTGTTTTATTTTCACATACTGGCCCTTTCTCATTCGTTATTCCCACACTCTGGCCACCTTGCTACCCAACACCCCTTCAGCAGCATTGAAGGAGTATGGGGCACCTTATCCTTCCTACCAAAATATATCACCTAATACGGTATGGTGGCACAGTGGTTAGCGCTGCTGCCTCACAGCACCGGGGGCCAGGTTCAATTCCCAGCTTGGGTCACTGTGTGGAGTCTGCATGTTCTCCCTGTGTCTGTGTGGGTTTCCTCTGGGTGCTCTTCTCACAGTCCAAAGATGTACAGGTTAGTTGGATTGCCCATGCAAAATTGCCCCTTAGTGTCAGGGGGATGAGCAGGGTAAATGTGTGGGGTGACAGGAATAGGGCCTGGGTAGGATTGTGGTTGGTCCAGACTCGATGGGCTGAATACCTCCTTGTGTGCTGTAGGGATTCTATATTAAAACTGATTTGCCAAATAAACATCAATTCTGAAAATTTGTTAATGTTACTTGTATTTCTTCACTTTCATCCTCTGTATTAATACAATCACCACTAAAACTATTGAATTAAGGACAAAACATATGTGCAATTAAAATAAAATTAAAATTGATAGGAGAGGGGATTAAGGGTTATGGGGAGAGGACGGGAAAGTGGAACTGAGCAGCGACAGATCAGCCATGATCTTATTGAATGGCGGGGCAGGCTCGAAGGGCTGAATGGCCTACTCCTGCTCCTGTTTCTTATGTTCTTAAAATGATATTTTCCATTGCCAGCAAAGTGCAGTATGTCCTTTGGTGAAACAAACCAGCGGGTACCATGTGGGGAGTGGCACAGTGGTATTGTCAGTTGACTAGTAATGCAGAGAATGTACTACTGCTGAAGCAGTACTAATGCTTTCTAGCCTGCCAACGCTTTAAATTTGTCCCATTTAAGCTCTCGAGTAGTTGTAGCACCTTGTGAAAGAGCACACCATTGTTCGAGTTGCTTTTGTGAGAAAAGCTATCGTACATTTGTCTGTAGATTGAGTGTTTCTGTGCTGCGTCTCCTCGCTTGAAAACAGCTCGTTGAAGAAAGATGATTTTGTACAACTGCTTGTTGGAAATTGGTTTCTGTTCCTTTCCCTGAAGTAGTTAAAATAAAACAAAAATCCAATCACTGCAGTAAGGTGGAATAAAAAGAAAATACTTCTGGAAATCTGGACCAAAGTAGGAAATGGTGGGTGTGCTCAGCAGATCAGGTGGCATCTGTAATCGGGGGAAAATTGGCCTTTTGGCTAAGATCAAGTGTAGTATCAACATGCTATGCTTGGTTGAAGTCATTAGGTTACATTTTAGCTTCATTTGAAGCCATTTTTAAAAGCGGCATCTCGCCTTTTGGCTAAGATGCAAATGAGATCATTGGAGGGGGAGCTATGCCTACTCCAATCAGCTTGGATCATGTAGATCAACCCAAGACAGGAGGTGAGAGCTCTGTCTTGTCAGCTTGAATCGGGAATGTCTGAACTTGAGACTATGAATTGGACTTGATTGAATTGGAATAAAAACAAAAAAAAATCTAATGGGGAAAATGTTGGATGTTTCAGACCCCTTATCACAGTCTGGTAACAGGCCATTTGGTTCAATTGGTCAGTATTGACATTCAAAGAACAAAGAAAATTACAACAAAGGAATAGGTCCTTTGGCCCTCCAAGCCTGCACTGACCATGCTGCCCGACTGAACTAAAACCCCCTACCCTTCCGGGGACCATATCCCTCTATCCCCCTCCTACTCTTGTATTTGTCAAGACGCCCCTTTAAAAAAAATTCATTCACTCACTCGCAAGCCTCTCATTCTTCTCACCCAATCAAAACAATCTTATATTCCTTCTTCATAAGTTTATCTGGCTCCTTTCTACACGTGTTCTTGCTATTTGCCTCTATTTCATGTGGTTGACAAAGAAGTTCCCCTGAATTCCTTGTTGGATTTATTCGTAACTATCTTATGTTTATGCCCCTTAGTTTTGGACTCGCGTTCAATTGGAAACATTTTCTGTACATACACCCGATCAAACTCTTTCTTAATCTTAAAGCCATGTATCAGGTCACTCCTCAGTCTTCTCTTATCGAGAGAAAAAAGCCCCAGCCTGCTTAATCTTCCTACTCAATTTATCTTCTCGTTTCATGATAGCATCCTTATGAATCTTTCTTTCACCTCTTCCAGTGCTTCTGTGTCCTTTTTATAAAATGGCAACCAGGATTATTCACAGCGCTGCAAGTGTGGTTTTAACCAAAGATAATAAGTTTTAACATCATCTCTGCTTTGTAATTCTGTCTCTTTCCAAATGAACTTGTGTTATATTCACCTTTCAGATCGCCTGCATTCCTAATTTTAATGATTTGTGTATCTGTACCTGTAAATTCCTTTGCTGTGTCTTTGTCAATGAAATGCTCATTTTGCCAGTTTATTCTGGTGTCTTGTATTTTTTCCCCATCATCTATCCTGGGTTGTTTTCTCATATACATTTCTTAGCAATTACCAAACAAGTGGTGTTCTAGAAAAAATAAATATGCATCACCAAGCTATTAAGCAAGAAGAGTAGGCTTAACAAAGACACCATTTGTGTTGTCAGACACTACAGGTGACTTTTATCACGTAGAGCTTTTTGTTCGTTGTATGTAACAGTCATCTCAAAAGCAGACAGTCATTCAAATATTCAATGCTTATAAACATTCAGTGCTTAGCAATGTCGAGATTCGTCTTTATGCAGGAATGCACACAGAACAAGGGGAGCTAGGGCATTTTCACCGTAACTTCATTGTAGTGTTAACGTAAGCCTACTTGTGACACTAATGAATAAACTTTAAAAATTTTTACTTTAAAAGGCACTTGCCTACAATGATATAACACGTCATTAACTTAATAATGACACAGCTCTTCCTGCCTGGTTAAAGCTCTGTAACTACAAAGCTGTTCTTTATTAAGAGCTTCTATCTCACTGAGAAGGCTTCAGGTCAATCCACATCCCACAACTTGCTCTGAAAACTCTGCTCACGTTTTTTGACAGTTGTGACAATTTCCACCACAGCAGCTGAGACGATCCACAACATTCTAAGACAATCAACAAGATTGTAAATAAGATAACCCACAATATTCTAATTGAAAAGTCAACTTGCCGTATCCCTCAACATCAATGGATCCTTTGAATAATTCCAGGGTCTGAAAAATGAATTATTTTTTCCTTGGGCCATACCCCATCTATTTGCAAAGTTTACCCCATTAGCTTTCGAGCGATATTATGTATAGACTAACAGGGTGCAAACATTCTCTCTGCCACCACCACTTCAGCGGCAAGGAAGATAACCCACCATTTCTTTAAGAAATAGTCCTGTCTCCCAGTGCTAACTGATCCTTTAAAAATATTCAGGATCCGAATCTGCATCTTCACCACAAACTTGTTTGGTTCTTCTGTGTACCAAGTTTCGGTGAAATCCATCCATTCATTTTTGAGATAGAATGAAGCCCAGTCCGTCCCACAAACCAGCCTCCTATCCACTGACTCTGCCCACACTTCCGCTGCCTTGGAAAAACAGCCAGGACAATCGCACCCCGGACATTCTCTTTTCCACCTCCTTCTGTTGGCAAAAAGATACAAAAGCCTGAGGTCACGTACCAACTGACTCAAGAACAGCTTCTTCCTTGCTGCCATCAGACTTTTGAATGGACCTACCATATATTAAGTTGATCTTTCTCTACACCCTAGCTATAACTGTAACACCACATTCTGCTCTCTCTCCCTTCCTTCTCTATGAATGATATGTTTTGTGTATATAGCACTCAAGAAACAATACTTTTTGCTGTATATTAATACGTGTGACAATTAATCAAATCAAATAATGTTTAAATGCCAACAGGCTAACAAGTGGATGAAGACATTACCTCCACTGATAGTCAGTGGCAGAGGTAATTACAAAGCTGCAGTAATCACTAGGTATCAGGCAGTGGCTCCCTTTTCTGAGACGTGTTTCGGGATTTTTCCGAAAGATCAGAGCTAAAAAGCCAATATAATTGACAGACATTTTGGTCCCTTTGATGAACCTATTTCAGCAACTGGCTGTTACTGCATCATTCTGTGAATGACTTTAGCCTTAAATAGACTTGTTTTGTCTGTTGTCTGCCACAAACATGTACGATGTAAATGCCATTAATTGTCCTCTGAAATGACAGGAGCACCTGATGGAAGGCCTTGCTCAATATTGCTGAGTTCAATTACAGTTCTTCTGTGCCGGCTTTTCATTTCCTCCAAATCACGTGATCCCAACACTACTTGGTGCACAGGCTCTCATTCAGTTTGCAGGAAGTGTGAGCTGGGACTGACCAAAATAGAAAGGCTTGTTTGAGAAGACAGCAGGCACATTGGGAAATTGAGAGAAGCTGACATAGAATCATAAAATCCTACAGTGCGGAAGGAGACCATTCGGCTCATCGAGATTGACCACAATCCCATGCAGGCCCCACTCCCGCAACCCCATGCATTTACTAGTTCCCCCTGACACTAAGGGTCAATTTAGCGTGGCCAATCCACCTAACCCACACGTCTTTGGAGTGTGGGAGGAAACCAGAGCACCCGGAGAAAATCCACACAGACACAGGGAAAATGTGCAAACTCTGCAAAAACCGTGACACGTCGGGAGTTGAACCCAGGTCCCTGGCACTGTGAGGCAGCAGTGCTAACCAGTATGCCACCGTGTCGAGTTACATGCAGGGAAACATTTTGCCAGCAAGGTGGTACTTTTAGTACTGTAGCCCCTCAGTAATACTACATGGGATTATGTGGCCGAGTCAGTAGTGGGGCTTGAACCTCTGCCTCAGTAGCAAGAGTCCTCTCAAATGAATCAAATTGGAATGTGTACACTGGGTAACTTACCGACCATGATACAATTATGGGTCAAAACTGTAATGAGTCCCTAGGTTCAGCAGATGAGCTGTGCAGAGCATGAAAGAGCCAGGTTCAATCCCTGGTTAGTCCTAGGTTAGCTGGTCTCAGCTGGAATGCTACAGTTGGCCTCAGTGAGAAAGAACAGTTTGGATTCTTGCCCCAGACTACTGCTCAGTGACCCTTTTGTGGGAAAGTTGATCATTGGGCGAGAGAAAGATGCCCTTCCTGAATTGATTGGTTGCTGACCCTCACTCCTGAGGTTCAGACTCAAAGACTGGCAGCTTGGGTGAGGGACCAGAGGGGAGGTTTGGACTGTACTCCACAGAGAATCAAAGCTTCCAGAAGAGTTGCTGGTGGGTGGAGATGTAAATATTGGATTCTGTAGAGCAGTCTTTCATGGTCCTTTAAACAGCGACAATAAAATGCCTTAGTCAGTTCCTCAGCATGATTTGGTTTGATGGGTTCTGAAATGACTGATCAGTCCAGTGTATGGTCTCCAGACTCTACCACATGTGGGTACATAAAGGGTTGGGCAGATGGGTTGCTTGGAGGTTCGTACAGTGCCTCCAAAGTCTCAACTTCACTTCTGTATGTTCCTGATGGAATCTCCCAATGTGCCTGCTGTCTTCTCAAACAAGCCTTTTCCAATTTGGTCAGTCCCACGCCAGAGACAGCGAGTGTGCTTGATACAACAGTTATCAATAAAAATGACAAATAGTATGGAACAAAGTCAAAGGATTTTGAAAGGGTGTTCTAGATAACTTATATAGATGATCTGGAGGAGGGAACCGAGTGTAGGGTGTCGAAATTTGCTGATGACACCAAGATTGGGGGAACGGCAAATTGTGTGGAGGGTGTGGAGAGTCTGCAGAAGGATCTAGATAGGCTGGGCGAATGGGCCAGGAAATGGCAAATGGAATTTAATGTTGGCAAGTGTGAGGTGGTCCACTTTGGTAGGAAGAATGGTAGGAAGGACTATTACTTACGTGGCAAAAAACTGCAGCAGGCGATGGTGCAGAGGGACCTCGGGGTCCTTGTGCATGAGTCGCAAAAACCCAGCTTGCAGGTGCAGCAGGTGGTCAGGAAGGCGAATGGGATGCTGGCCTTCATAGCGAGGGGGATTGAATATAAAAGTAGGGAGGTCTTGCTGCAGCTGTATAGGGCATTGGTGAGGCCGCAGCTGGAGTACTGTGTGCAGTTTTGGGCGCCGCACCTGCGCAAAGATATTTTGGCCTTGGAGGGAGTGCAGAGGAGGTTTACTATGCTGATACCAGAGTTGAGGGGGTTGAGCTATGAGGAGAGGCTGAATAAACTAGGCTTGTGCTCGTTAGAGTTTAGAAGAATGAGGGGAGATCTCACTGAGACGTATAAGATGATGAATGGGATGGATAGGATAGAGGTGGAGAGACTCTTCCCGCTCAAAAAAGACAGTAGGTCTAGGGGGCACAGCCTCAAGACAAAGGGGAGGTGGTTTAGAACGGAGTTGAGGAGGAACTTCTTCACTCAAAGGGTGGTGAATCTCTGGAATTCTCTGCCCGTTGAAGTGGTGGAGGCTGCCTCGCTAAATATTTTTAAGACGCGGGTTGATGGGTTTTTGATAAGAGAGGGGATTAAGGGTTATGGGGAGAGGGCGGGAAAGTGGAACTGAGCCACGACAGATCAGCCATGATCTTATTGAATGGCGGGGCAGGCTCGAAGGGCTAGATGGCCTACTCCTGCTCCTATTTCTTATGTTCTTATAACTTACATTACAGGGCACTTTTAGCACAATAAAGCCTCTCCAAGATGCTTCATAGAAGCTTATTAAAACAACATATTACACAAAGCCACGTAAGGGCATTTAGGTCAAATGACTAAAAGCTTGGTTGAAGACTTAGCTTTTAAGGAGTGCCTTAAAGGAGGAAAACAAGGTCAAGAGGTGTAGGGAGGGGAAATCCCAAACTTGGGACCTAGGCATCTGACAGCATAGCCTCTAATGGTGGAGCTGTCAAAATTAGCAATGGCAGCTATCTCAAGGCAAACCTACAACATCTGTGATTCTATTTCAAGAGCTTCTCAGTGAAGTTGATGACGCCACAAAATGTTCAATGCAACGTGGACAATGGGTCCTTTTTGAAACCTGAGGATTGACTGTCAAATAATGAGATGTGGAGGAGGGGGTGGGGTGGGGGTAATAAATAGATAATGACTGTTAAAAACTGTGCATTCCCAAAGCAACCAGTTCAGATAAAAGGCAGAAGTGAAGCCTTTGAATAAGAATATTTATACATTGCTGACTTGTGTGCTGCAGTGTGCATTGTCTCAGCATCTTGTGGCATGTTGTCTTCTTAAGAGAGACTTCTGATTGAGGAATGGATTCAATCAGAAATGTGAGTTTAATGAGCTCATTATTCCATTCATCAGCGCAGGATCTATCTCCATCTCCTGCTTTCCGACACTGCACCACTCTTCCCTACCAGCTGCTACCTTGCGCCACCTCTCCTTGCCTCCATTAGCTTCTCTGTGGAATTAATTCTAAAGCTCTCAAAACACAATTCTTTCTGCGGTTTCACTTCACCTCTGCAGCCTCCTCTGGCCCTGGCTGCATCTTCCACTGTGGTTCATCTCCTTCCCTCCTAATCACCCACCACTCGATTCTACCATTGATGGGAGACCCTTCAACCATTCGAACTCCACCCCAACATTTCAAAACCCGCTTTGACTTCACCTGTGCACACCTTTCCTAACTCTTCCTCATGTCTGACCTTTATCTCTGGACTACCTTGACACCTCTTTATGTTATAGGCCATACATCAGTGCAGGTGGTTCTCACCAGACATCCATATCTATATTTTGAGTAGAACCAGGAGTAGGAGCATTGGCTGATTTTCCCCTAGTTCAGAGGTACAGAGGCCAATTTAAATAGCTCCTAAATAGTTTGTGCCTAGGCTGACATGAGCTCATTCAACGTAGACCAAGATTTGAACCTGGCGTTTCTGATCCTTCTAGCACACTGCTGCTTTTGAATGATTTAATGAGGGGTGGTTGGAGAAACTTGCTTTCAAGATATTTGAAATAAAATGAGCTTGTAACTCATAATGAGGTAAAAAGGGCTGGAAATTGGACTCTGAAATGTATAGAGAAAATGCTGGTAATACCCAGATCACTGCCTGACACAGAGAGAAGGGGTGGTGCAGTGGTTAGTACTGCTGCCTCATTGCCCCAGGGACATGGGTTCAATCCTGGTTTTGGGTTACTGTGTGTAGTCTGCGTGTTCTCCCCGTGTCTGCATGGGTTTCCTCCCATAGTCCAAAGATGAGCAGATTAGATTGTTTGGCCATGCTAAATTGCCTCTTAGTGTCCAAAGATGTGCAGGTTAGGTGGATTGGCCATGCTAAATTGCCCCTTAGCATCAGGGGATGGAAGGGTAAATGCATGGGGTTATGGGGGATAGGGCCTGGGCAGGATTGTGGTCGGTGCAGACTGGATGGGCCGAGTGGCCTCCTCCTGCACCGTAGGGATTTTATGAAAAAAAGAAGATATATTCACGTTAAACTCAGGACCCGTCCTCGTGCCAGTCTGGTTAGAGTCCTCGCTGTTTGAATCAGTTGAATAATGTGGGCAGGCTGGAGGGGATGCTTTATACGATACA
Source organism: Carcharhinus amblyrhynchos (assembly GCF_965287045.1). NCBI lineage: Eukaryota > Metazoa > Chordata > Chondrichthyes > Carcharhiniformes > Carcharhinidae > Carcharhinus > Carcharhinus amblyrhynchos. The sequence goes on along the minus strand of NC_137334.1, from coordinate 20,529,173 downwards.
AGATTCTGGTGCAGGGGAATGGAAGCTCTTTCAGCTTTGGTGTCCGGTATTGTCACATCAGCAGGCTACCAGCAGTTAGGCACAATGTTCCCCCTGCTTTCACAACTTAACTCCTGCTGCATTGCTGGCATATTTTCTTTTCTTGCACAAGCCACTCTGTCAGCTCTCTGAATTAGCTGTGGTTTTGCTTTATGCTTTTAAGAGCTGAATTGATGCGTCATGCTAACAGCTAGAGAGGTCAAGTGAGCTTGAATCATGAATGGGGCTGGATTAATGCCTCACACTCTGAGCTAAAAGGGCATCATTTTAAAAAGTTTATTTATTAGTCACAAGTAAGGCATACATTAACACTGCAATGAAGTTACTATGAACTATGAAGAGAGGCTGAATAGACTGGGTTTGTACTCGGAATTTAGAAGGATGAGGGGGGAATCTTATAGAGACGTATAAGATAATGAAGGGGATGGATAGGGTAGAGGTAGAGAGATTCTTCCCGCTCAGAAAGGACAGCAGGACTAGAGAGCACAGCCTCAAGATAAGGCGGGGGGGGGGCGCAGTTTAGAACGGAGTTGAGGAGGAACTCCTTCACTCAAAGGATGGTGAATCTCTGGAATTCTCTGCCCGTTGATGTGGTAGAGGCTACCTCGCCAAATAAATTTAAGTCACGGGTGGATAGGTTTTTGGTAGGCAAGGGGATTAAGGGTTATGGGGAGAAAGCGGGAAAGTGGAACTGAGCCACTTCAGATCAGCCATGATCTTATTGAAAGGCGGGGCAGGCTCGAAGGGCTAGATGGCCTACTCCTGCTTCTATTTCTTATGTTCTTATGTACTGTGAAATTCCCCTAGTCGCCACATTCCAGCACCTGTATGGTTCAATGCACCTAACCAGCACGTCTTTCAGACAGTGGAAGGGTTAGAGTTAGGATTTGGATTAGAGTTAGGAAACATCCGGAGGAAACACACACAGACACGGGGAGAGCGTGCAAACTCCACACAAACAGTGACCCAAACCGAGAATCAAACCCAGGTCCCTGGCTGTGCCTTCGTGCCGCACTGTAACCCCTTACACCATTGAATTCCCTGCTTTGTCCTTCAGCAGCAAGGCATCTGCTGCAGGCTTGAGTAATTCCTATGATTGGCACTAATCCCCAAGCTACCATGATACCATCTGTACAGCCTGTTGCTGGAATATTCTGGATAAAATCTTGGGACTAGGCAGAAGGTTTGGACTCTTTCTGATGTCTTGTAAGGCCCTGATAATGGTGTAAAATTTGCAATGTAACCGACCAGCTATCTGACAGCTGGATACGAAGAACAAGGAAAATTACAACACACAAACAGGACCTTTGGCCCTTCAAGCCTGCACCGACCATGCTGTCCAACTGAACTAAAATCCCCTACCCTTCAGGGGACGTATCCCTCTATTCCCATCCTTAAAAGTCATTATCGTATCTGCTTCCATTACCTTCCCTGGCAGTGAGTTCCAGGCACCCACCATCCTCTGTGTAAAAAAAACTTGCCTCGTACATCTCCTTTAAACCTTGCCCCTCGCATCTTAAACCTATGTCCCCTAGTAATTAACTCTTCCACCCTGGGAAAAAGCTTCTGACTGTCCACTCTGTCCATGCCCCTCATAATCGTGTAAACTTCTGTCAGGTTGCCCCTCAACCTCCATCATTCCAGTGGGAACAAACCACGTTCCTCCAACTTCTCATAGCTAATGCCCTCCATACCAGGCAACATCCCGATAAATCTTTTCTCCTCTCCAGAGCCTCCACATCCTTCTGGTAGTGTGGTGACCAGAACTGAACACTGTATTCCAAGTGCGGCCTAATTAAGGTTCTATAAAGCTGCAACATGACTTGCCAATTTTTAAACTCAGTCTCCCGACTGATGAAGGCAAGCATGCTGTATGCCTCCTTGGCCACCTTCTCCACCTGCATTGCCACTTTCAGTGACCTATGTACCTGTACACCCAAATCCCACTGTTTGTTAATACTCTTAAGGATTCTGCCGTTTACCGTTACAATGCAAGAGTCTCACCTCCCAGTGGTCACCGTCAACTGAGCTGAAAGCATTTTACAGCCCTTTGTGTTGGCTGTTTGAAATAGCAATCCAATTTGTGACATTCTCTGTCTCCCCCAAAGCTCTGCAGTTTTTCCTTTTCAAGCATGCATCAGATTACCTTTTGCAACTTACCATTGAATGTGCTTCTGCCATCCTTTCAGGCAGTGTATTCCAGATCACCATAAAATGCTGCATAAAGTAAGTTCTCCTTGTTTTAAAAATATCAGTCTTAAACCATACTCTGTGCTGCCTCAGTTATGATCCCAGTCAATATTAATTTATTTTGTATTCAAATGTGGAGGGCAGCTTCTGAACAGAGCCACAGGAGACAGCTGGTGAACTTTTAATAAAAGAATTAAACATTTTAAACAAGAAAAGATTAACTGTATTATACTACTCTTTCACCCCAGCTATACCTTTAAGGTAAGGTATCCAAATTTGCAAAGATGGCACGTTACAGAAAATGTATGTTAATCCCTAATGTTCCCAATAAGCATACAATTTATGTAAACTACTATACAAATTGTGGTTGGATAACCTTCATCCCAAAAGAAAGTTTTTATTTCCCATCAGCTCCCAAATATTTGTCACACCGTGAGCCAGTTGGCCTCACAGAAACCCTGTCTTTCTCACAAGGCCTTCCAGTTTCCATATTCGATGAACTTGTCCTGGAATTCTTTCCCAAACAACACTTTTACTTGGATATCTCCAACAAGGATCCATCTCCAAGGTTTCAACCTCTCCCTCTAAGGTTCCTTTAACCTATATACATTCAAGCTGCGCCTTCCATGCATACTTAAAGATTTGGCTGTGCCAAGCGGAATACTGCTGCTTCAAAAGTCCATAGTAAGGAGTCCTCGATTTTCAACTGTCTCTTCAAATCTTCTGGCTTCTTTCAGGCCCACTTTGTTCCAAATCTGCTCCTTACACCTCTGCTCCTTACTTTCAGTTCCACTGAACATGATTTGTTTCTGATTCCTGACCTTGTTCTTTGATTTGACTTGTTTTCCTGGTCCTTCTTTTTGTCTCACTTCCTGGATTTTGGGACATAGTTCTTTTCTTTGGGCCTGCTCCCTTTAGTTCCTGTACTGCCTCATCTGGCACTTTCTCTGAAATGGTGCTTCCCTGTGAAGACATTGAGGGTCACTTAAATCTTCCTTTTGCACTGTTTCACTTTCTTCCTCTTCCTCTGTGCAAATGCAGAGCTGGTTTCCAAACCTCAAAACAAAAATTGTCCCTGTACACAGGGCTGTTTACTGACCTGCAAGCAAAACAAATGCACCAACTGCACATGTACAGCCTTTCTCTGGCCAGTATGTTCACATAGACTGTTGGAACCCAATCATTGTTTTAAAAAGATAGTTTTGTTTTACTTTCCTCTTGGATTTGGCAAACCTTCCACTACCCACCCACCTGGCCAAATTTCCTTGAATAGTCCTCCTTGCTCCTGAACTCGCATCTTTCTCTGGTTTCTCTCCTGTCTCCCCTCATGCTCACTCTGAGCTCCTCTTGTCTATGAGACCCGCCTCCTATTCCCTTGGTCCTAGTCCCATTTAAACTGGGGGCGGCATGGTGGCACAGTGGCTAGCACTGCTGCCTCTCAGTGCTAGGGACCCAGGTTCAATTCCAGCCTCGGGTCATTGTCTGTGTGGAATCACCCTGCGTCTGCGTGGGTTTCCTCCAGGTGCTCCAGTTTTCTCCCACTCCCCAAAGATGTGCGGGTTAGGTTGATTGGCTATGCTAAATTGACCCTCGTGTCAGGGGATTGGCGGGTTAAATATGTGGGGTTGTGGGAGTGGGACTTGGGTGGGATTGCAGTTGGTGCAGACTTGATGGGCTGAATGGCCTCCTTTTGCACTGTGAGAATTCTGTGAAACTGCTGCCTACCCAACTTACCCTCCAGGTCCCCAACTTAACCCAGATTGTGAACTGTTCCCCCTCTTCAGGTGTTGCTCCTCTTTCCTTCAAATCTTCCAACATTACCGCTGTCTTTTAAAAAAAAACCCTCGATACCTCCATCTGTGCAAACTACCACCCCAGCTCCAACTACCTTGTCACTCCGAAGCCCTTGAATATGTTATCACTTCCTAAATCAGTTCCCATCTGTCCAGGAACTCCATGTCTAAATCCCTATACTCTGGTTTCTGCCCCTGCTCTAATACCACAGCAGCTCAAAGTCGCAAATACCATCCTGTGTGACAGTGACCAAGGTAAACTTTCCTGCTCCGTCCTTCTTGACCTGTCTTTAGTCTTTGACATGGTTGACCACGTTATCTTCCTCCAACAACCCTCCATTGTTATCAAGCTGAGTGTGACTGTTCTCATCTGGTGTTTTCTTATCTAATTGTATCTAATCCACTTGTACATTCCCAGTTATAATTGCTGTACCGTTGATGGCTGTGCCCATAACTGCCTCGGCTACAATCTCTGGAATTTCCTCCTACACCTCTTGACCTTTCTGCCTCTTTCTCATCCTTTGAGCCGTTTTTTTTGGTTGAAATTCAGCACTATAGGAAACAATTGGGTCGAGGGACTAATTGGATATCTACTTCAATGCACATGCAGGCACAATGGACTGAATGGCTTCTGTGCTATATCATTTGATGAAATAACGTCCCATGATACTGATGCTAAATCTCCTCTGTGACCCTACTAGCACTGAGTTGATAACCACTGGCTCCCCATATGTGTTGGGTAACCTGTACCTTTTCTGCCTGTTGACACTGTGGCCCTCCCTCATTCCTGCTCATTGGTGGTGGAATCTTTCCTACTCTTGCCTATTGGTGCTGTGTGACTGTTGCCCTATTGGTCAAGCTGTGCCCTCAGTACTCACTAGCTTAGCTCTGTCATCCTCTCCTGGTCATTGGCAGGGCCCTGTACTGTTTTTCATTTATTAGTCACAAGTAAGGCTTATGTTAACAGGCAATGAAGTTACTGTGAAAATCCCCAAGTCGCCAGACTCCGGCGCCTGTTTGGGTGCACAGAGGGAGAATTTAGCATGGCTAGTGCACCTAACCAGCACGTCTTTCAGACTGTGGGAAGAAGCCGGAGCACCCGAGGAAACCCACGCAGACGTGGGGAGAATGTGCAGACTCTGCACATGCAGTGACCCAAGCCAGGAATTGAACTTGGATCCCTGGCGCTGTGAGGCATTCGTGCCAATCACTGTGCCACTGTGCGGTCCCGTACTTGCCCTGATAATGCGATTTCACTTGTGCCCCTTATTTTATATTCAGTGTGAAGTTTTATTACTATTTTGACTGTCAATATTCTCTTTTCAGACTGTGGATATTCACAAGGAGAAGGTTGCCAGAAGAGAGATTGGTATCTTGACCACCAACAAAAACACCTCCAGGACTCATAAAATCATCGCCCCGTCCAACCCTGAGAGGCCTGTCAGGTACATCAGGAAGCCCATCGATTACGCCATCTTGGATGACATCGGTCATGGAGTGAAGGTATGCTTTGTAGGACTGGGAACTGGTAACAGAGCGCTTGTGGCTGGAGGTGGAGTTACAGGAGCTGCTTGGGAAGAGGCGGGTATATCGGGACAGTCAGTAACAAATGCTGCAAATTGGAAATTATTTGAAATTCATTCTTTTAAAGTCAGCACCATATTGAAGAAAACTGGTCACTAATATGCATAAAAAGGCTTACTGGAGAGTTAATAATATGTGATTTTATATAACGAATCACCCAGTAATCCATTTTTGTAATCTCATTAGCACATTTTCCTTTAAGGAACGGCTAACTAAATAGGCTTAATACTCGAGTTATAGAAAACCGCCATTTGTAATGTTCTATTTGTAATCAGTCATTAGAGGCAGAAGTCCCTTCACCAAAGTCCTTTTATTTACACGTCTGACAACAACATACAGAGCGCTTTCAGTGAGCAGTCTACGTTAGGAGCACCAGAGGAATTGACACTGTTGGTTAAATACAAAGCTAGAAGCTCTCTGATCAGCCCATCAATTTGGCCCTTAATCAGGGCATTCATATTCTAACAGGCCCACCTGATTAAAGTCATTACAGTATTTAAGCTGCCTCATGGCAGACATTAGCTGTTAGAGATTGCTATGTCCGCTGGCACATAGAGGTTTACATTGAACTACTTTTGTTTTGATGCATCCCAGGAGCAATATGCTGAATCAAAGCATTGCCCATCCTCTTTCAGTTGACCTCCAATTTTGGAAAGCTCCACATTTCACACTTCTACCAATCTACCGTCTATGAAAATCTTTGACGCCCCCTCCCCCGACCCTTTAATATTGTGAGGTACATAAATCTGCAGAGGGGTAGCAGATTGTTGGTCTTCATTATGCACTGAGTCAGCTGATCTCCTTCCAAGATGCCAGGAGTTCTACATTACAAAACAGCGAAAGAATGAGCCAGTGTTTCTGGTCTTGATCTGTATCCAGTGACCCCTGCTGAAAAGGATGTGTGCATGGGAGCCATGGGAGGATGGGAGAGTGGACTTGGCTATGATTCCCCCTAATATCCTGCTGGCTGTCACTGACCTGATTCACATATTTCAACAACTATTTAGGTGGAAGGTTGCCTGTGGAACCGTATTCAAATGAAAGTCACCTTCAGGAGATGGGCAGAATAGGACAGTGATGTAGAAACATTGACAATTCACTGGGATAGAGACAGAGAAATTATTTCTTCAGAACATGCACACGTGGGAGGTAACAGCCTAGTGGTATTAACACTAGACAATTAATCCAAAAACTCAAATAATGTTCTGGGGACCCGGGTTCAAATCCCGGCAGATGGTGGAATTTGGATTCAATTTTAAAAATCTGGAATTATGAATCTGCTGATGACCACGAAACCATTGTCAATTGCCGGAAAACCCCATCTGGTTCTCTGATGTCCTTTATGGAAGGAAGCCTGTCGTCCTTACCTGGTCTGGCCTACAAGTGACTCTTAAATGCCCCCAGGAATAGGTAATAAGTGCTTGTCCAGCCCGTGACACCCACATTCCATGAACTAATTTATAAAAATTCACTGAGCAGCAAGGGAGACATATTGGAGGAGAATCGCATGGTTATGTTGAAAGCTACAGACAGGTTGAAAAGGGATATTTTACCTATGTTACAATCGTATATAATTTGCATGAGATCATTTCAATGCTGTGAACCTGATTGGAAGGATTCAAACCTGGTCTTCCAGCAAAGAGGGACATAGATTTGGGAAGCTTCAACACAGAGGGCTGCACGATGACACAGTAGTTAGCACTGCTGCCTCACAGTGCCAAGGACCCAGATTCGATTCCACTCTCGGGTCACTGTCTGTCTGGAGTCTGCACGTTCTCCCCGTGCCTGAATGGATTCCCTCTGGGGGCTCCGGTTTCCTCTCTCAGTCCAAAGATATGCGGGTCAGGTTGATTGGCCATGCCCCTTAGTGTCAAGGGGATTAGCAGCATAAATATGTGGGGTTATGGGGATAGCACCTGGGTGGGATTGTTGTTGGTGGAGGCTCGATGGCCAAGTGGCCTCTTTCCGCACTGGAAGGATTCTGTGATTCTACATTCAAAGACTTGAGGGAGTTTAAAATGGAATGGTTGCCAGCAAGGATTCAGGCATCATGGTGGCATTTTTTTACGGAACGGTAAATGTAAATGGTAATAGGCATATGTTCCACCCACAGTGGCATCAAAGATTACAAGGCCCAGATTCCATCCCTGAGCTCTGCTGGGTTAAACGCTGGCAGCTAGGGCCACAGCACTGTCAGGCTAAGGGAAGTACAATTAGCCAGCTGGCCTGTTCTTTATCACTGCCCCATGGACCCCTTTGGGAAGTGCACCCTCAAACATCGCGACAGAATGGGGTTGGACAGATTGGCACAATTTGTGCCAGGACCCCAGTTTCCTGCAAGGCCGAACTGCAGCATGATATCAAGACAGCACTCTAGAGACAGAGGGAGTGAACTAAGGGAAATGTATTGCTGGTGACTGCTCAACGTAGCTTAGTTCTTGGGGAGTGCAAACCCTGCACCAAAGTTTTTCAGTGAAAATTGGGCACTGCATTAATAGTGGAATCTTGTCTGCATTTAGAACAAAGTGCCTGCATTGCTGTCAACTCAACAGCATTGAGAAATCACTGCAAAACTTTGACTCCTAACACAGCCTTTTATCTTGTAAGCTCTGTGACTTGTAGTGCGATAGATTAGTTAAATGGTTACAGATTCCCAGTCTGGAGAAATGTCCCTCTGAATTCCCACTGTGAGCTCTGTGCAGACTGCTGTTCTCAAAAGATAGGAATGCTGCTTTATCTTGCATTCTCTTGAATCTCATGATTGTAGCTTATCCTGGTGCTGGGTACCCCCTACTGGTTTCTGAAAGTGTTGTTTATTGTTGAGGTAAATCTAAGTGGGTTGACCAATGTTGAACTGAAGTAGAATTTAGATAGGGCAGACTGAGTCACCAAGCATCTTATGTTCATGCCGCAAGGTCCTGTGCTATTTCCAACAGCAATGTTGCAGTATTCACTAAAATGGCAGCTGGTTTACAAAGCCTGGCAAAGATTTTTGCTTCTGCCTCTCTTTAATATCAGAAATTCTTGATATTAATCAGGTCTCCTTGAGCTATCCTGACTATGTTAACACAAGCTTCAATCCCCTCAGTATCAGCCCACCCACAATCTCACCATATCCTGGATTCCCAGGCTGCCGGGATTCGAACCTGGGTCCCCAGAACATTATTTGAGTTTCTGGATTAATTGTCTAGTGTTAATACCACTTTCCTTAGCCCATAATTTCACTCTGTTAACCCCAACTACCTACCTTCTCACTGTATCCCTGAATCACATCTTCTCACTGTATCCCTGAATCACACCTCCTCACTGTATCCCTGAACCACACCTCCTCACTGTATCCTGGAGCACACGTCTCATTGTATCTGGAATCACATTTTCTCATGTATCCCTGAATCACACCTTCTTACTGTACCCCTGAATCACACCTTCTCACTGGTATCCCTGAATCACATCTTCTCTCTATATCCCTAAATCACACCTTCTCACTGTACCCCTGAATCACACCTTCTCACTGTATCCCTGAACCACATCTTCTCTCTATATCCCTAAATCACACCTTCTCACTGTATCCCTGAATCACATCTTCTCACTGTATCCCTGAATCACACCTTCTCACTGTATCCCTGAATCACATCTTCTCACTGTATCCCTGAATCACATCTTCTCTCTATATCCCTAAATCACACCTTCTCACTGTATCCCTGAATCACATCTTCTCACTATATCCCTGAATCACATCTTCTCACTGTATCCCTGAATCACATCTTCTCACTGTATCCCTGAATCACATCTTCTCTCTATATCCCTAAATCACACCTTCTCACTGTATCCCTGAATCACATCTTCTCACTATATCCTAAATCACACCTTCTCACTGTATCCCTGAATCACACCTTCTCATTGCATCCTGAATCACACCACCTCACTGTATCCTGAATCATTCCTTTTCACTGTATCTCTGGATCACACTTTCTCACTGTATCTCTGGATCACACTTTCTCACTGTATCTCTGGATCACACTTTCTCACTGTGTCCCTGAATCACACCTTCTCATTGCATCCTGAATCACACCTTCTCATTGCATCCTGAATCACCCCTTTTCACTGTATCCTGAATCACCCCTTTTCACTGTATCCTGAATCACCCCTTTTCACTGTATCCCTGGGTCACACTTTCTCACTTCATCTCTGGATCACACTTTCTCACTGTATCCCTGGATCACACTTTCTCACTGTATCCCTGAATCACATCTTCTCACTGTATCCCTGAATCACACCTTCTCACTGTATCCTGAATCACCCCTTTTCACTGTATCCCTGGATCACACTTTCTCACTGTGTCCCTGGATCACACTTTCTCACTGTGTCCCTGGATCACACTTTCTCACTGTGTCCCTGAATCACACTGTCTCACTGTATCCCAGAATCACACCTCTAACTGTATCCCTGAATCACACCTTCTCACTGTATCCCTGAATCACACCTTCCCACTGTATCCCTGGATCACACCTTCCCACTGTGTCCCTGAATCACACCTTCCCACTGTGTCCCTGAATCAAACCTCCTCACTGTGTCCCAGAATCACACCTCTCACTGTATCCCTGAATCACACCTTCTCACTGTATGATAGGATGAGGGCGGAATTGGCTAATGTAGACTGGGAGCGCCGACTAGTTGGTAGGACAGCTGAGGAACAGTGGAGGATTTTTAAGGAGATTTTTCTGAGTACTCAGCAAAAATATATTCCAGTGAAAAAGAAGGAATGTAAGAAAAGGGATAATCAGCCGTGGATAACTAAGGAAATAAAGGAGAGTATCAAATTAAAAACCAATGTGTACAGAGTGGCCAAAATTAGTGGGGAACTAGAAGATTGGGAAAGCTTTAAAAAACAACAAAGAACTACTAAGAAAGCGATAAAGAAAGGAAAGATATATTATGAAACTAAACTAGCACAAAATATAAAAACTGATAGTAAAAGTTTTTACAAATATATGAAAAGGAAAAAAGTGGCCAAAGTAAATGTTGGACCCTTAGAAGAAGAGAAGGGGGATTTAATAATGGGGAACAAGGAAATGGCCGAGGCCTTAAACAAGTTTTTTGTGTCGGTCTTCACGGTAGAGGACACAAATAGCTTACCGATAATTGACGGTCGTGGGATTGTAGGAGGTGAGGACCTTAAAATGATTGCTATTACTAAAGAGGTAGTGCTTGGTAGGCTAATGGACTAAAGGTAAACAAATCCCCGGATCCAGATGGAATGCATCGCAAGGTGCTAAAAGAAACAGCAGAAGTAATAGCAGATGCGTTAGTTGTAATTTATCAAAATTCGCTGGACTCTGGGGAGGTCTCAGCTGATTGGAAAACAGCTAATGTAACGCCACTGTTTAAAAAAGGATGTAGACAAAAGGCAGGTAACTACAGGCCAGTTAGCTTAACGTCCGTAGTTGGGAAAATGCTGGAATCCATCATTAAAGAAGAAATAGCAGGACACCTAGAAAAGAATGGTTCAATCAAGCAGTTGCAGCATAGATTCATGAAGGGTTGTGTTTGACAAACTTAATGGATGTTTATGAAAATGTAACGAGTGCGGTTGACAGAGGGGAACCGGTGGATGTGGTGTTTTTAGATTTCCAGAAGGCGTTCAATAAGGCTGCTGCATAAGATTAAGGTACACGGAGTTGGGGGTTGAAGATTGGCTATCTAACAGGAAGCAGAGAGTTGGAATAATTGGGTGCTTTTCCGGTTGGCAGTTGGTGACTAGTGGCATGCCGCAGGGATCGGTGCTGGGGCCTCAACTGTTTACTATATACATAGACGATTTGGAGGAGGGGACCAAGTGTAGGGTAACAAAGTTTGCGGATGACACACAGATGAGTGGGAAAGCAAATTGCGTGGAGGACGCGGAAAGTCTGCAGAGAGATTTGCATAGGCTAAGTGAGTGGGCGAGGACCTGGCAGATGGAGTATAATGTTGGCAAGTGTGAGGTTATCCACTTTGGAAGGAATAATAGTAAAATGAACTGTTATTTAAATGGTAAAAAATTACAACATGCTACTGTGCAGAGGGACCTGGGGGTCCTTGTGCATGAATCACAAAAACCCAGTCTGCAGGTGCAGCAGGTAATCAAGAAGGCGAATGGAATGTTGGCCTTTATCGCGAGGGGGATGGAGTATAAAAGCAGGGAGGTCTTGCTGCAATTGTACAAGGTACTGGTGAGGCCACAACTAGAGTACTGTGTGCAGTTTTGGTCCCTTATTTGCGAAAGGATATATTGGCTTTGGAGGGAGTACAGAGAAGGTTCACCAGGTTGATTCTGGAGATGAGGGGGTTAACTTATGAGGAGAGATTGAGTAGATTGGGCTTATTCTCATTGGGAGTTTAGAAGGCTGAGGGGAGATCTTATAGAGACATATAAGATAATGAAGGGGCTAGACAGGGTAGAAGCAGAGAGATTATTTCCACTTAGAATGGAAACAAAAACTCGAGGGCACAGCCTCAAAATAAGGGGGAGTCAATTTAGAACAGAGTTGAGGAGGAACTTCTTCTCCCAGAGAGTGAATCTTTGGAATTCTCTGCCCATTGAAGCGGCAGAGGCTACCTCGTTAAATGTGTTTAAGTCACAGGTGGATAGATTTCTGACCAGTAAGGGAATTAAGGGTTATGGAGAGCAGGCGGGTAAGTGGAACTGGACCACTATCAGATCAGCCATGATTTTATTGAATGGCGGGGCAGGCTCGAGGGGCTAGATGGCCTACTCCTGCTCCTATTTCTTATGTTCTTATGTTCTTATCTCTGAACCACACCTCCTCACAGTATCCTGAATCACACCTCCTCACTGCATCCCTGAATCACACCTTCTCACTGTATCCCTGAATCACACCTTCTAACTGTATCCTGAATCACACCTTCTCACTGTATCCCTGAACCACACCTTCTCACTGTATCCCTGAACCACAGCTTCTCACTGTATCCTGAATCACACCCTCTCACTGTATCCCTGAATCACACCTTCTCACTGTATCCCTGAACCACACCTTCTCACTGTATCCCTGAACCACACCTTCTCACTGTATCCTGAATCACACCTTCTGACTGTATCCCTGAACCACACCACCTCACTGTATCCTGAACCACACCTTCTCACTGTATCCCTGAACCACACCTTCTCACTGTATCCCTGAACCACACCTTCTCACCGTATCCCTGAACCACACCTTCTCACCGTATCCCTGAACCACACCTTCTCACCGTATCCCTGAACCACACCTTCTCACCGTATCCCTGAACCACACCTTCTCACCGTATCCCTGAACCACACCTCCTCACTGTATCCTGAATCTCACCTTCTCATTGCATCCCTGAACCACACCTTCTCACTGTATCCCTGAACCACACCTTCTCACTGTATCCCTGAACCACACCTTCTCACTGTATCCCTGAACCACACCTTCTCACTGTATCCCTGAATCACACCTTCTCACTGTATCCCTGAATCACACCTTCTCACTGTATCCCTGAATCACACCTTCTCACTGTATCCCTGAATCACACCTTCTCACTGTATCCCTGAATCACACCTTCTCACTGTATCCCTGAATCACACCTTCTCACTGTATCCCTGAACCACACCTTCTCACTGTATCCCTGAACCACACCTTCTCACTGAATCCCTGAATCACACCTTCTCACTGTATCCTGAATCACACCTTCTTACTGTATCCTGAACCACACCTTCTCACTGTATCCCTGAACCACACCTTCTCACTGTATCCCTGAACCACACCTTCTCACTGTATCCCTGAACCACACCTTCTCACTGTATCCTGAATCACACCTTCTCACTGTATCCCTGAACCACACCTTCTGACTGTATCCCTGAACCACACCTTCTCACCGTATCCCTGAACCACACCTTCTCACCGTATCCCTGAACCACACCTTCTCACCGTATCCCTGAACCACACCTTCTCACTGTATCCTGAATCACACCTTCTCATTGCATCCCTGAATCACACCTTCTCACTGTATCCCTGAACCACACCTCCTCACTGTATCCCTGAACCACACCTTCTCACTGTATCCCTGAACCACACCTTCTCACTGTATCCCTGAACCACACCTTCTCACTGTATCCCTGAACCACACCTTCTCACTGTATCCCTGAACCACACCTTCTCACTGTATCCCTGAACCACACCTTCTCACTGTATCCCTGAACCACACCTCCTCACTGTATCCCTGAACCACACCTCCTCACTGTATCCTGAATCACACCGTCTCACTGTATCTCTGAACCACACCTCCTCACTGTATCCTGAATCACACCGTCTCACTGTATCCCTGAATCACGCCTTCTCACTGTATCCTGAATCACACCGTCTCACTGTATCCCTGAACCACACCTCCTCACTGCATCCTGAATCACACCGTCTCACTGTATCCCTGAACCACACCTCCTCACTGTATCCTGAATCACACCTTCTCACTGTATCCCTGAACCGCACCTCCTCACTGTATCCTGAATCACGCCTTCTCACTGTATCCCTGAACCACACCTCCTCACTGTATCCTGAATCACACCATCTCACTGTATCTCTGAACCACACCTCCTCACTGTATCCTGAATCACACCGTCTCACTGTATCCCTGAACCACACCTCCTCACTGTATCCTGAATCACACCACCTCACTGTATCCATGAACCACACCTCCTCACTGTATCCTGAATCACACCGTCTCACTGTATCCCTGAACCACACCTCCTCACTGTATCCTGAATCACACCGTCTCACTGTATCCCTGAACCACACCTCCTCACTGTATCCCTGAATCACCCCTTCTCACTGTATCCCTGAACCACACCTTCACATTGCATCCCTGAATCACACCGTCTCACTGTATCCCTGAATCACACCTTCTCACTATATGCCTGAACCACACTATCACACTGCATGCCTGAATCACATCTTCTCACTGTATCCCTGAACCACACCTTCGCACTGAATCCTGAATCACACCTTCTCACTGTATCCCTGAACCACACCTTCTCACTGTATTCTTGAATTGCACCTTCTCATCATAGCTTTTAGTTTCACCCCATCTTCTTTTCATTATATACATCAATTCGCCCATCCTGTCATCACCCTCTCCCCATATCCCTCACTGTCACCCTCTCTCCATATCCCTCAGTTCCATCCTCTCTCCATGTCCCTCACTTACATTCTCTCCCCATATCTCTCACTCTCATCCTTTCATCATACCCCTCAGACCTACCCTCTCACCATATCTCTCACTCAGTGTGTCACCATATCCCTCGCTCGAATCCACTCACTATATCCTTCACTCATACTTTCTCATCATATCCCTGACTTCTTTCCTCACCATATTCTTCACTCCCACCCTCTCATTGACTTCTGGTGGTGCCATCTACTTACAGGGCTTGAACGCTGCAACATTCTGTCAAATTCAGTGTTTATCTAATTTGGAGACAACATGAGGTTGATGCAGGGCATAAAGGACAGGAAGGGGGAGGGGGATCAATCATTAGAAGATGTAGATGATGACTCTATTTCTGGTCCATTTTCTCCTTCCTGTTCTGAAGAAGTTGAACCTTACATTGCTATCCACAGGTAACTGGTCATTCATGATATGTCGCTCTGGGGCAGGGAGTTTCAGGCAGCTTAACTATGGGTCTCAAAACGGGTTCACTTCTGACCAGATGTGTGGACTTTCCAGGTGTGGCTGCTGGGTTCTGATCCAACTCCGGATGCCAGGCCAATTCTTGTTCTCTTCCCTAACTCCGGGGAGCTGAGATCCAATACTTGTCCAGCAGTATGCCAGCTTTTGACCAGTCCCACACCACCCAAGAATCGGACCATGGCATTGTCTAGTCTCTATGACACACAAGGCCCTTTACCCACTAAACCTTGAAGGAGTTTCCAAATTCAAATGGGGATTCTGCCTTTGACCATCAAGTCTGCACCGATAACAATCTCACCCAGGTCCTATTCCCATAACCCCACACATTTATCCTCCTAATCCCCCTGACACTAAGGAGCATTTTAGCATGGCCAATCAACTTAAGCCGCACATGTTTGGACTGTGGGAGGAAACCGGAGCACCTGGAGGAAACCCACGCAGGCATGGGGAGAATGAGGTACACAGTGTTCAAATCAGAGGGTCCTTTATCTGTGTCTAAAATGAAAGTTTGTTTCTCTTTCTGCGCATTCACCCCACCCAGCCCCAGGTATTTTTAAGTGTTTATATAAGATATGCTGTAATTGTGTGATCTGGAGTGGAACAGGAGACCCTTATCACAAACAGCAACTGGAGGATTGTGCAGCTCTGAGTCTGGATCAAAGTGACCTGCACTCCCCTCTTCCACCACTCTGCTCCCCGTCAGAGCAGAACAGTGTGGAGAATTTGCACAGTGCTCGCAGTTCAAGCTGCACCGTTGCTGCAATCACTGAATTGGAGACCTGTGATCAGAAAACAGTGACTTTAACATTGGGATGATTGAATCACTTCTCTGTGGGCTTTACAGCCAAAGTGTAATTGCAGTGTGGTCAAAGGTCTCCTCTTTTGACGGCCAGTCAGCACTTAATGTCCTTTGAGCGGGCGGATTGTACATTAGTCTAGGCTGCGGCCACGACTTGCGTTCCACTTCAGTCGAGAACCGATTTATAATGTGACTCGATATCAGATGCTTTAACATTGATTCCTTTTGTACTCCTATCCTGTGGTTTCGACTAACCTGTCAATGCTGTTTTTTTCTTACTTCTTTCATTTGCTTCATTTATGCATTAAGTGGTTGCTTAGATTTAAGGTAAGATATCTCAGTGCTTCTCTGCCATCCTATTGCTATGCTGAGGATATTACAGACTGGGTGGTTAAATGCTGCAGAGCTTACATTCTTTAAAGCAAAGATTTCCTAAGGGTGTAGATTCCACCTTTACAATGATTTGTAACATTACCAAAATTTACAGACAGCTCTGACCCTGAATTTTAATGCCCAAAGCCTCTGTCATAAAAGAGAGTGGCAGATTCTGACTTAAGTGTATGATCTAAAATCTGATGTTCACAGTATGTGCCCATTTATATATCTAGGCACTGGGGAGGCCAGACTCTGGGCAGCTTGGAAATGTGATGGTAGTAGCTCAGTAACAGGTATAGCTTTCTCATTGCCATGTCCCTGCAATCCAAGGCACTTTTGAAATAAGAGAGGTTCTTCTGGACCTCTCAGGTATACATATGCATGCACCCTAGGAAGGGGCCACATGTATCCTGGGAAGGGGCTGTCCTTATCCTAGGAAAGGACTGCCCGTTGATTGAACACAGACCAACCCCCCTAAACACCGCTGACATAATATGGCCTAGCGCCACTACTGTCACCGTCCAGCTGTTGTTGGCATCCTGTGCCTTTGTTTACATCCAGACTTATTATTTCATTGCTCTCCTGGCTGGCCCCCCTTCACCCACCCTACACAATCTGAATTCATCCAACATTCTGCTGCCTTTATTCTATCCCACCCCCAGTCTAATTCAACCATTATCCTACATTGGCCGCTGTTCCACCAACACTTCAAAAATCAATATTCTCATTTTTGTGCTTAATTCCTCTTGTGCCTCACCTCTCCCTCTATTTCCTCATGCCCCTGAGCTTTCTCTTCCTCTGACTCTTGCCTGTTGTGTACCCTGGCTTCCTTTTGCCCCACCATTGGTGGCTGTGCCTTCAGCCGTATATAACCCTAGATGGTGGCGCGACAGCACAGGGTTCGATTCCAGCCTTGGGTCACTGTCTGTGTGGAGTCTGCACGTTCTCCCCTGTCTGGGTAGGTTTCCTCCAGGTGCTTCTGTTTCCTCCCACAGTCCAAAAGCCGAGCCGGTCAGGTGCATTGGCCGTGCTAAATTCTCCCTCAATGTACCCGAACAGGTGCCAGAGTGTGGCGACTAGGGGATTTTCACAGCAACTTTATTGCAGTGTTAATGTAAGCCCACTTGTGACTAATAAATAAACCTTAACCCATATGCTGAAATTTCCCCTCTCAATCACTCCAGCTCTCTCGTTGCTGTTAAAAAACCCTTCTTAAAACCCATCTCTAATTCAAGTATTTGGTCATTCCTCCCAGTATCTCCTCCTGTGACTTGGCATTGATTTCTGTCTGATTACTCTCCTGTAGGACATAGCTTGTTGTCCATGTTCCAACATTGCTACCCAGGGCCAGCTCCACTATACTGGGAGGCAGGGCATTCTGGGCTTCCTGCTAGCCAGATTAACATTGATTCCTGGATAAAAGCATATTAGCGCAGGTGCTGAAATCTGAAACCAAAAGAGAAAACGGTGGAAAATCCCTTAAAGGGTCATCTGGACACGAAACGTCAGCTCTTTTCTCTCCTTTCAGATGCTGCCAGACCTCCTGAGATTTTCCAACATTTTCTCTTTTGGTCACACTGATTCCTCCCTCTCTTGCCCCAACACTATTTGCCCTCAATTCCGACGTCTGTTAACAGAAAGGAAATGCTACCACTCTATTTGGGATTCCATACTCTGAGACCTACCTCCGAGTGAGAGCTACTGGCTGCTGTTGTAGTACATTATAAATTCAGTCTGTCAGGGAATCTGGATTTCTTCTCACAGTTGACACAACAGTAGCTGAGAGGCCAGCTGATAGCTGTGCAGATATCTTGCTATTTTGGCCCCACTGCTTGAACCTTATTACCCAGTGTCTGCAGAGCTCCAGCCCTCAGCTCTTAATATTCACACTTAATAGAGACAACTAGACAGCTTATTGTAAACTTCATTAAGAGGCAGAGATCAATAGGAAGCTTAGATAATTTAATCTCCAGCCACTGACAATCTGTAATATTCAATATTGACAATGGAATTGCAGCAAAAGAAAAGCAGTTCCTGGTGCAGTCTCGAATCTAAACCTGTCACCCAAACTGGGAACTCTGCATGCTTTTATTGGACAAGTAGTGGCTGTACTGTGATGCCCTCTGCTGTTGATTAATCCACTGGCACTCAGTCTCAATTCACTCATGAATGGTGTGGAATTCAGCGAAGTATTGAGTGATGCTCAGTGCCTGTGGCACTGCATCCAACAGGGTGAGGGAGAGATTCTGGATGAAGGGGCTTGAGTCACACACACAGACCACTCAGCCCAGCAATGCTGGACTATTAAGAGACAACATCCAATTACTCTGTCGTTAGTTGCCCTTTGACCATCTCCACCTATCAACCAGCTTCACCCATCATGTCCAGTTATTCCAACATGGACTTCCCCTCTGTCCTCATTCCAATTAACCTCACAGCAAAAGATCACGTCCAGTTATTTTGCTCCATCATGGGTTTCCTGGTCTGTCAGCACCACTTGTTGATTCCCTTCTTTGAGAAAGAATAAGATAATGCCTTCCCTCTGTGAAAATTAAACAAGCAGTGCTTTTAGTGTCTGCCAGCCTCTAACTCTGATCAGATATCCATCCAGTCCCTTTTAACAATGTCAGTAGACCGTGTACACCAGCTATTCACACCAGTTAATGGGCAGGAAGCAGTTACAATGCTGAGACATGTAGGTTATAAACTTAGCAGGTGGGGAACAGTCTACAGTCTGGAGCAGAGAGAAGGCTGCTTTCATTGGGCTTTGCTCCTTGCTCCCCTCTGCAGTCCAATCAACTCGTCTTGAGAATCACTTCAGTCCTTGTGTTTTCGGCCAAAGAATGAAACCACACAAGACAAAATGAACTTGGAATATTGTTTTTTTAACAATGTAGGGCGTGCACACGGTCTGGAATCCCCAGTGTCAGCTGAGTTAGCAGGAATTTATCTCCCTGGTATGTGATATCCTGCTTATTCTATATATGTCCATTTTTACTTGAAAAAAAAATCAAAATTTGTACCATTTCTGCATCATTTCTTGAAGCATCCTGCCCAGCTCATTCTCGGGTATTTTGGTTAGCAAAGGAATTGTCAATTGGGTATGCAGCTGCTAGTGAGCAGGAGCCCACAACACCAAACTGCTGATTTCACACTCAATTGTTATTTCATTCAGAGATACGGGGTAGTTGCTGTGAGTAACATCAAAAAGTTACACTGGTGCAATAAGGAATGCTCTATGGTATAAAAGCTAAGGCAGATGCAAGTGCTTGAGATAGTGTAGGGGGAACTCTACTCTGTGTCTGACCCCGTGCTATACCTGTTCTGGGAGTGTTTGATGGAGTACACTGTAGAGGGAGCTTTACTCTGTTCTGACCCTGTGCTGTACCTGTCTGGGAGTGTTTGATGGGAGACAGTGTAGAGGGAGCTTTATTCTGTATCTAACCCTGTGCTGTACCTATCCTGAGAGTGTTTGATGGGAACAGTGTAGAGGGAGCTTTATTCTGTATCTAACCCCATGCTGTACCTGTCCTGGGAGTGTTTGGTGGGGACAGTGTAGAGGGAGTTTTACTTTCTATCTAACCCCATACTGTATCTATCTGGGGAATGATTGATACTGCCAAAGTTATTTGGCACTAACATCCCTCAACCCCAAGTGCTTGTGCATAAAAACCTTCAGCTCAATGACACACTATCACCACCCTGTCAATACAGCTGCAGACTGTACTTCCATACTTGAAGCCCAGATTCCCAGCACTGGGGACAGCTCCATTCTGAGGCCAAGTGAAGTATTCTGTGCCCTTGGGAAGCCTGGAGTCAGTGTATCATGATGTGGAGATGCTGGCGTTGGACTGGTGTAAACACAGTAAAAAGTCTCTCAACACCAGGGTAAAGTCCAAAAACTGTTGGATTTTAACCTGATGTCGTTAGTGTATCAATCAGTGGAGTCAGTGCTCAAAGCAGTTAATAACAATTCAGATCTCCATAAAGAAATTTCAAATACTGGAATGGACAAGATTGGCTTTGGAAAGCAGAGTGAGCTGGTCATGAATAATGAAAAACCATTAGAATGTCCGACCTAAACAAATGCATTTTCTGCGGGAGATATTTGTTTGATATTGATTACTAGTGATGGTGTGATATGGCCATTTATCTCTGAAATGTGATTATGTATGTAGAATAAATCACTTCCTTCTTATCCTGCAAATGTAGCTCTGTATGAATAATCTTAAAGCAATTACTGTTAGTGCAGTCATTTATGGGACAAGGTGCAAGGTTTGTGTAAATTTAAAATAGAACTAAGAGCTCGAGTCGGACATGTGGCAGGCAATCACATGTATTTTTGACATTAAATGACACAATAGTGTTGTCAGTGTAAGCCCAGTCTGCATTGACCCCATGTGGCATTCTGCAGTCTGACATGTGTAAATATCAGGCAATCTGAGAGTTTGCTCATTTCAGTTGCTGCATTACAGCATCAGGGTTTTCAGAAAAGGGCCATGGTTCTTGCTTCTAATCATTGCTCAACGTGCTGGTGTGTGGGCATGCCTGAGTGAGTGTGAGAGAGAGAGTTGGCTGACTATAGGGTTGGGTTTGTCTGGATCCTGATCACACTGTTCTTTTGCAGTGACTGAGGATAGTTACAGTGATCAAATCCAGAGGAGGCTCTGAACGCTGGTATAAGTGTCCCGTCTGCCTGCTAATCGGAAGTCACTTGGAGGAAACTGGCTTTCCTCTTTACTGGTTATAGTACTTCTCGAATGGCATCAGTGCTGCTTCTGAACTCCAATTTTCAAAATTCCCTGACCACACTCCCAGATGTAGGGGAATCCCTGACCACACTCCCTGATATAGCAGAGTCTTTAACCACACTCCTTAATGTAGGAGAGTCCTTAACCACACTCGCTGCTGTAGGAGAGTCTTTAACGATACACCCTGATGTCGGAGAGTGTTTAACCACAGCACCTGATGTAGGAACATCTTTAACCACATTCCCTGATGTAGGAGAGTCTTTAGTCATGCTCCCTGATGTAGGAGAGCCTTTAACCATACACTCTGATGTAGGAAAGTCTTTAACCCCCATACACCCGGATGTAGGAGAATCTTTAACCACACTCCCTGATATAGGAGAGTCTTTAACCACACTCCCTAACATAGGAGAGTCTTTAACCACAATCCCTGACGTAGGAGAGCCTTTAACCACACTCCCTGATGTGGGATAGTCTTTAACCACACTCCCTGATGTAGAAGAGTCCCTAACCGCACTCTGATGTTGGAGAGTCTTTAACCACAGTCCCTGATGTAGGAGAGTCTTCAACCACACTCCCTGATGTAGAAGAGTCCCTAACCATATTCTCTGATGTAGGAGAGTCCTTAACCGCACTTCCTGATGTAGAAGAGTCCTTAACGACACTCCCAGATGTAGGAGAGTCTTTAACCACACTCCCTGATGTAGGAGAGTCTTCAACCACACTCCCTGACGTAGAAGAGTCCCTAACCGCACTCTCTGATGTAGGAGAGTCCTTAACCGCACTTCCTGATGTAGAAGAGTCCTTAACGACACTCCCAGATGTAGGAGAGTCTTTAACCACACTCCCTGATGTAGGAGAGTCCCTAACCGCACTCTCTGATGTAGGAGAGTCTATAACCACACTTCCTGATGTAGAAGAGTCCTTAACCACACTCCCTGATGTAGGAGAGTCTTTAAGCACACTCCCTGATTCCCTGATATAGGAGAGTCTTCTACATCCCTGATGTAGGAGAGTCCCTAACCGCACTCTCTGATATAGGAGAGTTTTTAACCACATTCCCTGATGTAGGAGAGTCTTTAACCACACTCCCTGATGTAGGAGAGTCCCTAACCACACTCTCTGATGTAGAAGAGTCTTTAACCACATGCCCTGATGTAGAAGAGTCTTCAACTGCACTTCCTGATGTAGAAGGAGTCCTTAACCACACTCCCTGATGTAGAAGAGTCTTTAACCACATTCCCTGAGGTAGGAGAGTCCCTAACCACACTCCCTGATGTAGAAGAGTCTCTAACTGCATTCCCTGAGGTAGGAGAGTCTTCAAACACACTCCTTGATGTAGGAGAGTCCCTAACCGCACTCTGTGATATAGGAGGACCCCTGCTCGCACATCATGACATAAGGAAGTCCATGACTGTACTCGCCAAACAGAACTTCCTGGGGAGGTCATCCTGGTATGGGGGGGCTCACTGTACTCCCTGGTATAGGGGAGCCCCAGATGGTATTTCTGGTGTTGGGAAGTCTCTGACCACTCTCTGTCTTTCCTATGCACTCATCATGATTCATCCCCTGTACAACCTCCATGCATCATCTCCTGTAAACCATCCGAAAGTCGCACAGTCTCTCCTCTGCATGGCCCCCCCGACTTGATGGCAGTGTGAATGAAACAGCATCAACTGTTCTTGTGACCGTCCATTAGTTTGTGATTTGTTTGTAGTTTTCACAACATTGAATCATTTGCAAATCAGGGGGGCTGGTGGGGTGATGGGGAGCGGCAATTTTCTGACCAACATTTACTGAGAAAGATCATTTGGTGTCTCAGGTGAAACCTGTCCTTCGCACGATGATGGGCCAAAAATGAGCCGCTGTTTCTCTGTCTGTTGCCAAGAAACGGTTGCATACTTGCCTTTCTCTTTTTTTTAAAACAATTGCTTTTCTGCTATTTTAAATTGCAAACCCTGTATCTGTTCTGTAAGATCATTTAGCCACCTAGAAAATGTGTAGACAAACACTTTGCATGGCCTCGCTCCCCTTTCCTTTTCTTTCTTTTCTTCCTTCTCTCCTACTCTAATTAAACCACTGCATCAGCCTCCCATCAGTGTTGGTGTGATTGGTGAGCCAACACGCCATTTGCTTACGTATCCGCCTCTTGCTTGTCGCCTTCCAGGTCAGCACCCAGAATATGAAGATGGGTGGGCTTCCACGGAGCACCCCACCCACGCAGAAACCCCCCAGCCCACCAGTGTCGGGGAAGGGCACCCTCGGGTAAGTGGATAATGCAAGTTGGAGCTGAGAGTGACTAGTCAGCCTGTAAGTCTTTTGAACGCATTTCCATAATTACCCTCTGATCCTCTAGGAGATAGAATCCCTACAGTGCAAAGGGAAGCCATTTGGCCCATCGAGTCTGCACTGACAACAATCCCAGTCAGACCCTATCCCCATAACACCATGTGCTTATCCTAGCTAATCTCCCTGACACTAAGGGTCAATTTATCATGGCCAATCTAGCTAACCTGCACATCTTTGGAGTGTGGGAGGAAACCCACACAGGCATGGGGAGAATGTGCAAACTCCACACAGACAGTGACCCAAGGCCAGAATCGAACCCAGGTCCCTGGCGCTGTGAGGCAGCAGTGCTAACCACTATGCCACCCAGATCATTGAATTGATGGTTAGCGTATAAAATTAATCTCCTACCTTTGACTCACTCCTCTGATCGACTGGCTCCTGGTACAGGCAACCCATATAATAGCTTCTCCAAGTAGGGTGGCCATCATTATCTGAATCTAGCTACATGAACCATGGGGAGGATAGAATCGCAGCTACACTTGATACTGGGAGTGAGATGCAGACTTGATTTCTTTCCTGCCCTGCTTGTGGTTGCTGTATTCCATTGGCTGCAGTGTAATATGGCAAATGCTATTTATCCATTAGCAAGACTTAATGATATAACCACAATACACAGTGTTGGGTCCGTTGTGATGCGTTGAGCACAACGTTTTGAGTATCAAATGCCAACAAGTAGTGCACCAAGAGAGGTTGCAGGTTCAAACCGCACTCCAAAAGTTGATTTCATAAATAACCTGACATGGAGTTTTACAGCACAACAAGAGGCCTTTCGGCCCATCGTGTCTGCACCAGCCACCAAGCACCTATCTATTCTAATCCCATTTTCCAGTACTTGGTCCGTAGCTTTGTATGCTATGGTGCTTTAAGTGGTCACCTAAATGCTTCTTGAATGTTGTGAGGGTTTCCACCTCTGCTGCCCTTTCAGGCAGTGAGTTCAAGATACCCACCACCCTCTGGATGAAAACGTTTTTGCTTAAATTTCCTCTAAATCTCTTGCTCCTTACCTTAAATCTATGCCCCTCGTTATTGACCCCTCTTTTAAGGGGGAAAAGTTCCTTTCTCTGTCCCTCATAATCTTGTACCTCTCATGCATGCGTGCGTGCGTGCATTACAAGCTGCTCTGAACTAATTTGTCTTCTCTGCCTGCAGCCGGCACTCTCCTTATCGTACACTGGAGCCTGTCCGCCCCCCAGTGGTCCCAAATGACTACGTACCAAGTCCAACTCGCAACATGAGTTCCTCACAGCAACAGAGCCCGGTGCGGACGGCTTCTGTAAATCAAAGAACAAGGACTTACAGGTATAGAAAGCGCTGTGCCCCATCAACCCAGCCAACTCTGCAAAGTTGAATTTAAATGTAATAAAACCCATGGCTGCTGGCGATATGTGCATTTTCATTTGAAATTTAGATCTGTGCCGTGCATTGTGACAAGGTTTCTCTGGTGAAGCACTTGTTGCTTTTAACTGAGCTCCACATGAGGCAGCTACAGTTCTTAGTCTATTCTGAGTTAGTAAATCTCAGTTGGGTTGTTATGAGTTGGATTCTGCAGTAAAATCCTCCCAGTGAAATACCCATTGACACTTCACTTTTGAAACTCACACAGAGACCATTGAGATAAAGAGCTGGAGGGAAATAGGTGCCTGTGAGGTTGTACTTGAGCATGAGTCAATACCACCAGGTGAAGTGAGCAAAGACATTGATATAAAGAACTAAATGATAATTCCTTCTTTTTATTGGCAATGTTACATTCCCATCTTTCAATGTCTCCCCTGGGTTCTAAATGAATAAACTTTGATATTCAAAGGTTAACCCAAAGTGCTTCATTTGCATGGTTATCCAATAAAGGTCTTTAACATTACACTGCATCACTGATTAGAATCCATAGAATCCCTACAGTGCAGAAGGAGGCCAATCAGCCCATCGAGTCTGCACCAACCACAATCCCAAGCAGGCCATATTCCTGTAACCCCACACATTTATCCTGCTAATTCCCCTGACACTGGGATCAATTTAACATGGCCAATCAACCTAACCCACACATCTTTGGACTGTAGGAGGAAACCAAAACACCCAGAGGAAACCCACACAGACATGGGGAGAATGTGCAGATTCCATACAGGCAGTGACCCAAGGTTGGAACCGAAATCGGGTCCCTGGAACTGTGGGGCAATAGTGCTAACCACTGTGCCACCATGCCAGATATAATTCTACTTCCAGGCAAGCAAGATGGTGGACCATAATACATTTAGTATTGAGTAACTGGGACAAACTTGGTTCATAATCTAACCAAATTTGAAAAGGAGAAACTACTACCCTATATTGCAGAAAGTATAAATTTAATGAGACAAATTACAGCGTAATTGCAAATAACCTGTGGGGAATGAACACAAACTGAATATCTAAACGTATTTAACATCACAACTTTAATGCTGTTGGCTCCCACTGCCCATACCTAATATCACCAAATTCTCCCTGTCTGCTCATCTACACAAGGTTTAAAAACTTTGCATCCAGCCCTGCGCTGAAAGAGCAAGCGTGGCAAAGAATCTGCACATGTGTGGCAAAGGCAGCCTTAAAGTTATGGAAGGATTGGTATGGCAGTGGAGGAGGAGATGTTTCCACATATGGAGGAGATCTAAATGGCACGGTGGCAGAATGGATTAGCACTGCTGTCTCACAGCGCCAGGGACCTGGGTTTGATTCCTTTTGTGAGTCACTATCCGTGTGGAGTTTACACATTCTCCCGTCTCTGCATGGGTTTCCTCCGGGTGCTCTGGTTTCCTCGCACTGTCTAAAAGATGTGCTGGTTAGGTACATTGGCCATGCTAAATTCTCCCTTGGTGTATCCAGACAGGCACCGGAGTGTGGCAACTGGGAGATTTTCACAGTAACTTCATTGTAGTGTTAATGTAAGCCAATTTGTGACACTAATAAATAAACTTAAAAACAAACTTAAACTTACGGTTATCAATTTCTGATAATCAGTAATAAATCTTATAAGGAATTCAAGGGAAACTTCTTTGAGAATGTGTGATTGTGGAGCTCGTTCCCACCTAGAATATTTGAGGATAATAATGTGGATGCAGTTAAGGGAAGCTAGATAAACACGTGAGGAAGAAAGCAATAGAAGGATATGTAGATAAGTACAGTGGAAACTGGTGTGGAGCATGTGCGGATTGGGCCTACAGGCCTGTTTCTGTGCTGTACATTCTAGAGAATTTATATAAGTCTTTTCAAAGTGTAGCTATCATTGTTTTGTAGAGGAAAAAGGCAATACAAGACTTGAAAAAGCATAATTACATCTGCTTTAGTGCATTAACCTGCAAATGAATGGAATACAAAAAGATGCAGCATAAATCTCTCAAATTCATTATGGGGCAAGTTTGGACTGGGAATAAAAAGACAAGTGGGGGTGATCAGATGGAAGTGGTGGGGGTAGATCTGATGGGACTGGGGGGGAGGAGATCTGATGGGGGAGGGCATCAGATGAGAATGGGGGAGATCAGTTGGAAGTTTCTAAGGTCCCTCCTAGAAAACGCACACTCCGTTTCAAGAACGGAAGATGTTGGAAAATCTCAGCAAGTTTGTTAGTATGTATTAGGAGAGAAACAGACTTAATGAGCAGAATTTTACCGGCACATCCGCCCAAGGTTCATATCATCCTGCCCGAGGCCAATGGAGAATACCGTTCTGTCACCCCCACCCCCGGAATCGGGGCGGGTGTGCCAGTAAAATTCCAGCCACTGTTTCAAGTGCTTACTCTCTGTTAGAAGTGAAGGGAAGGGAGAATGTGTTAAAACTGTCTAGACTGCAATAAGAATGACACGATGGGCGGGATATTACAGTCTTGCTCGAGTGTGATCGAAAATTCCCACCTGAGATAGATAGACATTTCTGTTATCCGGCCGTCATCCACTCTAATTCTGCGGAGGGCGGGGCGGTAGAATTCCAGCGTCGGTTTCTGTTGGGTTCAGGGAGGCTTTGACATGAGATAGGTGAAGAACAAGAAGAGACATGGCATGCTCCGTAAATCTGTGTGTGAGTGCTGACGTAAGTTGTGCTCTGTGTATTGCAGCAGCAGTGGGAGTAGCGGGGGAAGCCACCCGAGTAGCCGCAGTAGCAGCAGAGAGAACAGTGGCAGTGGCAGTGTTGGGGTTCCCATCGCTGTGCCAACTCCCTCTCCACCCAGTGTCTATCCAGGTAAGGGCTGCACCAGGTGCAGTGCTCGGCATTGAGATTCTGACCAGATTTTGCTTTATTTAATCCAACACTCATATCTCAGTAACACATAAACTTCTTCCAAATTTCACTCCCCCTCCCCTTACTTTTGTGATCCCTCAGAATTATTGGCATTAAGTATTTCAGAATGTTTATTCGGGAAGTGGGTGCTGCTGTGATTCAGAAAGTGATCTTTCACTCACAGGAAATGAATTTGAATCCAGCACCAGGTGTTTTGATAAAAGCCTGTGCCAACAAATACAAGCCTTGCCAGTTATCTCAATCCAGTTTATAGTGAGCATGAAACAACTCTTAATTGACCAAAAAACTGATAGTCTTACTCATTATGGCCACAAAATGTGCAAAATATATAAAAGTGTCATTTAGGAAGGTGCACATATTTGGTACCAGAGATAAATTATTAAAACAGTTTAGAGGGAGCTTTACTCTATATCTAACCCCGTGTTGTACCTGTCCTGGGAGTGTTTGATGGGGAGTATAGAGGGAACTTTACTCTGTATCGAACCTGTGTAGTGCCTATCCTGGGAATGCATAATGGGGGCAGTGTAGAGGGAACTTTACTCTGTACCTAACCCCGTGCTGTACCTATCCTGGGAGTGTTTGATGGGGACAGTGTAAAGGGAGCTTTACTCTGTATCTAACCCCGTGCTGTATCTGTCCTGGGAGTGTTTGATGGGGACAGCGTAGAGGGAGCTTTACTCTATATCTAACTCTGTGCTGTACCTATCCTGGGAGTGTTTGATGGGGACAGTGTGAAGGGAGCTTTACTCTGTATCTAACTCCGTGTTGTATCTGTCCTGTGAGTGTTTGATGGGGACAGTGTAGAGGGAGCTTTACTCTGTATCTAACCGCATGAGATTTGATTTGTATCTAAGCCCGTGCTGTACCTGTTCTGGGAGTGTTTGGTGCTAACACTGGGCACATAATCAGAGGAAATTATTTGAAAGAAGATGTAGCTGAGGTAATGAACCTTTTGTTACAAATAAGGGGGTAACAACTTTGGTAGCAATGTGCGTAGCCGTGTCATCTTATCCTATTTGAAAACCTGGAGCATGAAATATTAGTGTTTTTCATGAACTAACTCATCTTTAAGGAAGTTAATTTTTAAGTGATTTTTAATTTATGTTGGTGGAATGATAGAACAAATGCCATCGTGAGTCACTTGGCACTTGTTTGATGTGACGATGTTGATCAGTTTATTAAGTGACTTTAATGCACTCAGGTGCATATTTTAGTACCCCCGAACCATTGCCCCTCGCTCTCACCTCTTTGGCTGTCATCTCTGCCCCCCTCCCTCTGTTTCCCCATCATCCTTTCCCTCATTGCTGTGTGGACACTTGAGTGAAATGTAATTGGGTTTGTCAGTGATGTGTTGCATCTGCAGCCTTACATGTGAAGAATTGCATCAGTCCTCTGGCACTTCATCCACGTGTCTCAGATTAGGAGAGCGGGAATAAAACATCACAAATTCTATTGCATAGGAGGAGACCCTTCAGTTCATTGCAGCCGTGCCAGTGATCAGCCCTCACTCTGTGCCCCTTGTTACCAATTCACCAAAAAGTGGGACCAATCTCCCAGACCCTCTCGGAACCCAGTTATGAACTATTGGACAATAAATTTCAAGGCTGAGAATAACAAGGAAATATGTAATAGGTTCAAAGAATTGAACTATTATTATAACCTGATTTAAAGGTCTACTTTCCTGAATATGCTGCAGTTCTGAGAAATGAAAGTTATAGCATGCTACACCTTTAAGATTGTATGTGCTGTCAGATTTTAGTGCAGTGGATTACCATGAACCAGCCAATATCTGGATAATTAGATGAACATATGCCACCAGTCATTCCACATAAATGATTAACTTGACTCTTAATTTAAATTCTTCATGGGTGCATCGACAGGTGGAGTGCAGAAAATTTCCCTTAGAATCATAGAATTTCTACAGTGCAAGAGAAGGTCATTTGGCTCATTGTGTCTGCACCAACCATAATCCCATCCAGGCCCTATCCCCATAACCCCACCTATTTACCCCAGCTAGTCCCCCTATCACTAAGGGGCAATTTACCATGGCCAATCCACCTAATCCGCACATCTTTGGACTGTGGAGGAGACTGGAGCACCCAGAGGAAACCCACACAGACACGGGGAGAATGTGCAGTCTCCACACAGTGACCTGACGCCGGGTCCCTGACAGTGTGAGGCAGCAGTGCTAGCCACTGTGTCACCCCCTCATTAATGCGATGACTAATTGGGAAATTGCAGAGTGAGAATGGGTATCTTTGTCATGTTGCTGAATCATTGAGTTGTTCACTCAGCCTCTGATTGCACCAGTCACACGGCTGGACATGTCTGCGCAATCTTTGGAGTGATTTCATGCAATGCACCAAACGTTTCCCCATAAACTGCTCCACTGTAACTGAATAAATCAGATTCTGTTTTTATTGTGGGGAATTCTGGTAAAGCCAGTGCTTGCACATAAATATCTCTTTCCTGTCACTGCCAGGCCCGAGGTAACCTCCAGCATTGTGGCCACAAACAGACAAGTTGCAGATTTAATCGCTGCTCTATGCTGATGTCTGCTGAGTTTGAAGGGGTATTACTTTCTGCCTCCGCCTTCCTTGAGGCAGGATACAATAGCAGAGTGGCAGTGATACTGGGTTAGTAATCCAAAGGCCTGCAGTGATAATCTGAAGACAACACTTCAACGCTTGCCATGGCAGCTGGGGAATTTAAATTCAATTAATTCAATAAATCAGGAGTAAAATGCTAGCCTCAGCAATGATGATCATGAAACCAGTGGATTGTTGTAGAAACCCATCTGGTTCAGTAGTGATTGGGCTGGAAATCAGCAAATCTTGCGCAGTCTGACCAACATGATTCCAGATCCACAGTAATATGTGGCCTCTTAATGCCTTCTGGAATAGCTGAACAAACCATTTAGTTATAGAGTCATAGAGGCTTACAGCATAGAAACAGGCCCTTCAGCCTAACTTGTCCATGCCGCCCTTTTTTTTTAATCCCTAAGCTAATCCCGATTGCCCGCATTTGGCCCATATCCCTCTATACCCATCGTACCCATGTAACTATCTAAATGCTTTTTAAAAGATAAAATTGTACCTGCCTCTACTACTACCTCTGGCAGCTTGTTCCAGACACTCACCACCGTCTGTGTGAAAAAATTGTCCATCTGGACACTTTTGCATCTCTCCCCTCTCATCTTAAACCTATGCCCTCTAGTTTTAGACTCCCCTACCTTTGGGAAAAGATATTGACTATCTACCTTGTCTATGCCTCTCATTATTTTATAGTCCTCTGAAAGGTCACCCCTCAGCCTCCTATGCTTCAGAGAAAAAGGTCCCAGTCTATCCAACCTTTCCTTATAACTCAATCCATCAAGTCCAGGTAACATCCTGGTAAATCTTTTCTGCACTCTCTCTAGTTTAATAGTATCCTTTCTATAATATGGTGACTAGAATTGCACACAGTATTCCAAAGTGTGGCCTTACCAATGTTTTGTACAACTTCAACAAGACGTCCAAACCCTGTATTCAGTGTTCTGACCGATGAAACCAAGCATGCTGAATGCCTTCTTCACCACTCTGTCCACCTGTGACTCCGCTTTCAAGGAGCTATGAACATGTACCCCTAGATTTCTTTATATTGGAGGGTGGCTCAACACCACTTTCTGAACGGCATTTAGGGAAAGGAATACATGTTGGCTTTGTCAGTAGCACCCACATCCCAGGAGTGAATTAAGAAAAGCAAAAATGACACTGGATAGAATCATAATATCCTTGCAGGAATCTGTATCTTACCCAGGCCCTCTCCCCCGCCCTATTCCTGTAACCCCACATATTTACCATGGCTAACCCCTGAACCTATATATCTTGGGACACTAAGGGGCAACTTAGCATGGCCAATCCACCTAACCTGCCCATCTTTGAACCGAAGAAACCATAACACATGGAGGAAACCCATGCTGACTGTGCAGAGTCTGCACATTCTCCCCGTGTCTGCATGGGTTTACTCCAGTTTCATAGAATCCCTACAGTACGAAAGGGGTTCATTCAGCCCATCGAATCTGTATCAACCACAGTTATACCTAGGCCCTATCCCTGTAACCCCACATATTTACCCCACTAATCCCCCTGACACTAAGAGTCAATTTATCATGGTCAATCCACCTAACCCACACATCTTTGGACTGTGGGAGGAATTCGGAGCACCCAGAGGAAATGCACGCAGACACGGGGAGAACGTGAAAACTTGACGCAGACAGTGACCCGAGGCTAGAATTGAACCCGGGTCCCTGGCGCTGTGAGGCAACAGTGCTAACCACTGTGCCACTGTGCTGCCCTCGGTGAGCTCCCCATTTCTGAGCATTATTCAGCAACCGCTTCTCAGCTAAAAGTGTATGTGGAGATCGGTTAGTGGCAGGATCAAGTCTGGCAGTGTTAGCCCAGCAGTTACCGTGGTGATGTAAAGGAGAGCAGGCACCAGAGAAAAGATTTGACAGTCTCAAGACGTGGCAAGCAAAATTATATTCATGATTACTGACGGGGATCTGTTTCCAGTTTGAAGTAAGCTCCCCCTTGGTATAGCCTGAGTTAATGATATAAGTTCAGAGTGTCTGGATAATGCAGCTTCCTCTCAGCTTGCGGATATTCTCTCCTACAGCCTTATGTTGCAATTGTTATAAGCATGGTTCTTGCGTGATTGAAACTTTAACTAACTGCTCAACAAGCTTTCTCACCCCAGCTAACGTTCTCCTTTGTGTTAATCCTTCTTTTACACCCTCCCCTAAGGCTCTGCTGGTACCCCTCCACCACCCACCACGCCTAATCCTACTTCAGTTCCTATTCCTCCTACTCCTGCCTCTGCTCCAGTTCCTGCTTCAACTCAAGGTCCTGTTCCTTCTGCAACCCCTACCCATGTTCCAACACTGACCCCAGACTCCGTAGCAGGAGCTCAGCCCTTTGCTGATGGCTTCATCTCACCATCTCTCCCTGCTGTCTCTTCCGCTCCTACTGCAGGTGAGTCTCTTTCTCTCTGGCTCTCTCGCTTTCTCAGCACAGTTATTTCTCAGTCAGTCTTGCAGTAAATTCTACACCTAACTGACTCTGACCTGCTTTAAAAAGGTAACGCAGCAACACCTGTTACAAATAAAGATTTAGTGATGATGCAACTTATTCATATAAAGCCAGTAAGGATGGTTGGAGACAGCAATTAGTATTGGGACCTTCATAGAATCCCTACAGTACAGAAGGAGGTCGGCCCATCAAATCTGCACCAACCACAATCCCATGCAGGCCCTATTCCCATAACCCCACATATTTACCCTGCTAATCCCCCTGACCTAAGGTCAGTTTAGCATGACCAATCAACCAAACCCACATATCTTTGGAGGGTGGAAGGAAGCCGGAGTGCCCGGAGGAAACTCACGCAGACACGAGGAGAATGTGCAGACTCCACACAGACAGTGACCCATGGCCAAATTCAACCTGAGTCCATGTCGCTGTAAGGCAGCAGTGCTAACCATCGTGCCACTGTGCCAACTTGAACCTTCCCCATGCCAGTTCACGTTCCGCTGAGCATTAGTCTCCAGTGGTGCCCTCCAGTTCACTTGGTATTTGTAATGGTGCGTGACATGGGAAGCATATTGGGCCTAAGCTACAGGGGGAAGCAGTTCTGCCTTCATTCTCCCACACCTTCCCTGCTCCACATTTTTTTTCAATTCTTTTAGCAGTGATTCTGATTATCCATGAAACCAACTATACAGAGCCTTGACCTGACCATTTCTGGAGTACTACATTTTGCTTTGCACCCTGACTCTCAGAAGAAAATAGATAGACCTTTGAAAATGCCAGTTCACCAGACAGGATTAAAATATAAGTTTGGATTTCACAAT
Source organism: Carcharhinus amblyrhynchos (assembly GCF_965287045.1). Classification (NCBI taxonomy): domain Eukaryota; kingdom Metazoa; phylum Chordata; class Chondrichthyes; order Carcharhiniformes; family Carcharhinidae; genus Carcharhinus; species Carcharhinus amblyrhynchos. Next base: position 20,495,450 of record NC_137334.1, on the reverse strand, counting down.
TGAAGGTTGGATCTAATCATGTTCTTAGAAAATGATACAAGGTCATAGACTCATAGAATCCCTCCAGTGCAGAAAGAGGCCATTCAGCCCATTAAGCCTGCACTGACAACAATCCCATCCATGCCCTATCCCTGTAACCCCATGTATGTACCCTAGCTAGTTCCTCTGACTAAAGACCAATCAGTCTCACCACACATCTTTGGACTAAGAGAAGAAACCGGAGCACCCAGAGCAAATCCACGCAGAATGTACAAACCCCATACAGACAGTCACCCAAGGCCAGAATTGAACCTGGTTCCTGGCATTGTGAGGCAGCAGTGCTAATTACAATGCCACCGTTCCATCCTATATCTAGTGACGAGAAAACAATGACATTATTTGGTGTTTGGGAAGACTGTGGCGTAGTGGTAATGCCCCAAGACTTGAACTCCAAAGGACCAGGCTGTTGCTCTGGAGACATAGGTTCAAATCCCATCATGGCAGCTGGTGGAGTCTAAAGTCAATTAATAAAACCTGGAATATAAAGCTTGCTCCAGAGCTATCATCAGTTGTTGTAAAACCCACCCCGTTCAGTAATGTCCTTTGGGGAAGGAAACATCCCATGAAGGAATAAAGAAAAAGAAAAACTCAGCAAGATTTTCAATTAAGAGTGCTGAAATTAATCTCCTCGCCCTGACTCATTCACAGTAGAATTCTAGTCTTCATTTGATCTTTGGCCTGTGCTGAGCACAGCTCTGGTCATGCTAAGGATGCTACAGATCACTTTGGGAGAAGGAGAGAGCCTTGTCAGCCTGCAAATGTGGATTTATCAATCATGTTGTTTTAAGATTCCCCCTCTCTGGTTGGGTTCCTCTCCGTACCTCACCTACCAGTGCCACCAGTTGTGTGATGCAGTAGGCTCAAGCTTGGACATGTTGCTTTGCCTGCCTCACTTCTGATTCACTATTGTCCCTTTAGGGAAGGAAATCTGCCGTCTTTACCTGGTTTGGCCTACATGTGACTCCAGAGCCACAGCAATGTGTTGACTCTCAACTGCCCTCTAGGCAACTAGGGATGGGCAATAAATGCAACGCCCATGTCCCACAAATGAATTTAAAAAATTTAAAACTTACACATGCTGGAAGCTGCTTTACCATGTTCAATATTTCCAGGCTTGAGTCAGTTTATAGGTCGTTCATGTCAAACTGCCTGCGAAGCACATTTTCCATTGCCCTTATTTGGCTGCATTGCAGTGAGTACGAATGAGGTGAGTCTTTCTAAGCAGGCGGTAGATTTGCAGGTCTCACATGGGAATGCCTTTGTCTCTATCAGGACTTGTCCTCAGCTCTGTCTGGTGGAATTAGAGAGGAGCCCATGTGTCATGTATGTGGTGTTGGTCTCTTTGCGAGTGCAGCGGAATTGTGTCACCTGGAAACTGAGAGTGAGTGATCACACTAGAGAGAGAGGGCCCTCCCTTAGGCATTTTACATTTGGAACCATGTTGTAAGCATTTTGAACGGGGGCCCTGCTTGGATTTACACACTTGTACATGCTTGTAACACAGTTCCAGACGTACAGTGCCTGGGAGAGGACTCTCTTTCTCTCTTTCAGTTCCCTTTGGTCCCTCAAATCAGGTGACACGCTCCCACTGTACTATCTTAAAGAGACCGACAGCACACACACCATGTGACTCATTTGTTGAGTGTTCCATGAAGAATTCAACTGCAGCAGAGTAGCCAGTCTTTTAGCTGTATTTCATGTGACACCAACTTTAGTTGTTTATACATATAGTTTAAATCAAGCTGGTGCTCAGACCTGTTGATTTTCTTCATGGTGGGATGATTAGTCACAGGAAACGATACAATTGGGTAAGAGTTGTACCAAAAAGTCATCCATGAGATGTTTAACCAAGGCCCTAATTGTCCCTCAGATGGATGAAGTATTCAGTGGCACCATTTGAAGAAGAACGGTGGCGTTCTGTAGGTGTCCTGGCCAAGATTTATTCTTCAACTGGCGTCACAAACATTATATAGGATTTACAGCAATGAAACAGGCCATTCAGCCCATTTGCTTTGTGGCTAAAGTGGTGTCAGGCACAGGAATCTGGCCAGCACACATCTAGTCATTTCCCCTTTGTGGAATCTCACTGTGTGTAAATTGACTGTTGCGGTTTCTACGTTACGACAGTTCCTACCTTTCAAAGGTTCATTGACTTGTAAACGCAATGGGAAATCTTGAGGCTGTGAAAGATGCGCTAGCAATGCAACTTCTGATTCATCTGTAGGGCTTCGTCTAAACAACGCTTACTTATTCAATCTCTTTTCCCTCCCTCAAATGTTTCAGGGCATACTCCTCAGTTCTACAGCATGAATCGACCAGTGCAGCGGCAGAATCCTACCACTATAGGAGGATCACTACCCGGCTACAGACGCCCACCATCCATGACTTCACAGGGCAATGTCCAGAATCAAGTGAATGGGGGCCCGTACTACAGTCAGAACCAGGCAACTGAATCGAGAGGTAAAGACGGTCTCGGCCAGTTCTACTTAAGGTCCTAACAGTCCTCCACAAAAAATTCTGGGGTCTCTGGAAACTGTAGGTGTCTCCCATTCCATTCTCAGCATTAGAACTGAGTGTGCAAATAGATATTCTGTTCCCATTCAGAGAGAAGCTGAAACTTATTCAATTTGATCATTGTGTGAGTCTCAAACTATCCCAATATTTTCCACATCTGGGTGCTAATAGGCCAGTGGCCTTGCCAAACAAGGGGCAGACAACAGAGCTATCATTCTTTTAACTGTTGCTTTGCATCCTCATCATGAAGTTGTTGCAGAACAAACTCAACTGTACTTGTTGTAACCAGGGAACTAAAATCTGACTTATCTGTTATGAAGCTGTGTTATAAACCAGGCCCCTGATCTTGGCTGTAGCCTTTTATAAAACTCTATTATGACCAAGGATCCAGAACCTGGCTATACTTTCTTGTAAAGTTGTTGCAACCAGTATCACAGAGTTTAGCCGAACCTTATTATAAAGGTGTCACAACCAGGGTTGAAATGGCTGCACCCAATCTTAGCCACGTTCTTTCAGTCCACCTTGAATTTGGGAATAGTACCGGAGAACCGGATGGTTGGTTGTGACAAAGAGAGCCAGCTAAACCTGGCGACTACAGGCCAGTAGCCGAATGCAGCTGGTATAACACCTTTGGGACAATAATCAGGGACAAAATGAATTGTCGCTTAGAAAAGCACAGGTTAATAAATGACAATAAACACCAGTTTGTTAAAGGCAAATAACAAGCTTAATTGAGTTAATTCAGGAAGTGGCTCAGAAGGCAGATGAAAATAATGTGGTTGATGTTGTGTATGTGGACTTCAAAAAGGCATCTGAAAGAGTGCCGACTTGTTATTATTTGATATCCATGGGGTGAAAGGGCCAATGAGCATGGAAAAGAAACTGGCTGAGGAACAAAAAGCAGGGAGGCTGGGTGGACAGATATGTAATAGATGCAAGTATTCAGTGGTGTTCACCAAGGGTTGATATCAGGATCACTCTTTTATATATTAATGATCAGGATTTGGGTTGAAATGATCAAACAGAATTTACAGGGACCAAAAGAGAAAATGCTGGAAAATCTCAGCAGGTCTGGCAGCATCTGTAAAGAGAGAAAAGGGCCGACATTTCAAGTCCAGATGACCCTTTGTCAAAGCAAAAAGGCATAGAAAGTGGGAGATATTTATACTGTGGGGTGAGGGAATGAAAGATGAGTCATAGTTACTAACCCAAAGGGAAAGGCTGTTAATGGCAGTCCATTAGAGAGAATAGAAGTGTGAATAGCCAAACGGCAGAGAAGCTGAAATCAGAGGGTAAACTGTGACAGATGAAGGTTTGGGGAGGCGGGTGGGAGGGAGGTAAAATTGTGAAAAAAGGGAAACAAAGGGGGGATAAAATAGGGGGCAAGGATGGGGGGGGCAAGAAAAATAAAGAAAGACAATAAAGAAATAAAAGATGGAGAACAGTTAAAAATGAAATGAAAACAAAGCGGTTAAGGTGGGGTAGAGCAAATCATCTGAAGTTGTTGAATTCGATGTTGAGACTGGAAGGCTATAAAATGCCTAGCTGGAAGATGAGATGCTGTTCCTCCAGTTTGCATTGAGCTTCACTGGAACGTTGCAGCAGGCCAAGGAAAGACATGTGAGCATGAGAGCAGAATCATGTGTTAAAATGGCAAGCAACGGGAAGGTCAGGGTTCTGATTGCGCACAGACTTTTATCCAGAATTTACAGGGAATTGACACATTTTGCATGGAAAAATGAGGAGAGGCAATATAAACATAACAGTGCAATTTTAAATGAGCCGAAACTTCTGAGGTGTATTTGGAAGTGGCAGTCACGTTGAGAAGACTGTACATGGGATTGCATAGTATATATGGCACACAAACTTGCCATTTGGCCCACCCAGTCCATGCTGTTAATGCTCCACTTGATCCTCCTAACTTTTCTCATCAAAATCTATCATTGTAACCCCCATTCCCTTCTTTCTCATATGTATGTTAAGTTTCCGCTTAAATATATCTATTCTGTTTGCTTTAACCACTACCTTTGGCAACAAGTTCCACATTCTCACAACTCTGTGGGTAAAGGAAGTTTCTTCTGCATTCCTTACTGTATTTCTTGGTGATTACTTTCCATTAATGGCACCTAGTTATGCTCTTCCCCACAAGAGGACACATTCTTCCAGTAACTATCAAAACCTTTTCTAAATTTACATACCTCTGTTAGGTCACCTCTCAGCCTTCAAGAGAAAAGTGATCCAGCCTGTTGATCCTTTTGTGAAATGTATACTCACAGACTTCTGGTATCAGCCCTGTAAACCTTTTTTTGCAGCCTCTCCAGTGCCTCTGTATCCTTCTAATAATATGGCAACCAAAACTGTTGACAGTACTCGAAGTGTGATCTCACTAAGGTTCAGTACAGGTTTAGCATAACTTTCCTATTTTTCAATTCTCTCCTTCTGAGAGTAAAGCTTAGTGCCGTGCATGGTTTGCTTTTTTTCAATGTCCTTACTAACCTGTGGTGTAACGTTTAGTGATTGGCATATTTGTACTTCAAGATCTCTTTGTCTATTTGTCTCATCTATACTCAAACATTCCAAGTAATAAGTGACTTCCCAATTTTCCGAACAAGGATGTGCCATCTCATGTTTATCTGTGCTGAAGATAATTTGCCAATTATTTGCCCATTCTTTAAGTTTATGAATGCCCTGTAATTTGTTGCAGCCCTCATCAGTGTTAACTTCTCACCTCCACTACCACCCCCACCCCCCAACTCTCGTGCAAGTTTTGTATCATCCGCAATTTTTGAAACTGTGTTCAGTTCTAAGTACCAAACTTTAGATAGTATGTCAAAGTGTTGGCGAAGAGAGTTATGAGAATGGGATTTCAGTTATGTGGAGGAAGTAGAGAAGTCAGGGTTGTTCTCCTTGTAGCAAAGAAGGCTAAGGAAAGATTTAGTAAGATGTGTTATGTTTTGTAAGAGCAGATGGGCAGGTGAACAAACAATACAGATTGAAGGAAATTTGCAAGGGAACCAAAAGGGAAATGAGAAATGTTTTAACACAGAGAAAGTAATTATGATTTAGAATGTATCTAAAAGGGTGCTGAAAGGGAACTGCAGATTCGTTAATAACTTTCAAAACACTTGGAAAAGAAATGTTGGCAGGATGCTATGCACAGAGCAGGGAATTGAGACCATTTCAGTAACTCTTCAAAGAGCTGGCACAAGCATGATGGGCTGAATGGCTGGCTTCTGCATTGTCTGATTCAATAAAGAGAGCCTGAAGTCCAGGTGTACTGTATTAAATGTGCTGTAGGCAGTTTTCCATTGTAAACGTGAACACAGGCATTTCCAATGGAAAAGGTCGACACAGAGTGAAACAAAAACTTAACAAGTGTGCAGATAGCTAGTTCATGCAGGCATAAGAATTTTAATACCAGTGGATGTAGGGACAGGAATGGTTGTTGGCTGTTCTGGGGCTATAGATGTTTCAGTAAGAGTAGGGAAGGCAGTAAAAGTGGTGGAGGAGGAGCATTGTTAATCAAAGATAGTTTAATGGCTGCTGAAAGGCATTTCGAGGGTGATCTGCTTACTGAGGTAATATGGGCTGAAGTTAGAAATAGGGAAGGATCAGTCACATGGTTAGGAGTTTTCTATAGGCCCCCAAATAGTAATAGAGATGTGGAGGACGAAATGGCAAAGCAGATTTATGGATAGGTGTGGAAGTCACAGGGTAGTTACCATGCTTGACTTTAACTTTCCAAATATTGATTAGAACTTTTATAGGTCGAATAGTTCGGATGGGACACTTTTTGTATAGTGTGTGCAGGAGGGTTTCCTGACACAATATGTAGATAAGCCGACAAGAGGTGGGGCCACATTGGACTTGGTACTGGGTAATGAACCGGGCCAAGTGTTAGATTTGTGTTAGAGAGCACTTTGGAGATAAGTGACTACAATTTGGTGTCCTTCATTATTGCAATGGAGACGTATAGGGTCACACGGCAGGTCAAGGTTTATAACTGGGGCAGGAGTAATTATGATGCGATTAGGCAAGAATTAGAGAGCATAAGATGGGAACAGAAACTGTCAGGTATGGGCACAAATGAAAAGTGGAGCTTTTTCAAGGAACAAATTCTGCGTGTCCTTGATAGGTATGTCCCTGGCAGGCAGAGAGCAAATGGCCAAGTAGGGAACCATGGTTCACAAAGGAGGTTGAATGTCTTGTCAAGAGGAAAAAGGAAGCGTATGTAAGGATGAAAAAAAAAGGTTCAGTTGGGTTGCTTGAGGGTTACAAGGTAGCTAGAAATGAGTTAAAGAAAGGGCTTAGGAGAGTTGGAGGAGGCATGAGAAGCCCATGGCAGGTCGGATAAAGGAAAACCCCAAGGGTTTTTACTGTTATGTGAGAAATAAAAGAATGACCAGGGTGAGGTTACGACCAGTCAAGGATAGGAGTGGGAACTTGTGCATGGAGTCAGAAGAGATAGATGAGGTGTTGAATTAATACTTTTCTTCAGTGTTCACTAAGGAGAGGGGCCATGTTTTTGAGGATGAGTGTGTGATACAGGCTGATAGGATGGAGGAAGTAAATGTTCTGAGGGAAGATGTATTAGCAATTTTGAAAAACCTGAGGGTCAATAAGTCCCCTGGGCCAGAAGGGATACATCCTAGGATACTTTGGGAAGGAAGGGATGAGGTTGCGGAGCCTTTAGCTTTGATCTTTGAGTCCTCACTGTCCACGGGGGTTGTGCCTCTGGTGAATGTTGTTCCTCTCTTCAAGAAAGGGAATAGGAATGACCCTGGTAATTATAGGCCAGTTAGTCTTACTTCGGTGGTCAGTAAGTTAATGGAAAGGATCCTGAGAGCTAGGATTTATGACTATTTGGAAAGATACAGTTTAATCAGGGATAGTCAGCACAGTTTCTTGAGGGACAAGTCCTACCTCACAAATTTGATTGAATTCTTTGAGGAGGTAACGAAGTGTGTAGGTGAAGGTAGAGCAGTTGATGTCGTATACATGGATTTTAGTAAGGCGTTTGATAAGGTTCCCCATGGTAGGCTCATGAGAACATAAGGAGGTGTGGGATAGAAGGAAATTTGGCCAATTGGATAAGTAACTGGCTGTCTCATAGAAGACAGAGGATGGTGGTGGAGGGAAAATTTTCAGACTGGAGGCCAGTTATCAGTGGTGTACCACAGGGATCACTGCTGAGTTTCTGCTATTTGTGATTTTTATCAATGACTTGGAAGAGGGGGCTGAAGAGTGCGTTAGTAAATTTGCTGATGACACCAAGATTGGTGGAGTAGTGGATGAGGTGGAGGGCCGTTTTAGGCTGAAAAGAGACATTGATAGGATGCAGAACTGGACCGAAAAGTGGCAGATGGAGTTTACCCCTGCTAAGTGTGAGGTGATTCATTTTGGTAGGACAAACTTGAATGCGGATTACAGGGTCAACAGCAGGGTTCTGAGGAATGTGGAGGAACTGACAGATCTTGGGGTTCATATCCACAGATCTCTGAAGGTTGTCACTCAAGTGGATAGAGCCATAAAGAAGACTTATAGTGTGTTAGCGCTTATTAACAGGGGGTTTGAGTTTAAGAGCCATGGGATTATGATGCAACTATACCGGATCTTGGTGGGACCACATTTGGAATATTGTGTGCAGTTCTGGTCATCTCACTATAAGAAGGATGTGGAAGCATTGGAGAGAGTGCAGAGAGATTTACCAGGATACTGCCCGGTTTGGAGGGTAGGTCTTATGAGGAAAGGTTGAGGGAACTGGGGCTTTTCTCTTTAGAGCAGAGGAGGATGAGAGGCGACTTAATAGAGGTTTATAAGATGATGAGGAGGATAGATAGAATGGATGTGCAGAGACTATTTCCTTGGGTGGATATAGCTGTTACTTGGGGGCATAACTATAAGGTTCATGTTGGGAGATACAAAATGGATGTCCGAGGAAGATTCTTCACTCAGAGAGTGGTTGGGGTGTGAAATACACTGCCTGCTGTGATAGTGAAGTCAAATACTTTAGGAACTTGCAAGCGGTTATTGGATAAGCACAAGGAGCACACCAGAATGATAGGGAGTGGGATAGCTTGATCTTGGGTTTGGACATAGCTTGGCACAACATTGAGGGCCGAGGGGCTTGTACTGTGCTGTACTGTTCTATGTTTCTATGTATGAAAAGAAGCTTAGACCTTATCTGCTGGCTTTTACAACCTGATAACTAGCAGGGTTATTGAGTTGTTGAGAAACAGAATGAAGTTACACCCAATCTTAGGAAACCACCAACAATTGAAATTCTCCTCTCCATGAGCTCTAACTGTTCTGCATCACTGATGCACAATATCTGAATAGTGACTTTATAAAGGGCCAAGCTAGCAAATAAGCCTGTGCTTCAGATTTCAGAGTGTCCACAGGGAGCTCTGTGGGATATGGCTGGTAGGCAAATTGATGAGTCTGTGGAAGGGGGAATTAATATCACTGTTAAACAGTCGTGAAGTCACCCAGTCCAGATGCATTAGTTTAATGTGATCCTGACATTGATCAGTGTGTGTCTATGAGCAGCCATTCCTTTTGATTACCTCTGGTTGTGAAAGCTTTGCTCTCCACCTGGCTTTGCGCCTGATGTGGGTTTATCGACGCAGCTTGCGGACATGTGCTTGTTTTGCTTGTAAATGCTTTCTCTGCTGCTTCTCATGGGTGTTTGTTCCTCTCCTTTCCCTCATTCCTGTGTCTGCTCCCCTGTGCAGCGCCACTGGCTCCACCCCCACCTTCTATTCTGCAGGTTACACCACAGCTGCCGCTGATGGGCTTCGTGGCCAGAGTTCAAGATAACAGTAAGTCCACGCTTTCCACCCTCTCTATCATGGGAAACTGGGCTCTCTGTACCCACACAGCTTCTGTAAAAACATTACACCAAGGACAGAACATGAAGCACACAAAACATTGTCAGCCCATCCAACACTCTGCACGTACCAAGGCAAGTGCAACTCACGTCTAAACTGTCATGTTAAACATTCGCAAGACAGGTACAGTTAGGGTTAGATACAGAGTAAAGCTCCATTTACACTGTCATATAAAACACTTGCAGCCAGATACATGAGGTTAGATGAAGGCCTGAGTGATAGGACATGTAGAATCAAGGATCCTCAGAACTATGGCCGTGGTTAAAGCAGAATCAAGCTTTGTCCACACTGTCCCAGCTGTACTTCTGACAACAAAAGCTTCTCTGTCAGTGTGATAGTTTTCTATTGCTCAGGCAAGCTAAACACATTTGCCGTTGTCAATGGCAGACAGGTGATTTTTCAGTCTGGGCTGAAGTCAAAATAAAGAGTTGAATGTGAGATCCCCACATCTGACCCACTGCATCACTTCTCCAATGTTTACAATTAGCTGCAAGCACCCCAATGAGCTTCGTTAACTCAACATGGTCCAGAATGCAGGTGAAAGGCAATGTGTGAACCACTGTTCATTCATTCCTTTTCAGTTTTCTGGCTCTGACAGAGTAGAATGCTGATTGGAAACCCATTGCGCTTCCTTGTGCAGCTTGTAGACGTGTAATGGATTAATTTGGGATATCATTTAATACTCTTTTTCCGGAGTCTTTGAAAATGAACTACTGCAGCTTAGCTTGCTCTGTGCAGCATAAGTTTGCAGGTTTTGAAAGCTGAAGGGAGCTGCAACAGCAAAACTCCCCGATACATAAACTCTTTGGCCACTCACCATTAAACTAGCACCTTCTCACCTGTCCTCTCCCAAAATCCTCAATGGGCATAATTCCATTGGCATTACTGGCCCTCTGTTACCTCACACAAGAAGTCTGTCAAACTTTGTTAGCCAGCATTCAATTCAACATGAAGATCCATCTAAATTGCTCTAAAAATGCAACTCTGATCCAATCTTGGATGATAATAGAATCTACAGTGCAGAAGGAGGCATTGACCTATCGAGTGAGCAGCAACAACAATCCCATCCTGTCTTATCCCCGTAATGCCACATATTTACCTTCTTAGTCCTCCTGATACTAATGGTCAATTTATCACGGCCAATCAATCTAACCTGCACATCTTTGGAGTGTGGGAGGAAACCCACGCAGACTTGGGGATAACATGCAGGCTGAACACAGTGACCCGAGAATGAAATCGTACCTGAGTCCCTGGTGCTGTGAGGCAGCAGTGCTAACCACTGTGCTGTCCTATGTGTTGAAGCTTCCCAAATCTGTGCCCCTCTTTGCTGGAAGACCAGGTTTGAATCCTTCCAATCTGGTTCACAGCATTGAAATGAATCTCATGTAAGTTACATATGACCACCATGCCACCGGTGTCCCTGAGTCACAAGAACATCTCTGAGTAAAATTACCAACTCAGTGCGTCGCTGTCACTTGTCCATGCCTCTTGAGAATTTGGATTGGGGCTGTTCAAACTAATGTAAAATTCGAGCTGCCAACAGCAAACCTGGGTCCCTCAGTCAGTGTATCATATCCTGGAGGATATGCACCATCAAATCCCCATTGCATTTGGCAATCCTGCCTCTTATCTGGGATGGAGAACATAGCGACTTGACAAGGCTGTCATAATCTGGACAATGCAGAGCAGTATTCATGTTTCAGGATGTTCTGACTCACGTCATGGGAAATATTGTGAGACTGGGAACTATTGAGTACAAGTTGTTTAAAATTGACAGAAGCAAATTTGCTTTCAAAGTAAAATACAAATTGCTGAAAAGTGAAGCATTCATGCTGAAGTTTTTTATCTTGCACTCAAGAGGACGAATAAAATTCAACAATGTTCAATTTCAAATGATTGGAACAATCTATACAACAGACAAAAAGGGTGCTGATTGCTAAGCAAGTTGACTGATTGGCTGAGGTGTTGCTGTGGAGAAAGCAATTGGGGAGCAATAGGCTCCCCAATCTCCCAGGTAATTTAGAAAGGTCATTTGAAATTTGGCATTCTTGCATTTGTCCTGATGAGTACAAATTGGAAAAACTTTTGGAAACACGTCTCTCTTTTTAGCAGTAAAATAAAAATTACTCTGGCAGTGAGAATTTTAGTTCCCTTATTAACATTAGTAAAATGTTTTTTCTATAAATTTGCGTAACCTTTTAGGAGTTGGCAGAGAGTTTAATGTAACAAAGATGCAAATGTCCAGCTCGTATAGCCTGTGGCAAAGTATAGGTTTAATTGCACGTTGATGCCTTGGCTTGTACCCCTGAGTAGGTAATTTGTGGGTCCAAGCCCTGTACCAGAAATGAGGTTGACACTCCAGTGCAGTACCGAGGGTGTGCTACATTGTTAGTGGTGCTAATTTTTGCATGAAACATTAAACCAAGGTCCCATCTTCCTTCTGGTCTTTAAATGCATGTTTGAAGATCAGGGATTACCTCGGTCTCCTGGATCAATACTTATCATCAGTCAACACTGAAAAGCAGATTATGTGGTCACTTGCCTCACTATTCTTTGTGGGAACTTGTGATGTGCAAATTGGCTGTCACATTTCTTTTGTTATTAAGCTTCAAAAGGAGTTTGTTGGCGATGAAATGCTACAGGACATCCCGAGGTCATAGAGGGTGCTAAATAAATACAAATCCTCTCCTTTAATGTGATCTCAACATTATAGTTTCAGAGGGCTCTACTCCACCGCCACCCCCACCAGCTGAAGAAGTAGTCTTCGACGAATCGCCCCCTCCTCCACCGCCACCAGAGGATTATGAGGAGGAAGAGACTGCAGTGGTAGAGTATAGTGACCCGTATGCAGAGGAGGATCCACCGTGGGCACCCAAGAACTATTTGGAAAAAGGTCAGTGGACAGGGTGTCCAGAATTTGTGGTGTCTGATTTTCGCGTGTTCTTCCGCATCCCTCTCCCCGTATCCCTCTCCCTCGCACCTCCACATCTTGCACTGCCTGTGCCTTCTCAATGATTCCTAACACTGTCAAGTTCCTTGATGCAAGATACTGTCCAAGATTCAGCATTACTGCAAGTGTCCCCTATGATCTGGAGTCTTTTCCGGCCAGCTGTCCTGGGTAATGATTCAATTCCTGGCTTAGGTCACTGTCTGCATGGAGTTTGCACATTCTCCCTGTGTCTGCGTGGGTTTCCTCCGGGTGCTCCAGTTTTCTGCCACAGTCCAAAGATGTGTGGGTTCGGTGGATTGGCTATGCTAAATTGCCCCTTAGTTTCTTGGAGACTAGCTAGGGTAAATGCATGGGGTTATGGGGATAGGGCCTGGGTGGGATTGTGGTTGGTGCAGACTCGATGGGCCAAATGGCCTCCTTCCACACGGTAGGATTCTAGGATTCTCTAACTGTTGGTGGGATCCCTGGACTCTTGCTGGGCATCAGCAACAACTTGAAGAGTATCACAGGGTAGTACATGTAGCATGTCTCTCTGTAAAGTGGAGTTAATGTGAGCAGACTGTGAACTAATGTCTGATTGATTTGTTTCAGATAGGTGAGTAAAGAGTGCACCGCTACGCTCCTTGTTAAATCAAATGATGAAAGCTCCTGTTCACTTGCTCTGAAATATTGATTCCCAACATGAAATCATTTCCTATATTGTGGACTGGGCTGCTGCTGCTGTTAATAAGCACATGGAAATGTGCACAGTGCTCTCAGGCTGCAGAACCGACACTTGCTTTTGATTCATTTACTCAAACACATTGTGATTTCAGTAGAGTTTGGGCCAGGGAGATGCCCAGAGCTACAGCAGTGTGCTTTGTCATTGGTCTCGGTCAGAAATGTCAATCAAATTTACTATCCCCAGGCTGGGCCTGATTCAGTGATCCTTGCCAAGATCTCACGGGATGCCCTCTGCAGACAAACATGGATACATGGCGCAAACCCTTTTGAATCTGCATAGAAACATGGTGATAACATGATGACGGTCCTTCAATATTGAATGGATATGAATGGTTTGAGTTACAAGGAGGGGTTGGATAGACCGGGACTTTTTCCCCTGGAGCATAGGAAGCTGAGGGGTGATCTTATAGAGGTCTACAAAATAATGAGGAGCGCAGACCAGCTAGATAGTCAATATCTTTTCCCAAAGGTAGGGGAGTATAAAACGAGAAGGCATAGGTTTAAGGTGAGAGGGAAGAGATACAAAAGAGTCCAGAGAGGCAATTTTTACACATAGTGGGTGTTGAGTGTTTGGAGCTACAGAGGCGGGTACAATTTTGTCTGTTAAAATGCAGTTAGATAGTTACACAGGTAAAATGGGTATGGAGGGATATGGGCCAAACACAGGCATTTAGAACTAGCTTAGGGGTTTAAAAAATAGAACAGCATGGACAAATTGGGCCAAAGGGCCTGTTTCCATGCTGTAAACCTCTGTAACTTTGACATGGAATGATACAGATTCTGCAGCATGAAACCAGGTTGTTTAGCCTCTTTGGTCCGTGCTGGTGTTAATCCTCCATCTAAGCCTCCTCTTCGCCTAACTCTCTCAGCATATTCTTCTATTTACTTCTTCCCTACGTGTTCATCCAGCTTCCCCTTAAATGCATCTATACTGTTCATTTCAACTATTCCTTGTGCTGGTAAGTTTCATATTCTTACATTGTTTTACACATTTCTCCTGAATTCCCTGCTGCATTAAATATTCATGGCCTCGAGATGTGGTCTTGCCAACAAATGAAGACATTTTCTCATCAAACCCTTCATTATCTCAAAGACCTCTATCAGGTCACCCTTCACTCTCCCGTTTCAAGTATGAGCGCTAGCGCTACCCTGGCCGGTTTTCCCTTGGTTTTGGAATTATCCTTTCTGAATCATTTTTGCATCTTTGCCAATATCTCCATGTCAGTTTCATAAAACAGAGACTTCAACAATGGTCGAGGACTTTTTATTGAACGTGATGATCCTGGTCAGTTAACACTTTAAACAATCCATTTGGTGCTTGCCTTCGAAGCTCGCGTTGTGGTGCTTCCTCTAGTTAACCCCTCAACAGTCGGCTTTACTGTTTTCACAAATACAATCTTGGATTTAACTCATTTGATACTCTTGGTGTTGGAATACCAAGTACAAGCTTCAAAGGTCAATATAGACCAAAAGTGCATTATATTAGACAGCAATGACTTATTAACCCGTACAACATGTCAACTCTAGGTTTCTACAACATAATTTCACCCATTCTGCTCACAGACTGAATTGGGTACCATTGGTTTAACCATTGATGTCACAAAGCAGTTGTGTAAATTCTGAGCAATAGGAAGCTATGTTCCGGTCCATCATTTTCCAGCAGCTGCAGTCATTCTCTTTCGAGAAATAGCACCACCTGATTACTTTGTGCTTGGACAATTTATTATTCTGTGCAAAATCAAGCATTTTCTGTTGAAAATGAGCAGCGTTATACACTTACCTCAATACCTTATCATGATTGCATTGAATTCTTCCTCCACTCAATTTTTTTCCTAACCCCTTCTTTGTCCTCTCCCCATTCTCTCCCTCTCGTTCTCCTCCCACTCTCCCTATCCTCTCCCTCTTCCTTCACTTTCTCCATTCCTCTCCCTCCCCTTCCTCTCCCTCTCCCCTTCCTCTCCCTCTCGCTCTCCTCTCTCTCTCCCTATCCTCTCCCTCTTCTTCTCTCCTTCCTTTCCTTCGCCCTCTCCTCCCTCTCCCTCTCCTCCTCCGTCTCCCTCTCCCTCTCCTCCTCCGTCTCCCTCTCCCTCTCCTCCTCCGTCTCCCTCTCCCTCTCCTCCTCCGTCTCCCTCTCCCTCTCCTCCTCCGTCTCCCTCTCCCTCTCCTCCTCCGTCTCCCTCTCCCTCTCCTCCTCCGTCTCCCTCTCCCTCTCCTCCTCCGTCTCCCTCTCCCTCTCCTCCTCCGTCTCCCTCTCCCTCTCCTCCTCCGTCTCCCTCTCCCTCTCCTCCTCCGTCTCCCTCTCCCTCTCCCTCTCCTCCTCCGTCTCCCTCTCCCTCTCCCTCTCCTCCTCCGTCTCCCTCTCCCTCTCCCTCTCCTCCTCCGTCTCCCTCTCCCTCTCCCTCTCCTCCTCCGTCTCCCTCTCCCTCTCCCTCTCCTCCTCCGTCTCCCTCTCCCTCTCCCTCTCCTCCTCCGTCTCCCTCTCCCTCTCCCTCTCCTCCTCCGTCTCCCTCTCCCTCTCCCTCTCCTCCTCTGTGTCCCTCTCCCCTCCCCCTCCCTCTCCCTCTCCCCCTCCCTCTCCCTCTCCCCTTCGTCTCCCTCTCCCCTTCGTCTCCCCCTCTTGGTCTCCTCTCTCTCTCCCCTTCCTCTCCCTCTCCCCTTCTTCTCCTTCTCGTCTCCCTTCCCTCCCCCTTTCTCAACTTTCTCGTCCTTCTAGCAATGTTACATCATCCGAAAATGGTGCAATTTACACCAGTTCTCATCAGTTGTTATCAACAAGTTACAGGCTCTCTGAACATCTATCAGCCAAGGCTGTCTTTCTGCTCCCCAGGTTTGGCTGAAAAGACCCTCACCGGATCTTTGACCCAATTTTAGTGGGAGTGCAGGGATAGAGGAACCCTGGAGTATATGTTCGCAAATCATTAAAGGTGACAGAATTGCAAAGAATGTGAACATATAAATAAAAGCACAGTACAAAAACAAACAAGTGCCAATAAACCTGAAGAAAACTAGAAGGACCCATCCAGAATAGTACCACTAGCACCTCCTGCTCTTTCCCAAAGCCCAGCAGTCATTTCCATTTCAAATATTTATCCAATTCCCTCTTTCGCATTCTGACCAAATCTACTTCCATCACTCTCATAGACAGCCCATTCCAGATCATTATAACTCACTGTGCAAAAATACATTCTCATCTACCTCCTGGTTCTTTTGATTATCTTCAATTTGTGTCCTCTGATTACAGATATTCTTCAGCTGGAGATGGCTTTCATTATTTACTCAATACAAACCATTCAACAATTTGAACACCTTTGTTTTATCTCCTTCTCTGCTCTCAGAAGGATAAACCCAGCTTCTCCAATCTCTCCGTACAGCTCAAGTCCCATATCCTTGGGATCATTTAAGTAAACATCTTTGCACGCTTCCTATTGGACGTAACATTCCAGATGTAGCCAAACCATTGCTTTATAGAAGTTCACTGTCACCGTACTGTTCTTTTATTTGTATGTTAACATCCTTCCTCTGCCAGGGAAAGGGCAGGAAAGTGGATGTGAGGAATGTCGGATCAGCCATGATCCTATTGAATGGTGGAGTAGACCAGAGGGACCTAAAGGCCTGCTCCTGTTCCTATTTCTTATAGTCTATGGTCTTTGCTCAGTTTCTCCTTAATCCAAGTCTTCATCATCTCCAGAAACAACAACTGCACAACACACAGCTTATTGGTCTCCTATCCTCCTGCTCTATACACTTCAATCTGTCCAAAACTCGGATCTATCCTGAACCGTATGGTTTCCTGAATCCAGCACCCCTAAGTATTGCCTGCCTATTCCTCAACACATCACATTTCAATTCCTTACCCCTGTCGAGAAGAAGAAGGCCCATGAACTTCCACTATTCCACTGTTGTTTAGATTGAACATTGAGGAAAGAACAGAGACTGCTTCAAAGATTCTTTTACTTGTTATACAGTGTACAGATTGAGTCACTATCCCAGTGCTAATTGTTGCTCTTCTCTGTTTACAGTGGTGGCTATCTATGATTATTCAAAAGACAAAGAGGACGAACTGTCCTTCCAGGAGGGCGCCATCATTTACGTGTTGAAGAAGAATGATGATGGCTGGTATGAAGGGGTGATGAATGGTGTGACCGGTCTGTTTCCGGGCAACTACGTGGAATCCATCATGCATTATGCGGAGTGAGCCGCTGGAGGCAGCCCCCCGGCAGCTGTCCCCCTCCTGCTGGTGCACTGTTGCACCCTTGGCTTCCTGTCGTGCTGGAAAAGGCACAAGCTGAAATGAAGGATTTGAGTAAATGATGCACACGAAAAAAACAACCTTTTATTCAACTAGGATGGAGTGAAGTGACGTTGTCTCTCAGGAGTCTGTCATTCCTGCTGCCGGTGTCAGCTCCGAGGACTGTTGAACTTGTTGTGAAATGAGCTCTCACTGTATCTGTCTCACGCACATAGCACACTGCCTACCTGCTGCTCACACAAAATCTTTTGCACACACACACACACACACACAATCTCTTGCGCATACACACACGCAAAATCTCTCGCGCACCCACACACAATCTTTCTCACACACATACACACAACCTCTCGCACATCCACACACTCAATCTCTCATACACACATACACACAATCTCTCACGCACACTCAGTCTCTCACACACACAATCTCTCGTGCACACACACAATCTCACACATACACACAAACACACACAATCTTGCATACACACACACCATCTCTCATTCACACACATACACACACACAATATCTCTCTCACACACACACATACAATCTCGCACACACAATCTCTTGCACGCACGCGCACACAATCTCTCACACACACACAATCTCTTGCACTTACACAGACACACAATCTCTCACACGCACACATACAATCTCTTGCATACACGTGCACACAATCTCATATACATGCACACACGCAATCTCTTGCACATGCACACACGCAATCTCTTGCACATGCACACACGCAATCTCTTGCACATGCACACACGCAATCTCTTGCACATGCACACACACAGTCTCTCGCACGCACACATACAATCTCTCGCACACACACATACAATCTCCCACACACGTGCACACACAATTTCTCACACACAATCTCTCTCACACACGCACACACACAATCCCTCATGCACCCACACAAACTCATACACACGCACATACAATCTCTTACACACATGTGCACATATGCACACACAATCTATCTCACATACACAAAATCTTTCACGCGCACACACAATCTTTCACACACATGCACACAGTCTCTCACACATACACAATCTCACACACTAACACACATAATCTCACACATACACACACAATCTGACATGCACACACAATCTCACATATGCATACTCACATTTTCTCATGCACAATCTCTCACAAACCTGCACACACACATTAACTCACAGAAACACGCCACAAATTATCTCACTCTCTCCATCTTTCAGGCATGCACACACTCACACACTCCCATTCACACAAACTCTGTCTTTTTCATATTCACCTCCGTGCGTACCTCACTTTCTCATGTGTGCATGCCCACACACAGACACACTTTGTCTTACTCGCTCTCTCTCTCGCTCTCTTTCTCGCTCGCTCTCTCTCTCTCGCTCTCTGTATTGCAGTCATTGAGGTGTTAGGGGTTGACCGATACCACCGTTACTACAGGGCAAGTCCCTCACCAGGAAATGGTCCAAACAAAATGCCTCTGTAATGGTGCTTCCGTGTTCTGAATTAAGCTGTTCACCCTCTCTATTACAATCTGCCAGGAAAGCATCCACACGATAGAGGCTGAAGAAGTTAGTCAGCTGGAGAGTGTAAAGCAGTCACATTAGAGTGCTATTGTACAGAGTATCTCGGAGCACAGTTCATGCTGTATCCTTCGCTTGTCTGCCAATATGGGTACCATAATTCCACTAAAATTTGGTTTTCACCTGTAGTTGAGTGAAACAGTGACAAGTACCATCCTAGTTGCTGCCTTTCCAAACACAGGTGGTGTCCAGAGAGAGCAATTTAAGCTGTATACCATTTGGATACCATACTGGCGGGCACAAATATGTCTCTGAACGACACTGGTGGGGACAAGTAGGTCACTGTATAACACTGGGGTGCAGTACTGGTGTGGACGGGTCTATCTCTGTATAACACTGAGGTATTGTACTGGTAGGGATGGGTCTGTCACTGTAAAACACTGGGGTACAGTACTGGTGGAGACAGATCTGTCACTGTGTAACACTGGGTACAGTGCTGGTGGGGATGGGTCTGTCACCCTATAATACTGGGATTCAGTACTGGTGGGGACGAGTCTGTCACTGTATAACACTGGGGTACAGTACTGGTGGGAACCGGCCAGTCACTGTATAACACTGGGGTACAGTACTGGTGGGGATGGGTCTGTCACTGCATAACACTGGGGTGCAGTACTGTTGGGGACGAGTCTGTGACTCTATTACATTGGGGTACAGCACTGGTGGGGACTGGCCTGTCACTGTATAACACTGGGGTGCTGTAATGGTCGGGACAGGTCTGTCACTGAATAATACTGGGGTACAATACTGGTGGGGACAGGTCTGTCATTGTATAACACTGGGGTACATACAGTATTGGTGGGGACAGGTCCGTCACTGTATAAATTGTGGTACAGTACTGGTGGGGACGGGTCCGTCACTGAATAACACTGGGGTACAGAACTGGTGGAGACAGATCTGTCACTGTATAACATTGCAGGACAGTACTAATGGGGATGGGTCTGTCTCTGTATAATACTAGGGTACAATATTGGTGGGGATTGGTCTGTCACTGTATAACACTGGGGTACAGTACTGGTGGGGACAGGTCTGTCAATGTATAAGACTGGACTACAGTATTAGTAGGGCTGGGTCTGTCACTGTGTAACAGTGGGGTATAGTATTGGTGGGGACGGGTCTGTCACTGGATAGCACTAATGTACAGCACTGGTGGGGACAGGTCTGTCGCTGTATAAAACTGGTCTACAGTACTGGTGGGGACAGGTCTGTCATTGTATAACACTAGGGTACAGTTCTTATGGGGATGGGTCTGTTACTGTATAACACTGGGTACAGTACTGGTGGGGCAGGTCTGTCACTGTATAACACTAGGGTACAGTACTGGTAGGGATGGGTCTGTTGCTATATAACACTGGGGTACAGTACTGGTGGGGACAGGTCTGTCATGTATAACACTGGGGTACAGTTCTGGTGGAGATGTGTCTGTTAGCTCTAACACTGGGGTACAGCACTGGTGGGGACGGATCTGTCACTGTATAACACTGGGATACAATACTTGTGAGGCGGGTCTATCACTGTATAACACTGGGATACAGTACTGGTGGGGACGGGTCTATCAGTCTATAACATTGGGGTGCAGTACTGGTGGGGATGGGTCTGTCACTGTATAACACTGGGGTACAATACTGGTGGGAACGGGTTTATCGCTGTATAACACTGGGGTACAGTACTGGTGGGGATGGGTCTGTGACTGTATAACATTGGGGTACAGTACTGGTGGGGACGGGTCTGTCACTGTATTACGCTGGGTTACAGTATTGGTGGGGACAGGTCTGTCACTGTATTACACAGGGGTACAGTACTGGTGGGGATGGGCCTGTCAGTGTATTACACTGGGGTACAGTACTGGTGTGCATGTGACTGTCATTGATGGGATCCTTGGCATGAGAATTATAGAGTGCAAACGCGGGGAAGGTACGATGAACCTTCAAGAAACATTGGAGTATTGTGTCCAGTGCTGGGCAAGTGAGAATGGTTCCACGAATGAGGGTCTTTGATTATGTGCATGTTTTGGAGAAGCTATGATCATTTTCCATAGTGGTGGGGTGGAGGTGGGGTGAGGGGATAGGGGATTGGGTTCTGATTTGAGAGGGGTCTTGAGGATCACGAGGGGGTCGGGACAGAGTGGAGTGAGAAACGTTTTTCCTGTTAGTAGCAGGGTCGAATCCTGGACATGGCAGGTTTGAAGTGATTGGCAGAAAGAAAAGCTAAGGCTACACAAGGCAGAGCTTCTTTACACAGACCTAAGGTGTACAGCCTGGAGGGGGTGGTGGAGGCAGATTACAATGTGGCTTTCGAAAGGGACTTGGATCAGGAGCTGAAAGACAATATGCAAAGAAGAGGAGCTAGTTAAATAGTTCATGCAGAAAGCCAGCATGGATACAATGGACCGAATGGCCTCCTGTGCTGTAACCACTGTATGCTGATGGCATTTGTTCCTATAAGTT
Organism: Carcharhinus amblyrhynchos; assembly: GCF_965287045.1. Taxonomy (NCBI): domain Eukaryota; kingdom Metazoa; phylum Chordata; class Chondrichthyes; order Carcharhiniformes; family Carcharhinidae; genus Carcharhinus; species Carcharhinus amblyrhynchos. Next base: position 20,474,043 of record NC_137334.1, on the reverse strand, counting down.
TGAAAAAGGACGAATTTTGTCTCATTGCCGTTAGAACTTTATGGTAACATTTTTCCTCAGCTACATACTTTGATCTTAATATCAAATTCATATTTAACTAAATTAGGGTGAGTGCTGGATAATAGAACAGTTGGTGCATGTGGAAAACAGTGAACAATCCCCTGGCTGGAAGGTGCCAGCTGATGTTTTTGCTCTGTGCTGTATTAACACCTCAAACTGGGCAGGAGTTGAGTGACTTAGTCATCCTGAACTTGCTAATCCTAATCAATATCCATTGAAATTAATGGAGTGTATCCTTGGACAAACTGAACTCATACACTGGGGAGGCGATGGCCCAGTGGTATTATCACTAAACTATTAATCCAGAAACTCAGCTAATGTTCTGAGGACCCAGGATTGAATCCCACCACGATGGTGGAATTTGAGTTCAATAAAAAATATCTGGAATATCTACTGATGACCATGAAACCATTGTTGATTGTCGGAAAAACCCATCTGGGTCACTAATGTCCTTTAGGGAAGGAAATCTGCTGTCCTTACCTGGTCTGGCCTACATGAGACTCCAGGGCCACAGCAATGTGGTTGACTCTCAACTGCCCTCAGTCAACAAGGGATGGGCAATAAATGCTGGCCAATCAATGACGCCCATATCCCATGAATGAATTTAAAAAATGTTGTGTAGCTGAGAAAGGTGGGCAGCCAGGGGAAAGAACCATGTTGGCAGAGTGGGGTGGGGGGATTTGAGAATGGGCACAGTGTAAGCAAGGGGCATTTCAAAACAATGAATCCATTAGCAAACTGAGTTTCATCATTCTGTAGCACAGTAGCTAACTGAGGAGTGGGGGCCTGCTTCAGTAAATTTATCCCTGGTTATAAATGGCTCTTCTCTGCAGTTGGAGGAGGTCAGTCAGCAAACTGTTGGGAATCAGGCAAAGACATGTGCTGTTGGGGAGGTCACTTCTGTGGCCAGAGGCGGTTGTCAGCATTATGATTTGTAAACACCCCCCCCCCCATTGTGATACAGCTAATCCACCCGAGTGCCTTCCCCTCTCCCTTCATAATCCACCCGAGTTCCCATCCTTCCTCATTATGGACGGCATGCTGGCACAGCGCTGGGGACTCGGGTTCAATTCCCAGCTTGGGTCACTCTCTGTATGGAGTTTGCATGTTCTCCCCATGTCTGTGTGTGTTTCCTCCAGTTTCCTCCCACTGTCTGAAGCTGTGTGGGTTAGGTTGATTGGCCAGGCTAAATTGACCCTAGTTTCGGGGGGACTAGCAGGTAAATATATGGGGTTACAGGGATAGGGTAGGATTGTTGGTGCAGGCTTGATGGGCCAACTGGCCTCCTTTTGTATTGTAGGGATTCTATGATTCCTAATCTGCCCGAGTGCCTCTTCCTTTCCCCCCAGGGTTGTCCTGGAGTCTCAGATTCACCTCCAGACCCCTACTCGGAAAAGTCCAGGAGAAAAGTTAGAGGGATGTCCGTCAAAGTGTTTTCCATTCTCTTTGAAAGCTTTCATGGATCATGATTTGAAAGAACATTGGAGATGGGGTAAGGTTGCTTCTAGGAGAGTCAAGATTGATTCCAGTTGGTGTTGGGAAAGCGCTGAGGGTTGGGTGATTCAAGTGCAAGGTCATAAGGTGGAACTATACAGCTAACCCCAACGGGTGGGTAAGTGGAGCTGAGTCCAGAGAAAGATCAGCCATGATCTTATTGAATGGCAGAGAGGGCTTGAGGGGCCAGATGGCCTACTCCTGCTCCTACTTATATTCTTATGTACCCCGCCAGCAGGGCATGGTGCCACCCACAGAATGGATACAGGCAAGCTCAAATATGTGAATGGTAACCTCTCAGTCTTAACAGTAGAGCCGCAAATTTAAAACTCTCTCAAACAGTTCTTGGCTTTAGATGATGCCTTGCCTCACGCTGTCATCCAACACTTTCATGCAGGACTGTGAGGGTGCTGCATTGCCGGACATATTGACCTTTAGGTGACACACAGTTATCAAGGCCCTGTCTGCCTATTCAGGTGGGAATATTAAAATGCCTTAATGGTAAGTTGAATTGTTGATAACCTGGTAGAAAGAACTCATGAGCTGAAGATTGTCCTTCATCTGAATGGCGCTTCTAACCTGACTGAGTTCCAAAATTACTGCATTTTCAATCTACACACTTCAGAATCAATTTGAGGATAGGTGAAAATTGCAGAAGGTACAGGTGGTGTGTGTGTGTGTGTGTGTGTGTGTGTGTTCGGTGTGTGTGTTAATGTCTATCGATGACACACCATAATAAATATACAGATGTAATTCTGGACAGCCAGTGTGCATATTTGAGTAATAACATTTATACCTTAGTCTCATTTCTCAGGATATTAAAGATGTGAAACAGCTGCCTGAGGGTGTAACACCACTAAAATAAACCCCAGTGCTTAATGAAGTGAATGTGGGTGCCTGGCCTTGTAGTACTGGTCCCTTTTGTATCGGTCGACCCTTTGTTTTCTTTGCGTTTTGTGCAGTACTAATGTGTAGATATCCTCACTGGTTTTAAGCACCATTTTTGTAAGATTTTATTTCCCCTCTTAGGTTGGCTAAGATGCTGTGTAAAGAATATTGACTAGAGCCTGATAATACAAGAATCTGTGTCTGTGATGTTTGAGTAGACTGCATGCTGTAATTCCTGTCCCAGAGCTTGCTTTCATTCCTCATTCCCCCCTCCCTTTTTAAAGCTAAACTTTGTCATTTCCTTTTGCGGGTGGGCGAAGCCAGTTTTAGTGTCCACTGCACTCTGAAAATGGAGTGCAGGGACTTTTCACCGTACGATGGGACACAGCTGAACACCCCATCATTGTGCTGCCCCTTATTTCTGTCGCGCACACATTCCAAGGCAATAAATCCAGAAGAAACTTGCACAGTGGTACAGATTTCTTCTTTGAGCGAGCATTCTCGTCTCGCTCTCTTTTTTCTCGCTTTTTTTTTTCTCGAGTCTCGCTCGCTGAACAACTTGGGTTTGCCTCTCTGCCCGACCTCCCTCCTGCATGTGACTTTTTGAGTGCGTTGTTGGAAAAGGCGTTGGGGGGATTATTTGCGTGCCAGCCTGCTCCTCACTCCAGTCCCGCTCTCAGCCCTCACCCCACCCTTCACTCAGCCCAGCCACTTCTCCACAGGGGTTTTATTCAGCCTGCTTACTTGGTGTGGGGGGAATGGGTGATCCAGTCTGCATTCAGGGCTGTCACATTGACACTTCCGATGTGTGGTCAGTGCTCACAAGCCCACCTGAAATGTATTCCCATGGTTCTTTGACCCGGGTTGATGAGACCTTGGTGTAATACTTGCTGGACTGTGTATATCAAGCGTTTTATTGCATTATTGCAAAGGCTAAACTCATATGAGTCAAGGGACGAATGCACCAGCCAATTGAGGTGTACATATACTAGGAGGCCCAGATGTGTGTTGTGTGGAAGGAGTCTCAGCACTCATGGGTTGCGGTGGGGGACCTCCTCCTGACCACCATCCATTTGCCCCTCCAAGCAGTTGTGCGGATTAGCTGAGGTGAAGCTTATGTTTGCCCCACTCTAGCCCCTCACCCAACAAATGACGATTGACCTATAGTGTTGGAAATTGCCTGATGGGTCTGCCCCCAGGTGCTCTTTTGAAAAGTCGGTGCAGACTTGACGGGCCAAATGACCTCCTTCAGCACTGTAGGGATTCTGTGGTTCTCTTTGGATGGCAGTGAACAGGCTCTGCAGCAATTGGTGGTCGGATATCCCGGCTGATTCACGAAAGAGAAATGATGTACTGGAGGTGGCTGGGTGTTCATTAAAACCAATTAACGTGAGCCTGTGTCCCTCTGCACAGGGGAGCAGCTGCAGCAACCAACTGTGGGAGCATCAGGCAGGTAGAGTGAGCACAGCAGCAAAGACCCAGTGCTTTTGAACTCATTTTGACTGCGGTGCACAGAGACAGGAAAGCAGAATTCCTCCAGAGGAACCAGCTAATTAGGAAAGTCACAGTTTTCTCCTGATTGGAGACATTGAGGAATTGGACTATTTTTAAGAGGAATTTGATGGCTAATGATTGGTCAACAAGTCCATTATCATCGTATCAAACCAAGGTAATGGAATGATATTTTTGATCTGTTTTTTCATAATGCAATTCCAAGGAAAGGAATCACACAGGGAGCTTTTTTTTGTAGTGAAAAGTATCGCATCGCTGTCTGTTTTAAAGAGGAAAACCTCAAGGACTTTTTTTTAAAGTGGGGGGGGGGAGGGGGGGTGTTTTCCAGAAGGAAGTATAATAGGTCTGCGGAGGCTGAAGTCCCTTCTCCAGAATCCCTTTATTTATAATTCCAACAGCAGTGCACAGAGTGCTCACAGTCAGCAGTCTACCTCTGGGAGTGCCAGAGGAACTGACACACTGGGTTAAATATAAGGAAAAGACCCTGATTGGCCCATCAATTGATTCCTTAATGAGGGAGTTCATATTCCAATAGGCCAAGCGCCATCACAGGAAGCCTCTCCTGCTTCCCAAACACCATGGGAGGTGTGCTCAGAATCCATTGCCCATTTCCACATCTGGATCACCTGAAAACCAAAAGTCTTGTGCTGGCGGCTGCTGGGCCGGTGGTTGGGGGTGGGGGGGAGGGGGAGGGGGGGGGGGAGTGTCCAAGGATATCAGTTGGCCAAGGGTTCGGGTCTGGTGCAAGGAAATGGTTGGTTGACTTAATCGCTGGCACCAAACTCTGATTTTTTTTTTCCCCTTCTAATGGGCGGGACACAGCTGTACATTTTCTGTGCCTGCAAGAATAAAGTTTTGTGAATTAATTGTATCCTGTGTATAAGAAAAAAGAACACATTTAAAGGCGTTAAGTCTTAAATAATAAAAAAGATAAGTGACTGGAATGTTTAAAGCATGTTTGCAGTGATCTACACAAATATTGTGATTTTTTTAATAACTGAGTCTTGATCGAAACGTGATGTATCAGTTAGCTAGCAAGAAGCACTGGCTGCACTAGGATGACATGGTGGCATAGTCGTTAGCACTGCTGCCTCACAATGCCCTGGGTTCAATTCTGGCCTCAGGTCCCTGTCTGTGTGGAGTCTGCACGTTCTCCCCATGTCTGTGTGAGTTTCCTCTGGGTGCTCCGGTTTCTTCCCACAGTCCAAGGATATGTGGGTTGATTGGCCATGCTAAATTGACCCTAGTGTCAAGGATTCCCAGGGTAAATATGAGGGGTTACGGGAACAGGGCCTGGGTGGGATTATGGGTTAAATGGCCTCCTGCACTGTAGGGATTAAGAACATAAGAAATAGGAGCAGGAGTAGGCCATCTAGCCGCTTGAGCCTGCCCTGCCATCAATAAGATCATGGCTGATCTGAAGTGGCTCAGTTCCACTTTCCCGCTTTCTCCCCATAACCCTTAATCCCCTTGCCTACCAAAAACCTATCTACCCGCGTCTTAAATATATTTAGCGAGGTAGCCTCCACCACTTCAACGGGCAGAGAATTCCAGAGATTCACCACCCTTTGAGTGAAGAAGTTCCTCCTCAACTCTGTTCTAAACTGCCACCCCCCCCCCCCCCCCCCCCACCTTATCTTGAGGAGTCCTGCTGCCCTTTCTGAGCGGGAAGAACCTCTCAACCTCCACTGTATCCATCCCCTTCATCATCTTATACGTCTCTATAAGATCCCCCCTCATCCTTCTAAACTCCAACGAGTACAAGCCCAGTCTATTCAGCCTCTCTTCATAGTTCAGCCCCCTCAACTCTGGTATCAGCCTAGTGAACCTCCTCTGCACTCCCTCCAAGGCCAAAATATCCTTGCGCAAGTGCGGCAGCCAAAACTGCACACAGTACTCCAGCTGCGGCCTCACCAGTGTCCTGTACAGTTGCAGCACGACCTCCCTACTTTTATATTCAATCCCCCTCGCTATGAAGGCCAGCGTCCCATTTGCCTTCCTGATCACCTGCTGCACCTGTAGGTTGGGTTTTTGCGACTCATGCACAAGGACCCCCAGGTCCCTCTGCACCGTAGCATGCTGCAGCTTTTCACCCTTTAAATAGTAGTCCCTCCTACTATTATTCCTGCCAAAGTGGATAACCTCACACTTGCCAACATTGTATTCCATCTGCCAGGTCCTCACCCACTCGCTTAGCCTATCTAGATCCTTCTGCAGACTTTCTACACCCTCCGCACAATTTGTTTTTCCACTTATCTTTGTGTCATCAGCAAATTTCGACACCCTACACTCAGCTCCTTCCTCCAGATCATCTATATAAATGGTAAATAGCTGAGGCCCCAGCACCGATCCCTGGGGCACTCCACTAGCCACCAACCACCAATCCAAATAGCACCCATTGACACCTACTTTCTGCCTCCTATTTGACAGCCAATCCTCTATCCACGCTAACACCTTACCCCCAACACCATGCCCCCTAACCTTCTGTAACAACCTTTTGTGCGGCACCTTATCAAACGCCTTCTGAAAATCAAGATTCTGTGACTAGTGCTCGGGTGTCCAGGTTCTGGAGGTGACCTGAATCAGTGTGAAGCGTCAATTTTGCTTGGATCAGGTTTACTATAATATCTCTTTAGAAACTGAATGATCTGCACTGAAGCTGCTATATTCACTTCCATTGTAAAGGAAAGTACCCTTCTAAAGCAAATAGCTAACATTTGGGAATTTGAGGCTCATTTACTGATTGTCTTGTGGACAATTAAGGCAGTGTGGAGTTGACCAGCTAAGAATTGGCCTGTCGCTACAGGAACATTTGAGGTTACATGATAATGTGACATCTTTCAAGATCTTTCCTCCAGTTGCCAGTCCATGATGGAGCAGGTTTACTAGAATATCAAAAGCTCTGGAGATCTGAAATAATATTTAAAAAAACACAGACAATGCTGGAAACACTCAGTATTGTCAGAAAACAGCAGCCTCTCATCACAGGTTTACTGCTTCAAGAACTTTTCATGCTGTTCAAACTCTCGCCATTCAAGTTGCCCACCCAGTACCATAATCACAAAGCAACTGTACCCTGGACATCACACTTGGTGCACTTCAGTTCATAAAAAGTTTTGAGTTTCCGACCCCATGTACACTCCTTCACCAAGGCCATCGACCTCTCTCCTACTTAAGCTCATCTGCTAAAACCCTCCTCCATGCCTTTTTAACATAGTCACAGAGGTTTACAGCGTGGAAACAGGCCCTCAGCCCAACTTGTCCATGCTGCCTTTTTTTTAAACCGCTAAGCTAATCCCAATTGCTTGCATTTGGTCCAGATTCCTCTGTACCCATCTTACCCATGTAACTGTCTAAATGCTTCTTAAAAGACAAAATTGTACCTGCCTCTACTACTGCCACTGGCAGTTCATTCCAGACACTCACTACCCTCTGTGAAAAAATTGCCCCTCTAGACCCTTTTGTATCTCTCTCCTCTCACTTTAAACCTATGCCCTCTTGGCTTAAGACCCCCTGATCTTTGGGAAAAGATGTTGACTATCTAGCTGATCTATGCCCCTCATTATTTTATAGACCTCTATAAAATCACCTCTTCACTCAACCATTCCAAAGCTTCCCTGGCTATTAGTGTCCTGCTTTGCACCCTTCAACTCATCCATAGATCCATTGCCCTTACCCTAATTGGTTCCAAGTACTATCACACTCAAACTCACTGGTGCTCCTTGTGCTCAAATCCTCTCCAAGGACTTACCCCACCCAATCTCCATACCCACCTCCAGCCCTCCAATCGCCCAACATTCTGCCCTCCTCAGATTCTGATGCATCCCTATTTTAAATTGCATCACCATTGGCAGCTGAGACCTAACCTCTGGGATGCCTCCCTGGCACACTTGCAGCCTTCCATCCCCATTGGGCACCACAGGGACTGGGGCACCATACTGATCCCCTGAATCACATTTCAATTTGATGTTTCTCTTGTTATTAAGGCAGTTCTCCTTTAAGGGGCTGTCCCTTTAATTTGTCTGTCAGTTTATTTGATTTAATTGGTTGACTCAAAAGAGTTGGTATGTTCTCCTTCAAACTCTTTCCTCAAAGAACAGTACAGCATAGGAACAGGCCCTTCAGCCCACCAAGCTTGCACCAATCATGATGCCTGCCTAAACTAAAAGTGTAAGCACTGATGGGGCAGGATTTTACCAGCACATCCGCCCGCGGTTTGTATGATCCTGCCTGAGGCCAGTGGAGACTTCCGTTCTCTGATGCCTCACCCACCCCTGAAATCGGGGCAGGTGTGCTGGTAAAATTCCTGCCATGGAGTCCATACTCTTCCATTCCCATCCTATTCATGTATTTGTCTAGTTGCCCCATAGACACTGCTATCGTACCTGCTCCCACCACCTCCCCGGGCAGCGCTTTCCAGGCATTCGCCATCCTCTGCGTAAAAAACTTGCCTCACACATGTCCTCGAAATGTTTCCCCACTGCACCTTAAACCTATATCCTCTAGTATTTCTTTATCCTAGGAAAAGGCATCTGACTATAAGCTCCTTAAAACTTACCACTGTCAAAATTATTGCTCACCTGTCCTAATCTCTGCAGGTGACTTGGAGTCAGATTTTGTTAGTGAACATTGCCGTGAAGTCCCCTGGGACATTTTACTATCTTAAAGGCAGTATATCAAGTGGCTGTAAACTGTGGCTGTAAAATACAGGCCGCCGTACACCAAGAAGATGAATGGTGGAACCAAGCAGTGAGTTCTAAAGGGCCCAGACAGTGGACCCTGTGCATCAACCGGTCACTTCATGGCTCTTTTGAAGTTTAGGGTGTTATTTTTCTGGGGTGGGCAGAGGGCAGAATGTATATCTGTCCATTGGCACACCATCCTTTGCACTAGCTCCTCCTGGGATTCACTCATGTAATGAATGGTACTTTGCCCCCAAGCACTAGATCATCTGGAGTAAACTCATCCAGTGGTATCTCACTGCAAGTAGTAACAGTTGAGGGATATTTGCCTTTCAAGTCTGTTTTGCCATTCAATGTAATAATGCCTGGAACCTGATTCCAGATACTCATCTTTGTCCCATATCCTGTCATATATTTGTTTCACAAGAAATGCATTGATTGAGATTTAAAATTAACAATCGATCCAACATCAACTGCCATTTATGAAAGTGAGTTGCGAACCTCTTTATGTGTGCATACATGTTTCTCAACTTCACAATGAGGGACCTGGCTCTAATATTGAGGCTATGTCCCCAGTCATGGATTTATCTACCAATGTAAATAATTTATCTATCCCATCAGTTCACCTTAATATCTTGAAAACTTTGATCAAATCACCCTGTAATCTAAATTTGAGGGAATACAACCCTAGCTTATGTAGGTGGCTTAGCCTAACATCAGTTGTTGAGAAGGTTTATTATTAAGGAAGTCTTAACAATGCAGTTAGAAAAACATAGTTTGATTAGAACAAGTCAGCATGGTTTTACTGAAAGGAATTCTTGTTTGCCAAATTTTTGAGGATGTAAGTAGTAAGGTTGATAAAGAGGAACCAGTAGATGTAGTATACCTGGATATACAAAAGGCATGCAATAAAGTACCGTACAAATGGGCAAAATAAGGCTCAATGAAATCCGGGTACATTTATTAGCACAGGTAGAGGATTGATTAATGGATAGAAAACAGTGGGTATAAATGTTTCTTTTCAAATTGGCAGGCAGTGAATAGTGGAGTGTCGCTGGGGCTTCAGTAATTTACACAGAACATCGAACAGTACAGCACAGTACAGGCCCTTTGGCCCTCAATGTTGTGCCGAGCTATGTCCAAACTCAAGATCAAGCTACCTCACTCGCTATCATTCTGGTGTGCTCCTTGTGCCTATCCAATAACTGCTTGAAAGTTCCCAAACTGTCCGACACCACTATCACAGCAGCAGTGCATTCCACAACCCAACCACTTTCTGGGTGAAGAATCTTCCTCGGACATCCATCCTATATCTCCCACCATGAACCTTATAGTAATGTCCCCTAGTAACAGCTACATACACCCGAGGAAATAGCCTCTGCACGTCCACTCTATATATCCCCCTCATCATCTTATAAACCTCTATTAAGTCACCTCTCATCCTCCTCTGCCCTAAAGAGAAAAGCCCCAGCTCCCTCAACCTTTCCTCATAAGACCTACCCTCCAAACCGGGCAGCATCCTGGTAAATCTCTGCACTCTCTCCAATGCTTCCATATCCTTCTTATAGTGAGGTGACCAGAACTGTGCACAATATTCCAAATGTGGTCTCACCAAGGTCCAGTATAGTTGCAGCGTAACCCCATGCCTCCTAAACTCAAACCCCTTGTTAATAAACGTTAACACACTATAAGCCTTCTTCACAGCTCTATCTCCTTGAGTGGCAACCTTCAGAGATCTGTGGATATGAACCCCAAGATCTTCCTGTTCTCCACATTCCTCAGAACCCTGCCGTTGACCCTGTAATCCGCATTCAGGTTTGTCCTACCAAAATCTGTATTAATGACTTTAATGAAGACAGAATAATATATCTAATGATGATACCAAACTAGGTGGAAGGACAAGTTGTTGGGATGATACAGAGAAGCTGCAAAGAAATGGGTTAGGTGAGTGCACAACAAGATGGCAGATAAAGTATAATGTAGGAAAGCGTGAAGTTATTTTTTGAAAAGTGAGAAAGTGTTGATGATGAAAGATTGTGTTTGTACAAGGAATGCAGAAAGTTAACATGCAGGTGCAGCAAGGAATTAGAATGCAAATGGCCTATTAGCCTTTAATGCAAGGAGATTGGGGTACAAGAGTACAGAAATCTTGCTGCAGTTGTACAGAGTTTTGGTGAGACCACATGTGGAATACTCTGTACAGTTTTGATCTCTACTTTTAAGAAAGGATATATTGGCATTGGAGGTGGTACAGCAAAGGGTCACCAAGTTGGTCCCAGGGATGAGGGAGTTGTTCTAAGATGAGGGGTTGAGTAAATTGGGAGCATTTTCTCTGGAGTTTAGAAGAATGAGAGCCAATCTCATTGAAATCTACAAAACTTTACTCCATTGGTCAGGGAATCTAAAACACAGGTGCACAGTCTCAGGATAAGGGGCAGATCATTTAGGACTGAGATGAGGAGAAATTTCTTGAAAAGGTTGGGAATATTTGGATTGGAGGATTGTGCATGCTGCATTGTTGAACACATTTAAGCGTGGGACAGACAGATTCTTGTCTCAGGGAATTGAGGGATATGGGGAGTGGGTGGGATAATGGAGCTGAAACCCAGGATTAACCATGTCCGTATTGAATGGCAGAGCAGGCTCAATGGTCAATGTGGATGACTTTTCCTATTTCATATATTCTTACATAATCTTGTAATATAACCCTTGGAGACCAAGTATTATCCCAGTAAATCAACGCTGTGCTCTTTCCAAAGCCAATAGAATTCCTAAGATGTTGGGCGCAGAACTGAACACAGTATTTCAACAATGGTGACCCTCATCTTTGTATGTGTGTATCTCTCTCCATCAACTAAGTTGTTAATAAATCCAGTGAATTGTTGTGGCCCCAACTCAGATCCCTGTAGGACAGCATTTGTTACATCTTGCCAATTCAACTACAAGAACATTTATGGCATAAAAAGCCTATTTCTGTGCCAGCTGACAAAATGCCATCCAAATCTCCAACCCTTGGTCCCTAGCCTTGTAAAGTTTATTTATTATTGTCACAGGTAAGCTTATATTAACACTGCAATGAAGTTACTGTGAAAATGCCCCAAGTCACCACACTCTGGCACCTGTTCGGGTACATTGAGGGAGAATTTAGCATGGCTAATGCCCCTAACCAGCACGTCATTTGGAGCACTTGGAGGAAACACATGCAGATACGGCAAGAACATGCAAACTCCACATAGACAGTGACCCAAGCTGGGAATCGAACCCAGGTCCCTGGTGCTGTGAGGCAACAGTGTTAACCACTGTGCCACCCCAAAGATTAGGTTCGGCAAGTACATGTTGCAAGCTTTTAAAAACTTGCCACACGCCAGTTTTTCAGGTAATGAATTACAAAGCCCCTACCGTCCGAAACAATAAAAACTTTCTCCTCAAATTCCCTCAAATCTTTCTGCTAATTACTGTAAATCTGTGCCACCCAGTTATTGACCTCGCTGCTATTCACTTTATCCATGCCCCTCATTTTTATAACCCTCAATTAAATCTCACCCAGCCTCCTGTTCCAATGAAAATATTTAAAGTCTAAGTCATTGATTATACACCACAAGCAGTGAGGGACCCAGTACTGAGTCCTGAGGATCCCATAAGAAACAGTCTAGTTGTCACATACACACACCCATTGCCTGTAATTCTTTGTTTCCTGCCACTGAGCAAATTTAGGATCCACCTTTTCCCTGGATCCTATGATCTCTTAAGTTACTCTTACTCACCAGCCTGCCATTGGGACATAATGAAGAGCCTTCCTACAATCCATGCAGCCTACAATACAAGACGGAGGCCACCATCTCTCCAAAAGAGCATATTACCCAGGCCCACCCCTGTAACTCTATACATTCACCATGGCTAAACTACCCAATTTTCACATCTTTGGTCACTAAGAAGCAATTTACCATGGCCAATCTATCTAACCTACCCGTCGTTGGACTGTGGGAGGAAACCCACGCAGACATGGGGAGAACATGCAAACTCCACACAGTCACCCAAGGCTGGAATTGAGCCTGGGACTCTGGCAGTAGTGCTAACCATGGTGCCAGCTTGCCATCCCTTCTTGGAGATCCATATATAAATAACATCCATAAACAATCTCCTGTTCACTCCTTTGGCCACATTCTGAATGCAACTTTCGTGGCCATCAAATTTTAAGAGTGGGTCTCGAACTCAGTGGTAGGGATGCTGCACTGTGCTGCATGGAGGAATTCCTTGAGTAGGATTCATCTAATTTCTGATACCTCCCACAATATTATCTCCTCCTTGGGATCTGCAGTACCTCACTTCAGTCATTGGATGTCTTAGGGATACAGTCACCCTCTTACAGCTCAGTTCCATCTTCTGGGAAACGTGGTGAGATAGGAGGACTCAGCTATTCAGTTCCTTGAGGCTGCTCTGACATTCTAATAGAACATCGTTGATGTTTCTTAACTCAATTTACTTACTTTGCCTCAGTATCCCTTAATACCCTTAACCAACACAAGTCTATCAATTTGAATTCTGAAGCTTTCAGTTAACCTCCCAACCTCAGCAACATCTTTGAGAGAGGGTTTGAGATTTCTAAAGTTTCTTGTGGAAGGAAATATTTCTTCACCTCTCCTGAGTTGGCAATCTTAAGGTTCTGCATCTTTGTTCTGGACGCCCCCCACCCCCGGAGGAAATAGTTTATCTCTCTCTCAAGTCCCTTGATCCTGGGGAGCACCTCAACCTGTCCATCCCATAATATTCAAGGGAGTGCAGAATATTCTAGCCCATGCAATTTTTCCTCATGTTGTAACCTTTTGAGGATAACTATTGATTGGGTGAATCAATACTCTGCTCCAAGACTGATAAATCTTCCTGTAGTACAGAAACTGAATCCCTACAGCACAGTAGGAGGCCATTCAGCCCATCGAGCCTGCACCAACCACAATCCCACCCAGCCCCTTTGCCCATAGCCCCACGTATTTACCCTGCTAATCCCCCTGACACTAAGGGTCAATTTTGCATGGCCAATCAACCTAACCCGCACATCTTAGCACTGTGGGAGGATACCGAAACAGCCAGAGGAAACCTAACGCAGATACGGGGAGAACATGCAGGTTCTACACAGACAGTGACCCAAGCCAGGAATCAAACCCGCGTGCCTGGCACTGTGAGGCAGCAGTGCTGACCACCGTGCCGCCATGGTGCCCCAGTGTTGCCCAGACTGAATGCAGTCCATTAAATGGTAGATAATCAACACTTCATATAACCCTTTGTAACCCAGGCCTCTTGAAATAAAGGCCAACACTCCATTAGCCTTTTTTTTGTACCTACATACTGGCTTAGGAACTAGGAGCAAGAGTAGGCCATTCGGCCCTTTGAGCCTGCTCTGCCGTTCCACATAATCATGGTTGATCTCTGTCTCATCCTAATGCCCACTTCCCTGTCTTTACCCCAGAGCCGTTTATCCTGCTTTTGATTAAATATTTATCTATTTTTTCTAGAATCCAGTGACTTATTCTGCACCCACTGCACTCAGGGGCAGTGAGTTCCATAGATTCACAGCCCTTTATCCTTACCTCTGTCTTGAACCTCTCCCCTGCTTCTCTACAACTATGACCTCTTGTCCTAGACTGTTCTAGAAGGAGGAGCATTGGCTTTGTAACGTCCTGGACATCTAAATATCTATGATGCGGAGATGCCTGTGTTGGACTGGGGTGGGCTTAATAAGAAATCTCACAATGTACTGGTGTGGGCAGTGTACTTCAGGAAGTTGCATCAGTTTTGGAGCAGAGCAGCACAGATTCACTCAATCAATAGCAGTCCTCAAAAGGTTACAATATGAGGACAACATGGACTAGAATACCCTGTGACAAACCTGATTAAGGAGCAGCACTGCGAAAGCTCATGATTCCAAATAAACCTGTTGGACTTTAACCTGGTGTTGTGAGACTTCTTGTTGTATCTAAATATCTGCTCATGAATAGAATCATACAGTCCCTACAATGCAGAAGAAGGTCATTCGGGCCACCGAGTCTGTACCAACCACAACCCCACCCAGACTCGATCCTTGTAATAGAGTCAAATATAGAGAATCATAGAGGCATAGAAGTTTACAGCATGGAAATGTCAAGGACCTTACAGCCCTTTGGCCCAATTTGTTCTGTCGCCCTTTTATTTTAAACTCCTAAGCTAGTCCCAATTGCCCACTTTTGGCCCATATCCCTCTATACCCATCTTCCCCATGTAACTGTCTAAATGCTTTTTAAAAGACAAAATTTTACCCGTCTCTACTACTACCTCTGGCAGCTTGTTCACTACGCTCTGTGTGAAAAAATTGCCCCTCTGGATCCTTTGTATCTCTCCCCAACGTAATCTCCACATATTTACCCTGCTAATCTCCCTGATACTAAAGAACAATTTAATATGGCCAATCAACCTAACCTGCACTTCTTTGGATATGTTTTAATAATTCCTAACATCATATCATTTATCTTTCTCAGCGCAGTGTGCTATGCTGCACAAACTATGCTGCCTCACAGTACCAGGGACCCGGGTTCGATTCCCAGCCTGGGCCATCGTCTGTGAGGAGTCTACACATTTTTCCCCTGTCTGCATGGGTTTCCTCTGGGTGCTCTGGTTTCCTCCCACTCTCCAAGGGTGTGCAGCTTAGGGAGATTGGCCATGGTAAATGTGCAGGTTTATGAGGATAGTGTTGAGGTATAAGCCTGGGTAGGATGCTGTTTCAGAGTGTTGGTGCAGACTCAATGGGCTGAATGGCCTTTGCCTCCAGTGTAGGTATTCTGTGGTTACAATCAATTTGCAATTTCCCATTGGCTGAACCCTGGCTCTTCGTAACTTTGTGTTCCCCATCCACACGCACTCTACCATGTGAACTTTGGTATAAGCTATTTCTTCGTCTCATAAAAGCAAATTACTGCGGATGCTGGAATCCAAAACCAAAAGAGAAAATGCTGGAAAATCTCAGCAGGACTGGCAGCATTCATAAGGAGAGAAAAGAGCTGACATTTCAAATCCAGATGACCCTTTGTCAAAGGGTCAAATCTAAGATTCAATGATAGCTGCTTCAAATCATTTGACTTTTGGCAATTGGACTATAGACAGTATGAAATTTCCGGCAAATAGCTAATTAAGCATGGACATAGGTGAAGGTACCTCACAACCATCTGTGGAATTCATACATCTCTTTGTGTAAGGTTGGGCCAATGCCTAAGGAGTATTGCGTAATATTTCCTAGTGGGCAAAAAGGAAAGTTGAAACTCAATGTTCACCATCAGTTTCCCATTGTGTCACAAAAGCCTCCCCTGTCCAAACTAGATTAGGTGGCCTCAGAATTGTTAACCTAGCAGTTGTGTGATCAGAGCTAGTTTCAGGGACTGCATCACCTCAGGACCTAGCAGATCCACTAGAGCCGTCACTTTTCATCAGTCTGGGAACTTGACCTGAAATTAGCTGCAAATCTTCAAACAGCCAAAATGTGCAAGATGATCCAGTTTCAAAATTCACCCAAGGAGCAATCCCCTGGATATTCGATTATGAGAAATCTTGTGACCTGCTGTGAACTCTGCTTCACAAGACCCTCACTCCAACTTTAAATCTCATTTAGTTTAAACTCACAGAAACTTGCTGCTGAATTATTATGTGAAACTTATTGGGTGCATTGTAGGTGACTCTTCAAAAGCTCAGAATAGTGCCTGGTCCAAGTGTCAATCTAATTCTGTGATACCAAACAGAGGTTGTCTGTTGGCTACTGGAGCATCACTTCCCAAATCCAATCACATTCCTCATGTTCCTGCTTTTTTCTCAGATGATACATCAGAAGTGGGAACGTTTGCCGATGATTGCACAATGTTCTGCACAATTTGTGACTCCTCAGATACCAAAGTAGTCCATGTTCAAATGCAATAAGCTCTGGACCAGTGGTAAATAATATTCGCTCCACACAAATGTCAGGGAATGATCACCACCAATAAGGGACACTCTAAACACTGCCCCTTGACATTCAATGGTGTAACCATCACTGAATCCCCCCACTGTCAACATCATTGAAGTTACCATTGACCAGAAACTCAACTGGACTTACCATATAAACACAGTGGCTACAAGAGCAGGTCAGAGGCTGGGAATACTGCAGCAGGTAACTCACCTCCTGGCTCCCCAGAGCCTGTCCACCATCTATAAGGCAAATTCAGGAGTATGATAGAATACTCCCCACTTGCCTGGATGGGGGCAGCTCCAACAACACTCAAGAAGCTTGACACCATCCAGGACAAAGCAGCCTGCTTGATTGGCACCACATCTACAAACATTCACTTCCCCCACCACCAACGCTCAGTAGCAGCAGTGTATACCATCTACAAGATGCAGTGCGGCAGTTCACCAAAGATCCTTAGACAGCACCTTCCAAACCAGTGACCGCTCCCATCCAGAAAGACAAGGGCAGCAGATACCTGGGAACACCACCACCTGCAAGTTCCCCTCCAAACCACCGTCCTGACTTGGAAATATATCGCCATTCCTTCACAGTCGCTAGGTCAAAATCCCAGAATTCCCTCTCTAATGGCATTGTGGGCCAACCCACAGAACATGGACTGCAGTGATTCAGGAAGGCAGCTCACCACCACCTTCTCAAAGGTAATTAGGGATGGGCAATTAATCCTGGCCAGCCAGCGATGCCCATGTCCCACAAATGAATTAAAAAAACTTAATCCCCAGTTTCTGCCACAATTTTTAAGTTTATTTATTAGTCACAAGTAGGCTTATATTAACACTACAATGAAGTTACTGTGAAAATCCCCTAGTTGCCACGCTCCAGAGCCTGTTCTGGTACACGGAGGGAGAATTTAGCATGGCCAATGCACCTAACCAGCATGTCTTTCAGACTATGTGAGGAAACTGGAGCACCCGGAGGAAACCCGCAAAGACATTGGGAGAACATGCAGCGACCCAAGTCGGGGATCGAACTCAGATTCCTGGTGCTGCAGGCAGAAGTACTAGTCACTGTGCCACCATGCCACCTGTGTTGGCTTGTTAGCGCGTCCAGGAGCGCTGGGTGTGATTGTTGTATTTTTATATATATTATACTGGCCCTGGCTGAATGTCACTGGATGTGGACAGTAAGTCTTACTTGCAGTAATTGCTTTGAATATGATGCAGAGTGACTCATTAAAACCACTGGAGGGAGCTCTCTGCCAAGGACTACATTCCCTGTCTGTGTGCTTTACCTACTGGTTTGCCTGTGCTTTCAGTGAAGCAAGTGTCAACATGAAGATAATAAGAAGTCTCACAACACGAGGTTAAAGTCCAACAGGTTTATTTGGTAGCAAAACCCACTAGCTTTCAGAGCGCTGCGCCTTCATCAGGTGAGTGGGAATTCTATTCACAAACATGGCATATAAAGACACAAACTCAATTTACAGAATAACGATTGGAATGCAAGTCTTTACAAGTAATCAAGTCTTAAAGGTACAGACAATGTAAGTGGAGAGAGTGTTAAGCACGGGTTAAAGAGATGTATATTGTCTCCAGACAGGACAGTTAGTCAGATTTTGCAAGTGCAGGCAAGTCATTATGGGGGTTCCAGATAGTGTGACATGAACCCAAGATTCCGGTTGAGGTCATCTTCATGTGTGTCGAACTTGGCTATCAGTCTCTCCTCAGCGACTTCATCTTGTGTTGTGAAGGCCGCCTTGGAGAATGCTTACCTGAAGATCAGAGGCCAAATGCCCATGATCGCTGAAGTGTTCCCCAACAGGAAGAGAACAGTCTTGCCTGGCGATTGTCGAGCAGTGCATATTCATCTGTTGTCATATCGTTTGCATGGTCTCCCCAATGTACCGTGCCTTGGGACACCCTTTACTGCAGCGTATCAGCTAATGCATGAGGAAGGCCTCAACGGGGATCTTGGATTCATGTCACACTATCTGTAACCCCCACAACTTGCCCAGACTTGCAAAATCTCAGTAACTGTCCTGTCTGGAGACTTATTATTATTGATGTATACACACTGAATGTAATTGATGTTAAACTAATATGAGGTGAGAGTGACTAATAAGAAAATCTATAATTGATCTGTTTTTGATTGTGTATGTTAGATTCATTGGTGAGGTTCTGTCGCTCTATTCCAGAGCTACCTAACCCTTTTGGTGATCTCCAAGCAACTGCTTGTTGTGTTTTTGCTTCTAAAATAAATATTGCGTCTTCATACTGAGATATCTGCCTCGTGAGTTTTGCATCTCAAATTACCCCACAACAGTCTTTTTTGCGATGAGTGATGGGTAGAGTATTGGATTCCAGTGATGAGACGCACCTCCTGAAGGTGAGTATTGTTACGAAGCAGAGGTTGTTCTCCTTTAAGACGTAACACCAAATCCCCCAAAGAGGAATCCCTCACTTCGTAATCCGTTGAAAGTGTTTGGGAAGGTGTGAGCTGTCCTTCAGTAATGTTTAGTGGGTAACTAACAGAAATGTCCCACAACCACTTTAAAAATGAACACTTAACAATATATTTATTTAACTAACCGGGAACTGTAACTAAACAAGTAACATACCGAGTAAAATAAGATTCTACTGCAGTGCTGTTCAAATAAATACAAGGACCACTCATTAATCAAAAAAAGTAATAATAGAAAGTGAATCACTCTCAAAAAATACAACCAGGATTTGTGGCTTTTGGAAACTTTTGGAGTTCTTCTGTGGATTCCCTCTGAGTTCTTTTTGATTTGGTACCTTTTGCTGGTTGGACGTTCTCTTAAGAGATGTACACAGCTGGCGGGGTGGAGAGTTGCTCTCTCCCTCTCAACTTGAGAGGTGGCAGTTGCTAACTCCTAGTTTTCCCAGTTTGCACCCTCTTTTATACCTGTGATGACCTATCAATTTCCCTACAATAGGATTGGTCTGATGTTGTCGACATCATCAAATTTAAATCGAATAGGCTCTTGGTAGCTGAGAGCCTGCTTTAAATTGATTGGACAAAATGCAAATATTCAAATGCCGGTTACCAAGGCAACCCTGCTGCCTTGATTTGGATCGAAATGTTTCAGTCTGGGACTCTGTGTATACTTTAACCCTCTGAATACTGAAACCAAACCAGCTTTTAAAGAGACCACACAATGACTTGTTCTTCTAGCATTTTGTTTACATCTTCACAAACTCAACTTTGCAACAATGTGTTTACATTTACCAGACAGGTCAGTTAGAAGAAGAAACATGTCCAGTTGTCGGAGCTGTAGGATAACCTATCCAAACAGTCATTTGGGGTTGCAAAGGCTGTATCAGTGGTAAAAAAAACCCACGTTAACAGCAGGCACAATAATGGAGCTTTGATACCAGCCCATTAGTGGAGCAATTGTTGGCCATGCAGTTGGGGGAAAGATGTAAAATCTATAGGAACGCAATAACCCAAAAAGTCAGGGGCGGATTCCTGATTCTGTTCGACAGCAGAGCTAATTGAAAGGTCACATGTGCAGGAGGTAAGTTGAGACCATTTGGAGGAGTGGCGATGGCCGGCCAAGATGTTCAAATTGTCCCGTGGAGGGAAAGTGAAGTGTTGTTGAAATTAGTGGGGAAGGAATTTTGATAGAAAGTGATTAGTGTTATGATGCAGAGGTTAAGCGCCTTTACCTTGCTTCATAATCTGTTAAAAGTGTTTGGAAAAGTGTGAACTTTCTTCATTACCGTTTAGAGGTTCATTAACAGAACTACTCAACATTCACTTTAAGTGAATAATTAGCGAGTTATTTTATTTAACCAACCGGAAGTTTAACTGAACAAGGGATATATTGCTTAAAGGAAGGTTTCAACTGAAATGCTGTTCAAATAAACACAAGGAACATTCATTACCAAAACAGTAATAACAGAATTTTAGTCACCCTCAAAGAAATTATTCAACCAGGTCTGATAGTGTTCAGAGTTTTGGAATTCTTCGGTAGTTGTCCATTGTCTGTAAGAGCTGTCTGATTTGATACTTTTCGCTGTTTAAAGGGTGAATTATCTTCATATCTGTCTGAAGCTGGCAGAATTAAGAACCAACTACTCCAATTGATCTAACCGCTTTTAACTGCTTCAGTTGATCTGACTCTGATCCTGACTCAAGAGATATTCTCTCTGACTGAACAGGAGTCACTCAAGACAGGGAGTTGAGTTCCAGTTTATCCCCCGATGACCTATCAATTCCCTGTATCCGGATTGGACTGAAGTTGACAACAACAGCAAATTCAAATCTGATAGGTTCCCTTTAGCTGACTGTTTTTTCTTTAAACTCATAGGCTAACAAAATGCAAAAACCTGCAAAGCCTGTTACCAAAGCAACCCTGATATATGGTTTAGTTACTATTGTTGCAGTCTGTGTCTCCTGTATTTTAAGCATTCAAGCTCTGAATATAAGATAGCTTTTAAAGGGAGCACACATTGTTGTTCTCCTTCTTCCTTTTATACATCCTTTGCAAACTCAACTTCACGATATTACAAAGACTTGAGCTTCCAGGTAAAAGCCAAGGGCTTTGCTTTGAAGAAAATTCCCAGAGTGGGGTCCGTGGAATTGAGAAAAGTGGGTAAGAGACAGAGAAACTTGACAGATGGGATCCAGAAACTTGCCCTGCGAGGGAGGGAGGGAGAGAGAGAGAGAGATTTTACAGGCTTAGAGTGCCTTCGTATGGACTCAGAAATATGGCAGAAAGTATTGATCCTACTTGGCGGGGGGTGGGGGGGGGAGGATCCTTTAATTCAGTAGAAAACAGCAAATTAACTAGGAAAATGATTGAGACAGGATATGAGTCCAGATTCATCTGAATCAGAACAGAAATGATGGTGGAAAAATCAGACTAAAATCAAGGCAGAAATGGCGGCAGTCTTTTTTTACAGCGATGAAATCAGCTTCAAAGAGGGGCAGCTAGCTTACAGACAGTTCCCGTAAAATCTACTTGAAAAAATTCCAAAAATGAGCCCGCAATCCCAGCGGAGTCAAGTGAGAAGGAAGGAGATAGGGAAAACCTATCAGGGAAGGCAAATTGGGAGGATAAAACCAAAAGGGAAAATGCTGGAAAATCTCAGCAGGTCTGGTGGCATCTGTAAGGAGGGAAAAGAGCTGATGTTTCGAGTCCAGATGCCCCTTTTAGCTTTGACAACACCACTTTCTATGTGGAGGGGGGACTGGTAATGTTAAAATGGTGGCGTGGGCTCGTTGGGCCGAAGGGCCTGTTTCCCGGGCTGTTTTTGTTCTTTGTTTTTTTGTCTTTTAGCGTTGACAAAGGGTCACCTGGACTCGAAACGTCAGCTCTTTTCTCTCCTTACAGATGCTGCCAGACCTGCTGAGATTTTCCAGCATTTTGTCTTATGGTGTCAGGTTCCAGCATCTGCAGGAATTTGCTTTTATTTGGGAGGATAAAAGTTCCCCTAGTGGGAGTAAGGTGAAGCCATTAGTTTTGGTAGTGGCACTCTGTACAAAAATAGTTACTGCTGGTAGAAGGGGATGACTAACTTCTATATCAGCTGAAGAAATGCTGTTATCCGAGACTGACAAACAAATCTTGATGGACAAATTGGGCCCCTTAAAATGAAATCACCAAAATTGAGCATTTTTGGGAACGTGTGGTTGAGTTGAGAGAGATCCACTATCTGACTCTGCACAATATAAGAGTTTTAGTAAGAAAGAAATTGTCTGGGCCAGCATGGCAAATCTTTCCCAAGACTAGCACTAGAAGAAAATGAGGAGAGATATGCAAATTTTAATTTGGGTAACACGGTGGCACAGTGGTTAGTATGCTGCTCACAGCACCAGGATCCCGGGTTTGATTCCAGTCTCAGGTCACGGTTTGGGCGGAATATGCACATGCTCCCCATGTCTGCTTGGGTTTCCTCCAGGTGCTCCGGTTTTCTCCCACAGTCCAAAAGATGTGGGGGTTAGGTTGATTGGCCATGCTAAATTGATCTTAGTGTCAGGGGGTTAGCTGGGTAAATATGTGGCGTTACGGGAATAGAGCCTGGGGGGGATTGTGGTCGGTGCAGATTTGATGGGCTGAATGGTCTCTTTCTGCATTATCGGGATTCTATGATAGGGAGAGCCATTAGTAAGGGATATGCAAATTGGGTTAATGTAACTTTAGTAACACAAAACCCTGATGCAACTGTGGAGGATTACACAGAAAGGAAGTTCAGAGTTTCTGATGATAATGGAGGGGTTGAAGACTCCATTAGAGGTGATGGTATGTTCCTGGGTATGCTCAAAGAAAGGTTTAGTCCAGTTTTGACTCAAATAATAGATAAGGGTATCCCAATAGGGAATAGTTTTTCAGATGTTATGAACTGGACTATGAAAACCAGAGGAGATACACCAGGATGCTGCCTGGGATGGAACATTTAAGTTATGAAGAGAGGTTGCATAAGCTTGGGTTGTTTTTGTTGAAGCAGAGACGACTGAGGGGCGACCTGATTGAGGAGTACAAGATTATGAGGACATGGACAGAGCGGATAAGGAACAGTGGTTTCCCTTAGTTGAAGGGTCAGTCACCGAAGGGGCACAAGTTAAAAGTGAGGGGCAGGAGGTTTAGGGAGGATGTGAGGAAAAATCTTTTTATCCAGCGAGTGGTGACAGTCTGGAATGCACTGCCTGGGAGGATGGTGGATGCAGGATGCCTCAGATTCTTTAAAAAGTACCTGGATGAGTACATCATACCATTCAGGGCTATGGACCAAATGCTGGCAGATGAGATTAGCTGGGAGTTCTGGTGTTTCTAATGTGGTCTTGCTGACTCGATGGGATAAAGGGCCTCTTCTGCGCTGTATGGTTCTTTTGGACTGTAGGACGAAACCCGAGCATCTGGAGGAAACCCATGCAGAGACGGGGAGAATATGCAGACTCCACACAGACAGTGACCCAAGCTGGGAATTGAACCCAGGTCCCTGGCGCTGTGAGGCAGCAGTGCTAACCACTGTGCCATTCGGAAGGGCAGGAAATAGACAGTCTTGCGAAAGGACAATTCCTGCATTATGATTATTGCTGTTTTTAGACTGTCAAATCGGCAATGTAAATGCATTTCCGAATTGGCTGGGGTTAGCTGTGAAGGCTCTGTCATTTTGTTGTGATGTTTGGAGAGAGTTGGAATATATTAAGCTCTTTAGAGATAGCTATTACTTTCAGAGGATAGCTGGCTGACTGTCCTGCCAGATTGGAAACTACACAGGCCAAATTTGTTTAGTTTAATTAGTCACCTCAATGAAATGCTAATGTTGGTAAACTGGCCGGGTGTCGTGAATGGTTTGTGTTGTGGCCAGGTGTCTGGAACAGATGACTCAACAAACAACCAAGAAACTGCTTCACGTGAAATCTGCATGAGTGTGGATGTGATTCATCTGATTGTCAGATTCCTGGGATCTTTGCTTTTCAGATGAAATCTGCTTCTTGGAGGTTTGGGAGAATTGAGCAAGAGATAAGGGGCTTATCCTGCTTCACCCGATCTATTTCCACATTGATTTACTGATAGGGACTCCGTGGAGCTGCTGCATTAGTCAGAGACCAACCCCAAGATCTTGGAAGAAGAACTACAGGAATTTCAGACTCATTGGGAGGGATCTTTAACCCTCAACATTGGGTGGATTGGGGAGGGAAAGATTTGTGCTTCACAACCTGGCTCCAATGACTCACCTCCAGGTTTCATAGAGGAATGGTTAGGTACAATTGGGAAACCTGTGCATAGTTTGAAATTTATTTATTAATGTCACAAGTTGGCTTACATTTAGACTGCAATGAAGTCACTGTGAAAATCCCCTAGTCACCACACTCCAGGGCCTGTTCAGGTACACTGAGAGAGAAGTTAGCAAGGCCGATGCACCCTAACCAAAACGCCTTTCGGACTGTGGGTGGAAACTGGAGCACTTGGAGGAAACCCATGCAGACATGGGGAGAATGTGCAGACTCCACACAGACAGTGACCCAAGCTAGGAATCGAACACAAGCCCCTGGCGCTGTGGGGCAGCAGCAGTGCCTTCGGTGCAAAAGTAGAGCTTGGAGAGAGACTGAAATGCCTCCTGATAGTGTGTGGCTACAGGTTCATTAGTCATCTTCAGAAGGGAATTGGATAAGTACCTGGAGGGGAAAATTAGAAGGGCTATGGCAGAAGAACAGGACTGTGATACGAATTGGATGATTCTTTCAAAGAGCCAGCATAGCTACAATGGGCTGAATGGCCTCCCCCTGTGCTGTATCATTCCATGAACCTTTCAATAGTTGGGAAAGACACTAAACTGTTAAAAGGATTTGAGGAAGTGCCTGGACAATTGAAAGGATTAGCAAATCATGAAACAAACTTTAACTTCATCTAAGTACCAGCTTTGATTACATTACCGACACTCTCCTCATCCCCAGACTCTTATCCAGGCTTACCCCCGCCCCCCGCCTCCCAAACCCCACTAATCCCTGTAACACTGTACATCTTGGGACAATAAGGGACAACTGAGCATGACCAATCCACCTAACCTGCACATCTTTGAACTGTAGGAGGAAACCGGAACACCCAACGGAAACCCATGCAGAAATGGGGAGAATGTGTAGACTCCACACAGACAGTGACCCAAGCTGGGAATCGAATCCGGATCCCTGGCACTGTGAGGCAGCAGTGCTAACCACTGTGCCACCGTGCTGAAATAAAGGAATGAAGAGGGTTTCATGGATTGTTGTGATTGAACTGTGTGAAATGTTCTAGGGCAACAAATGATCACAATAGAATTTGAGTTCATAGAATCATAGAAAGTCTACAGTGCGGAATGAGGCCATTTGGCCCATTGAGTCTGCACCGACAACAATCCCAGCCAGCCCCTATCCCCGTACCTTTACCCTAGCTAGTCCCCCTGACACTAAGGGGCAATTTTTAGCATTGCCAATCCACCTAACCCGCACATCTTTGGACTGTGGGAGGAAACCAGAGCATTCAGAGGAAACCCATGCAGACTGACCCGAGGCTGGAATTAAGCCCGGGTCCCTGGCGCTGTGAGTTTTAGAAATAGAAATGGTTTTTCCCTCACTTCTATTTTTGTGATGCTGAATCATTAAGTTTCCAGTGTGTGCCTGATTACGTTGCAGAATCCTTGCCCTTTGTTCCTGTTTGGACTTGAACAGTGCACAGCAAATCTCGTCTTTGCTGAGTTAATACATGACCAACTGATACGGAGACACCTTTCAGCAGTTTACTATTAAATATTATCATTGAACCAACAGAAACCAATGTCACTGGCAAATCACAAGGTTGATGTTTTTATTTCTGTAAATTATTAAAATCATTTTGATCAAGAAAACATTGGACATTCACAGCCCCATTGGGGTAGAGAGTGTTGGATGAAGTAGTTGTGTCCAAGAGATCCCCAGGCTATCTGTGATTTGGACAACCTGTGTGAACAAGTGTTTGTAGTTACACAGAGTGCAACTCTATCACTCAAACCAGCCTCATTAGCACTGTCCACACTTCCTGCTGCCTCAAAAAAGCAGCCAGCAAACGAAGGAGATTGTCATTGACTTCAGGAAGCGTAGTGGAGAACATTTCCCTGTCTGCATCGACGGGGACAAAGTAGAAATGGTCAAAAGCTTCAAGTTTTTAGGTGTCCACATTTCCAACCTATCCTGGTCCCTCCATGCTGACATTATAGTTAAGAAAACGCATCAAAACCTCTACTTTCTCAGAAGACTAAAGAAATTTGGCATGTCAGCTACAACTCTCACCAACTTTTACAGATGCACCATAGAAAGCATTCTTTCTGGTTGTATCACAGCTTGATATGGCTCCGGCTGTGCCGAAGACCGCAAGGAACTACAGAAAGTCATGAATGTAGCCCAATCCATCACGCAAACCAGCCTCCCATATATTGACTCTGTCTACACTTCCTGCTGCCTTGGCAAAGCAGCCAACATAATTAAGGACCCCACGCACCCCGGATATTCTCTCTTCCACCTTCTTCCGTCCAGATAAAAATACAGAAGTCTGAGGCCACGTACCAACCGACTCAAGAACAGCTTCTTCCCTGCAGCTGTCAGACTTTTGAATGGACCTACCTCGCACTATGTTGATTTTTCTCTACACCCTAGCTATGGCTGTAACACTACATTCTGCACTCTCTCCTTTCCTTCTCTATGAATGGTATGCTTTGTCTGTATAGGGTGCAAGAAACAATATTAAAAATGTGACAATAATAAATCAAATCAAGTCAGTGTCAGAGATATTGGAGCCCCTCTTATTTGTAGGGGTTCCTCATCATTAATCTGGAGTTTAATCCCATGTTGTTGTCCTTTGGCCATCTGAGAGGGGGGTGGGTTAGTTAGAGGGATCTTTATAAAAACCCTACAGTGCAGAAGGAGGCCATTCAGCCCATCGTGTCTGTACCAACAACAATCCCACCTCAGGCTCTATCCCCACACATCTACCCTGCTAATTTCTCTAACCTACACATCCCAGGATATTAAGGGTCAATTTAGCATGGCCAATCAACTTAACCCACACATCATTGGAGAGTGGGAGAAAAATAGAGCACCCAGAGGAAACTCATGCAGACACAAGGAGAACATGCAGACTCCACACTGACAGTGACCCAAGCCAGGAATTGAACCCAGGTCCCTGGAACTGTGAGATAGCAGTGCTAACCACTGTGCCATCATGCCACTCAAAATAATAAGTAAAGGAAATCTTCTTGTGATCTGTCCCTGAGCTTGGTCACACTGGCCTCCATTGGATGGAGGTAGTCACTCAGGCTGCCTACTTTCTGCCCGATTGGTCCTGGAGATGGAGGATGTAAGGTTCATCAGTATGTCTCAGCAGCCAATTGCAAGCTAATATTCCTATCTGCCTCTCTCAGTCCAGCATTTTGCAACATTGAGTAGTATTTCCAACTTTGCCATTTTAAACAATAAAGCGATTGTTTTTTCTCTCGAAGTGGGACCTCCTTTGCTTGTTTCCATACTTACCTATTCAGCATGGGCAGCATGGTGGCACAGTGGTTAGCACTGCTGCCTTGCAGTGCCAGGGACCTGGGTTCGATTCTGGCCTTGGATCACTGTCTGTGTGGAGTTTGTATGTTCTCCCTGTGTCTTCATGGGTTCCCTCCAGGTGCTCTGGTTTCCTCCCACACTCCAAAGATGTGCCCCTTAGATGGATTGGCCATGCTAAATTGCCCCTTAATGGGGATTAGCTGGGTAAATATGTGGGGTGGGACTGTTGTCATTGCAGGCTTGATGGGCCGAATGGCTTCCTTCTGTATTGTAGGGATTCTATGATTTTTTACTGGGTTGACTCCCAGTATGCAAATATTTCAATGTAAAATTTTCTCATCTTCATGGATAAACCTAACAAAGAAACTAGGAGCAGGATTGGGCCATTCGGCCTTTCGAGCCCACTCTATCTCAACGCCATATTTTCACTTTCTCCCTTGCTGACTTCAAAATCGAAAAAAAAGACCTGTCTCTTTCTGAAGAAGCGTCCAAGTTTCTTCCAAAATGCGATGGAATAACGACTACCCTTCTGCTCCACAAGAAGCAGCAGGAGCTGAGTGGGCCCCACCGGGCTGGCCAGGGCTGCGTGGCCGCTTTAAGGGAGAGGGGAGGGGGCGTACCCGGGCGGTGTGCGGGGAGGGGAGGGGAGGGACCGGAAGTGGCCGAGCTGGCTCCGCCCCCCAGTCCGCGGCCGGAGCGCGAGCAGCGGGACCCGGATCGGAGCGAGAGAGCGAGCGGCGGCGCGGGGCCGGAGAGACAGAGACAGAGACAGAGACAGAGCGTCGGCAGGGACACAGACAGAGACAGAGCCCGCATGGTGAGTGAGAACCCCACAACCCCCGGGCCGCTTCACCACAGCCTCATCTCTCATTCATCCACCATTGGGTCTCCCTCTCCTCACTGGATCTCCCTCTCTTCACTGAATCCCTCCTTGACTGGATCTCCCTCTCCTCACATCGTCTTTCCTTGAATGGATCTCCCTCTCCTCACTTGATCTCTCCTCGAATGGATCTCCCTCCCTCCGCTCACTGGATCTCCCTCCGCTCACTGGATCTCTCATTGACTGGACCTCCCTCTCCTCACTTGATCTCTCCTCCAATGGATCTCCTCTCCTCAATGGATCCCTTGTTGACTGGATCTCTCTTTGACTGGGTCTCCCTCCCCTGACTAGATTCCTCTTTGACTGGATTTCCCGTCCCGACTGGTTTCCTCCTTGACTGGATCTTCCTCCCCTCATTGGATTCCTCCTTGAGTGGATCTCCTTTCCTTCACTGGAACTCACCCTGACTGGAACACCCATCCCAGTCACCACTGGATCTCCACCAACCTGGATCCCTCTGAGTGACCTCCCCCTCATTGGATCTCCCTCCCTTCTGGATCTTGCACAGTCTCTAACAGATCCCCAATCTAATCTGGATCCCTTTAATTGATCTCCCCCATTGGGTTTCCCTTCCCTCACTGGATCTTCCCCCTCTGGATCTTTCTAGATTCTGTTCCATTGAATCCTGTGTAGCCCCTACTGAATCCCCATCCAATCCGGATCCGCCTAATTGACCAGTCCAATTGGGTCTTCCTCGATCTCTTGGGCTCTCCGTAGATTCCTTGCCACGAGATCTTCTACAGTTTTCATTGAATCCATCAATTTGAACCCCACTGAGTCTCCCTCCCTTCACTGGATCTCCCTAGGTTCCATCCCAGTGGATTTTGCAAAGTGTCCACTGGATCCCCCTTGGATCCCCCCATTTAATCCCTCTATTAGCTCCCTTCACTTACTGGATTGCCCTAGTTCTGTCCGACTGAATCTTGTACAGCACCTCCACCCCCCCTCCCCCACTGATCTCTCCACTGGATCCCCCTCCCACCGTCACCTCTCATGCTAGGGTCTCCTTTCCCTGGTTCCCTTCATACAGATTGAGTTGCCTTTTCCCAGATCCCCCATCCTCTTCCCCTGGGTACCTCCTAAACCTTGAATCTCCCATTGTGACCACTGAGGCACTCTGTCTGGATACTGGTGCAGAGCCGCTTGTGTCACTGAGGGAGAGTTTCCTTGAATCCACGATAGCCTCTTGTGCACAGTTGTGATTGTTGAAAGTGCCTGTGGTTTGGAAAGGACATAGGGCGTGGGCTGTGATCTGTTTTGGAAGTGACAGGCTGTGACTGCTTCGCATCTGTAGCACATCCAAAGCAAATGTGATTCAAATTCAACATCTGGGTCTACATGCAAAAAAAAACACCCTGTGTAACTGTCAGGCAAAGGCGCAACCCTGGCAGTGTTTGATCCAAGTATTTTTTGGGCTTGTTTTCCTGTTTGGCAGAAGGATTGGTTGCTGTGATGTTAGTGCGCCAATGTTCTTCACATTCAAAGTCGTGGAACTTTTATCCTTTAGTTCTGTGTCCTTTTGGTTCTGAACTTGACTTTTCACATATTTAATAGACAATTTGTGGTTCTAATGTAGGAAATGGCTTTAGTACGCAAGACATAATTGGAACCACTTCAAAAAAAAATCCCTGCTCATTCTCCTTCGCCCGAAGTTGCAGACTCATACAGTGGGTTTTGGGTTCAATGACTAACCGTAGTATCCACAGGCTGTTGGGGCAGGGAGATCACAATCTACAGGTATTTCCCAGTAGGGGTCATTGGATATTGATCAGAAATTAATTACCCTCTTCCTTCCTCCCACTCCAACGTATTATCACAGCTGATCCAAGTTTATGTTGTGTTTATACTATTTGGGAAAGGGTAATTAAATTAAATCTGTACTATTTTTGACAATATGCTATTTAAGGATGTCTCAATCTGATATGCAGGAGTAGAAGTTGACCGGATCTGGATTTGTATTTGTTCAGGAGTTTCCACCTGGTTGTATCTAGTTTGCCACAAGTTTTTATAGTATATTTTTGTGGTTCTTCCTCTTCGCTCATTTTGGTATAAGCGGATGAGGTTTGCGGTTTCGAGATAAGTTTCCCTTCGCTAACCGCAAAGCGTGATTTTTCTTTGAATAAATTCAGTCAGTATGATGCAGTTGTGTGTTTGAGAAAGTTCTTTGCTGTATTTCACAGAAGGACAGGTTGCTGCTAGTTTGGATTGCTCCCGAGGGACTCCATATGGATTCAATGGGCCAAATGGCTTCATTCTGCACTGTAACTGATACTGTGCTTAAGAATGGGCATTGCTGATAGCATTCTACAAATTGCATGTATCCTTTTTGTTTTTCTTTTAATTACCCGCCAAATTTTGCCCTTCCTGCTCTTGAAATGGCTGACTGATACTGGAGAATGGCCTGCTCTGGGTTTCGGTTATTCTTTAGGTCTCTGCTTGAATGAACATTCACTCAGGCTATAACTGTGCAAATGGTATGTTGGCCTTCATTGCAAAAGGGCTTGAGTACAGGAGCAAAGATGTCTCACTACAGCTGTACAGAGCCTTGGAGCGACCACACCTGTCGTATTGTGTGCCATTTTAATTTCCTTATCTAAAAAAAGGTCATATTTGCCATAGAGGGAGTGCAGCGAAGGTTTACCTGACTGATCTCAGGAGTGGCGATATTGTCATATGTGGTTTGTGTTCACTAGAATTTAGAAGAATGAGAGAGGATTTAATTAAAATGTGTATAATTCTGACAGGGCTGAACAGACTGGATGTAGGAATGTTGTTTCCTCTTGCTTGGGGGGTGCGGTGACTGGGGGGTCTAGAACAAGGTGTCACAGTCTCAGGATACAGGGTAGGCCATTTGTGAGACTGAGATGATGAGAAACCTCTTCATTTAGTGGCTGGTACACCTGTGGAATTCTCTAGCATAGAAGGCAGCAGAGACCAAGTCACGGAATATATATTTAAGAAAGAAATAGACTTCTAGACTCTAAAGGTGTCAAAGGGTGTGGGGGGAGCATGGAAATGTGTTTCAGACAGAGAATCAGCCATTGTCATATGGAATGGTAGAACAGGCTCGAAGGGCCAAATGGCCTACGTCTCTTGTTTTCTATGTTGCTGTGTCTGTATTTCTATGGATGGTGAGTATGAATGGGATGTTTGAAGATCAGGGATGAATGAGGGTATCACAGGGTGGTTGCTTCCTTGCCCAGTGTCCTAGCGATGCCCCTGGACAACGATCGGGAGATTCTATTTTTCTACTTTTCATTACTTTTTTTCAGTGCAGTGGTACTGAGGTGCATTACTGAACCTGTGCCACTGTTCTGCCCTCTACCATCAACTAATATACTTGAAATCTCGCATCAAAACTGAAAGGTTACTGGCCTGTATTCCTGGGGAGCTTCCTGTCGAAGCATGTTCTTGGTACCAGAATAATTTTGTTATTTACAATACTGTCAGTGTAGAGTACCCTGTGTTACAGAGGTTACAAATAGTGAAGCCACCTAATTCAGAAACAGTGTGGATGGAGCCTGTTATTTCAGTGCAGCACATCCCAAGGCAGACCCTAAATGTTATGCTGTACAGAGCGGGCTCCGGCTTTGCTAAATGGGTCCTATAATTGGGTACTGCAGAGACAGTAAGATTTGAGACTGGTGCCAAAGCAGCTCGATGCCTAATGAGGTTAATGATGCTCATTTGTGCAATGCTAATTAATTTATCCTGGTCTGTTTGCGACACGAAGAGCTGTATTGCTTTTATTTTGATTCTTAAACACAATTTGGAGAGGGGGCTGGTGGCAGTTGAGATCTTGTAGGGTGATCTTTCCAGAGTGTCATTTGTCAAGCACAGAGGGAATGGAGGGATGGGTGACAGATCATTTCAAAATGTACAAGGGGTGTCATTCTGTTTTGGAATGTAATTGGGTCACGAACTATGTCGAGAATGGTGAATGGCAATTTTTTAAAAGGTGTAGGGCAGATTTACTGACATTGTGTAAGGTAACCGGTTATATATGAGTGGACAGACCAACGAGGCATTTTCTGTTGTGTTTCTGGCCATAAGACCTGTGTTCTTTGGCAGTTCCCCTTTAAGAATCACTGGTAGACCAGCAAAGCAGACGTTCGGTAGCCACTCCCCTGCAGCATTCAGAAAGGTGCATTGCTTTGAAATGGTACTGAGAAGTTGTTTAGCACTGTCATGGATATTTTAGGAGGGTGTAAGGTGAGCCTGTGAAATTTCCAGACCTTGTATCCACCACAGCTCTGCAGCCCCTGCTTTGAGTAATTTAGAGATTTTGACTTTTCAAACTTGCTTGGAGCAATTATTTTCAGCTGTTGATCTTGAATTTGTGTCATCCCATTTCATTCTCATCAAGCTTTGCAGACTATCATTGCTCACCATTCCTCAACTGCAATGATAACTGGGTTTGGGGAGCACCCTGTGACCAGATATCACTCCTCTGAATTGACTGTCTGTTTCTATATTGTATGCAGGAGGTCCAGCATCCAAGTGCTTCTAGGCCTTGTGATGTTGGACCGAACATTAGTGTATTTTTTTTCTGTAATGTATTGAAGACAGTACTCTTAATAGGACTGCTATGGTGATATCAGAAAAGCAGCATTCGGTGAGCAGCCAAGTGCTGTGAACCCCTCCTCCCTCCCCCGCCCAGCTTATTTCTCCTTCAGATGTTGGACAGAAGCAGCGCTGATGGCAATTGATAAAATATTTGAAAGAGTGGCCCTCTGCTGCCGGAAAAGTCAGTTGAACAATATATATTTCTAAGTGCACTCCATGGCTCGAGAACCAGATGTTTGCCATTAGCTACAGTATCATTATGCACAAGTGCCTTTAAGCCTGGTGCACTAGTGCTTGGCCTGATTATGCCCCTGTGAAGTGCCTTGGGGGGAAAGGAGAGTGTTTAACTAAGAGAAAGGTGCTGTGTAAATGCAAGTTGTAATAGTGACACTTATCTGTTCCATTTCTCTCTCTATGCCAAGTCACCACAATATAGTGCAAGAGAAGCTTTACAAATAAGGTGCAAGAGGTGTGATAAAATATTGAAAATACACCTGAAATCAGTTCACGTTGTTTGAGAAAGGTGAAAAACTACCTTTAATCGCTGAATTAGAACCTCGCAGTTCTTATCTAAGCCCTAAATATTGTAGCTTGTGGAATGTTGAAGATGACATTATCTGTTGAAATTATCTCTTAATCTAACCCATTCTTTGCAGGATCTGGAAAATGGAAACACGTATATTCTTTAGTTTTCCTGCCTTCAGGATTTAAAATTGGAGCTTGGTGCCTCAACTTTTACGTATTTTTTGGCTCAGACTGTAATAAAGTGTTGTTCTATGTCGATCTACTTTTGTATCCATGCTGTTCATTATAATAATAGGACATCCAGTTCAGTCATTTCAAGTGGGGTGGCAATGGCCTAGTGGTATTATCACTAGACTATTAATTCAGACACTCAGCTAATGTTTTGGGGACCCAGGTTCAAATCCCACCACGGCAGATGGTGGAATTTGAATTTAAAAAAACATCTGGAATTAAGAATCTACTGATGACCATGAAACCATTGTCAATTGTTGTAAAAATCCCATCTGGTTCACTAATATCCTTTAGGGAGGGAAATCTGCTGTCCTTAGCATGTCTGGCCTACACGTGACTCCAGACCCACAGCAATGTGGTTGACTTTCAACTGCCCTCTGAAATGGCCTAGCAAGCCATTCAATTGTATCAATGCTTTATGAATGTAGCTCAACACTACCTTCTCAAGAGCAACTAGGGATGGGCGATAAATGCTGGCTAACGAGTGACGCCCATGTCCCATAGTTGAATTATAAAAAGTAACCAAAATAATGAAGTGTAAATCAAAAGGAATGTTGGGAGCTGGGTTGTACTTGAGAGTTGCTTGTACTTGGGCCAGTAATTCCAAGTGTTTTTTTTGGGTGCCTTTAAGGTTTCTTTCTCTCTAGTTTTGGGAGAGTGTGACATGTGTTCTCTTGTTCTAGACTTTAAAACTGCTTCTGCCCTCTGTAGGCCCAGTGGACAGCCATTGAATTATTTACAGAGCAAGTTTTTTAATTGTTTTCCCTGCACTTGCAGAACAAAGCAAGAACAAAGGTGGCATATTTGGCAAAAGATCATTAGACTGAGCATAACCTGGATCCATGCTGTTGTTCACCTGGCACTTTGCATTTGGTGGATTTGGTGTCAAGTTTATTCTAGTAAAGTAATTTTTACAAGCTCTATTTACGTGTTTCTGGGTTGGAGTCTTCAACATTCTGCTATATTATGCCACCAGTGACCCTTCCCGGGACCCCACTCAATTGCTTGCAGTTGGGTGCGATTGAGTACTTTATGATGCGTTTATAATCTGAACCTGGCAACCAGTCATTCTTTTCCACTGACCAGAACCAACTGCAATTTTCCAGTGCAGGGAGCTTCTCTTTCAGAAATTAAACTGCTCAGCCTTTGCACTTTTTAAAACAGTTATACTTTAATTCCAACTTTGTTTTAAAGTGCGGCCAAATCCAAACAATTTTCAAGTTAGTTTGATACAGTGCAGGAGTTTCCTCCAAATATGAAGCTACTTCTTCACAAGTCAGCTGGAGTTTGGTCTGTCCTTGACTGCAAAAGGTTCAGAAAAGGCATGTGCCAGTTAGGAGAAAGGATGGGAAAGGTAGGATTACGGAACCGTGGATTACTAGAGATATAGAAGACCTGGTTAAGAAGAAACGAGAGGCGTATGTCAGGTCTAAGCAGCTGGGAACGGAGAGAGCGTTGGAGGAATACAGAGAGTAGGAGGGATCTCAAACGGGGAGTTAGGAGAGCAAAGAGGGGGCATGAGATGGCTTTGGCAGGTAGGGTTAAGGAGAATCTAAAGGCATTTTACTCCTGTCTTAAGAACAAAAGGGTGGCTAGGTGTAAAATCGGTCGTCTCAGGGACAAATGTGGGGAATTGTGCTTAGAGGCAGAGGGAATGGGGGAGATCCTGAATGAATACTTTGCGTCAGTATTCATGAAGGAGAGGGGCTTGATGTCTAGTACGGTCATTGAGGGAGCGGTAGACGGATTGAAAGATCTATTGATTACGAGGGAAGAAGTGTTAGGGCTCTTAGAGGGCATTAAAACCGATAAATCTCTGGGGCCTGATTGCATTTATCCTAGGCTGCTTAGAGAGGCGAGGGATGAGATTGCTGGGCCTCTGACGCAAATCTTTGTCTCTTCTTTGGACACAGGTGAGGTCCCAGAGGACTGGAGGATAGCGAATGTGGTACCGTTGTTTAAAAAGGGTAGGAGGGAAAGCCTGGGTAACTATAGGCCGGTGAGCTTAACGTCAGTGGTAGGTAAGTTGATGGAGAGGACTCTTGGGGATGCTTTGTCAAGGGGAAGTCTTGCCTTACGAATCTGGTAGAATTCTTTGAGGAGGTGACAAAAACGGTTGACGAAGGACGAGCCGTTGATGTCGTCTATATGGATTTCAGTAAGGCGTTTGACAAAGTCCCTCATGGTAGGTTGGTACAGAAGATTAAAACTCATGGGATATGTGGTCAGGTATGTAGATGGGTAGAGAACTGGTTTGCAAAGAGGAGTCAGAGAGTAGTTGTGGAGGGGTCTTTTTCTAGCTGGAGGTCTGTCACTAGTGGTGTGCCGCAGGGCTCGGTACTGGGACCTCTTCTCTTTGTAGTGTATATAAATGATTTGGAAGAGGGAGTAGGTGGTGTGATCAGCAGATTTGCTGATGACACCAAGATGGCTGGATTGACGGGCAGTGAGGAGCAGTGTCTGGCAATACAGCAGGATATCGATAGGCTGGTTGATTGGGCAGATGCATGGCAAATGGAGTTTAATCTGGATAAATGTGAGGTGATGCATTTTGGCCGGAATAATGTAGGGGGAAGTTATATGATAAAGGGTAAGCCCGTAAGGAGTATAGAGTCTCAGCGAGACCTGGGGGTGCAAGTGCACAAGTCTTTGAAGGTGGCAGTGCAAGTGGAGAGTGTGGTGAAGAAAGCCTATGGTATGTTAGCCTTTATAGGAAGGGGTATAGAATATAAGAGCTGGAGTCTAATGTTGCAGTTGTACAGAACCTTGGTTCGGCCGCATTTGGAGTACTGCGTACAGTTCTGGTCGCCTTACTACCGGAAGGACGTGGAGACTCTGGAGAGAGTGCAGAGGGGGTTTACCAGGATGTTGCCTGGTATGGAAGGACTGGGGTATGAGGAAGAAATTGGGGCTCTTTTCCCTTGAAAGATGCCGACTGAGGGGGGATCTAATAGAGGTATATAAGATTATGAAGGGTATAGATAGAGTAAACAGAGGTCAGCTATTTCCTGTAACAGAGACACGTAGGACAAGGGGCCATGGACTTAAGGTGAGGGGGGAGCGGTACAACACAGATATTAGAGGGAGGTTTTTCACACAGAGGGTAGTGGGGGTATGGAATGCTCTGCCAAGTAAGGTGGTGGAGGCAAACATGCTAGAGTCCTTTAAGAGTAACTTAGACAGGCACCTGACTGAGTTGGAGATGGGTGGATATAGGAGAACCTTTTAAATAAGGGTCATTAGCATTGGGGAGTCCCTGGTAATGTAGATGGGTATAGTATGATAATAATGATTTTTTTTCTCTTTCATTCACAGGTTTTAAGTCGGTCCACCTCGTGTCCAACGAGGGGCATACAGGCGATGGGTCGTACTGGGGCTGCTCTTGGTTGTTCGAGATTGGCCTAGTGCTTCATGTCGTTAGTGTGTGCCTAAACTGGACAAGATACTGGGCAGGACGACAGCTCAGTGACTATTGCTGATTGCTGTACAGACACATGGATTTGGGCCGGTGTCTGTGGGAGTTTGCGCATTCTCCCCGTGCTTGCGTGGGTTTTCTCCGGGTGCTCCGGTTTCCTCCCACACCCCAAAGATGTGCTGTTAGGCTGATTGGCAGGAATAAATTGTCCCTAAATCAGTTTCCCTCAATCTGGATGGCCATAAAACATTAGATAGGGGTCATGGGTAGAGAGGTGGACTGGTGGTGTTGAGATGGCGGCGCGGGCTCGTTGGGCCGAAGGGCCTGTTTCCCGGGCTGATTTTGTTCTTTGTTCTTTGACTTTGGAATTATACCGTAATTCCTGAATTGCTGTGAAGTGGAACCATTGAAGTCTTCCAAGCATAAAAAATGCCATGCTAATTATCATTTTTTTTAATATTTACTAATTCAGGGGATGTGGTCAGCACTTATTGCCCACCCCAAACTGCACTTGAGAAAGTTGTGGTGAGCTGCCTTCTTGAACTGCTGCAGTCCACGTGGTATAGATACATCCACATTGCTGTTCTAGGGAGTTCCAGGATGCTGATCCAGTGACAGTGGAGGATATATTTCCAAGTCAGGATGGAGTATGACTTCGATGGGAACTTGCAGGTGGTGGTGTTCCCAAGCACCTTCTGCCCATATCCTTCTAGGTTTGGAAGGCACTGTTGAAGGAGCATTAGCAAGTTGCTGCTATGCACCTTGTGGATGGTATGCACTTCTGGCACAGTGCACTGGTGGTGGAGGGAGTGAATGTTCAAGATTGGGTGATGCTGAAGTGAGCTGCATTATCCTGAATGATATTGAGCTTCTTAAGTGTCTGTTGGAGCTGCGGAGAATATTCCTTCATGTTCCTGACTTGTACCTTGTAGGTGGTGGAACATCTGAACTTTTACTTTACTTTTCAAGATGTTTATTTCCCCTACTCCTCCCAAAGGCACAGTTATCACTAACCTAGCATTATCAAATGATAAAGGAAGAGAGTAACCAAAACCTCGGCCAAAGATTTGAGTTGCAAGTGTTGATAAGGGAATTCCGAAGCATTACCTTTGGGTGCTGAGACAAAATAGCCCCAATAGAGGCATGCATAAGAGGGCAGGTGTGATGGAAGTAAAGGTTAGGCGATATGTTTAAAGCTGTTGAAAGTTAGAGGTAGGACGGGTGAGGTCACCAAGGCTTCAGACATGAGCATGTCTCTCATCCAGACTGCTGGGTTAAGGCAACACAAGTGACATTCATTTATGAACCTAGTTGGTGTATATAGGCAGTCTGCTAAACCATAGAATGCATCATGAATGAGCCTAATGCTGCTTTAGTTTGCTTGATACTGCACAGAACAGATAATGTATAAAAATAAAGTGCGCTGAGGGTACTTGTGTGCTGTAGATTGAGGTGACTGTTTTCCATCCTGAAGATCCACAGGAAATTAAATTTAGAAACTAAATGTCAGTATTTTGTCAGGGGAATTTGTTTATTTCTTGTTAATGAGTGTTTTGCTGCTTCATCAAATGTTTATAATACATTATCCTTCTTTCTACCCCCTACACAGTTTTCTGTCACTCCTTTACTGTGCTTGATGGGGTACCATGTCATGGGCGTGCTGCTATTTCTCCAGTACCTTCCTATGAGACTTATTATGTATGCAAGATCATGCGTTGTTAGTTGCTTTTCTCTGTCTTTAATTAAAAAACAAATCATGTCTGTTAGATCAAAAATTCCAAGTAGCTTATATCATTGATTGTATCTACTTATTGTCTGCATAGTTTCAGCAAATTTGTTTGGAGCTGTGATTGGCTTTGCGTCTTGTTGAATTCCAAGCTTGCAGAGTATAGTTTGTATTTTTGTGTATTGTTCATTTGAACACAATAAATTTGTCTGAAAATCACTAATTGACTAGAACAAAGTACACTACTTAAACTGCAGTTGGGTTTGGTTGAACCATTCATTTGGAATCCTGTTATGTGTTGAGACCATGACTTCATTTGTACC
The DNA here is from genome assembly GCF_965287045.1 of Carcharhinus amblyrhynchos. Classification (NCBI taxonomy): domain Eukaryota; kingdom Metazoa; phylum Chordata; class Chondrichthyes; order Carcharhiniformes; family Carcharhinidae; genus Carcharhinus; species Carcharhinus amblyrhynchos. The sequence continues at coordinate 20,434,747 of NC_137334.1, read as the reverse complement.
TCTGCGTGAAGCATTAGTGATAGCTTTGCTGATTCGCCAATGCTGAGTGTAGAACAGAAAAGCGAAACATACAGAGTTTGCCTCTTTAGAACCCAGAAGGAGGTCTAAGAAAGGGTAATTTATCTCATATGAACTTTGCTTGCTCTGTTTATGGTCTAATTTTTGCTGAATTTTAAGCTTCACAATTCTATTTAGCTGTAAGTAAATATATTTATTTTAGCTTAGATCTCTCTGTTTAACATCCGTCATCTCGAAGTGTTTTGGGCAATTTAGTGCTTATCGCATATTTTACTGTAAGGGTGATTGTTAAATCTTTGTGTGGATCTGCAGGTTGGCTTATAGAATGGGTACACTGAAGGGAATTCCAGTAGTGGTCAGTTTACACAGTGAGATTGGCTGGTTAATCAATCATGAGGCGCATCATCAGCTGAGCCACTGCTGTCTTGGTAAGATGTCCTTTTCTGTTTTTTACAGGGCATCACCAGATAGTTGCCAGGAATTGAAAAGCCAGCTTTTAAAGTTGAAGTTTATTTATTAGTCACAAACAAGTTTACGTTCACACAGTGGTGGAGGTACTGTGAAAATCCCCAAGTTGTCGCCTGTTTGGGTACACTGAGGGAGAATTTTAGCATGGCATCTAAACTGCACATCTTTGGACTGTGGGAGAAAACCCATGATGTGGGTATGCCGGTGTTGGACTGGCGTAAACACAGTAAAAAGTCTGACAACACCAGGTTTTAGTCCAACCGATTTATTTGATAATAGACTCACAAGCTTTCGGGGTTAGCCCCTTCTTCGTCACCTGACGAAGGGGCTAACCCTGAAAGCTTGTGAGTCTATTATCAAATAAATCGGTTGGACTAAAACCTGGTGTTGTCAGACTTTTTACGGAGAAAACCCACACAGACATAGGGAGAATATGCAAACTCCACACAGACAGTGACCCAAGCTGGCAATCGAATCCTGGTCCCAGGTGCTGAGGCAGCAGTGCTAACCACTAGAGTCATAGAGGTTTACAGCATGGAAACAGGTCCTTTGTCCCAACTTGTCCATGCCGTCCTTTTTTTTAAATCCCTGAGCTAATCCCAATTGCCCTCATTTGGCCCATATCCATTGTACCCATGTAACTATTTAAATGTTTTTTAAAAGATAAAATTGTACCCGCTTCTACTGGCACCTCTGGCAGCTTGTTCCAGACACTCACCACCCTCTGTGTGAAAAAATTGGCCCTCTGGACTCTTTTATATCTCCTCCCTCTCATCTTAAATCTATGCCCTCTAGTTTTAGACTCCCCTACCTTTGGGACAAGATATTGACTATCTACCTTGTCAATGCCCCTCATTACTTTATAGACTCCTATAACATCACCCCTCAGCCTCCTACGCTCCAGAGAAAAAAGTTTCATTCTATTCAGCCTCTCCCTATAACTCAATTCATCAAATCCCGGTAGCATCCAAGTAAATCTTTTCTGCACTCTTTCTAGTTTAATAATATATTTTCTATAATAGGGTGACCAGGATTGCACACAGTATTCCAAGTGTGGCCTTACCAATGCCTTGTACAACTTCAACAAGATGTCCCAACTCCTATTTTCAATGTTCTGACCGATGAAACCAAGCATGCCGAATGCCGCCTTCACCACTCTGCCCACCTGTGACTCCACTTTCAAGGAGCTATGAACATGTGCCCCTAGATCTCTTTGTTCTGTAACTCTCCCCAACACCCTACCATTAACTGAGTAAATCCTGTCCTGGTTCAGTCTACCAAAATACATTACCTCGCATTTGTCGAAACTAAACACCATCTGCCATTTGTCAGCCCACTGGCCCAATTGATCAAGATGTGCCACCATGAACTCCAAATGGGTTGAGGCTTGTTCTAGTGCTTCTATTTCTCTGGGAGGATCTGACCTGTCTTCCTGGCCTTTGTGGCTCATTTACTAACCAGCTCATAGTATCATAGAATCTCTCCAGTACAGAAGGAGGCCATTTGGCCCATCAACTCTGCACCGAATCTTTGGAAGAGCATCTTAACCAGGCCCATAACCCTGTGCAGTTACCACAGTTAATTCACTTAACTTACGCATCTTTAGACACTGTGGGGCAATTTAGCATGGTCAATGCACCTAACCTAATCTTTGGACTGTAGGAGGAAACCAGAGCACCCAGAGAAAACTCACGCAGGCATAGAGAGAATGAACACATCAAATGGACAGTCACCCAAGGCCAGAATTGAACCTGGGTCCCTGGCACTGTAAGGCAGCAATGCTAACCACTGTGCCACCATGCCGCCCCTCATTATCCCAACACTTGGTGTCTGTCTTTCTGTCTGGTGTAAAGCATCTCCCTATAGAAGTTGGGTATGAGCTATTCACTCGAATGTTATTTACATAGTTAAACAATTGGTTTGAGCTGCTGAAAGTTAGAGATAATATTAAACCACCAAGTTGAGTTTGAAGGTTTGTGCCTCGTTTTATAGTCCTGATTTTTAATCAACTGCATTGCAGAGTCCTGTGGTTTTTGTTCATTGTGGTTGAATTGATTATCTGCTAGTGAATTTGGGTATTGAAATACTTTAGGTTTCAGAAAAAAAGATTGCAAATTATCACCCAGCACCCTTTATTAAGACTTGCATTTATACAAAGCCTTTCACCTCAAAAACTCAGAGCTTCACAATTCTTTTTCTGGAGCAGAGTGATTGATTTACAGATGAATCCAGCAGTTATTCTACCAAGCAACTTCTCTGAAACAGCAAAGGGGTGAATGACCAGTTGGCCTCTTTTAATGTGGTAATAATTAATGAAGAGATGTTGGCCGAGACATTGTAGAGCTTCCTGTTCTTCAAGTAGTGCCTTGAATCTTTAATGCTTACCCTGCAGTGTGAAACTTGGTTTACATCTCATTTGAAAGATGGTGTAGCTCCCCCTCCGTATTGTACTAGTTCTCAGACTGACACTAACTCTGGTCTGAAGCCTGCAAGTAGTTCAAGAATACTACCATCTAACTCAGGCTGACCCATGCATCAAATTCCCCCTGATCATTATTCCTGCACTTGGAGTGATCTTGCATATTATGAAATTTTAAAATTCTTATCCTTGTTTCAAATTCTTCAGTACTTTGAATCTTCCCAATCTCTCCAACTTCCTCTGGTCTTAGAAGACTTTGAAATATCTGTGCTCCTCCTATTCTGGCTTTTTGGCCATTTTTTTTCCTCCTATCGCTAACACATTAGTGGCTATGCCCACAGCTGTCTGGGCCCTAAACTCTGAACTTCCCTAAACCTCTCCTCCTCTCTACCTTTCTCATCTCACTGACACGTTCATTGATAGCTACCTCTTCAAGCAAGGTTTTGATTATGTTCCTGTGAAATACCTTGGCACATATTACAATGTTAAAGTTGCTATGTAAAGCAGGTCGAAGTCCAGACTTTATGTTGGGAAGGGATTATTATCTCATTGGGCTCAGAGTCCTGAATGACTTCAAACTAAACTGCCTCAGCTACTGCTTTTCCTATAAATTGTATTTAAACCTAAATTGAACCATGAGGAGCTCTTTTAGCAGAATTTGAGGAGCTGTTGTGACTAGCTAATTGTACAGTTATCTTGTGCCGCTTAATATTGGAGCTTCTGTGCAGTACTGCATGTATGAGTGCAGTATTTATTCTTCTTATCTTAATCTTAAGGGCAGAGCCTGAAGTTACATTTTTGGCAAAGAGCCATGAGCTTGTTTTCCGAATTTCTTAGAACATAAGAACAAAGAAATAGGAGCAGAAGTAGGCCATCTAGCCCCTCAAGCTTGCCCCACCATTCAATAAGATCATGGCTGATCTGATAATGGTTCAGTTCCACTTACCCGCCTGCTTCCTGTAACCCTTAATTCCCTTATTGGTCAAAAATCTATCTACTTGTGGCTTAAACATATTTAACGAGGTAGCCTCCACTGCTTCAATGAGCAGAGAATTCCAAAGATTCACTACCCTTTGGGAGAAGAAGTTCCTCCTCAACTCTGTTTTAAATTGACTCCCCCTTATTTTGAGGCTGTGCCCTCTAGTTCTTGTTTCCATTCTAAGTGGAAATAATCTCTCTGCTTCTGCCCTGTCTAGCCCCTTCATTATCTTATATGTCTCTATAAGATCTCCCCTCAGCCGTCTAAACTCCAATGAGTACAGGCCCAGTCTACTCAATCTCTCCTCATAAGCTAACCCCCTCATCTCCGGAATCAACCTGGTGAACCTTCTCTGCACTCCCTCCAAAGCTAATATATCCTTTCTCAAATAAGGGAACCAAAATTGCACACAGTTCTCTAGGTGTGGCCTTACCAGTACCTTGTACAATTGCAGCAAGACCTTCTATTTTTATACCCTATCCCTCTTGCAATAAAGGCCAACATTCTATTTGCCTTCTTGATCACCTGCTGCACCTGCAAACTGAGTTTTTGTGATTCATGCACAAGGACCCCCAGGTCCCCCTGCGTAGTAGCATGTTGTAATTTTTCACCATTTAAATAATAGTCCATTTTATTATTGTTCCTTCCAAAGTGGATAACCTCACACTTGCCAATGTTATACTCCATCTGCCAGATCCTTGCCCACTTGCTTTGCCTATCCAAATCTCTCTGCAGACTTTCTGCATCCTTCATGCAGTTTGCTTTCTGTGTCATCCGCAAACTTTGTCACCCTAAACTCGGCCCCCTCCTCTAGATTGTCTATATATATATGGTAAACAGTTGAATCCCCAGAACCGATCCCTGCGGCATGCCACTAGTCACCAATTGCCAACTGGAAAAGCACCCATTTATTCCAACTCCCTGCTTTCTGTTAGATAGTCAATCCTCAATCCACGCTAACACTTTACCCCCAACTCCGTGTACCTTAATCTTGTGCAGCAGCCTTTTGTGAGGCACCTTATCGAATGCCTTCTGGAAATCTAAAAACACCACGTCCACCGGTTCCCCTCTGTCAACCGCACTCGTTACATCTTCATAAAAACCCAGTAAATTCATCAAACATGACTTCCCCTTCATAAATCCATGCTGTGTTTGTTTGATGGAACCATTCATTTCCAGGTGTCCTGCTATTTCTTCCTTAATGATAGATTCCAGCATTTTCCCAACTACGGATGTTAAGCAACTGGCCTATAGTTACCTGCCTTTTGTCTACCTTTTGTTTGAACAGCGGCATTACATTAGCTGTTTTCCAATCACTTGGCACCTCCCCAGAGCCCAGCAAATTTTGATAAATTACAACTAGTGCATCTGCTATTACTTCTGCCGTTTCTTTTAGTACCCTGGGATGCATTCCATCCGGACCAGGGGACTTGTCGATCTTTAGTTCTATTAGCTTACCCAGTACTACCTCTTTAGTAATAGTGATTGTTTTAAGATCCTCACCCCTTACAGTCCCATGACCGTCAATTATTGGTACACTATTTCTAATGTGAAGACCAACACAAAAAACTTGTTTAAGGCCTCGGCCATTTCCTCATTCCCCACCATTAAATCTCCCTTCTCATCCCCCAAGGATCCAACATTCACTTTAGCCACTCTTTTCCGTTTTATATATTTGTAAAAACTTCTACTATCGGTTTTTATATTTTGTGCTAGTTTAGTTTCATAATCTATCTTTCTTTCTTTTATTGCCTTCTTAGTAGTTCCTTGTTTTTTAAAGCTTTCCCAATCTCTTGTTCCCCACTAATTTTGGCCACTCTGTATGCATTGGTTTTTAATTTGATACTCTCCTTTATTTCCTGAGTTATCTATGGCTGGTTATCCCTTTTCTTATATTCCTTCTTTTTCCACTGGAATGTATTTTTGCTGAGTACTGAGAAAAATCCCCTTAAAAATCCTTCACTGTTCCTCAGCTGTCCTACCAACTAGTCTGTGCTCCCAGTCTACATTAGCCAACTCTGCCCTCATCCTATTGTACTCCCCTTTGTTCAAGCAGAGGACACTGGTTTGGGACCCTATTTTCTCACCCTCCATCTGTATTAGAAATTCAACCATATTGTGATCACTCATTCCAAGAGGATCCCTCACAATAAGATCATTAATTTTACCTGTCTCATTATACAGGACCAGATCCAAGATAGCTCAGTCCCTCGTAGGTTCTGTATCATACTATTTGACTATCTCAACAGCATTCTAAGAACCTTCTTCAAGTCCACCATGTCTGACTCTCTTTGATCAATTGTTTCGCTGCCTTATGACTAAATATCAGTTTCCATTGTGGTACAGTGCAATGTAGGTTAATTCTCATCTTTTGCTAAATTAGCTGATATCAGTTCAGGATCTTGGTTAGGTGGATGATCACAATGGCTCCTTTGTGTACTCTAGGGCGAAACGGGGCTGTATGCTTGGTATTGCTTAACCCAACATACAGACCAGATTACTAGGCTAGTGGGGGAGATGGTCAAGCTAAAAGGAACCCAAACATAGGCAAGGACGTCTCATCGTATCTTGTGGTTGCAAAAAATAGATCCTTGAGTTTTCTCCTCAAATCAAAACAGTATTGTCAGATTCACTAATTGCAGTTTAAGTGTAAAGAATTGTGTAGATGTCAAGTAGGAGGCCATCCACTACCGTGTCCCAGAGGGAGAGGAGGCCAAGGAACTGTTCTGCAACGAAAATTAAGTTTTGGGGAAATCCGATCACAGACCCCATCCTAGTAAGTAAAGATAGTTTTTCTGAACACATGGTGTGTAAGATTGCCATTCTATATCTGTAGCTCTGTGGCCATAGTAAGGCAGCCAATTTTTAATGTAAACACAAAGGGGGTGATTCTCTGGTGCTGCTGCCTCTGCAGATGGGATTTGCAATGGCTCTTTCAATCAGGTGTGAGGGCAAAAACGGGATTCTCACTGGTCAAGCCCGTTGCAAGTCTCCCAGCCTGCTCTACTGGCACCAATCAGGTTCTTGTCCAGAGTGGGTGAGCCCCTGATGAATATTCATTTTAGTCGAATTACTGGGTTTGACACCAAATGTTCCAGCCTTCCGCCATGCTGTGAAGCCTAATACTTTGAAGTGCTTTGTTTATGTTTAATTTCACACTTCAGTGCCTTTTACTAGCATCCTGATTGACAGGTCCAGGCTATTTCACAGCAGGCTGTAGCTCTGTTTGTTTTTGTTTCCCTTCACAGTTGATTAAATCTGAAGTGCTTCCTCATTCCTAACCACAGCTTTTTTGAAAGTCTTGTTCTTTGTTCTGAAGACTTTGGCTGACATTTTTTTCATAGTGGGTTTTGTTCAATTTCTCATGCTGGAATAGCATGTCTGCACTGGAGGTTGCTTCCAGTTATAGAAGAGGCTGGTGCCACTCCCCCTGCCACCCTGGCACTGCCAAAGGACAACGCCTGAAACAATGGGGCTTGATAGGGTGAGGAGCAGGCTGTTCAGTGACTTCATATTGGGATACCTATCTTGTGGGGGAGGGGAATGTTGAGGTTAATACCTCTGAGTGAGGGGGAGGGTGGAGGAAGTGGTGGGGCCACCCTTATGACTCTGTGGTTTTTGGGAGGGGAGGGGTGGGGTGGGATGACCTATACATTTAGTGATGGGATGAGGTTGCTCATCAGTGGTGAAGGTTTTGGGTTGCTTTCTTGGTCTGTGGGTTGGGTTGCCATTTCCCTGGGAGGGAGAGTGGCCTGTCACGTATCTCTGAGGTCAGGTGGCTTTTAAAGATGATGCCCCGTTCTCGATGAAACCGGGCTGGCCGCCATGTTCCCCGTTGCAGATTTCTCCCCCAGCAAAGGTGGTTGAATCCCACTTGGCGACACTTGCCAGCAGGAAACATTCTGATTTTCCCGCTAATGGCAGCATTTAGTTTTTATTCTGGAGAATCGCGGCTAAAATTGTTGAGGAGGAACTTCTTCACTCAAAGGGTGGTGAATCTCTGGAATTCTCTGCCCGTTGAAGTGGTGGAGGCTACCTCGCTAAATATATTTAAGTCATGGTTAGATAGGTTTCTGATAGACAAGGGAATTAAGGGTTATGGGGAGAAAGCAGAAAAGTGGAACTGATCCACTTCAGATCAGCCATGATCTTATTGAATGGTGGGGCAGGCTCGAGGGGCTAAATGGCCTACTCCTGCTCCTATTTCTTATGTTCTTAAAATGTCTTGTAATCTATAATGAACAGTACTTCTCAGTTGTGTGCCTAGACGTGTCAGCAGGCACAGTAACACTGTGATTAATACTGCTGCTTCACAGTGCCAGCGATCCAGGGTCGATTCCTGGCTTGGGTCACTGTCTGTGTGGAATTTGCACATTCTCCCCGTGTCTGTGTGGGTTTCCTCCGGGTGCTCTGGTTTCTTCCCACAGACTGAAAGATGTGCTGGTTAGGTGCATTGGTCCGAACAGATGCCGGACTGTGGCGACTAGGGGAATTTTGCAGTAACTTAATTGCAGTGTTAATGTAAGCCTTACTTGTGACAAATAAATAAACTTCACTTTTAGGTTACTTGGTCTTGGTGAGCATTGCACTTAGACTTGATCTTATTCTCAACTGGTACCTGCCCACGCTTGTCTTACAGTGAAGCAGGTGACCATTGGAGGTTGATGTTTTTCCTTTCCTTAGCAATCTGGGGAGTGTGAAACAAGTTGTATTACCATGTTCCCCTATGTTGTTTATTCAGTAGAAAGCACGTTGAACACTGACCTACCTTTATTTGCCTTCGCTCCATATGCACAATGCATTTACCTGGAAAACCACGAAGGGAGTGTTAATTGATTTCTTATTTAATTGTTTTCTTCTCAAGGGCAAATAGTGTGTCTGAGCACTTCATATCCATATTTACTTGTGATTTGATAAGTGAAAAATAAATTTCATTGCTTTTTACTTTGATAATTTGTATATTATGAACCAGTCATGAAAGGGGACAAGTATTTTGTATGCTGAGTATTTAATTGTCTGTGATCTTTAGTAGCAGTTTTTTAAAATAGAATGTATTAGTGTCTAGTTGTGATCGCCATTTTTTTTTGTCTTGGCCCAAATGTTTGAATAGAAACTGTCTGTAACCTTTTTGTAATCTCACCCTGTTGTAATAGTAGCTGTGCCAAGAAATGCTTGGACAAGTTGGAGCAGCAGAACTGTTGCAGCAAGTTCTTAAGTACTGCGAGACACAGCAAATACGATGGGGCCTGGGCTGGACTCATTTTTCCGCCCTGTCAACGCTTCCTCTAATTCTCCATTGTGTGTGGCTTATTCGCACTGTGTCGTACATTCTGAATTCCTACCAGGCAATTGCACATTTAGAGGGAACAATACATCGTGGAGGTACCTTGCCACGAAGAGGGACTGAGCTTGGGGAAAAGCAAATTGAAAACATTAAAAATCATAAATAGGGAAAAACAAAAGTACTACAGATTTGAAATGAAACAATTAAATGCTCAGAATATACAGCAAGTCATCTTGATATGACAGTATCTGTGATATCTCAAAACATTTTGATATCTCAGTAAAACATCTTGATACTCTCAAGTCTTGTGCATCCACTTATGAGAAGTAGAGGAAGTGATTTTAACTGGGCTTCTATTGTAGAAAGTGTTGGTATTCATGTGAGTAAAGATGAAACTAAGATGATTTTTGGTGCCATGAGCTCTAGCTGACCTCTGTTTCAGTGTTTTTTTTGTTTCCTTTGGTATTTATTCTGTAAAGTTACAGGTTTCATTATAAGCGCCTGGATTGTGAGTTTGTTTGGTCAAGTTGGGATTGCAGATGCCTTTTGAGTAAATAATTCCAAGGGTGAGAATGTGAGACAACACATTTCATCATAAAACATTGTGGGCATCAGTGGAATTCCTCTCCATCCAATTATATTCCTAATACAACCAGGAAATTGGATTTCTGGGTGTAGGCAATTGAACAGGGCGGCTTCAAAAAGCTAAGTCTTGCATTAGGATGGCGAGAAATACCTTGGTTTAGTCTAATCACCAACGCCCTGCAGCAAGTATCACAAAAAGCGTTTTAGCATTAGTCTGCTATCATTTTAAAGAGGAAAATAATTAGAATGGTGTTTTTGGAAGCAAATGCATGGCAATAAATGTTAAGGACTGACTGAACTTAAGAGTCTGCAGATGATCACTATCAACATTGCTTTGGCAACCATTCCCATTCCAAAACAATGTGTAAACTAGAAATGGTTGCCATAAAAATTTCATACAATCTATTAATTACATGTACGCTCCTCATGTTCCATACCCAGGTTTTTCTCTTCCTTATTGATTTGTTTCCAATTGACACATCATCACAGATACAGATGTGCTTCCACATGCACAGTGATGCCTTGCTTGCCACCAACACTTCACTTGACCTCCTTGACTGCCTGTATGCTGTTAGATCCCTTGACCAGTTTCAAGTTGAAAGCGCGTTGGAAGCTTTTCTTGTTGGCCGTTAGGAAAACCAGACTGTTCACACATTAACTCAGAAAAGCAGCCAGCATAATGAAGGACCCCATTCTCAGACATTCTTTCTTCCGCCTTCTTCTGTCAGAAAAAAGGTACAAAAGTCTGAGATCTTAATCAATTCAAGAACAGCTTCTTCCCCACTGCCATCAGGCTTTTGAATGGCTCTACCTTATATTAAGTTGATCTTTTTCTACACCCTAGCTATGACTGTAACACTACACTCTGCATCCTCTCCTTTCCTTCTCCCCTGTGTACACTGACAGGCATGCTTTGTCTGTGTAGCGCGCAAGAAACAATACTTTTCACTGTGTATCAATACATGTGACAATAAATCAAATCAATATTGAGCTGAACATTAGACCCCACATCTGATTCACCAGTGAAACTTACGTAGACCATTGAAATACTTGGACTTTCTTTGTCTGCAGCCTTTAACTACTCAAAACTGTCCTTTTATCTTCCTTCAAACATCAGCTTGTCCAACACTGCTTCATGTTTCTGGGCTTACTTTATAGTTGTACCAACTTTCTTTAATCTGCAGTATACATATCGCATCAAATTACTCCTAATAATCCACAGTATACTTATCACATCAAATTAATCCTCACCCAATGTCCATTATGCTTCTCTCTGCACAGACTGAGACCTTGTTTATGTTGTGTTCCTGGCAGTTGGTACTAGCAAATTTGACAGTTTTACATTTGATTGCAGTTAGCTTTGGGGGAACCTAGCAATACTAGAATGAGTCCTGTGTAGTTTAAAGGCACTTAAAATTTCAAAGACAAAATCTCGAATTAATTCACTAAAAGGATTCTGCAGTTTGATCAGCAAACATTTGATTTGATTTGATTTATTATTGTCACATGCTTTAACATACAGTGAAAAGTAATGTTTCTTGCATGCTATACAGACAGAACATACCGTTCATAGAGAAGGAAACAAGAGAATGCAGAATGTAGTGTTACAGCCATAGCATAGTAGAAAAAGATCAACTTAATGTAAGGTAAGTCCAGTCAAAAGTCTGACAGCAGCAGGAAAGAAGCTGTTCTTGAGTCGGTAGGTACATGATGTCAGACTTTCATATCTTTTTCCTGAAGGAAGAAGGTAGAAGAGAGAATGTCCGGGGTGCATGGGGTCTTTAGTTATGCAGCCTGCTTTGTCGAGGCAGCAGGAAGTGTAGACAGAATCAATGGATGGGAGACTGGTTTGTGTGATGGGTTGGGCTACATTCACGACCATTTTTAGTTCCTTGTGGTCTTGGGCAGAGCAGGAGCCACACCAAGCTGTGATACAACCAGAAAGAATACTTTCTGTGGTGCATCTGTAAAAGTTGGTGAGAGTCGTAGATGGCATGCCAGATTTCCTTAGTCTTCTGAGAAAGTAAAGGCATTGCTGGGCTTTCTTAACTATAGTGTTGCCATGGGGGGGAACCAGGACAGGTTGTTGGTAATCTGGAACCTAAAAACTTGAAATCTCGACCTTTTCTACTTCGTCCCCAGGCAGGATGTAGGTAGGAACGTGTTCTCCTTTATGCTTCCTGAAATTGATGACAATCTCCTTCATTTTGTTGGCATGGCATAAAAAGTCACATTTCCATCATTACACTGTTAAATCCTGGTGACGGTGCTTACTACTTTAATATTTTTTTGCCGAGAAATTGGAGTTCATTGAAGAAGTAACATGTACTGTGAGCACAGTAAGAAGTCTCTCAACACCAGGTTAAAGTCCAACATGTTTATTTGGAATCACGAGATTTCGGAGCACTGCTCCTTCATTGGGTGATTCTTTCTATATATTTTCTGTTGCTGAACAGAATAAGCAACCTCTCAGTAAGTACCTTTCCATTGTTCTCTAGGCCGCAGCTTGAACCAGTTCTAACCAGCTCTACAGCCTGTTCGCAAACAATGTTTTGTCTTACCCAGTACAGTAAATCTACCACAAGTTGCAATAGTTTGACACATGATGTTTCAAATCCCTCATGGTATAGATGGTAACATATTGACATAGATAGAAGGTTGGCGGTGAACGGTAAGCAGAGAGTAAGCATAAATGGGACACTTTCTGGTTGGCAAGATATAATGAATAGTGTGCTACGGGGATCAGCATAGAACCTCAATCTTTCCAATTTATATAAATGGTTGACGCAGCTGAGGGATTTCACTGGTGTAATTCTGGGAGGGGTTGGCCCAGCAACATCTACCTAGAAGTGAGAAGCCGAAGAACACCTCCAGAGATAAACAGGAGTTACAGCATCTGGTTACAGCTGAGGGACTTCTCTGGTACATTCTGGGAGTAATCGGCCTGACAACATCTACCAAGATTGGAAAGTGGAAGATCTGGTGTCAAGGAGTGGTAAGCCTGAAACATTACATTAGTGTTTCCCTCCATCCCTCTAACCAAAGAAAAGGCCACTATGAGAAGGTAAAAGTGAAAAGTTTTATACATTTTCTTAAATAATTTAAATGGTACTCAAAATGTTGGTCAGTGGGGTTAAGTGCTGCACTTGTGAGATGTGGCAGATTTGTGACGCTTCCAACACCTTAGACAACTGCTACAGGAAGTGCACCCATTTGCAGCACCGTACAGACCGCACAGATAGATTGGAGCAGCAGTTGGATGTACTTAGGAGCATGAAGGTGACGGAAAATGCCATAGATAGGAGGTTTAGAAACATGGTCACACCCAAGGTGCAGCCAGATAGATGGGTGACTGCCAGAAGGGTTAGGCAGTCAGTGCAGGAATCCCTTGTGGTCGTCCTCCTCTTTAACAAGTATACCATTTTGGATACTTTTGGGGGAGATGGCCTATCAGGGGATGACAGCAGCAGCAGCCAAAGCAATGGCACCATGACTGGCTCTATTGTTAAGCTGGGAGGAATAAAGAGCACAAGAGCAATAGTTATAGGGGTCTCTATATTGAGGAGTGCAGAAAGATGTTTCTGTGGACGTGAAAGAGACTCCAGGATGGTATGTTGCCTCCCTGGTGCCAGGGTCCAGGATATCTCTAAACAGGCAGAAAGCCTTCTGAAGGGAGCCGGTGAGCAGCCAGAGGTTGTGGTACATATTGGTCCTAATGACATAAGCAGGAAGAGTGATGAGGTCCTGCAGCAGCAGTTTAGGGAGTTACGTAGAAAGTTAAAAAGCTAGAGTTGTAATCTCAGGATTACTCCTTGTACCACGTGCCAGCAAGGCTCGGACTAGGAAGATAGTGCAGCTCAACACATGGCTAAGCAGCTGGTGTAGAAGGGAGATTTCAGATATCACTTCAGGGACAGGTGGGACCTGTACAAGAAGGATGGGTTGTATCTAAACTGGAAAGGCATAAATATTCTGGCTGGGAGGTTTGCTAGTGTCACACAGGAAGATTTAAACTAGTTTGGCAGGGGGGTGGAAACCAAAGCCAAGGTGAATTAACTGAAGGGGAACCAAAGAGTAGGGCCAGTAAGATCAGAGAAAGAGCAGGCGTGGTGTATTTGCTAATCAGAGAGGGTCTGGTGCACTGAGGTGCATTTATTTCATAGAATCATAGAAACCTACAGAGCAGGAAAGGCCATTCGGACGGACCACAATCCCCCCCAGGCCCTATCCCCATATCCCTACCTATTTTACCATCTAATCCTGCTAACCTACACATCTCAGGACACTAAGGGGCAATTTATCATGTCAATCAACCTAACCCGCACATTTTTGAACTGTGGGAGGAAACTGGAGCACCTGGAGGAAACCCACACAGACATGAGGCAAATGTGCAACCTTCACACAGACAGTGACCCAAGCCGGGAATCGAACCCAGGTCCCTGGAGCTGTGAAGCAGCAGTGCTAACCACTGTGCTACTGTGCTGCCATTGTTTTAGTGCGAGAAGTGAAGCAGGTAAGGCAGAGCTTGGATTAGTACTTGGAACTATGATGTTTTTGCTATTACAGAGACTTGGTTAAGGGAAAGACAGAACTGGCTGCTTAAAATTTCAGGATACGGATGTTTCGGGCAGGATAGAGGGGGATGTAAAAGAGGTGGGGGAGTTGCACTACTGGTTGAGGAGAATATCACAGCTGGACTGCGGGAGGACATCTCAGAAGACTCATACAGCGAGGCAATATGGGTAGGGCTCAGGAATAGGAAAGGTGTAATCACAATGTTGGAGGTTTACTGTAGGTCGCCCAACAGCCAGCGGGAGATAGAGGAACAGATATGTAGGCAGATTTTGGCAAGGTGTTAAAGTAACACGGTTGTTACGGTGGGAGATTTTAACTTCCTCTATATTGACTAGATTAAGTGAGGGTAGCAAAGATTGGCAGATAGAGTAGAATGGGGGGAAATATGAAATTGTCCATTTTGGCAGGAAGAAAAAATACATAATATGCATAGATGGGATTTGGGTGAACTAGTGCAAGAATCACAAGAAGTTAGTATGCAGGTATGGCAAGTAATTAGGAAAGCTAATAGAATGTTGTTTATTGTGATGGGAATTAAATGCAAAAGTAGGGAAGTTTTGCTTCCGTTGTACAGGACCATATCTGTACAGTATTGGTCTCCTTACTTGAGGAACATAAGAACATAAGAAATAGGAGCAGGAGTAGGCCATCTAGCCCTTCGAGCCTGCCCCGCCATTCAATAAGATCATGGCTGATCTGTTGTGGCTCAGTTCCACTTTCCCGCCCTCTCCCCATAACCCTTAATCCCCTCTCTTATCAAGAACCCATCAACCCGCTTCTTAAAAATATTTAGCGAGGCAGCCTCCACCACTTCAACGGGCAGAGAATTCCAGAGATTCACCACCCTTTGAGTGAAGAAGTTCCTCCTCAACTCCGTTCTAAACCGCCTCCCCTTTATCTTGAGGCTGTGCCCCCTAGTCCTACTGTCTTTTTTGAGCGGGAAGAGTCTCTCCACCTCTATCCTATCCATCCCATTCATCATCTTATACGTCTCAATGAGATCTCCCCTCATTCTTCTAAACTCTAACGAGTACAAGCCTAGTTTATTCAGCCTCTCCTCATAGCTCAATCCCCTCAACTCCGGTATCAGCCTAGTAAACCTCCTCTGCACTCCCTCCAGGGCCAAAATATCCTTGCGCAGGTGCGGCGCCCAAAACTGCACACAGTACTCCAGCTGCGGCCTCACCAATGCCCTATACAGCTGCAGCAAGACCTCCCTACTTTTATATTCAATCCCCCTCGCTATGAAGGCCAGCATCCCATTTGCCTTCCTGACCACCTGCTGCACCTGCAAGCTGGGTTTTTGCGACTCATGCACAAGGACCCCGAGGTCCCTCTGCACTGTCGCCTGCTGCAGTTTTTCGCCACGTAAGTAATAGTCCTTCCTACCATTCTTCCTACCAAAGTGGACCACCTCACACTTGCCAACATTAAATTCCATTTGCCATTTCCTGGCCCATTCGCCCAGCCTATCTAGATCCTTCTGCAGACTCTCCACACCCTCCGCACAATTTGCCTTTCCCCCAATCTTGGTGTCATCAGCAAATTTCGACACCCTACACTCGGTTCCCTCCTCCAGATCATCTATATAAATGGTAAATAGCTGAGTAACATATTGGAAACATTTCAGGGAAGCTTACTAGACAGATACCATTGTCTTGGGAAAGGTTGGATAAGAAGCAACTTTGATTGAGACTTTTAAGATTTTGGGAGGTCTTGATAAGGTGGATATGGAAAGAATGTTTCTGAACATTTCAAAGTAGGGATCACTATTTAAAAATAAGGGATTGCGCAATAAGACCAAGATTAAGAGAATTTTGTTTTAGTGTAGTGAGTGAGATTTTGGAACTCCTTTCCTTAAAAAGCAGCGGAAGAGGGTAGAGATCGATTCTAGGTAACTTTTCATTGCCTTATTGGAAGTAAGCATGAAAGAGGAAGCTACAATCAGATCAGTCATGATTTTATTGTAAGAAGTCTCACAACACCAGGTTAAAGTCCAGCAGGTTTATTTGGAATCACAAGCTTTCGGAGCACTGCTCCTTCATCAAGTGAGGACTGTGAGTTGGACTTTAACATGGTGCTGTGAGACTTCTTACTGTGCCTACCCTAGTCCAACACCGGCATCTCACATCATGCCCAAAAGCCAGTAATGAAAATTTGTTCTTTTTTGCCTCGAGCTTTATAATTTGCAATTTGGTAATCTGACTAGTCAGGCAAGACAAACAGCTAACCAGCTCCATGCACTTACTTATAAACAGTGTTGGTGGCATTTGTGCAAGAAGTGCCTGATTTATAGGTAAACTTGACGTTGATGTACATTTGCTGCTTCGAGTGAGCTCTAACTCTACGCCCCTTCTCTGAATCATTAAGAGTTGTCCTTTTTGTCTTTCTTTTGGAACTCTTGTTGTCATGGCAGTCATGAGCAATTGTAAATGCCATTTCTCATAAAGATGCTGATGTCAAGTTTCACAATAAAGAGGCCTGCAAAACTACATGCCAATGACTATTCTCCGTTTTAAGTGAACCTTCTGTTGCTTGTGGCTTCTGAAAAGAAATGCAATGCTCTGTGGGCTAGATTGTAAGTTGCTTTATGCCAATCATCAGGTTCCAGTGCTAAAAAGCCCTTTTGGTGAAATTTTCTTCCTGCGCTTGCTGTTACACAAGCAGAGGAGGCTCTCTACTTTTTTGATGTGGTGATTAATCTTTGGCAAGAGGAAACACATTTCAGAACTAAGGGTGCAGCTCCTCAACTTCCTCAGGCACAAGAATGGATTGGTTAGGCGTACTGCTAACTTGAATTGCGAAAAACAATCAATGATCCAATTATACATTCTTTCCTTCCAAATATGGGTTGTCCAGAGGGAGCAACTGGAGCTCTTTAACGTATGGACTACTGGGGATAAGGCTGTCATTTTGAAAAACTGAGATAAAATACTGAGTGGAAAGTCTATCACTAATGGCAAGAACAATTGGGAAGGTTTTAGTGAACATTTCAATTGTTACCTCAGATATTTTTCCCCCTACAACAAATTAATAGCAGTAAATAGGACACCTGGGGGTGGCACTAGTATTATTTCCCTGCTCTACGAAACTCGGGACCAATATTTTCCCTCAAAATGCTGGAGTTCACTTTTTTGCACGTGAAAAACCTCCCAGGGCAGCACAGTGGTTAGCACTGCTGCCTTTCAGTGTCACGGACCTGGGTTCAGTTCCCGGCTTGCGTCACCATCTGTGCAGAGTTTGCATGTTCTCCCCGTGTCTGTGAGGGTTTCCTCCGGGTGCTCCGGTTTCTTCCCACAGTCCAAAAGATGTGCTGACCTGAACAGGCGCCGGAAGGTGGTGGTTCGGAGAATTTCACAGTAACTTCATTGCAGTGTTAATGTAAGCCTTATTTATGACTAATAAACGTTAAAAATTTTTCAGTTTTCTGACGTAAGAGGTGCTAAAATATCAAGTTTTTGAGTGATTCATCTACGGTTGTGAAATTCAAATCAAGTAATGTTTGTATTTCTGTCAGCATGGCTTAATGATAGAAAACCTGCTCAAGTTAGATGGTCGTGGGTTTCCGCTGTCTCCAGAAACAAGTACGATCGGATACCCCAGTGCGTTACTAAAAAAAGACGCTGCACTGTCTAAGGTATTGCCTTTCAGATCAGGTGTTACTGCGACCCTGACGGCCGTTTTGGTGGATGTAAAAGATCTCAGCATTATTTGGAAGAAAAGGAAATCTGGTGTTCGAGACTTCATAGCTAAGAAAAGATGATTTGGTAACTTCTCTTCATGCTGTTTGTGGAGCCTTACTGGGTGTACTTTGACTGCCATGATTCCCTCTATTATAATAGTGGCTACATTTTGCAGGTACTTAATTGACTATCTGTGCTTTTGGGACATCTTAGAGTCATGGCAGACACTATATAAATGCTAATTTGGTCTGCTACTCTGCTGTAGCCCCTCTCCCCCAATATAATTTATAATGGATATATTTATGAAGTGTTTATAGGTTTCTCATTGTATGGTCATTAAAAATGTGTTTGAATCAAGATCATTGGCAATACAAATTAGGATGTTTATTGTGAAGTTTCCTTTCATGTTATATAGTAGGTACGGGAAGGGAGGGAATCCTGTGGGCTTCTCACAAGATCTTAAACTGGTGGTCATCGAGACTCTGGCATTTAATTGATTGCAATCCTTTGCTAACTATCCTCTTCAACCAGTAGATGGTGTAGAATTAAATGGATCTTTTAAAATCTGGTTCTTTTGGATGGTGAGTTAGAAAGGAATTTGTGATCTATAAAATGATATCTGAGAATTGGGTTTTAAAATTAAGAAAGGTGATAGTTATGCATGAATATTTTATATCTGTAACATGCTTTGAACCACTTAAGAAATGTGAATGTTTAAGTGTGTGTTTCTAGCTGCTCTTTGAAACATCCCTTAAAATTCCTAAACAAAATAAATTTGAAAAGCTGCATCTGCCGGAAAAACATTTTATGTGAAATAGTGTCAATTTAGTTCAAATTCCTGCTTTTTGTAGTGAACTTTAAGATACATTCTGGACCAGTGAGTCCCTTTTATCCAGCTGTAAAGAGACATTTGAAATCTTCATTCCCATGTCTGCAATGACCTTTAGCTAAACCTACCAATCATTTGGAATCATGAACTAAGGGCTCATGCTTGTGGAATGATTATTCGTTTGTGGCATTTTCATCCTTGAAGTAATTAAGCTGGGAGCAAGAAACTGGTATTACTTCCTCTTTTGTAGTTTCCTTTTCAATGTAATACAGGACATCATGTGTGAAAATTATTCTGTACCTTGACTGCAGCAGTAACTGGTGCCATCACAAAAGGCATAATTAAACTCTCGGTGTTTGCTGGTCAGATATACTAATGGGTGAAGGCAACCACTCCTTTTTGTTATGAAACTGGAGAAACCAGAGGCCTTGAGCTTGATGCCTCTGATCATAGAATCCCTTCAGTGCAGAAGGTGGCCATTTGCCCCATTGAGTGTGCACCGACCACAATTCCACCCAGGCCCTATCCCCATAACCCCATATTTATCTGATAATCCCCCTGATGCTGGGATCAATTTATCATGGCCAGTGAACCTAACCTGCACATCTTTGGACTGTGGGAGGAAACCAAAGCACCCGGAGGAAACCCACGCAGACATGGGGAGAATGTGCAGACTCCGCACAGTGACCCAAGGCTGGAATTGAACCCAGGTCATAGAGTCATAGAGGATTACAGCATGGAAACAGGCCCTTTGGCCCAACTTGTCAATGCTATCATTTTTTTTAAACCATTAAGCTAATCTCAATTGCCTACATTTGCCCCATACCCCTTTATACCCATCGTACCCATGTAACTATTTAAATGCTTTTTAAAAGATGGCACTGAGGCAGCAGTGCTAACCACTGTGCCACCATGCTGCCCATGATGTCTTGACTAGTTTATCTTCTGCCTGGAGAGGAGTTGAGGGTGGGTATAGAATCAGCCAGCATTGATTTTAGTAACAGCAAAATAACTGATGAGAATAACAAAGCAGATTGAAGGATGTGAGAAAATGATTGAAGTCAATATCTGTCTGTGATTGCAATAGAAACTCATCAGGCATTTCCTATCCTTCTGTAATTCCCAAAAACATCATTGTAGTAAAATGGTCACAGTTTGTACACTTGTGATTTGCAAGATATAATTCCAGCTTTGATAACAGAAGTCAGCACTGCGACTACAATCAAATCCTGTGTCACTGAAATCTGTTTGCTATATTTTGTTCCTACAACCCTTCTTGGTGAATAACCTTTCAGTGTCCACCGCACGTGCATGTATTTCCTGGATCGTAACTCTGAAATTTATGCATTCAGTGAAATGCATATTCCCCTTCTAATGTAATTGATATTT
Source organism: Carcharhinus amblyrhynchos (assembly GCF_965287045.1). Taxonomy (NCBI): domain Eukaryota; kingdom Metazoa; phylum Chordata; class Chondrichthyes; order Carcharhiniformes; family Carcharhinidae; genus Carcharhinus; species Carcharhinus amblyrhynchos. Next base: position 20,414,518 of record NC_137334.1, on the reverse strand, counting down.
ATGTCTGCCAGATTAGGCCAAGTTTCTGACCTTTCAGTCATGCTGTTATCCTTCCCACTTTGCTCCTTAATGTCCACTGAAGGCCAATATGACCAGAATTTTAGTAAATTATGGCTTTTCTAATTTCTGACTAACTTGCTTATCATAACCCCCCTGGTGAAAGATTTAAGTTAGTGCTGTATCCAGCATATGCTTCTGTTGAATGTCTATGGACTGAAATGCGTCATCCAAATAAATCATGGAATTTAATGTTTCTTTGCTTTGACTTGGACAATTTTGAAAGCTCCAAAATTGTTATATTGCATGTGTGCCTGCTTCAGTCAAGTACCAAATAGTGTCCTGGCAGGGGTCAGTTACGTCCAAACATCAAAGTGGTCAAAGGTGGGCATTTCTGGCTTAAATGTCTCATCTGTTCACTCTTTGATCCCTGGGGAGAGTATGTCCAAACCATGTTCCATGAGCCATCGCAGACTGGCCTACAAAGCCAAAGCACCACAGTCCTTATTGTTTACATTTCTCTCTTGTTGTTTAACCCTGTGGTGAATTTTCTGAGCCTGGTAGTTTGCAGAGGACTCGACTGTGTTACCTGATGGATAAATCTTGCATCAGAAGTTTGAGATGCCCATGAGCCTCAATGGCTAGGCAGTCTAGGAACCAAATGAATTGCACGCATAAGAACATAAGAAATAGGAGCAGGAGTAGGCCATCTAGCCCTTCGAGCCTGCCCTGCCATTCAATAAGATCATGGCTGATCTGAAGTGGATCAGTTCCACTTTCCTGCTTTCTCCCCATAACCCTTAATTCCTCTGTCTATCAGAAACCTATCTACCCATGATTTAAATATATTTAGCGAGGTAGCCTCCACCACTTCAACGGGCAGAGAATTCCAGAGATTCACCACCCTTTGAGTGAAGAAGTTCCTCCTCAACTCCAATCTAAACTGCCCCCCCCCCCTTATTTTGAGGCTGTGCCCCTCTAGTCTTGCTATCCTTTCTAAGCAGGAAGAATCTCTCTACCTCTACCCTATCCGTCCCCTTCATTCTCTTATATGTCTCTATAAGATCCCCCCCAGCTTCTAAACTCCAACGACACTGCTTGATTATCTGTTTTTTAGGTGGAAGAGGAAAAGTTATTTAATTGAAAGAACAAGTTTATCGACTTGCTAGAAGTAGCTGGAGATTAAAATTAGCCAGGAAAGGAAAGAGCGACTTAGAATTTTATAGTGCCTTTTAATGACCTTAGGATTTCTTAATTGCTTAACTATTGAAAAAGTTTTGAAGTGAAGTCACAATGTAATTGAGGAAATGCAACAATCATTTTTGCGCACAGCAAGCTCTCAACAGGCACAAATAAACTAAAGGATGAGACAAGGACAAGGGGCAACATGGTGGCACAGTGCTTAGCACTGCTGCCTCAGCCCCAGGGACCTGGGTTCAATTCTGGCCTTAGGTCACTGTCTGTGTGGAGTTTGCACATTTTCCCTGTATCTGCTTGGGTTTCCTCCGGGTGCTCTGGTTTCCTCCCACAGTCAGAAGATGTGCGGGTTAAGTTGATTGGCCACGCTAAGTTGTCCCTTTGTGTCAGGGTAAATATGTGGGGTTATGGGGATAAGGGCTGGCTAAGATTGTTGCCGGTGCAGGCTTCATGGGGCAAATGGCCTCTTTCTGCACTGTAGGGATTATATGATTCTGTGATTTTTATATAATCTTTATTAATGATGTACGATAGAGGAATGTAAGTAAGCATAGTTAATAAAAGAGAAATGTTAATTTACATTCCTGCGGCTGTGAGGTAGATCATTCATAGGAAGTTCTAGGATGGATTTTGAATTTTATATTTGTTTTGGGTTGTTTTTCATCTGAGGGTGTCTGGAGTTGTGGAGGGAAGAGGCAATGGTGCTCGGAAACAGCGATTTAACTGCGCAAGCAGATTTTCTAAATGGATGGTATGTTTTTTCAAGTTAAGATAGATGTGTCAGAAAATCATTAGCTTAAATTCTTTTAGTTTAACTGAATGAGGCCATTGATTCTTTTTTAACTTTGCACCTTTAAATTTATTGCAAGTTGGAGAGGTTAAACCTTGAGCATTTGAGCCCCAGGAAGTGACAAGTCTATAAACAAAGTTTCTGCTTTTTCGAATTTGAAATAGTATTGGTTTCTAGCTGCATTTAATATTAATAGTATTCTCTTCCCATCGGCCCCATCAAATAAATTGCTCTGTATACCAGTTACCTTTGACTGGATCTGCGGTTTTCCCTGTTCCTGAAGTAAACTGCGTAGCCAGTGGTTTGTTACCATATGCTGTAGGTACTTTTTGACGTCTGTCTCCCTACACAGGGCTGTACGGCGGCTCAGTAGTTAATACTGCTGCCACACAGCTCCAGGGACCTGCATTCAGTTCCCGTCTTGGATCACTGTCTGTGTGGAGTTTGCACATTCTCCCTGTGTCTGCATGGGTTTTCTAGTTTCCTCCTACAGTACAACGATGTGCGGGTTAGGTTGATTGGCCATGCAAGATGGCCCGTAGTGTCCTGGGATGTGTAGATTGGAGGAATTAGCAGGGTAAATCTGTGGGGTTGTAGGGATAGGGCCTGGGGTGGGATTGTTGTCGGTGTAGACTCGATGGGCTGAATGGCCTCCTTCTGCATTGTAGGGATTCTGTGATTTCTACGTGCAAAACATTTAATGCTCAGGAAAAGAAAAGGTACCAATTGCATGATCCTCCAGAGCAGGATTATCATGAAGAACTGAAAGCAATTTAGGATTATGCTCAGTTGATAACTATATTCTCCATCGATCTGGAAAGATTTTTTTACATGAGCAGACCTCTCTAGGGTGATGAATAATCTAAACTGTGGTCAATCACATGCCTCTTTGAACTCCTTGTTAGCAAATTTACCTCCAATATCAGTCAGAAATGGTGGTATCTCAGGACACTGCTTTATCTATTTCTTCATGATTGTATCTATAATAACCATCTTGTTCTTGCTGTATCTTATTGTAGAAATACTAAATTTCATACTCAGGTCAATACCTTTAGATCTCATCACTTTTGGTCCTTGTTAAATCATGTGCCAATGAAAGCTTACCATAGGATTTGGGAAGACCGTTAGTATATTTTACAGATTTCACAGTTCCTTTCTGTTAGCCTCATATTCCTCAACTACAACTACACCTTTTAACAAGGTTTTTCACAAGAGGGGTAGGCAATTTGTCTCTAACTTTTTAAGACAACTCTTTTCTCCTTATCCTTCTCACCTGATGATAACATTTGACTAACGTTCTGATGTCCTGACCAATTAATTTTCTGGAAATAATTGCCCTCATCATGTTTCATGATAGGATTCATTTTTGCCTTTTTAATAAAAGATTTATTGAACAGCATAGATATCGCATTATAGCTAAAGCAACAAGTATATTTATATTACTTAACCAAGTTATCTTCGTTACTCAGTGAATCACAATAACAATTTAACTAATTTGCTCTACTTACTGTTGAAGCGCATGCACTATCTAATACCTCATAATTAAATGAGTCAGCAACTAATACATTCATCACAGGATTAAAACTCAGTGACCAACATAATTTGCTCTGATTCATTATTGTCTTTATGCCCTTCCTTAGCCAATTTCTTTCTGTGCCATTTCAACATCACTCTTCGTGGGTAGTTTGCCAAAGATGATATTTAATCACATCTGAAGATCTAATAACTTATCATTGGGCATTTCTGGAATTCATCCATTATTACTTTTATAATTTAAGTGTTCTGTTACAGCCAAATTTGAGAAACATGCTTTTACCACCATTCTGTTATCTTTTAATCCTTTTGTTCCATTGACGTCTGGGTCCAGGATCAAGAATGTTTAGAAACCTGGGAGCCAGTGAGTTGTCTTTTATTATCCTAATGGAATGCTTCATTTATTTCATGGAGGTTAGAGGGAATGACTGTTTCCCCAGGAATTTTCAAAATCAGAAGATACATGACCCAAGCGAGCCCCCTTCTCTAAGGACCAGTTGCTTGTCCATATAAGACACCTTGGTCACAATCCCGTACTTCAAGTTCTAATGCTGATACTGAGATCATCACCTTGAAATTTTGTCAACCTTTTGTCTATTTTGTTACAGTCGATGATGAATTCTCTCATGGAATGGCTTCCACTTTCTAAAATCTATCAGATTTTGACCAGATCTCAGAGGCATAGAACAGCTTATCCTTCTTGTAGAATTCAGGAATTCTATTAGAAAGTTGAAACCTTTTAACCTCATTTAAGAGCAGCATGGTAGCACACTGGTTAGCACGGCTGCCTCATAGCACCAGGGACCCAGGTTCAATTCTGGCCTTGGGTCACTGTCTGTGTGGAGTTTGCACGTTCTCCCCTTGTCTATGTAGGTTTCCTTTGGGTGCTCCGGTTTCCTTCCACAGTCCAAAACATCTGTGGGTTAGGTTGATTGGCCATGCTAAATTGTTAAATTGTCAGGGGGACGTCAGAGTAAGTACATGGGGTTACGGGGCTAGGGCCTGGGTGGGATTATTGTTAGTGCAGGCTCAATGGGCTGAATGGGCGCCTCCTGTACTGTAGAGATTCTATGATTCACTACCCGACTGACAGATGTCTATCTCAGCAAATACCTTGCTTTTTTTTATGCTTAAAGCCACAACACCAGGGACCATACCTTGTTTAATCTTGGGTAGAATGGTGATCCATATCCATATATTGACCTCATTCTTCTGATAGTATGGTTCAGACTCCCAGGAATGTCAGAAGGTTCTCATGGCCTGACAATTAAAACTTGAACAGCCATGGGGACCAAATTTGCACCTCTATATGCCAACATCTTCATGCACAGGTTCGAACAAGACTTCTTCACTGCACAGAATCTTCAACCGATGCTGTACACTAGATACATTGATGACATTTTCTTCCTTTGGCCTCATGGTGAACAATCACTGAAACAACTATATGATGATATCAACAAATTCCACCCCACCATCAGACTCACCATGGACTATTCCCCAGAATCAGTTGCATTCTTGGACACACGCATCTCCATTAAGGACGGTCACCTCAGCACCTCACTGTACCGCAAGCCCACAGACAATCTCACAATGCTCCACTTCTCCAGTTTCCACCCTAAACATGTTAAAGAAGCCATTCCCTATGGACAAGCCCTCTGTATACACAGGATTTGCTCAGATGAGGAGGATCGTGACAGACACCTCCAGACCCTGAAAGATGCCCTCATAAGAACAGGATATGGTGCTCGACTCATAGATCGGCAGTTCCGATGCGCCACAGCGAAAAACCGCACCGATCTTCTCAGAAGGCAAACACAGGACACAGTGGACAGAGTACCCTTCGTCGTCCAGTACTTCCCCGGAGCGGAGAAGCTACGACATCTTCTCCGGAGTCTTCAACATATCATTGATGAAGACGAACATCTCGCCAGGGCTATCCCCACACCCCCACTTCTTGCTTTCAGACAACCACACAACCTCAAACAGACCATTGTTCGCAGCAAACTACCCAGCCTTCAGGAGAACAGTGACCACAATACCACACAACCCTGCCACAGCAACCTCTGCAAGACATGCCGGATCATCGACATGGATACCATCATCACACGTGAGAATACCGTCCCCCAGGTACATGGTAAATACTCTTGCAACTCGGCCAACATTGTCTACCTGATACGTTGCAAGAAAGGATGTCCCGAAGCATGGTACATTGGGGAGACCATGCAGACGCTACGACAACGGATGAATGAACATCGCTCGACAGTCACCAGGCAAGACTGTTCCCTTCCTGTTGGCGAACACTTCAGTGGTCACGGGCATTCAGCCTCTGACCTTCGGGTAAGCATTCTCCAAGGCGGCCTTCACGACACACGACAGCGCAGAGTCGCTGAACAGAGACTGATAGCCAAGTTCCGCACACATGAGGACGGTCTCAACAGGGATCTTGGGTTCATGTCGCACTATCTGTAACCCCCGTGACTTGCCTGGGTTTGCAAAACCTCACTTACTGTACTGTCTGGAGACAATACACATCTCTTTAAACTGTGATCAGTGCTCCTTCCACTCACATTATCAGCCACTTCAGGTCTTGAACAGCAGGTTAGGTGTAAGGATTCGCATTCTAATCAGTAATCTCTAAACTGTCTGTGCTTTATATGCTCTGTCTGAGGCCAGAACTCTCCAACCACCTGACGAAGGGGCTAACCCGAAAGCTTGTGAGTATATTATCAAATAAATAGGTTGGACTAAAACCTGGTGTTGTCAGACTTTTTACTGAATTAAAACTTCCCACAGTGGCTGCTGGGGTTTTATTTGTGGAAGAAAAAGATAATTTCAACTTCACTTTTTAGGCATTCATCCTCTGTGACTCAGCAAACTTGAGGATTGGGAACAGTTGAGAATTCAGCAAAGGATAAAAGGATTGATTGGGGGCGGTGGAAATAGAGTACGAGAGGAAGCTTGAGAGGAACGTAAAAACAGTAAAAGCTTTTATTGGTATGTGAAGGGAAAAAGATTGGTGAAGACCGATGTAGGGCCTCTACAGTCAGAAATAGGGGCATTTATAATGGGGAACAAAGAAATGACTCACCAACCATATTTATACTTCAATTCTGTTTTTGCAAAGGAGGACGCAAATAAGGTGTCAAGAGTGTTGGGGAACACAGGGTTTAGTGGGGAGAAGGAACTGAAGGAAATAATGTTGAGGAAATTGATGGGATTGTAGGCCAGCAGGTTCCCAGGACCTGATAATCTATTTCCCAGTGTATCCCAGGGATGTCTTGCTGCAGTTATACAGGGCCTTGGTGGGACCACACCTGGAATATTTTGTGCAGTTTTGGTCTCCTTATCCGAGGAAGGATGTTCTTGCTATGGAGGGAATGCGCAAAGGTTTACCAGATTGATTCCTGGGATAGCAGGCTGACAGATGAGTGATTGAGTTGGTTAGGATTATATTTCCTGGAGTTTAGAAGATTGGGGGTGGTGAGGCTCATAAAAACTTATAAAATTCTAACAGGACTAGACAGGGTAAATGCAGAAAGTATGCTCCCAACAGTGGGGGGAGTTCAGAACCAGAAGTCACTGTCTGAGGATACAGGGACTGAGATGAGACGAAATTTATTCTCCTAGACAGTGGTAAGCCAGTGGAATTTGCCACCACAGAAAGTAATTGAATCTAAAACATTGTTTGTTTTCAAGAAGGAATTAGATATAGCTCTTGGGGCTAAATGGATCAAAAGATATTTTCTCCCTTGTTCTTATTTGGGGTGACACAGTGGTTAGCACTGCTGCCTCACAGGGACTTGGGTTCAACTCTGGCCTCGGGTGACGGTGTGAAGTTTTCACGTTCTCCCTGTGCCTGCATGGGTTTCCTCCGGGTGCTCTGGTCTCCCCTCTCAGTCCAAACATGTGTGGATTAGGTTGATTAGCCATGGTAAATGTGTGGGGTTACGGGAATAGGGTGGCTGGGCATTGTACACACACTTCACCGCCAACCAACAATCCCTCTTTCAGCCTGCTTCTATATATGTGAGGACAGCTGTGTTCCCACTTAATACTCATCATTTGCTTTCTTGCAGAGTACTTCTTTGAACAAGTTTTTAGTCATCTGCCCATATTCTCCTTTTATGGCCCAGGTGCAAAGACTTGGGATGTTTTATTACATTTGAAGGTGCCATACAAATACTAGCTGTTGCTGAACATTTATCAGAAACTATGAGTGGGGAGTCTGGATTTAATTACCCTAACTTATACTGTGCAGTATTTTCACAATGGGAATTTGCAGAGTGCTTCAGAGGCGAAGTTGTTGGTTGAAAATTTGGCTTGTGCTGCTATTGAGGGCATGTGGTCCTAGGTTCAAGAAGGGTCATGTGAAAAAGTAGTGTAACTTCCATGGCTGAGATGGAATGTCAAACCCCCAAAGAAGAATGCATTTTTTCAATATTTATTACTGGCAATATGATAAGCATTTGTGTGGGATATGCTTCTGTTCCCCTGTAGCCTGTATGAAATCCCAGTGGGCTGAGTATCCTGTTTCTTATTAAACAAACTTGGTTCATTACCAGAATACAGATGTCACACTCCTGTCTCTCACTGCTTTCACGCTTGAGGTATCCACAACATTTCATGCAGGTTGCGAGGGGCATTGTCCTGCAATTTTGTTCCAGAATTTCAGTTGAGAACGTAATGGGAACTTCCAGTCTTCTGCCAATGATACTGGGTATATGGTAACAGTGGTGCCTGTTCACATCTGAGGTTGTGTGTTTTTTTTTCTTACTCCACCCTTCACATTCCATTATAATGTGCCTCTGGGTAAGCGATTTGGCTTATGTATTGGAATGTATTGCTGCACGAAAACTTAGTTTCATTATCTTAGATACAGAAAACAATTATTTTGAGACCTGTCCTAGCATGAAAGACTTCTGACACATGCCCCTTGTATACCTACCAATGCCACTGATAAGAGTGTGGTGAAATCTCTGAATCACAGGCATAGTTAACAGATTGGCCCGCCTTTCCTCAAATAATCTTAACGCTTCAGGCTAATGCTTTTTCTTAAATATAAAAGTTTCCACCTTCCAAATCAAATGTCACTATAGGGCACTTACAATTAAAAAGATTGAGGTCAGATGGCTTGTTGATGATCTTCGGAAGAATCAGTAAAATGCAGGGATGTTATTGGAATGTTGTGCCTACCATTGGATTAAGAAGGGGGAGAAACCACTGCTTGTGTTTCCACTCCTGATCAATTTCCGTAAATTTCTCTGCTGGAAATTGCAGACTTGGATATGAGGAATAGGATAGCCTGTGATAGCTCCTGTAGTTGAACAGGTCAGCATCTTTTCTTTAAGCTGAAAAAGGCATGTGATATAAAATAAAACCATGGAATACTGAGAAATTTTGGCTGATGGAAGTCCAGAACTGAATAAAAAATTAGATATTTGAAGTAAAGCAGAACTTAGGACACAAGAGATAGTTTTAAAGTATATTTATTAGTCACATTAACACTGCAATGAAGTTACTGTGAAATTCCCTTAGTCACCACAGTCTGGCACCTGTTAGGGTCAGTGTATCTAATGACCATGTCTTTTAGATTGTGGAAGGAAACTGGAGCACCCGGAGGAAACCCATGCAGACAGTGGGAGAATGTACAAACTCCACACAGACAGTAACCCAAGCCGGGAATCAAACCTAGGTCCCTGGCACTGTGAAGCCGCAGTGCTAACCACTGTGCCACCGTGCTGCAGATAAGAGCAGAAGGAGACAATCTGTCTTGTCAAGCCTTTTCCACCATTCCATATGGTCGTGGCTGACCTATGGCCTCAAATCCATTTTCTCGCCCTGTCTCCATATCCTTTGACTCCAAAATCTGTCTGTCCCAGTCTTAAATATATTCAGTGATGGAGCATCCACAAGCCTCTGGGGTAGGGAATTTCAAAGATGCACAACCCTCTGAGTCAAGTATTTTCTTCCTCATCTCAGTCCTAAAGGATCAGCTCCTTGTCCAGAGACTGCCCTCGTGTTTTAGATTTCCCTGACCAGTATTCACCGTATCAGGTTCCTTCAGAATCCTGTCTATTTCAGTGAGATCAGCTTGTTTGTCCCTCTGAGCTCTAATCAAACATTTACACAATTTTAAAGAAAGAGCTCTACATGTCTAAAAATCTATTGAAAGTTCACTGGACCTGTGACCTCCTGAACTAACTTGCTGCCTCTCAACGCTAGGGACCCGGGTTTGATTTCGGCCTTGGATCACCGTCTGTGTGGAAATTGCACATACTTCCTGTGTCTGTGTGTGTTTCCTCTGGGTGCTCCGATTTCCTCCCACGTTCTAAAGATATACAGGTTAGGTGGATTGGCCTTGATAAATGTGTGGGGATAGGATGGAGCGGAGAGCCTGGGTGCAATGCTCTTTTGGAGAGTTGGTGCAGACTCGATGGGACAAATGGCCTCCCTCTGTACTTAAGAATTCAAGGGAATTTTATCAGAAGATGAAGGTTATTGACATCAAACTTGGGCCTGAAGGTTATAAGAGAGGGAAAATGCCTGTGTAATGGTTTTCTGATATTGAGAAGAAAATGTCTTGATTTTGGTAATGTAGGGAGAAGAGGAAGGGTCTATTCGAATAAGTTAGGGAAGCACTATTATAATTCTGTTGGTAAAATAGAAGACAAGTAAGAAGGCCCTATGGGGAAAGATGGATTGGAGGCAAGAGGCCTATCAGATTAGGACCCTTATACCATGTCCAGCAACCAAAGAGAGGTGTTGGAGCAATATTCAAGTTTGTCTTTCATGTGGAATTTTTTATTACCTGTCGGCATTGATCTGATCCATATGATAGCCATCCAGCCAACTGAGTTAACTGACCACCCCCCATTATTTTATTTCCAAATCTAAATCATTATGTATATATCCTTGACTGAATGGCCTACTGTTGTTCCAATTGCTTCTAATCTTATAATAAGCTTAAGTGGTGGGGAAAAGAGGTGGTATCAAAAAGTAAACCTAGTGAATTGAGGCAGCTTTAGGTAAAAAAGAAAATAAAAGCTTACATCTATATAACAGTTTTTACAACCATTTGTTGCCTCAAAGTACTTTACAGCCAATGAAGTACTTCTGAAATGTGATCAATGCTGTAATGTTGGTAATAGGATAACCAGTTTGTGCACAGCAATATCTCAAACAGAAATGTTTTTTGTGATGTTGATGGATAAATATTGAATGGGACACCGGGAATATCTCCCCTACGCCATTTCACATATTGTCACGGTGTCTTGTACATCCACCCAAACAGGCAGATGGACCCTCTGTTTAATGTCCCATTTAAAAAAAATAAAACAGCTGACAGTGAAGCCCTTCCTCAGTAATGCGTGTGAGTTGTCAGCCTTAATTTTTGTACTCAAGTCCTGGACTCTGACCTGGAACCTTGTGACTCAGGCGAGAGAGCTACCAACTGAGTCAAGGCTGAAACAGCTGATAGGAAGGAGACATGAGAATTTTATTTGGTGTTAGAGGAAATAGGAAGCAAAGAATGATGAATAATAAATAGCTAAGAAAAAGACCTTGAGTATCACACTTGATAGTTGTGCCTTAGCGTGTTGTTCTCATCATTGAAAAGGATTGTAAAATGTGCGTAGATCACTAACATGTATCTCTGATTTCTGATCTCGATCTTTTTAATCGTAAGTGTCTTATAGTGACTTTTGGTTTGGAAGGTGAAAACTTTTTAATTTAAAAAAAAGCATCAGCCTGAAGCATTAAGATTATATGAGGAAAGGCGGGCCAACCTATTATTACAGTGCCTGTGATTCAGTACCTGGCAGACATTGATAAGAGAAGGGAGTGCTATTAGTACAGGCTAGCTGCCAATGGTGTGTCTGATAAATGCCTAGAAAGTACTTGTACCTGACCTGGTTGTGTATGTTAGTGTTAAAAGTTGACTCATCATGAAACATGGGGAAAAAAACCTTTTGAAACTTTCTTCTTTCACTTGGTGTAGCATTTCCATGGTGGCACAATGGTTAGCACTGCTGCCTCACAGCGCCAGGGACCTGGGTTCAATTCTGTCCTTGGGTGACTGTGTGGAGTTTGCACGTTCTTCTCATGTCTGCGTGGGATTTCTCCGGGTGCTCTCGTTTCCTCTCTCAGTCCAGTGATGTGTAGGTTAGATTGATTAACCATGCTAAATTGTCCCTTTGTGTCCCAAGATGTATGATCAGGGAAATTAATGGAGTAAATATGTGAAGTTACGGGGATAAGGCTTGGGTAAGATGCTCTGTTGGAGAGTTGGTGCACACTCGATGGGTTGAATGGCCTCATTCTGCACTGTGGTGATTCTATAATTTCAAACACATGACTGAGGCCTAGTCCTTAGTAGAATTAAGCCCTACTGTGTTGGGAAGTGGGTGCAGTCACACTTAGAGTCATAGTCTTCAACCTACCCATAGGCTGTCCTTGGGTGATGGTCAGTCTGTAGAAGCAGCTTAAGCATCAGGCTGAACTATGTGTCAACCCAGCTGCCTTATTTTGGGATGCACAGCTGGCTAGTTTTTGCTGGAGAGGCTGATAAAAGGAGTTCTAAAGAAAACCTGTTTCCTAGGTTGCTGCCCAGCAGTAACTCCAGCTGGGAGCAAATCTCTCCAGAGGCAGGAAACTACAAAGTTTCGAGGCAGAGGTTAGTTTTACCAGCAGGAGAGAGACTGCAAAGGTTTGATGAGCTTGCGCCTTCCCCTATAGGAATGCTGGAGGGACAAAACACTGTGCATATGCTTCTGCAATGACTAGCCAACTCAGAATTCCATTTCCCCATCAGTTTTCTCCCCTCCCCTCTTCAAGTTACTGTCCCTTTCTTTGCTACAACAGATTGAGAATGGTTGTGCCATAGAGATATTCTGGTCAAGCTCGATCTGGTCTATCCAGGAAGAAGTTGCTGAAGAGGCTAGAGTAATGATGTCAGCAACAACATTGCTGATATTGGCTAACAATGCACGTGTAAAGAACTGAACCTGGGGTCTTGCACCTCTGATAACAGATAATACTGCATTTCCTAATGAGCCACTGGGGAGATGGGTTCATCGCCTATAATGACTGGTAATCATTAAATATGAATGTTTGATCACTTTTTGCGTTGTCATTCCTTTTTCTCCTCATTTCTTCACAGGGTAAAGAATGCTGTGGTGCAGTAGACATGCATCCTTCCTCTTGACTTGTGAACTTCTACCGTTGTCACAGAATCTGATGCTTCTGTCACATGCTCAGTAATGAAAGCCACATGATGCTTGACTTTTTTTCCCTGTCATGACAGCTTCTAATTTTTAAAAGCTGTTGTGCTTTCAGTATTGCAGCTTCTCTTACTTGATTAGTTATGGAAGCCTACCTACAATATATTAACTAGGCACCAGGATATCTGCATATATGCCAGTGCCCAGGGACCAAGAGCAATGAATATACCCAGCAACTGGGACCAAGAGCCCTGGACATATTCCAGCGTCCCCAAAGAGCCCTGGACATATTCCAGCGTCCCCCAAGAGCCCTGGACATATTCCAGCGTCCCCCAAGAGCCCTGGACATATTCCAGCGTCCCCCAAGAGCCCTGGATATATTCCAGCAACCGGGGACCAAGGGCTCTGGATATATTCCAGTGCCCACCACTTTTCAGGGACGTGGGATAGAGTGGATGTGGAGAAGATGTTTCCACTAGTAGGAAAAATTAGAACTAGAGGGCACAACCTCAGGGTAAAGGAGCAATCCTTTAAAACAGATGTGAGGAGGAATTTCTTCTGCCAGAGAGTAGTGAATCTGTGGAATTCTTTGCCACAGAAGGCTGTGGAGGCCAGGTCATTGAGTGCCTTTAAGACAGAGATAGACAGGTTCTTGATTAATAGGGGGATCAGGGGTTATTGGGAAAAGGCAGAAGAATGGGGATAAGAAAAGTATCAGCCATGAATGAATGGCAGAGCAGACTTGATGGACTGAGTGGCCTAATTCTGCTTTTATGTCTTATGGTGTGCTTGTTTTTTTTACTTCTACTTTGTCACTGCAACAGCCCCAAAATCATGAGCACACAAAATTGCTCCTGAATTCGTAATTGTGGGTATGCTTTTTTCATTTTTTAAGTTTTCTTGAAATTTTCTTTGTGAAAGTTGGGGGAAGATTATACAGGGAACCTCTGTCCCAAAAAAGCCCAAATATTTGCACGCTAACTAGAGTGCCACATTTTTCACAGTTTAAATGTTCCTGTCTATGTCTCTCTCCACTCCCCTGGATTTTGTCTGCCTTCCCCTTGGCTTGATGCACAGTACAAATAATGAGACAATATGCTGCACGTGAAATGAAACCTCCAGATGCAGTAGATTGTGCAAAACGAGTCAAATCTCAGGCAACTAACAATTGGAATAATTAAAAAATTTAAACAATCCCTGAGAATAGGACCAGGAGTAGGCCATTCAGCCCATCGAGCCTACACCGCCATTTTGTACGATCATTGCTAATCATTTACTTCATAGCCTTTTTTCCCACAGTATCCCCACGTCCCTTTAAGTCATTGGTATTTCTAAATTTGTCATTCTCTGCTTTAACACACTCAATGGATATTGTTGAAATTACTTTATTATTATAGGGCAGCCCAGTGGCACTGCTGCCTCACAGCACCAGGGACCCGGGTTCAATTCCAACCGTGGGTGGCTGTGTGGTGTTTATACGTTCTCCCGCATGGGCTTCCTCCAGGTGCTCCAGTTTCCTCCCACTGTCCAAAGATGTGCAAGTTAGGTTGTTTGGCTGTGCGAAATTTCCCCTAGTGTGGGGGGTTAGCAGGCTAAATACATGGGGATATGGGGATAAAGCATGGGCGGGATTGTTGTTAGTGCAGTGTTGATGGGCTGAATGGCCTCCTCCTGCAGTGTGGTGATTCTACAATTTACTAGCAGGCAAGTTTTCTCTGTAACCCGCTGTCTGAACCCATTATACTGTGATAATCTGCTGTAACTATTCAACAAATTTTGTCTAAGATTTTCCAAGTCTTCCCACAAGTTTAAATTATTGTCATAGAATTTTGCAGCATAGAAGGAAGCTTTTCAGTATATTTTTAAGACGTCTTTTTGGCTGAGTTGGATTTCTCCTTGCTCTGTGTATAAAGTTCCTGTTTATCAAGACTGCTTAACAAGGTTTAGTCTATAATTTTGGCGGGAAGTGACATGTTGTCTGCTGCAAGCCCTGGCATTCAAAGTAGTCATGAGCTGGTGCTCTAAGTGTTTGTCAAACAATTTCTAATTGCAGGTGTGATATTCCTAATGCTAAACCTTTAAAGAGACTGAGGCATACAGTTTGCATTCAAAATACCAATTTAAAAAAAGCCGGGTCATTGTACTATGATGCAGTGGATGGTTTTCACTGGAGAACGTCTTTTTATGGTTGATATCTTTTGTTGCCAGGTACCGTGCGGCACAGTGGTTGGCGCTGCTGCCTCACAGCGCCAGGGACCTGAGTTTGATTCTGGCCTTGGATCATTGTCCGTGTGCAGTCTGCACATTCTCCCTGGGTCTGCGTGGGTTTCCTCCTACACTCCAAAGATAGTCGGGTTAGGTTGATCGGCCATGCTCAATATACCCTAGTTTCAGGGGGGTTATCAGTGTAAATATGTGGTATTACAGGGATAGAGTGGGATTGTTGTTGGTTCAGGCTTAATGGGCTGAATGGCCTCCTTCTGTGCTGTAGGGATTCGATGAAAAGCAAATTACTGCAGATCCTGGAATCTTAAACAAAAACAGATAATGCTGGAAAATCTCAGCAGATCTGATAGCATCTGTGGAGACAGAGTAGAGCCAGTGTTTCGAGTGATGAAGAGTCATCCAGACTCTCAACATTGGCTCCATTCTCTTTCCACAGGTGCTATCAGACCTGTTGAGAGGTTCCAGCACTTTCTGTCTTTGGTCAGTTTGTTGTTGCCTATGTATAATGGGATAGACAGATAAGAACAATTGGAGTTTGAACTAACTGCTGATACTTATTCCTGAGGTAATTATCCATTCAGTATGCACGTGGGGTTCAAATACCAGGGCAATTGGGGAAGCAGAGTGACAGACACTCTATCATTGTGGAGATGAGTTTTGTGCAGCAGGCCCCTTGCATTTACATCGTAAAGGATAGAGGTCCATTTTAATCCTGTCAAAAGAATCATCAATGCACGTTTTCCTGTTTGTGGTATAGTCTGGTGAACGGATGGAGCTCTGCAATGATCTAAATTAAATGAGTGCAACAATAAGCTTACCAAAAGAAAGGAAATTCAATCTAACTTGCCTTGACCTGGACAACAAGTGATTTTCGTAGTCAGCAACAGCAAAGGAAAATGTATGCGGAAGCCTCCACTGTAGTTCAGAATAGCACTGCAATTCTGGGAATTCCTGCTGGTCCCCATGACCATGAACAGGGCAGATCTTGAATGCTGCTGGAACCATCCTATTGAGTACAGGAACAGGAAGGCAGTAGCACAGCCAGTTAAAGCTCTATGGGAGAGTCGGATATCTGCAGGAAATGGCCGTGATTTTCCTCTGCCTTCCAGTGACGTGGAGAGCAGTTTTAGTATGAATGTGTCAGAGACTGTGAGTGGTCATTTTATGAGTTGCCCCCTCATAAATAAATTGTCACTGTTGGGTGAGATGGATGCTGCTGTCTGTGTGATCTGGGAGAAGCAGCCCCATATGGTGTCAAACAGTAGGGGGAGGGAATATGGTAAATGTGTTGGCGTGCAGAATGATGTGTAAGAGTTGTGATGCTGCTGGTGTGACTGAGGTTTTTCTCCATTGAGGGAATGGAGGAGGTGTATTGTCAGGAGGGGGATGGATTCTCTGCTGTGGTATGGAAATAGTTGTTACTGACTCAACGCAGACTCAGGCAAATTGCTACTGTTTAAAATGGTTCTTCATCTCCCAATGGGCCCCTTCACAAATGGGGGGGGGGGAAACGGATGTGGGGGGGGGGGGGCGGGGAAATGCATAAATAAAAGCCATCTATGTAACTAAGTGTTTAAAAAAAAGCTAATGACATTGTGATAAATACCCTGAAGCAGGAAAAATACTGGATGCTATTCAAAAATCTAAAACTACCATGACAATATCAGCCTGCCCTTAAAATTGATACAGTTTGTTGTTATGGAGTTGTTTTCCACTGACGCCCATTCACTGATTTTTTAAAAAAAAATGTGACTACAAAGCCGTCTGGAGGGAATTTGCATTAACATTCGTGCATTGTTTCCACGTGCAACCACAGAGGAGGTTTGGGCTGTGTTGTTCAGGAATGAAGATTAGCATCTATTTTTTCCTCCTGCAGTTAGGCCTTGGGACGATACGGTGGCACAGTGCTGCCTCACCGCGTCAGGAACCCGGTTCGATTCCCAGCTTGGATCATTGCCTGTGTGGAGTCTGTGCTTTCTCCCCGTGTCTGCGTGCATTACTCCGGGTGCTCCGGTTTCCTCCCACAGTCCGAAAGGTGTGCTGGTTAGACCATGCTAAATTGCCCTCAGTGTACTTGAACAGGTGCCAGAGTGTGGCGACCATGGAATTTTCACAGTAACTTCTTTGCAGTGTTAGTGTAGGCCTACTCGTGACACTAATAAATAAACTTTATATCTAAAAACGCCCCTGTTTGACCATGGTGGCCTTTTTGTTTATCAAAAAATGCTAAGTATCTGATGATGAGATATTATAATTGTGTTTTTTTTAAAATCTAATTCCCAATGTCTAAAATACAATGCACCTTACTGATGATACCGTGTAGTTTTCCTGAAACCTTATTTGAGTTTTGCTTTCAATTCAGTAACGTTCAGCATGCCAGCTGTATCTGAATCCCTTACTTGTTACCTAAAAATAGCATCTGTGTCATTGTCTGTCTTCCTCCCTTGCTCACTGGCTCCATTCATTCAATCAAAGAAGGTTCATAGCTGAGGTTGGTAATATCGCTGCCATTAAGTGGCAGGGTAAAATCCTCTTGGAAGCCAAGTATTCTTTCATTTCCTGAGAGGCAGGACAGCATTAGGCTATGGGGGAAGGAACTATGTGGCAGTGAGACGCACAGGAAGGGTGCAGCCTCTTAGGTCATTCATTCCTATTCAAGGTCCATATTTGACTAAAATACAGTGCAGCCCTTTTCATTCAGTTTCCATTCATCTTGAGTCAGGGAACACTCTCATCCAAGAGGATATGTGAAACAAGTTGATTGGATGATGTGTCATTCAGCCATTTCCACCTAAACAACGGGGGAGGTATGATGTGGTCTGATCAAAAACACTCCAGATATTCAGAACCCAAAATCTGAAGCTCGAGTAAATATTGTGACAGTAGTATCTGAGGATATTGTATTTTAATCAGATTGCTGCTTATACTTGCTGGATATTAATGTATGTTCTTCTCCTTCAGAATCTTTATAAAGCCAATCTGATTTTATTGCCTGATATGGTATGTGTGACTTGGTTAAAAACTTGTCACATTGCAGTATTAACTTATTTACCAACAAATCTGTCCTTCGAATTGAAGTTGCCTTGAGCCTTCCTGATATCAATCTGTAAAATAGACATGTGATTGAAAACAGTATTAAAAACACACTGTGAAAGCACTTATTGATGTCTAGTTACTATAAATAGAAACCTGGTTTCAACTAGAATATCCCCTCATGTTCTGCATTTGTGAATATTTCTTTCGGTTTTCTCCTGTCTTCTGTATAACGTCCACAACTGGCACTTTTCAACACATTCTCCATTTTAAGCGGCACAGTGATTAGCACTGCTGCTTCACAGCTCCAGGGAGCTGGGTTCGATTCCCGACTTGGATCATTGCCTGTGTGGAGTTTGCACGCTCTTTCCCTGTCTGTGTGGATTTCCTTCGGGTGCTCTGGTTTCCTCCCACAGTCCAAAGATGTGTGGGTTAGGTGCATTGGCCATGCTAAATTGTCCCAGGATGCGTAGGTTAGAGGGATTAGCGGGGTAAATATGTGGAGTTACAGGGATGGGGCCAAGGTGGGATTGTCGATGCAGGTTCGATGGGCTGAATGACCTCCTTCTGCACTGTAGGGATTCTATGAACAAGGGCCATTGAGGGATTTGCATTCAGCAACAGGGATTTTAATTATTTGTTTCAGGTGAGGGCCCTTTGAGAGCTGTTTGAATGTCTTGTGTCTCATCTTGATTTGTCTGTCATACCCAAGGATCCTTTAGTATTGTTGCTCTAATGCTGCAAATAGAAGTTACATAAAAATGATGTTTTTAAGTACCTGAAGTTAAAGTTCAAAGTTTTGACTTGTATATAAAAGTTTGGTAATTACCAAGGTTGGTAGTGTATAAGTTTGAGTTTCTGTTTTGCCCTTTACTTGAAAGTTAGGTCTCATAGGAGGCAGAATTGAACTGTAAGTCTTTTATCAGCTATTTTTTTCTCTTTTCGAAGATGAAAAGGTTTATTAATTTCTTAATGGCATCAACAGTTCTTGTCAAAATTGCAAACCATTGACTCTGGTGCACTATCTCTCCTCCTCAGCCCCTCAATGGCCACTGACAAGGCCAACCTCACTAACCTTCCTCAAAGTTTCACTTCTGTTGTCCAGCTCAGTGAGGCTATCCTAATTTGGTTCCATCCTTAACTATCTGATTGTAACCAAAGTACTTTCAATAATGACCATTACCTGTTCATTGGCTGCTATATCTAAAGTTGGACAACGACTATTGTTGATCCATTCCTTCATCGTATCTACATCCTGCTTGTTTATTGTATGCAAACTTGGGTCAGTTTGCACATGTACACGGAAGCTATCCAGCTCAATCTTTCCAGTACTGTATCTGTCTTTGTCTCTAGCACTGCCTGTGTTGTCAGATTGCTTTTCTGACATCTGGTCTTGGATAAACTACAGTTTTCACCCATGAAACATTGGGAATACTGAAGCTATTACTTTTGGTTCCTGCCATGAACTCCAAGCTCCTGACTCCAATTCCACCCTCACCTTGGCTGTTGTTTTGCTACTTGTTCAGAAGGTTCCAGCTCTGATTGATGAATGACAGAGGAAGTTGTTTCAGGCTTAACCAGATTATTTGCAGATTTTTTTAACCATATTCTCTCCATGTTTAATACTGCCTATTTCCACTTCTGTCTCTACCTCAGCCCACCTACTCCCAAAACTTTCATCTGTGCTTTTATTTGTTCCCTATTTAAGTGTTCCAATGATCCATAATCTTCATCTTATCTGAAATTATGCCAGATAAGAAAGCCCACCAACGCCTTTACATTCTCAGAAGATGAAAGAAATTTGGCATGTCAGCTACGACTCTTACCAGCTTTTATGAATGCACCATAGAAAGCATTCTTTCTGGTTGTATCACAGCTTGGTAAGGCTCCTGCTGTGCACAAGACTGCAAGAAACTACAAAAGATCATGAATGTAGCAAAGTCAATCACGCAAAACAGCCTTCCATCCATTGACTTTATCTATACTTCCCGCTGCTTCTGAAAAGCAGCCAGCATAATTAAGGACCCCACACACCCCAGACATTCTCTCTTCTACCTTCTTCCTTCGGGAAAAAGACGCACAAGTCTGAGGTCATGTACCAACCAACTCAAGAACAGCTTCTTCCCTGCTGCTATCAGACTTTTGAATGGACTTGCTTTGCACTAAGTTGATCTTCCCCTACACCCTGGCTATGACTGTAACAGTACATTCTGCGCTCTCTCGTTTCCTTTTCTATGAATGGTATGCTTTGTCTGTATAGCATACAAGAAACAATACTTTTCACTGTATACTAATACATGTAACAATAATAAATCAAATCAAAGTTTTGGTGTTTCCTACCTCACAAGTACCAGTCACTCATAACCCCTGTCCTTAATACTTTTTGGCTCAGATTCCTTAGGTTTTTCTCTTTCTGTCACCCCTCAGTTCGCCATACCATGTCGAAATATTTGTTTCTTATATCCCAGCTTCTCTCCATCTTATCAATGACAGTTAAACCTTCAGCTGCCTCAATGCTGTACCTCAGCCTTAAATTTCTTCACCTCTCTACCTTGCTCTCCCTCTTTGTCATCCTCCCTAAGATCCATCTCTACAGTCAAGCTTTTGGTCACTCTTCTTATATCTCCTTTGGCTCAATGTTCATTCTTTCTATGATTACACCATTGAATCCCTTGGGATGTATTCTCTGTTTAAAGCATGACTTTAATGGTGGAAATTCTCACTTTTTAACACAAATTGTCAAAGTTGAAAACAAATTTGAAAACAAAACACTGTGAATGTCAGAATCTGAAACCAAAAGAGAAAATGCTGGAAAATCTCAGCAGGTCTGGCAGCATCTGTAAGGAGAGAAAAGAGCTGACATTTTGAGACCAGATGACCCTTTGTCAAAGCTTTGTCAAGGGTCACCTGGATTCGAAACATCAGCTCTTTTCTCTCCTTACAGATGCTGCTAGACCTGCTGAGATTTTCCAGCATCTTCTTTTTTGTCAAAGTGTGTCCTTTTTGACATCATGTAACAATTGGAAAATGCAATGCCGTTTGTCTGGTTGAAGTGAGATATTTATTATGTTCAGTTGACTAATAGCATGATTAACTTGAGTAAAAACCTTATTCGAGGCAAGTGCACCATCTACAGCACTTATCACTTTCATGTTGATTCTAACTAGTGGACCACATCTTCCATGGCAGTAGTCACAGGAACTCAGGATATTCACATTTCAGGTCAATAATTTGTAGGAGGTAAATATGATGCCGGCTGATGTGTGTGCAATTTGTATGACTTGTAAAATAATTATAGGTATTACTGATTTGATATTGCCAAGGTAGGTTACAGGATGCATGGCATCTGTCTGGTCATTTTTCATGTAACCATTTCCATCTCTTTCTGCTTGTCTTCTTCCTTTGAGCTGGATTCTCCGGTCTTATTCATTCCTGCCCTGCTGTTAGCAAGAACGGAGAATTTGGTGCTCAGCCAAAGCACTGTCCACTGCAGCAGCACCAGAGAATCCCAACCACGGACAAAATCAGAAGTTTTCGGTGTTTGTCTCTTGTCTATTGTCTGGCTGGCTCCCAACATTACTCACTTACTGTTTATGATGATGTCCTCACTCCGAGGCCACAAAAGGGAAGTAGTCATCTGGTGGGCTCTTTTCCACAGTGACTGGCTGAGATTGTGAATCTTAGTATGAAAGGATCACAAATATAAGTCCATGTTGTGGTGTGGCTTGCTTTGGGCCCTGTATGGTGTTCTGCCGTGATTTGTGAGTTGTACGAATGAGTGATTTCCTTGCTGTAGTCATCATGTTGTTTGAATAACTGCCTTTTCAAACAGTACTTTTCTAGATTTATCAATTTTCTCATCTTCTGATAGTTCCCAAAAGACAGACATAGCCTAGCAGGAATGTTTAACAAAATTGCAGATAATCATCAGGAGCAGGAGGAAGATAAAATGCAGCATGTTGTGATAACCACTCAACAAAGAGCAGTAGCTGCTGCATCAAAACAGATTTAAGCTTCTTCAGAAAGGAATTGTCCAGTCTGGTAATTTGGGAAGCATACATCAACTGCTGTGGTGAGAGTGTGCCTAACTTATCCATGTGTTTTCAGACATTTCTGCTTCCAGTACTATCATCTTTGATTTGATTTATTATTGTCACATGTATTAGTATACAATGAAAAGTATTGTTTCTTGCATGCTGTACAAAGAATACCGTTTGGGGTGGCACAGTGGTTAACACTGCTGCCTCTCAGTGCCAGGGATCCAGGTTGAATTCCAGTCTCAAGTCACTGCCTGTGTGGAGTTTCCTCTGGGTGCTCCAGTTTCTTCTCTCAGTCCAAGGACATGCAGGTTAGGTTGATTGGCCATGATAAATTGCCCCTTAGTGTTGGGGGATTAGGACTGTAAATGGTTGGGGTTAGAGGGATGGGACCTGGGTGGGATTGTTGTCAGTGCAGGCTCAATGGGCCAAATGGCCTCCTTTTGCACTGTAGATTCTATGATTCTAGAGAAGGAAAGGAGAGAGTGCCGAACGTAGTGTTTCAGTCATAGCTAGGGTGCAGAGGAAGATCAACTTAATGTGAGGTAGGTCCATTCAAAAGTCTGACAGCAGCAAGGAAGAAGCTGTTCTTGAGTTGGTTGGTACATGTCCGCAGACTTTTATATCTTTTTCCGACGGAAGAAGGTGGAAGAGAGAATGTATGGGGTGCAAGCGGTCCTTAATTATGCTGGCTGCTTTTCCAAGGCAGTGGCAAATGTGGAGAGTATCAATGGATGGGAGGTTGGTTTGAGTGATGAACTGGGCTTTGTTCATGACGTTTGTAGATTTTTTGCAGTCTTTGGCAGAGCAGGAGCCATACCAAGCTGTGATACAACCAGAAAGAATGCTTTCTATGGTGCATCTGTAAAAGTTGGGTGAGTGTTGTAGCAGACGTGCCAAATTGTTAGAGCTTGGCAGGAGATAACTATCATGGATAGGGATTTTCTGCTGCTTTTACTTTCTTTTGTGGTACCACCACTTTTTTTATATTTTGGGTGGATGGTTTCAATGCTGGGAAGAGAAGTAATATTTTGGCATAAGTGGCATTAATAGGCATATATACTCATTTATTTTTCTCGGGTGCCATGTTGAATACAGGTTGCCGTAACTGCTTGAAGGAAGAAAACAAATCTGGGAGATAAATAGCCAGACTCAGCATTTGGAAAGAGGAATGATAGACCAAGAATGGAATTCTCCCATCTGGGACTAAGTCCCATGACAGGGGCAGAAACAGGGAATGTTTCCAGCTGTGGATGTTATTGGGAAATCATGTTATATCTTCCAGCCCTAACCTCATTAATTGTGCATCTGGGGGCATGGGTTCTGCCATTATATGGCAGAATGTGAAAAGTATCTGGGTGAGTACTTGGCACGCCATAACATTCAACTCTATAGGCCAAGTGCTGGCAAGTGGGATTTGGTGGGCAGGTCAGGGCCTTTCATGCGTTGGTGCAGACTCTATGAGCCAAAGGGCCTTTTCTGCACCGTGATATATTGGAAAGGTGCTCAACACACTGACCCACTGTTGAAGATGGACCGTTTGAAAAAAGAAGATGGATCTCCAGGGATACTGAGAGGCTGCAAGGTGGATTTTCTTCAATGACACTAAATCTGGAAGATCAGAAGATGCAAGTGCCACCCCCTCCAAATCCCTGATATTCCAAAGTCCAAGGTTGCTAGCTGCCTCCATCTCAAACTCCAGAGGCAGCCCCAAGCGTTGTTCAGCTGAATCTGACTTCTTGCCATGATGTTCCAGATGTATTCTGGACCAGCATGTTTATCTCCTGATGTCATGGAGGAACAGGTGTTGTTGAAAGATTCCACTTGGGCCTTCATCAAATCGGCTTTCACACTTGCTTCCATGGGTTTCTCGATCTGCCCTGGCAAACACCAGCAGAAGATTCCACAAGAAGTTCATGTGGGCATAAAACCAGTTTTTGAATTCCTGGCAAATTGTCTCCTCCCTGCTGTTGATCCCACCGGTGGGGAGAATTCTGCCCCAAATATCACAAGACCAGTTTCCTAACAAGTTTTCAAAATATAGTATTTATTCTAGAATTCTACTGTTTGAAGGAAAAGCCGGTGGCCACTTGATGTATTAAATACAGTGTGTTTATCAATGATTAGAAATTACTGGAGCCCTGACTTTAGAGAATTTAGCAAACATGAATCGCCCTATTATAGTGGAAGTGGGAGCTCAGTATCTTAAAGATATTTGGCTCCCAGCTATCCCTATTAACATGGTGTCGGTTTTGACACAATACCCCAGTTTTCGATGAATTGTGTTAGGTTAGACATGATATCCTGTGGATTACCTCACGACTCCCAGAGGAGTTCATGGAACTTTACCCTAACAACAGATTGTATCTCCAGAAGCAGGGAAAGAACGAAACTTCTGATGACAAGTTTTGATGTTGCAGTGAGAAGGCACTGTACATATATCTGACAACTTCAGCTAATATGTTTTCAAACTAATTATCCGTAGAGTACACTTGAAAAGTCAAGTGATATTTTTCTCTATTCCACTGTTGTGCAGAAATTCTGTACAGAGTTGAAGAATGTGAAGTAAGCTTCCCTGTGAGACCATAGCTACGTGCATGTTGCAAATGCCAGCCAGCAATGTAATTCTTCTATTCTGATAGTTTGGGAGGTTGGGGATGTTTTGAATTTTATTTCTCTAGATTCATAACTGAGTTGACTGATCTGAGATTCGGTGATCTGGTTAGCATATTCTTCTGCCTGATAGCCGAGTACTGAGCAAATAAAGAAGAGGCAGGGCAACTCATTGCGTGTTGTACAACTCTGAATAAACAGGAAATCCATAAAGTTGCACAATGAGCCCAGTGATTAATGCCTAAAATTAAAGCACGTTCTGGGAGGCAGTATGTTGGATTTTATTGATACTAAAATGGTCAGTGCTCCTCTGGAGTCAGTTCTCAATGATTCTTAGCTGAAAAAATGTAGTCACACCCACTTCTCATCACATCATCACTGTGTTCAGATCAGGATTCTTCCACAATCCCCTCATTAATATGGGCAGCACATTGGTTAGCACTGCTGCCTCATAGTGCTAGGGACCCAGGTTCAAATCCAGCCTTGGATGACAGTCTGGGTGGAATTTGCACATTCTCATTGTCCGCATGGGTTTCCTCCTGGAACTCCGGTTTCCTCCCATAGTCTAAAATTGTGCACGTTAAGTGGACTGGCCATGTTAAATTGCCCTTTGGTGTTAGGGGTATTAGCAGGGTAAATATGTGGGGGGGAGGTTGTGGGGATAGGACCTGGGTGGGATTGTTGTTGGTACAAGCTTGATGGGCCAAATGGCCCCCTTCTGCACAATTGGGATTCTATGATTTCTATTCTTAATGTGGAGATGCTGGCTGGGAAGGGCTTCCTACTTTTAATTCAGTCTTTCCTTGCACCTGGAAAAGTGTGAAATTTATCTTCACCTCTCACACTGTTTGACCTTCCAAATACTTTTGGACCTTCTAAATTACAATCTCATTGTCTGCTCCTTTTGCAACCTAGTTGCAGTCCTGTATTATGGGTCTTGACATCTCATTGGCCTTCACAATAGAAACGGGCAGACGCATCCAAGTGTACACTGCTAATGGGTTTTTTAAAATGTTTTCTCAGTCTGTAGTGCATGATCAGGTTAGCAATATACATTTTGTAATGAGTTTTGGAGAAAACAGTGATTTATGCTAAAGTTGAGGCATATCTGTCTCACTTGAAGAGAATGGTATTGATGAGAATGGGGGAAATCACTTTATAAATGATGTATTTTGTAGGTGTCTGAAAGATGCTCAGAAGACGTTGTGTGTATGAACCAAATTTTGAGTGGTAATCCTTAAATTAAGTTACTTTAAACTTTGATTTAAAACATGGCCTGTATAAAAAAGGAGTATACTCTTTATTTTCACCCTACTCTCTCCATGTCCCCCCCCAAGTCATCCTCAATCCTGAGGGACTGCTGAAGAAGAACAGCATACCGAGAAGGCACTGATCTATATTGAGTTTAGGAAGAAAGAGACTTTCTTTTACGTAGTGCTTTGCACAACCACAGGATACCCCAAAACACTTTGTAGCCCAAGAAGTCTGGTTGTTGTTGTTGCAATATAGAAAATAGTAAACAGCCAATTTGTGTATAGCAAGTTCACACAAAGGAATGTTATAATGACCAAATTGTCTGTTTTTGTCATCATTATTGAAAAATAAATGTTGACTGGAACACTTTTTTGAAAGAGTGCTGTGGGATCATGTCCCCAGCAAAGTGGCGCAGTGATTCACAGCGCAGCCTCAAAGCACAAGGGACCCGGGTTCGATTCCCGGCTTGGGTTACTGTCTGTGCAGAGTCTGCACGTTCTCCCCATGCCTGCGTGGGTTTCCTCCGTGTTCTCTGGTTTCCCCCCTCATTCTGAAAGACATGCTGGTTAGGTGCATTGGTCATGCTAAATTCTCCCTCAGTGTACTGGACAGGCGTTGGAGTGTGGCAAATAGGGGATTTCACAATAACTTCATTGCAGTGTTAACGTAAGCCTACTTGTGACTAAAAAATAAAAATTTAAAAAAACCTTGCGCAACAATCCTTCGTTTAAGATTGTGTCTAAAAAACGGTACCTCCAACAGTGCAGAATTGAAATGTCAGCCTTGATTTGTGTGCTGGACTTCCTTGAGTGGTACTTGAACCCACTGCCTTCTAACATGGAGGCAAGAATGCTACCGACTGGTCACTGCTGGCAACTTAGCCAGGCTGTTGCAATCAACTACATTTGATCCCTGTCCCAGCTAACTCTGGAAGAGGGAAAATCAACCAGGTATTCCTGTCCCTCCGGACAGGTAGGTTGTGAGCCATGTTGAAGGCAGGTAACTTGTGTGAAAGAGATTTTGACTTTGTTCCATACTGTCAAGTGTTTTCTGACTAACATTGTGAGCCTGAAGAATGGCAATGGGCAAGGAATGAAGTTTAATTCCACCTTGTATAAAATTTAATTATTTGTCACAAGTAGGCTTACTTTAACACTGCAATGCAGTTACTGTGAAAATCCCCTTCAAACGCCATCAGGTTTCTGGACTTTCAAACCAAAGAGAATCTTGCAAAAGGAAATGGGAGAAAAAAAAATTCACATTTTTAGCATGCTATGTGCAATTATCTTTATCTTTTTGTTTATATTTGGGTGGCATTTCCTGTGTAAGCAGGAAAGGATGGAGTTATGTAAATAAATTAATTATGCTGAATTGTAACCTTGATTACCTGCCCCAGCCTTCCTTAATTTTGAATCTAACTTTTTGTTTAAGGTTCTCCTTCTGCCTTCTAAATGATATCTTATTATTCCTGTTAGCATCATATGCCTGACCCATTTTAGCAGCTTGATTTGTAGTGCAGCAGGTCCGCATACAGAAACGGACAGAATTGTAGTGGTGCCATCTGTATGACGACAACTTGTTTCATTGCTGGATGGTTTTGCTGGTGTGCCTGTGGTGCACGCCAGTCTTCCTGTTGTGTAATGCTCTAAAGAATAGTGAAGACTAACTGATTTTGGCACTGAATGTCGTGGTAGTAATCAGTTTCATCTGTGGCCTTTGACTGCAACTGATTGTACTGTGGAGCTCTTTGGCTGAATTAATGCATTGTAATATCACTTGTGTATGAAGCTGTATTTAAGAGTGGGGGAGGGAATAAGAGGGTTTCAATTTTGTGCATAAAATGATTGTCTAGATAACTAAATATCCTTGTTGGAAGCATGAATTCCTGTGCGTGAACTAAACATGTGAGTTTGAAGTGAGAACAGACTGCATACTGTGCTTGAGCACTCGCCCTGGAAAGTTTAGGTGTATATTTGTGTTGGACCAGAACAGACTTGGACTTTGTATCTAAAGGCATCAACTATTGAATGGCTTGAACACATGGTCTTAAGCATGGACATTTTGGAGGACTGCCAGTACTATGAAACCGTTTCCCAGCAAGATCTGAGATAGGGCCATGAGGAACATTCAGAAAAGAAATTGGGCTCCCCAGTTTTCAGTTGTACTTGTATGGTTCGAAATGTGGTTTATTTCGTTACCATTCCAAATTGATTGTTAAGCCAAGAGGAGCAAATCAATACAAACAACTGGCGCCTTTTTCTGGCTGTTTCTGGTGTAAAAAATCTCCCACTTTCTGTTTTGTGTACCTGGTTGCTGTTCAGCTAAGTAATTGAACAGCTGAAACAAGGTACCTATATCACAGTTTGGACGCTAAATGTGTTATAATTACAGAAATTCACTGATGGTGGTGAGGATTTGTGTTAAGCTATGCAGATCCTGTGGATGATTATGGGTGCAATTGTTTTGAGCAGCAATGGTGGGACGTACAACATGTGTAAATGCGTGCAGTGTTCTATCGTGCCTGGGGAGTGAAGTGCAAATGTACTGTGCTCTTCCACAAGATGTCCAATGGGCAGATAGCAGTTCTAGTATCTAGTGTCACCATTGCTTGCTATAGCATTAGAGTAGATTTTGTTATTGGACACTTACAGATAGCACATTGGGAATTGGTGCATAGCCCACAACCTCCTAAAATGCACTCCCTGGGAACCTGATAGAAACCTGAAGACAAAATAACTAGATCGTAAAGCCTTTGACTTCTGCTTCTTCAAAGATACTGCCTGACCTCCAGTGTATTTGCAGACTTTTGCCATTAGTTTTAGAGTTTGGAATGAATTATATGGTGATTTTATTTACCTTTTTTTGAAAATGGCTGTTTTTGAGGTTACAACTAATAATAAAAGCTAATGTTTAAATATTCAATTTGTCCTTTTCCCACTACTTTTCCAATGTATGCAGGTCATCAACTTGAAATGTTAACTCTTATTTCTTTCCTTACAGATGTTGCCAGGCCTGCTGAGTATTTCCAGCATTTTCTGTTTTTATTTCAGATTTTGAATACTTAAATATTGCCTCTTTCATTCTGATACAGAAAGCTTTACCCATAGGCAGCGGTTTCACTGCATTTATTTCACACATTTATTGCCAAAATGTTATATAACATTTCACTTAAGTCAGTATCCTTTAAAATGCCAATATACTTCTGACATGATGCTCTTCATTAATCTCTCTGCTTCCAGCATTATTATTAATTAGTAATAATCTGTATTTCACTTTAACTCTGAATGTTCTCTCCAGGCACAACCCCAAGCTTGAAAGGACTTATCTGTGCATTGAACATTGCATATTTCTGCAATTCCATTTCAGCTTCGATAACTCAATTTTTGGCCGTTATGTTTATGCTGCCTTTTATAATTAAAGCTGCCTATAATTAAAGTAGTGGGAAAAAGGACAACTTTAATTTATATAATGTCTCCAAAGCTGCGTGGGTTAGCTGGGAATCGAACCCAGGTCCCTGGCACTGTAAGGCAGCAGTGCTAACCACTGTGAAAAGGAATAGCTAACAGCTGAATATCACAAGGCTGTTGGAAACCTTTGAATCTATTTGAAATCAGTTAATATTTTTGAAATCTTTGCACCTTTTTAAAGAATGTTTTACTCCACCCTTAAGAGTTACAAAACCAATACTGAGAACAGACCAGGTGAACCCAAATCCATTCCATGCTCCAAAAACCAATCTCAAATTCCAGTTGAATCTGATTCATAGTCCCCACAAGAGAGACAAACAAGGTCCAAGCTGACAAGATAAGGAATTGCACCCCATCTATGGCTTGATCTGATGATGCTTGATCTTAGCCAAGAGGAGTAATGAGAGCCCAAACTTGTCACTGGTTAGACTCTAGCTGCAGTAGCATCTGACTCCGAGCACCACACTTTAGTCATGCTAAATTGCCCCTTAGTGTCAGGGGCATTAACAGGGTAAATATGTGGGGCTACAGGGATACAGCCCGGGTGGGATTGTTTTTGGTACAGGCTTGATGGACTGAATGGCCTCTTTCTGCTCTGTAGGGATTCTTTGATTTAGCATAGTAAAACATTTTGCTATGCAAAGATGCTCTATAGGAGGTTTTCAAGTTTTAAAGCTTTATTTATTATTGTCACAAGTAGGCATTATTATTGCAATGAAGTTGCTGTGAAAATCCCCTAGAAACCACGCTCCAGCACCTGTTTGGGTACACTGAGGGAGAATTTAGCACCTAACCAGCACATTTTTCAGAATGTGGGAGGAAACCGGAGCACCCAGAAGGAACCCCTGCAGACACAGGGAGAACGTGCAGAACCTGCACAAACAGGGACCCAAGCCGGACATCAAACCAAGGCCCTAGGCACCATGAGGCAGAATGCTAACTATTATGCAGTTTTATCAAACCAAGATATATGAAATAGGGCAGGTGACCAGTAGATTGGTGAGAGTGGACTTTAAGGCGTCTTAATTGTCTTAAAACTCAATAATTTGGTGAGGGAGTTTCAGGGTTTGAGCTAGGCGGCTGAAAGTATATTTGTTGATAGTGGAGTGAGGATAATTGAGGATGCTGAAGAAGCAGCATTTAAGAAGCACTTAGCAGCATCTATGGTGGGAGAAACAGAGTTAACATTTCTGATTGATGCTTCTTGTCAGAACTGGGAAAGGTAAAAGACATAACAGGGTTTACGTAAGTACATTGGCAAGTCACGGGGAGGAAATATTAAAAGCGGGAGGCTTTGGTCATCAAACACCCACCAGTGGCAACAGTTTCTCCTTTCCACCCCCTCATAATTTTGAACCTCCCAATTAAATCACCCATTAACCTTCTGCGTGGTAAGAGTAATAATCCCAGTTTCTCTGTAGCCTCACCCCATCACTGGAAACCCTCATCATTGGCATAATTTTGATAACCTCTGCATCCTCTTCAAAATGTTGACATTCACCCTGAAGTGTGGTGCCCGGAGTCAGATGCTACTGCAGCTAATCTAACCAGTGACAAGTTTGGGCTAAGATCAAGCACCAGATCAAGCCCTAGATGGGGTGCAGTTCCGTTTCTTGTCAGCTTGGACCTTATTTGTCTCTCCTGTGGGGACCATGAATTGGAATCAATTGGAATTGGATTCAGTTGGAATTTGAGAATGGTTTTTGGAGCATGGAACGGATGTGGGTTCACCTGGCCTGTTCTGAGTATTGGTTTTGTAACTTTTAAGGGTGGAGTAAAACATTCTATAAAAAGGTGCAAAGATTTTGAAAATATTAACTGGTTTCAAGTAGATTCAAAGGTTTCCAACAGCCTTGTGATGTTCAGCTGTTAGCTATTCCTTTTCACAGTGGTTAGCACTGCTGCCTTACAGCGCCAGGGACCTGGGTTCGATTCCCGGCTTGGGTCACTATCTGTGTGGAGTTTGCATGTTCTCCCTGTGTCTGTGTGGGTTTCCTCCGGATGCTTCGGTTTCCTCCCACGTTCTGAAAGACATGCTGGTTAGGTACATTGACTTGAACAGGTGCCAGAGTGTGGCAACTAGGGGAATTTCACAGTAACTTCATTGCAGTGTTAATTTAAGCCTTACTTGTGACACTAATGAATAAATAAACTTTTAAAGCCTTTTATCTCCTGTGAAGAAGTAACCTAAAATCTGAACCAAGTAGCTGTTCAATAAGTGTGCAAATTACCAGACACGTAAATTACTAGCTTCAGGTTAGAAACAATATATCAAATGACAATGCTTGCAAAGTGCAAATTATTTCACTTGACTTTGGAAATATTAGTTATATTGTAAGACATAAGAAAGCAGAGACTGTAATATCATTGAAAATGGGATTGAGAAGTATTTGATAAGGAATTACGTCGCAGAGAAAGGATGAGTAGATAGGTTCAATATGAATCTATTCTGTAATTTCTGTGATTCTAACTGTCAATTTAGATTTCTGCAGCTGATCTGTTATGTGATCAGCACACTTGGTAACGTTATACTGAATTTAATTTAAAATGAACAGAACCAATTTAATAATGCATTCGCAGTATAGACCAGGGGCTAACTTCCAACTGGCAGTTCTAAAAACGAAGTGTTTCTGCACTTATTCCCAATTGTTGTGTACCATGCAATTTTCCTTCAGGCTTCATTCTATGAAATGCTTGGAAGGATTTTGGTCACTTACAAGGGGAAACTTGTATGGACCTCTTGACCTTTTCATTTTTTCATTGTTAGTTGTTAAGAATCCAAAGTAACCAATGTGGCAAGCAAAAATTGCAATAATATGGGGTCCATGTTAGCACACTGCTGTTTCACAGCCCCTGGGCCCTGGGTTCATTTGGAGCCTTGGGTGACTATGTGGAGTTTGAACGTTCTCCCCGTGTCTGTGGTTTTCCCCCCGGTGCTCAGGTTTCTTCCCACGCTCCATTGTATCGTAGGGGTTCTGTGATTCATCTATGGTCCAAACAGTTGAGATACTTTGAACTGTTTAATTACTACTTTAATTTATTTGTCAAATTTTCCTAAAAAAACCTCTAAAATTGGACTTTGTAAAAAGTGACTGCTGAGCTATAGGAGAATCGTGGATCCAGCAATTAATTGCAGGGCTCTTTGGATTTCTCCATTATTTCTCTCCCTGCAATCAGAATGTTCGAGTATGACGGATTTTGTTTCAGTGTTGAAGCAAGAAACTTCCTGTAGACTGAGCTGTGCTCACTTTCGATTCCAACCCTCACTTAGCTGCTGCCTTTGAAATTCTTACCACAGGCAGCTGTTAGTAACTTTTTCCTCCATGAGACCCAGAAAACTGCAGGCTAAAGTTTCCAAAAGGTTTTGAGAAAGCCCTTTGAGAATTTTTATTACACAAGCTATGATTTCACTCCTGTTTTACATAATGGGCTATGAGGCACTGTTTCTGTGAACTCATCCATCCAACTGATCAAAGGTACTTATTTAAACAAATGTTTTAGCGTCATAGAAGTTTACAGCATGGAAACAGGCCCTGTGGCCCAACTTGTCCATGCTGCCTGGTTTTAACCATCAAGCTAGTCCCAATTGCCTGCGTTAGGCCCACATTCCTCTATGCCAGTCTTACCCATGTAACTTCTAAATGCTTTTTAAAAAGATAAAATTGTATCCGCCTCTTCTGCTACCTCTGGCAGCTTGTTCCAGCTGCACCCTCTGTGAAAAAATTGCCCCTCTGGACCCTTTTTTAAATTCACAAATCTGGTGATGAGTGCCTTTGACATAAACGTCCAATTATACTCTTCAGTTTTCTCTTGATTTTTCTCTTTTTTTAATGTGGTGTTGTTGCTGGCGAGACCAGCATTTTAACTTAATTTATTAGTCACAAATAAGGTTTACATTAATATTGCAATGAAGTTACTGTGAAATTCCCCTAGTTGCCACATTCTGGCGCATGTTCAGGTCAATGCACCTAGCCAACATGTCTTTTGGACTGGGGGAGGAAACCAGAGCAACTGGAGGGAATCTCCACAGACAAGGGGAGAATGCGCAAACTCCGCACAGACAGTGACCCAAGCTGGGAATCAAACCCCGTCCCTGGCGCTATGAGACAGCAGTGCTAACCACTGTGCCACTGTGCTTATTATCCACTTCTGTTGCCTTTGAGAATGTGATGCCTTCTTTCTTGTGAATGATACAACTGAGGGGTTGTCTGGGCCACTTGAGGCCGGTTAAGAGTCACCCTCATTGATACAAGAAATAGGTCAGATGATAGGTTTTCTTTCCTTACAGACATCAGTGAACCAGTTGGTCATAATGTAATATATTTCATGGTCAATTTTACTGAATCCAGTGTTTTTAACTCCACATTTTAAAAACAAATGGACTTCATTTAAATTCTGTCACGGTGGTATTTGAGTTTGTTTTCTGGATGTAGTCTAGCCCTGCAAACCACCAGTCCAGTTATGTAACCAATACAATCCCATAACGACGTATGCATGTGCAATTGCAGGAGTGAGCAGGCCACTGTCTTGCTTTTGCCTACTGTGCTAACTGCATCCTTGTGTCCTTTAGGATGGAAAATCTACAGTTCTTACCTGGCCTGGCCTACATGTGACTTCAAAGCCACAGCAATGTGGTTGATTCTCAACTGCTGTCTGAACAAGGGCAACTAGGGATGGGCTATAAATGCTGACTAGCCAGTGACGTCCATGGCCCATGAATGAATAAAACAAGAAAAAATCCTCCTTATAGTTTTTAATATTTTGGTAGTATTCATGTCTGCTTCATCTTGAAGAATGGCCACTTGGGTGCCATGCTGGAAGGCATCCTGTGGGAAGTGTTCAAATATTGTATTGCCTTCAGGAAAAGGAGCGTGAAAATTCACCACCTGAATGAAAGTACCTCTAGAGGAACTTGGAAGCATTCACAGTGGAAGAACCCAGTGTCATGCAAGTTACTACCCTCTTGATGAGAATTAAAACGTCTCCACTAATAACTTGATAGAATTACCTGTACAATTCCCTCAATGCAGTGCAAGTGCATTTGCTTTCTCTTGGCTCGGTCATCTTAAATTCTAAATGCTCCTGAATATGGTTTCATTGTTCTGTTGTTGCTCTACTAATACTCTAGCAATGATTTTTCTGTCCGTCATGTCAGTATTGTCATCAGAAAAGCTACAGCAGGTTACTAAACTTGATCTCTTTCCTGTGATCATTTTTAAAAATGGTGTTTCCCCCAAGTGTTCGCGCACCAGATCGCTATTCTTCAAGATTTTCCATGCGGTGATATTTCAAAGCGTGTGGGATGATGCTAAGAACAAGTTGCTAGTTTCGATTCCTTAAGTGCAATATGTGATGAGCCTTGGTACAGATGAACTAATGGATAGCTACTCAACATGTTGTATGCAAGTGTATGAAAGATATAGTGCTATAGTGTACAACAGGCTTGGTTATATATTTCATTACAGGAGAGTTCGCGCACTCTCACATCCCACACCCACAAAACTACATTTATTGAAACTGGATTTGCTGCATCTCCCTGATGGCTAAGTCAGTGTGTGCATTGCCAAGTGCAGAGCTGAGTAACGTAGATCAAGAAGGTCCCAAGTGCAATCCCCAATTTCTGCTGATTTCACCCGATTGACCTCGGTCAACCATGCTTGAAAGATGCAAAGTAGCCAAGGTCTCCATGTCTGAATCCTATTGTTGTTTCCTGTTGGAACGTATGCATTTGCAAATTTGGGTGAACGTGGGCTTACTTCTGTTTCCCAGGGCTCAAATAACTGGAGAATATTCACCGTCTGTGCTTAGGGATGGAAAAACAGTTGCTTGTGGCTAGCCACCAACACCCTTGAAACTGGAGGTGGAAATAAAAAAAAATGTTGTTTTGAATCCTAGTCTTGTGCAGCACACAAGAAGCCACTCAGTCTGTTAGGTCTCTGGAGAGCTATGCACAACTCAAAACATTTATCTTATCCTCCTTTTATTTGACAATAGACTTTAAGTTATCCCTTCATTTAGCGACTTAGCAATCCATGAAAATAATTTTCTCCAATACCTTATCAAAACACCTCATAATTTTTAACCAGCTCTATCAGATCTCCTCTTAATCACATCTGCAATCTTGGAAAAGTTTATCCATTTTCTCTCTGATTATTTTTATCCATTTTTCATGAATGAGTCTGGGCCTTGGTCTGTGTTGTATACTAGATTATATGGGGTGTGAATGAGGTCTTAATTCTGCCATTTTTACAGTGACAAAATAAAACTTGATTTAAGGGTGATGTGTAAATCAGTATTTTTTACTTTGTGGCTTCAGCTGCAGTTAAACTAGTGGTTTAAATTATTTGGTTTCACAAAGAAACTTCTTAAAGCTTGGATGTATGATGGCACAGTGATTAGCACTGCTGCCTTACAGCTCCAGGGACCTGGATTTGATTCCCAGCTTGGGTCACTGTCTGTGCGGAGTTTGCATGTTCTCCTCGTGTCTGTGTGGGTTTCCACTGGGTGCTCCGGTTTCCTCCTACAGTTCGAAAGACATTCTGGTTAGGTGTATCGGCCATGCTAAATTCTGCCTCAGTGGAACAGGCACTGGAGTGTGACAACTAGGGGATTTTCACAGTAACTTCATTGCAGTGTTAATGTCAGCCCACTTGTGACACTAATTAATAATAATAAATTGTACTGCTCAAAATTGATCATCTAAAGAATTGAAAATTAAGGAACTGGGAAAGGGATCGCTTTCCTAAGCAGAAATATATCCAGTTTAACTAAAATGGCCCAAATAATCTCCTAAGTCTACATTTATCTTGTGACTGTGGAAGAAAGAACGCAGTTTTTTTACTCACACACAAGTCACATTGTAGATCTTGGCCTGCTTTATTCTGTAAACTTTGGCAGACACAACGGAATTGCCTAAGGCACAAGTTGGTGCTGACTGGCCACATGCTTTGACACCAGTAGTGCTTAGTATTAGATGGTTCATCAGTGTCTTACCAGTTTTCTGCAGAATATCCTGCAGATAATATGCACTGTAGCTGCGTGGAGGAGGTTAGTGTTTAGACTAGTAGGTGAAATGCTGATCAAGCAGGCTGCTTTTAACCTGGGTGGTGTTGCGTTTTTTTTTCAAGTGTTTTCGTCGTATGCGTCCAGGCAAATGGAAAGTATTCCATCACTGACTTGCGTCTTTATAGATGCTGGGGAGTTTTGGGGAGTCAGGGTGGGTTTGCCTTTCCACCAACTGTAAGACACAGGTAAGGGGGTACATTGGACGAAACAGGCTTGTGTTATTTACCAGGGATTGTCACTTTGGGAGCATAATTCCAGTATAGATAGAGACCGAAGCTCTCTGCACATGGAGCATTGTAAGAGGTTTTTCAGAAGACTGCCTTCAAAGGTACAGACAATAGCTGCAAACCATTCTTTCTGTTGACAAGTTTTTGCGGGTCAAACTGATGCGTTGACACTGGTATCAGCTCACCTGAAGTGTAGGTGAAATGGATTAAATGTGCTGGCGGCCAAAGCATATAGATCTGCTTGAAGTGATTCTGCACAATATCAGTTAGCTTTATGGTCATTGTATTTGACTGAGTTCATTTCAAATCTGCCATTGATTTCTCCACATTTCTGCTGGTGGCCCACTTGGACCTTCTGCTCTTGTTGCAAATTGGGGAAAGCATTTTGCTGGGTCTGTTGTGTGGCATAACTGCCATTGGTTTGTCAGGAGGAACTCTTCATTTCCCCTCTGTCCAAGAGCATTGGAATTTTGTGAGGCAGCATTAGAGGAGGCAATGAAAAAGATCAGATTCTTAAATATGGGGAATTGCTATCTTGTGATATACAACTGTGATCTTGAGCTAATTGTTTGTCCTCAGACCCACAATGGGTGAGAACGATTTGATTTATTATTGTCACATGTATTAACAGTGAAAAATATTGTTTCTTGTGCACTTTGCAGATAAAACATACCATTCATAGAGAAGCAGAGATGCAGAATGTCGTGTTGCAATCATAGCTAGGGTGTAGAGAAAGATCAACTTAATGCAAGATGGGTCCATTCAAAAGTCTGGCAGCAGCAGGAAGAAGCTGTTCTTGAGTTGGTTGGTATGTGACTTCAGACTTTTGTATCTTTTTCCTGATGGAAGAAGGTGGAAGAGAAAATGTCTGGGGTGCGTGGGTTCCTTAATTGCGCTCGCTGCTTTGCTGAGGCAGCAGGAAGTGTAGACAGAGTCAGTAGATGGGAGACTAGTTTGCGTGATGGTTTGGGCTACATTTATGACCTTTTGTAGTTCCTTGCAGTCTTGGGCAGAGCAGGAGCCGTACCAAGCTGTGACACAACCAGAAAGAATGCTTTCTGTGGGGCATCTGCAAAAGTTGGCGAGAGTTGTAGCTGGCATGCCAGATTTCCTTAGTCTTCTGAGAAAGTAGAGACATTGGTGGGTTTTCTTAACTATAGTGTCAGCATGGGGGGACCAGGACAGATTGTTGGTGATCTGGACGCCTACAAACTTGAAGCTCTCGACCCTTTCTACTTCGCCCCCGTTGATGTAGACAGGGGCATGTTCTCCTTTATGCTTCCTGAAATGGATGACAATTTCCTTCATTTTGTTGATATTGAGGGAGAGATTATTGTCGCCGCACCAGTTCTCTATCTCATTTCTGTACTCTGTCTCATCACTGTTTGAGATCTGACCCACTATGGTGGTGTCAACAAATTTGAAAATCGAATTGGAGGACATTTTGGCAACACAGTCATAGGTGTATAAGAAATATAGTAGGGGGCTAAGAACACAGCCTTCTGGGCCACTGGTGTTGAGGATGATCGTGGAGGAGGTGTTGAGGATGATCGTGGAGGAGGTGTTGTTACCTATCCTGACTGATTGTGGCCTGCAAGTTAGGAAGTTCAGGATACAGTCCAGAGGGAGGTGCTGAGGCCCAGGCCACGGAGTTTGGAGGTGAATTTCATGAGAATAATGGTGTTAAAGATTGTAGTCAATAAATAGGAGTCTGACATAGTGTCCTTGTTATCTAGGTGTTCAGGGTTGAGTGCATGTTACTAAGTGGGAATGAGCCATGTCATTTTCACTTAGTAACTTATTGCAAGGCAGA
Organism: Carcharhinus amblyrhynchos; assembly: GCF_965287045.1. NCBI lineage: Eukaryota > Metazoa > Chordata > Chondrichthyes > Carcharhiniformes > Carcharhinidae > Carcharhinus > Carcharhinus amblyrhynchos. The sequence goes on along the minus strand of NC_137334.1, from coordinate 20,376,048 downwards.
GGGTGGTGAATTGTCCTTGTGTAATCTTGCAGTCTGAAAAATAATTTTCTAACTTGTTCAGCAGCACTGCTAGAGATCAGCATGAGGACTCTATTTAATGATTTATATGTGCCAACCTGGTGAACATCCTCCTTTCTCACCACTGTTTGTCCATATCACACTTAACAGCTCCAAGGAATTGAATAATAGTGCACATTGATAGGAATTCCTGATCTTGTGACAATTTCCACCCACATCATACATTGGTATTCATTCTCTTTGTAGCAGCAATTACGAGGCAGAAGTCCGGATGACTTGAGGAGGGCTGTGGAGCACTGCTGCTTTTTGTTTAAGGACCTGGTTAAATGGATAATGTCTGATTATCACGGATTGAAACATGGGTGTTTGTCATGCAGCCTGATTTCAGTTGCTGGTTTTGGGGATCGATAAAGTTCTTTACAAATCATTGCACGCTTGTGGTTTGGGAAAATAGAAAGGCAAGTTGCTTTTGTTTTAAGATTTTGCACCCAGAATGCATCTTGGTGGTTTTACTGGCACATTACATTGTTTTTCATGTATCCTGACTTAAGGGGAATATTTGGAAAGTGAGTTTTTTTAATTTGGAACTGAACAGTAAGGCCCCTGCTTTTTGTTGACTGGAACTGTTGTGACATCAGCCTCATGCATGAACTGAAGCAAATGTGAGTGAATGAAGTTGGGGTGTGGTCTGTGGGTCATTGTAAATTCCTGTCCGTGCTGTTTATCTGCTTGTCAGGGGATGATTATAGCTGTGTCATGCCCCTGAACTGGAATGCCTGTGCCCTTTGGTTCGTTGTCCCTGAAAAGAACACAGGAAGCCCCTGATGATAACAGGGAGCTAGAAGCTGAAATCATTTGTTAATTTGGTGAGAGGGCGGGGGCGGGAAGTGGGGGGGAGAGGACAAGCTATTCATAAATCTTTCCTGCGAGCATCCGTTTGCTTTGCCTAGTATAACTGATGATCTGATGTGGATTCTAATGAAAAGGTGTGACCCAAAATATTAAACACCACTTTGGGATGCTGACGGATCTGCTTTTATTTTGGATCTCTAACATTCAGTTTCTTTCTGTAATCCGCTGTCTGCTTGTTTAATGTTTGTCAGATGGCTGAGAGCAAGACGGTGACCTTTGACTTTTTATTGGGCGGGGATATGTGTTGACAAAGCAGTGTTCTTAGTGTCCTGACTCTCCTGCTCTCCTTCCTGTAATGATGTGATTGATACAGCTTTGCAAGTGCATTATAACCACAGCAGCTACCATATGTTCCGTGTGACTGCTGGCCCTCTGGAGAATTCTAACAACAGCTAAATGGAATGCATCTTGAAGGAATGCCTCTGATATTGTCCTGACTATTGGAGGTGTGCAGCGTTACCTTGGATTAATGTATGTAGTCCTTTTTTTTCCGGTCCCTCGCCTTTCCTCCAATTAACCTTTTTAGGAAGAGTCATAGAATGTATTAATTGTCAGGAATCTGAAATGGTTTTGGGGTTATCTGTGCAACAGTAGCATCTTTGAGTCCCAAAAATGATTTTGGTTTTCTGACAGCTCTGGCGGTGTACTCGAACAGCCCATTGTCTGTTTGTCTGCTGGGTGCTGTGCAGTATAAATGTCGAAATATCATCTATTATCTCACACCATGGTTAGCTAAATGCACTCCTGTATGTTTTGAATGTTCTTTGTTGAAGCATTTCAACTATAATCATTGTTTCCATCCAGCTTTAATTGTCTCTTCCAATACTGTAATTACCTTCTGCTAAAGTTACATTGGCTTTTTATACCCGTATTTAGCAGTTTGATGGGAAATATCTGCTGCTAGCACTGGCTTTAGTCCTTCGTGACTTCCTTTGCTGTTTGGAGTATTGATTAGCCATATTAAATCGGATAGAGTGTCCACTTGCTGCAGCTACTCCTCCGTTATGAGAAGACTAAAAGATCCTCCACATGTGGTCTGTGTTAAATTATGCATTGCTTGGTGTATTGAATTCTTCAGAAAATTTTTTGGGAGCTTTGGCGACTCAATTTTATTTTCAAATATTTTTCACAAGTGGAGTCCTTTTAAAATAATTGTCTTTTGGATCTCCCAGTTAATTTAGAGGCTCACGCTCCTGCGCTTACAGAAACTGTTCTGCAGTACTGTCCGGAGTCTCGGAAATTCGAATACTGGCTTCTGCTTTTGTGAGACGTATTCCATGGCAGCTGGAGCAACAGAAAAACAAGTCTGCATGTGTTGTCTTTGAAGCTTCCTAGTTGTATTTATTGCCTCACGACAGGAAGAATATATTGCTGATTGGCGATTGAGTACTGAAATACTGAGCACCTCAGCAGGGCAGGAAATGTGACTGGCTGTGCCTCTGACAGTGATGGCCATTAGTAGAGGTGGTGGTGATGCCTCTGGAGGTAGTCAGAGAGAGCTCTTTTCTGGTTAGACTTTTGACCCACCAAAGGCAGTGGTGCCACCTTGCCTACTTTGCACGCTGTCAGTATAGAATATGCGTAGCACAACGTGGCTTCACGTGCAATTCAAGAATGGTTCCGAGCTACCATAGTTTGACTGCCCTTACATTAAATAAACTGATTGTTAACTACTCACTTAGTACTATAAGTTTGCCTATAATTGCAGCAGTACCTTTTAGAGGAATCCCTATAAAACATTAGGGAGGTAACACACCATTCAATACACACATCTGGGTTGTAGAAATGCCTGTCTATCTCTTGAGTATCAAAGCCCCTATAGCAATAACATTTCTACGCTTTCTTGTGGTCTCTTGTACAGTCAATATCTCTCCTCCCCATAGCTGGGAAAAATGGAGACTTCATAATGGAGACTTCAAAAGAGAGAAGAATGGAATACGGCGAGATTATTGTAGAAGGTATCTGAAGAGTAGGAGCTAAAGCCAAAAGAATGATTTGGCTACTATTTGAGTAGAGAACGTGGAAAATAAATATAATTAGGCAAAGAGGCATCAGTATGGGACAGGGTGGTGCCAGCTGTGAATCAAGTTTGTCACAGGCATGATGCCAGTGCAATTACCCACAAGGTCATCAATCAAAGGGATCTTGCTCATGAGTCTGTAGGACTTCCTGTCAGGAAATGGATGATGACGGGTGGAGTGAATGACTTGCGAGGTGGTTTTCAAAATTAGATCCCAGTAGATGCAGTGAGGGAAGGATTGGGGACTTTAAGGTTGCAGCTCACAGGGAGGTAGCAACAGGTGCCTCAGTGGGGACCTTTGAAGAATGTTCAGAGAATAAGCCATGAATGAAGCACAGGGTTTGGGCAATGTTAGGGGAGGAGCACTTGAATGAAGGCAAGATGACTTGTAAATAGCCTCTGGTACATTCTGTGTATCCTGGCTTACATCATACATAATTTGTGTCTAATTTCAAAGATATGAGTAATTTGGAGCAGATGGAATGGGGAAATATTTGTTGGGTAGGCCTAATCATAGAATCATCAATTATACTCCCTGTGTAATGTTTGACTGTTAAGTTGCATGAAGTCAATATGTGTTAGCTGTTATTTTTTAAGTCCATTTCTTTAAGATGTACACAGAGTTTATTTGGGATTTTTAAATAATTGAGCAGGGCAAAATTAAAATACTACATGACAAAGCTGATACTGACAGCAAAACCTGAACTGGTGACCCTTCACGTGTTTGATCTGGGACTTTGCTGTTTGTTAAAATCTAGCCTGTAGGTGAAACGGTTGATTTAAGGCCTTGGGGAAATGACTGGAAGATGGAGTTTGCATTATAAATTATTCTATTGATTTTTCTTTTCTTCTCAGGACCAACTAATCAACAATCTTAAAAATTTAGTCTGATGGATCATGCAAACAGACCTGATGTGCCAATGAATTGGAGAATGCAGGCAGAGTAGAGTGAATCACATGGCAATAATTCAATTGAGATTTAGCTGGTATCTTTTGGCATTTTATATTGATACTGTACTCTAGCAGGCATAAGATTGGTGCTGCTAGTGCTGACATTATTAAGAGGGTAGGGCCACTTGTTCTCCAGTGTGTTCAGTGCCATGTCTTTTCCTGGGTCCCAAAAGCGGTTGTCAGGTAATCCCCAAATAGAAGGTTCCTTTCTAGCAGACCAAGTAGGACTGCTTCTATGATGGTGAATTAAAAAGAGAGGAATGGAGTTAGAGGTCATGGATTTTTACTTGCCTGCTGCCACCCTGGCTCATAACATCAATTTTAAAAAATGCCTATGGATATTTATCAAGCTCTTTGCAGCTTAGCCAGAATTTTGATGAATTTTTAAAAAGCTGCTGCTGATTTGCACCCTCTGTTGCTGGATAATAATAAAGGAGCTCCAAATGCTGGTTTGGGTCTTTTTCTGCAAAGTTGTCCAAGAATCCTTTTGTGAGGGCTGCAATCAGAAACACAAAGCTAGATCACAGACATAAGTCCTTTGATTCCCCTGTTCATGTTGGTGTTTATCCTCCATGTGAACGAATAGTTTTAGTCACATTTACCCACCCATTATCCACTCAGCCCATTCCTTTGTATGTCATCAATCTAATCTTAAGCATTACACAATTGTTCTGCCTCAGTCACTTACTTTTGGAAGTAAACTCCACAACTCCTCAATTCACTGAAGAAGATTTTCTTGCCCTCTGTTTTAATACCATCTGCATGATCTCTCATTCTTGACCCCTGTAGTACTGCGGATATCTAACTACTCTCCCATCCTTTCCTAACTTTCTTAATTTCAAGTATTCTATCATATTGCCACAAAAGATCCACTTTCTTTTAATATTCTTTGTGTTTCTTTGTCCTGCATCCCAGAAAATGCCTTGTACCTGTAGCGTGGGGTTCACTTGAATTTTACTAAGTTTTTATTTAAGCTCTTTATCTTTTTTATTTTTATTGACTCTTTATGTTATAGAATCCTACAGTGCAGAAGGGGGCCAGGTGACCCGTCAAGCCTGCACCAACCACAATCCCACTCAGGCCCTATCCCCATAACTGTAGCTAATACTTACCCTAGCTAATCTTCCTGACACCAAGGCGTAATTTAGCATGTCAGTCTACTTAACCCGATATCTTTGGGCTGTGAGAGGAAACCAGAGCATGTGGAAGAAACCCACACAGACATGGGGAGAATGTGCAAACTTCACACACACTGTCCCAAGCCGGGAATCGAACCCGGATCTCTTGCGCTGTGAAGCAGCAGTGCTAACTACTGTGCCACCGTGCCATCCCTTCTACCTCTAGAACTAAAGTTTAAAATTTCATTAATTTCATTGTAGTCTTATCTGCCTAAGCTGCTGCCTGTAATGAATGCCCTGTGAAACTTTACCTCAAAACCTTTTGCTCTTTAGTATTACTGTCTCTACTTTGTCAGATCATCAGTTTTTACTAAAATGCATCACCTGGCACTTACTGACATTGGATTCCAATTGCCACTTTTTAAACAACTTCCTCACAGCTTCCGCATGTCCTTTGATGTTCCAAAGAATTAACTATACTGCCTAGTTTGATGATAGTGCAAACTTGGATACCACTCCTTCTAGGCCTATGTCCAAAATCATTGATATACATATTGCACTTCAGTGGCCCAAAAATTGAACCCACTATGATATTGCTATTTATTTCCAGCACTTCTAAGAAAATTGAAAACTCTATTGTTTTCTCCCTTCTAACCAATTTTGAATCCAGTTTGCCACCCTGTGGCAAATTCCATATTAGTTAATCTACTCTACTTTTCTCTTCTCAAAGAGTTCCTGAAGTCCAAGTATGCTGCATCACTGCATTTCCTCCATTTATCACATTACCTCCACAAAGATCCCTGAGGCCTGTTGAGCAGAATCATTCCTGTTAATATATTACAGCAGATGTTTGTGTTGCCTATTTTTATACAGAAAGTACAATACTGTAATTGAGACTGTACATGTGCATGTGCTTTGGCAAGAGAAAAAACACTTGGTATGCAAATTAATTAAGGACCTACCTTTAGGGCATGGAGAAAGACTGCAATCTCAGATACTCTTAAGCTTTTTTTGGTCTTTATTTGCGATGAGATTGACAAGTTCTCAGTTTGGAGAGTATCCTAGCCAACCCGAAGCAGTCTGTTTCAATCCAGGGAATGTTTGAAGGTAGAGCAGTATGGGATTCCTGTTACCTGGAAACCCAGTTAATTTTTTTAAAAAATGTTACATCCTCACCTGTCCATAGCCTGGGAATCCTGAGATGAAATATGGAATACAACTGGCTCTTAAAGCTGAGTCAATTTCAATATTTAAGGGGAAATTAAATGAAAACAAATTATTCAAGATTCTGGGGAATTGGCAGGGATTGGGATCAGCTGTGATATTGAGTTGGCACCAGAAAAATACTTTTGTTATGAACTTAAATTTGAGTTCCCCTGACTGTGACCAGGCATGTTTAGAATTATATGTAGATTCACATAGGGCATTAGTGATAGTATATGTATGGGTGGCTAGATTTTATTTTGGAAGCTTCAAATGAATAAGTGAGCAGCATTCTTTTGGGTGAAGGGAGGTAAGTGGCATGGTGAGAAATCGCTGTATTAACTAGTTACTATTGGAGGTACAGCTGAGAAGCAAATTTTGATCTATTTTAGTTTATCTAATTACTTGAATGATTCCAGCATTTCCACCTCCATTTTAAATGTGAAAGTCCAGTCTTTGTGGTGTTCACACTATGTGACGAACTTCCCAATATTAGTCCTAAATTTGTAGTTTGAGTTTGAATATGTTTCCTCGTCCAAAGTTCTTGGTTTAGTTCTGTTTTCTGACTTTACTTGACCGAGTCCGTTGGTAAATTAAGGGATGATGGTAATGTAGTGGTAATGTCACTGGACTAGTAATCCAGAGGCTTGGATAAAGGGCTCATACCCCATCATGGCAGCTCGTGGAATTTAAATTCAGTTAATAAAATCTGGGATTGAAAGCTCGTCTCTGTAATGGTACCATTAAACCATCATCAATTGTTGTAAAAACCCATCTGGTTCACAGATGTCCTTTTAGGGAAGGAAATCTGCCCTCCTTACCGTGAGATATTAAGGGGTTAACATTGCATGCAACTAAGAACTTTTGAGTTGATTTCAAAATGACAAGGTTAAGACATTTGTGATTAACGAATTTACCCTTTAACTGTTCTCTTTCTTTCAACATAATGATATTACGACCTTAGATATGATTAACCTGACTAGAACAAAAGGTGTCTTATGATTAGCTATTTTGTATCAGAACACATGTGATCATAAGGATTGTAAAAGCTACGTAAAGAGGAACTGTCCCATTATTCAGCGTGCCTTTGCTACCTGACTCCCAGCACTGAGTGGAAGTTACGTAGCAAAGGTTTGCCAGCTCGAATATGTAAGAAGAATAAAGAACTTTTGAATCGGACAGTGGTGGTGTTTGCCTTTGAATCAAGGACGGAAGAGTCTCACGAAAAACAAACTTAACAACCGGATCTGGCCTCTAGGCCCACAGCAATGGGCCTGGACTTTCAGAACTGCCTCAGAAACAATGGTTTAGCAAGCCACTCAGTTCAAGAGCAATTTGAGATACGCACACAAAACATCTAGACAGAAAAAACTAGGTGCTTTCTTTCAAAGTTGAACAGCCTTGGTTTCTCCCATCTCTCTTTACAGTGAATTTTAAAACTAGAAATTCTTGTAGTCCTTGTGTTTCTCAGGTAACTAGAGTTGGGCAAAGTAACACAAGTAGTGAAGCTAGATCAGTCCGTTCACCAATACCTCTGACTATCCTATTTTAGATCTGTAGTTCAACGGTTTGTTTATTGTTGTGGGAAAATCACCACTAGGAGTGAAATTTAAAGATTCAACATGCGGTTTATCGGACAAAGCTTTTGGGAGAAGTGCTGGGCTCTCTGCAGTCTCGCAGTCACCTTCTCAACTTTAAAATGGCAGATGAGCTTTTTTTTATAAATTTTCAAATAGTGGACCAGTACGGATGTTAGCAGTTAGCACATCATTATACATAGAGTAGACAAGTATGGACATTAGCAGTTATCACATCGTTTTACATTTATGCCTCCCCATCAGCGACTGATCTCGTTACCAAAACTCATTGTTTTGGCTCTGCTTTATTTCAAGCTGAAGTGATCATCTGGACCCCAAGGTCTGATTTATTTCCTGCAATGATGAGATACTAACAGAATTTAACTCATTGTGCCATGTCTGTGTCTAAGTCAGCACATCTTAATGTCTTTCCATAGAGCCCATTTTGTGCCAGGTAAGCATCTTGTATGTTTAAATTTAAAGTTTACTCCAACATTTATATTGTAGACTGTTGTGCATTTTGAGATTTGATTCTGAATTCCTTGGTATAGATATTGTACAGTTGAATGCAGGATATAATTGCACAAAAGTTTTGGATATTTAGTATATTGTCTAGGAGTTATTATTGGCCTTGCTGTGACTGAGTTGGGCAAGAGTGAAAAACAGCCAGTGTTTCCACTTCTGATAGACTTCCAATTGTGACGCAGTGACACAGTGGTTAGCGCTGCTGCCTCACAGCTCCAGGGACTTTGGTTCGATTCCCGGCTTAGGTTGCTGTCTGCGTGGAGTTTGCATGTTCTCCCCATGTCTATGTGGATTTCCTCTGGGTGCTTTGGTTTCCTCCCACAGTCCAAAGATGTATGGATTAGGTGCATTGTCCATGTTAAATTGCCCCTTAGTGTCCCAAGATACATAGGTTAGTGGGATTAGCAGGGTAAATGTGTGGGTTACAAGGATAAGCCTAGGTTGAATTGTTGTTGGTGCAGACCTGTTGGGCTGAATGGCCTCCTCCTGCACTGTAAGGATTCTATGACAGGACAGTTATGTGCTCTGCTATGCTTACCTCTCAGTTGATTCACTCAACGTTCACTATTTTGGCTTCATGTGAGAAATGGCAAGATACGATGTCAGCATGGGGGGTGGGGGGGAAAGAAAATAGTTGAAGAAATTACAGAAACCATTTAGAAGGCTGAGGGGGGATCTTATAGAGACTTACAAGATAATAAAGGGGCTAGATAGGGTAGAGGTAGAGAGATTCTTTCCGCTTAGAAAGGAAACCAGAGCTAGAGGGAACAGCCTCAAAATAAGGGGGGGGGGGGGGGGGCGGTAGTTTAGAACAGAGTTGAGGAGGAACTTCTCCACTCAAAGGGTGGTGAATCTCTGGAATTCTCTGCGCATTGAAGTGGTGGAGGCTACCTCGTTGAATATATTTAAGTCACGGGTAGAAAGATTTCTGATAGACAAGGGAATTAAGGGTTATGGGGAGAAAGCGGGAAGGTGGAACTGATCCACTTCAGATCAGCCATGATCTTATTGAATGGCAGGGCAGGCTTGAAGGGCGAGATGGCCTACTCCTGTTCCTATTTCTTATGTTCTTATGTGGCATGGTTTGAAAACTGTGTGTGCTGATGTTTGGCTGAAGCAACTTGCAGTGCAGAGAATTCTACCCTATTGCAGAGCAGCTGGTATCTATGCCAGTTGATCAAGTAATACTGTGGATTCACTTCTGTCAATTGAAAAATTTAGGTATGTTTTGATATGCATAAAGGCAGCATGTCAGACTGCCTGTGGCGGTGTAAGAATGTGCCCTGACATGGCACTGGTGTTCCTGATCCCCCATCATGCTGCAACTTGCAGAAAGGTTTAACTTCTATTCCCTGTCACTGGACAAGAATTCCCAGTAATGGTTTCAAATTAAGGGGGAAAAAAAGCTGTTAATGATTTTCCAATAAAGATTTCTCCCCAGCTCTGCACAGTATGAACTGCTATGTTAATGAATCTTCGCAGCTGAATTTACAAGGCTAACATGTTCATTCATAAGAATTTTTGTATTGCATATTCTAATTAGGACTCCGTGAAACAGATTTCAGCTCAGGACTGAGAGATTGCTGATCCTTGAATGAGCTGTTAAACCAATTTTGCTGGTTCTGTTCCTGCAACCTTAGTCAAAATAGTGATTTCATAGGATCCCTACAGTGCAGAAGGAGGCCCTGCACCGATCACAATCCCACCCTATGCCCACAACCCCACATATTTACCCTGCTAACCTACACATCCTGGGGCAATAAGGGGCAATTTAGCATGGCCAATTCACCTAACCCGCACATCTTTGGACTGTGGGAGGAAACTGGAGCACCCAGAGGAAACCCACGCAGACATGGGGAGAATGTACAAACTCCACACAGACAGTGACCCAAGCAGGGAATTGAACCCGGGTCCTTGGAGCTGTGAAGCAGCAGTGCTAACCAGTGTGTCATCTTTTAGCATCATGGAATTCGACCTTTAATCAGCATCATCAAAACCCAAAATAACAGATTGTCTTGTCATCTTAGCAGAAAATTAGAATACTGTAAGTGCTAACAATCTGGAATTAAAATGGAAAATGCTGGAAATATTCAGCAGGTTAGACAGCAGCTGTGGAGAGAAAAAGAGATAATGTTTCAGGTCAATGACCTTTCATCCCAACTTAACACATGGGTTCTAATGAAGACTATCGACTGAAACTCTTGTTTTTCCCTCCACACATGCTGAATGACCTGCTGAGTGTTTCCAGCATTTTCTGTTTTCATGCCCAGTTATCTTGTTGCAGCCTGTAGGATCTTATATGTCGAAAGCCCTCTGCCTTTGCTTTTGTAGCAACGTTTATCTTTGAAACTAATGTGTTGGATTGGAAGCACATTTTCTGACTGGCATTCAAAATGCGGTAACAAACAGCACACAGCAATTTCTTAATCTTTCAAGCTCCTGCCCCCCTTCCCATCTCCACTGCCCTGTTTATTCTCACAAGCAGCACTTTTTGGTTTTCAAGAGAATAAAGAAGGAAGAAGAAGAGATTGTGTTCCACTTTTCTGGGATTATTGGCTTGTGTACCTCAACTCCACCAACCCTCCAATTTAGTTTGAATCCCATGTTATAATTTATCTTCAGAAGGCAGATGGCATGTTGGCTTTTATTGCAAGGAGATTGTAGGAATAAAGATATCCTGCTACAATTGTGAAGGATTTTGGCGAGACCACATTTGGAATACATGATGTGGAGATGTCGGTGTTGGACTGGGATGGACACAGTAAGAAGTCTATCAACACCAGGTTAAAGTCCAACAGGTTTATTTGGAATCGTGAGCTTCCGGACTGCCGTTCCTTCATCGGGTGAGTCACCTGATGAAGGAGCAGTGCTCCGAAAGCTCGTGGTTCCAAATAAATCTGTTGGACTTGAACCAGGTGTTGTGACATTTGGAATATTGTGTGCAGTTTTGGCCTCCACATTTAAGAATATACTTGCAGTGGTGGTGGTAGTATAGTGAAAGTTTGTTAAATTGGTCCAAGGATGAATGGGGTCATCCTATGATAAGAGGCTGAGTGATTTCGGTCCATATTCTCTTGACGTTTAGAAGAATGAAAGACGATCTCGTTGAAACATACAAGATTCTGAGGGGCTTGATAGGGTACATACTGAGAAATTGTTTTCTCCTGGCCAGGGAATCTAAAAGATGGGGGTGCAGTTTCAGGATAATAGCTGATCATTTAGGACTAAGCTGAAGAGAAAATACTTAATTTAGTTGTGAATCTTTGGGATTCTCTACTGAGAAGTTTGTGGATGCTCCTTCATTTATACATTTAAGACTGACACACTTTTTGGTCTATTAGGGAATTGAGGGATATAGAGAGTGGGTAGGAAAGTGGAGGTGGAAACCACAACCAAGCATAATCATATTGAATGGCGGAGCAGACTCAACTGGCTATGTGATCTACCCTTGCTCTTATTTCATATGTTCTTATAAAGGACTGGCATTAAGTTTCAAAGCAGCATGTCAATCATACAGATCAGTACAAAACTGGGAGAAAAGCTTGCAGGACCAGTGAGAGGCATTCAAAACAACCTTTTCGAAAACTTTTAGGTGGTGATGTAATTGTGTAAAGATAGTAGTGATTTTGAACCTGATGAAATGAAGAACTTGAAGTAGGAATTGGGCGATAAGATGGCACAGTGGTTAGCACTGCTGCCTCACAGTGCCAGAGTCCCGGGTTCAGTTCCTGACTTGGGTAACTATCTGTGTGGAGTTTGCACATTCTCCCCGTATCTGCATGGGTTTCCTCGGTTGCTCCGGTTTCCTCCTGCATTCCAAAGATGTGCAGGTTAGGTGGATTGACCATGCTAAATTACCCCTTAGTGTCAGGGGGATTAGCTAGGGTAAACCTATGGGATTGGGGGGGGCTGGGCCTGCATGGGATTGTGGTTGCTGCAGACTCGATGGGCCGAATGGCCTGCTCCTGCACTGTAGGGTTCTAGGTGCCTGCACGGATGTGGACTTGATTGTGTTTTGGTTTCGCATCTTATTCAAGCACCTTAACTAGTTTCTGAAATAAACTTTTGAGTGAGGTTAAGCCAAGGTCCAACTTATCCCTCCAAGTGAATGTAAAATGCCCTGCAGTGCTATTGGAAAAGGAAGGGGGATTTCTGTGTCTTGGCCAGTGTTTATCTTTCAACCAACAGCACTTCAATATTCGGTTACTTATCTCCTTGCTGTTTGTGGGAATTTGCTGTGTCCAATTTGACTGCTATGTGTTCCCCTATGTTATAGCAGTAAAAACATTTTAAAAGTATTTCATTCGCTGTGAAATGCTCCTGAAGCTGCTGAAAAGTGTTAAGTAAAATGCAAATTTGCTTATTTTAAATATTTTTCTTGCTATTCTTTATGAAAATAATGGCGGTTTGTGCATACGGATTGCTCTGCAAGTCTGTTCAGGGGGTGAAGGGGTATTGCAGAGTGGGAATTGCAGAAGAAGGTTAGAAATAGTGATGACCAATGACCTACATTTGTTTCTTCCTCTGCAGGGAGTAATCCAGACACAAGATGCCACATGGAGTGTTCTGAGGCTCATTTGATAACCTCTTGTGGCATTGCTACTAATGGCTACAGTTGTTTTAGAATCCGTAATGTCTTCACGGTCTGGTGTACGATAATGTTTTTCTAAACTGATAATTATTCCTGAAGGGGTTCTGTATGGGAATAATTAGTTACTTATATACTACACTTGCAGCACTCATTACATGCCATTTCCTGCAAAGCTTTTGCACATTGGCTCATAAGATTATAGGAAAGATGCACAAATAAATAAACTCCATCTTTCTATTTCAGAGCACTGAAATATTAACTTTTGAGTAATTTAAATTGCAGTTTGCAATAGTTTATAAAACCAGGGCATGTAACTGGAAAAAAATCCCAAATGGTTCTTGTTGTCTAGTAGAACTAATTCTTGTATATGGGTCAAATGAAATTTCAGACTATTTTCTGTTCACTATCTACTGCAGTGCTTTCTAGACTGTTTCAAAAAGCTTCCACGTATAAGCCAAATTATCATTTCTTGTGTATTAAAATTTTATCTCCATATAAGTTTTCCTCCTCCCCCCTGCTGAACATGCTTTCTATGAATATCTGCAACCCCCAGTATCTTAGCGTGTGATCTGAGATGAAACGTTACCAGTCCAGTTAACTCTAACGATGTCTTAACTGAGTAGTCTTGTGTGTGCTAGTTGAAGTAGATGTTACTGGATGGTGATTAGGAATGAGAGCACAAAGGTTGAGCCCAATAGTGCTGCACATCATTAGAAAGATAAATAGAAAAACTTGCACTTAAAAAGTGCCTTCATGTTCATCCCAAAGCATTTCCAGCCAATGAAGTACTTTTTGAAGCATTGGTTTCTGTAGTAATGTGGGAAACATGGGGAAGCCAGTTTAGCGTACTTTAAGGTCTGGCAAGCTGTAGTGTATTAATGGCCCGATAGTTTGGTATTAGTGTTGGTCTTGGAGATAGAAATTAGCCAGAACTTTCCTGGTGTTGTACTAAATAGTGCCATGTGATCTTTTTCACACTTGCCTGAGAGGGGAGACTGGGCCTTGCTTTACCATCTTGTTTGAAAACTAGCACTCCTGACAATGCAGTACATGTTCGGTACCACAATGAAATGTTTTTGATTTGCTTTATTATTGTCACATGTATTAGTATACAGCGAAAAGTATGGTTTCTTGTGTGCTATACAAACAAAGCATACCGTTCATAGAAAGAGAAAGGAGTGAGTGCAGAATGGAGTGTTACAGTCATAGCTAGGGTGTAGACTAAGAACATAACATAAGAAATAGGAGCAGGAGTAGGCCATCTAGCCCTTCGAGCCTGCCCCGCCATTCAATAAGATCATGGCTGATCTGTCGCTGCTCAGTTCCACTTTCCCGCCCTCTCCCCATAACCCTTAATCCCCTCTCTTATCAAAAACCCATCAACCTGCGTCTTAAAAATATTTAGCGAGGCAGCCTCCACCACTTCAACGGGCAGAGAATTCCAGAGATTCAAGTTCCTCCTCAACTCCGTTCTAAACCACCCCCCTTTTATCTTGAGGCTGTGCCCCCTAGTCCTACTGTCTTTTTTGAGCGGGAAGAGTCTCTCCACCTCTATGCTATCCATCCCATTCATCATCTTATACGTCTCAACGAGATCTCCCCTCATTCTTCTAAACTCCAACGAGTACAAGCCCAGTTTATTCAGCCTCTCCTCATAGCTCAACCCCCTCAACTCCGGTATCAGCCTAGTAAACCTCCTCTGCACTCCCTCCAAGGCCAAAATATCTTTGCGCAGGTGCGGCGCCCAAAACTGCACACAGTACTCCAGCTGCGGCCTCACCAATGCCCTATACAGCTGCAGCAAGACCTCCCTACTTCTATATTCAATCCCCCTCGCTATGAAGGCCAGCATCCCATTTGCCTTCCTGACCACCTGCTGCACCTGCAAGCTGGGTTTTTGCGACTCATGCACAAGGACCCCGAGGTCCCTCTGCACCGTCGCCTGCTGCAGTTTTTCGCCACGTAAGTAATAGTCCTTCCTACCATTCTTCCTACCAAAGTGGACCACCTCACACTTGCCAACATTAAATTCCATTTGCCATTTCCTGGCCCATTCGCCCAGCCTATCTAGATCCTTCTGCAGACTCTCCACACCCTCCGCACAATTTACCGTTCCCCCAATCTTGGTGTCATCAGCAAATTTCGACACCCTACACTCGGTTCCCTCCTCCAGATCATCTATATAAATGGTAAAAAGCTGAGGCCCCAGCACCGACCCCTGGGGCACTCCACTAGTCACCATCCGCCAATCCGAATAGCACCCGTTGACCCCCACTCTCTGCCTCCTATTTGACAACCAATCCTCTATCCACGCTAACACCCTACCCCCAACTCCATGTCCCTCGACCTTCTGCAATAACCTCTTGTGAGGTACTTTGTCAAACGCCTTCTGAAAATCTAGAAAGACCACATCCACCAGCTCTCCTCTATCCACCGCCCTAGACACATCCTCATAGAACTCCAGTAAATTTGTCAGACACGACTTCCCTTTAATGAAACTGTGCAGCGTCTGCTCTATCAAGCAATTCCCTTCAAGATGCCTCGCAATTTCCTCCTTAATGACAGATTCTAACATTTTACCTACCACAGACGTTAAACTAACTGGTCTATAATTCCCCGCCTTTTGCCTGGCACCCTTCTTAAACAACGGCGTAACATTAGCCGTTTTCCAATCCTCCGGCACTTCCCCGGAATCCAGCGACGTCTGGAAAATAACCACCAAGGCATCCACTATCACCTCCGCCATTTCTTTCAGAACCCTCGGATGCATTCCATCCGGTCCTGGGGACTTGTCCACAATCAGCCCCTCCAGTCTGTCGAGCACCGCCTCTCTAGTAACAGTAATGTCATTAAGACCCTCCAGTCCTACCACCTTTCCATCGCTAACACCCGGCAAATTATTCACATCCTCCTCCGTGAAGACAGAAACAACAAAGTTATTCAATACCTTAGCCATATCCTCATCCCCTACCACTAGGTCCCTTTTCTCATCCTCTAAAGGACCAACATTCACCCTAGCCAGCCTCTTCCTTTTTATATATTTATAAAAACTCTTGCTATCCTTCTTTATATTAAGCACTAGCCCAGCTTCATAGTTTCTCCTACCCTTCTTTATCAACTTCTTTGTCAATCTTTGTTGACATTTAAACCTCTCCCAATCCTCTTCTCGCCCACTACTCTTAGCTACTCTAAATTCCTCCGCTTTTAATTTAACACTTTCCTTCACCTCCTTCGTTATCCACGGCTTATTACCTCTCCTCCTACTATCCTTTTTGACCATCGGAATAAATTTCCGCTGAGCACCAAGAAAGATCTCCTTAAAGATCCTCCACTGCTCCTCAACAGACCCTCCCTCCAACGCGCTCCCCCAGTCCACATTTGCCAATTCTTCTCTCATCCTACCGTACTCCCCTCTATTCAAACAGAGGACGCGTGTCCGGGAACCCACTTTCTCCTCCTCCATCTGCACCAGAAACTCCACCATACAATGATCACTCTCCCCAAGAGGATCCTTCACCACAAGGTCCCTAATTCTACCTGCCTCATTACATAGCACCAGATCCAAGATAGCTCGCTCCCTCGTCGGCTCCAACACACACTGTTCGAGGAAACTATCCCGGCAGCATTCCAAGAACTCCTCCTCGAGCCCCCCGCGTCCAACATGGGTCAACCAATCAATATGCAGATTGAAATCCCCCATAACTACTGCCGTCCCATTCCTGCACGCCGCACTTATTTGCGCGTTAACAGCCCGCCCCACCTCCAGATCATTATTCGGGGGCCTATAGACGACACCCACCACGTCTTCCTCCCTTTGCTGTTCCTAATCTCCACCCACAACGATTCCACCCTCTGCTCCTTGGCTCCAGTATCATCCCTTGCTACCACCGTGATGCTATCCTTAATCAGCAGAGCTACGCCCCCCCCTTTTCCCTCCTGCCTATCCTTCCTAAACACTTGATAGCCCTGTACATTCAGCTCCCAGTCCCTGTCACCCTGCAGTCACGTCTCTGTAATGGCCACCAGATCGTATCCATTTGTGTCGATCTGTGCCACCAGCTCATCCACTTTATTCCGAATGCTTCGTGCATTCAGATAAAGCGCTTTCATCCCAGCCTTCACCTGGACCCTATTTGCCGTAACGCCACCAACCATACTCACGCCCCCTACTCCCTCTATTATTGGGACATCCTCGGCCTCTTCCCTTACCTGTACCCTCTCCTTAACTTTAGACCTCGTAACATCACCTACCCTCGCACCCTTCCCCCCCCCAATTAGTTTAAAGCCCTGTCTACAGTCCTCTTTACTCGATTCGCCAGCACGGTTCAGACCAACCCCATCCCGCCCGAACAGGTCCCACCTACCCCAATACTGGTGCCAATGCCCCATAAATTCAAACCCATTCCTCCCACACCAATCCCTGAGCCACCCATTCACTTCCTTAATCCTGTCAACCCTACGCCCGTCAGCACTCGGTTCAGGCAGTAGCCCAGAGATGACCACCTTGTCAGTTCTACTTTTTAATTCCATTCCCAGCTTTTCATACTCCCTCCCCAGATCCTCAGTCCGCATTTTGCTTATGTCGCCGGCACCCACATGTACCACAACGACCGGATTCTCACCCTCCCACTCCAGGTTCCTCTACAGCCCAGCTGCGACATCCCGTACCCGAGCACCAGGCAGACAACACACCCTTCTGTGCACTTTGTCATTGTGACAAAGGACAGTGTCAATACCCTTCACCCCACTATCCCCAATCACTACTACGTTCCTTTTCCCCCTCTCTTTGCCTATGTCCTGCTGCATCACTGTACCGTGTGCAGTTTGCTCACCAACCTCACCTGCCTCGTTCTCGTCCAGCCTGGAAGCAAGAACCTCAAACCTGTTATGCAGATTAAGAGGCTGAGGCCTCAGCTCCTCACCCCCCTTCCTCCTCCCAGCAGCCCCCTCTTGTCCCTGACCCTTAGAGTTAGCCAGTCTAGGGGGGGTGGATGTCACTTGCACCCCATTGACAATGGCACCCTCTCTCCCCCTGATGAGCCTCAGCGTCTGTAGCTCAGAGGCCAGCTCATTTACCCTGAGCTGGAGCTCCTCCAGCAACCTGCACTTACTGCAGACATGGTCACTGGGAAGGACCCTGGGGTCCACCAGTTCCCACATCATACAGAAACCACACATCACATGCCTCTCCATTATTCACTGTAGTGGTTTTGTGTTTTTTTTTGCTTTTTTTTTCCTTGTTTTTCAAATGAACTCACCTGGCCTTTTTTCCCTCCAGCCCTTTTTGATGTTAAGCCCTAATAGCTCACTCTGCTTCCCACTCACTCCGCTGCCCGCTCAGACGCTGCCCGCTGTCTACACCAGGCCTCCTTTTAAACCTGGCGCTGATTTAAAGCTGATGGCCCACAACTGCCTGCTAACCACTCCCTCAGAATTCTTAAAGCAGTAAATACAATAAATAAATGCTTTAAACAGTTCTACAAAGAACAAAGTGCTTTAAACTTATTTTAAAATACAAGGTAAGTCCATTCAAAAGTCTGATAGCAACAGGGAAGAAGCTGTTCTTGAGTTGGTTACTATGTGACCTCTGACTTTTGTATCTTTTTCCCGATGGAAGAAGGTGGAAGAGAGAATGTCCGGGGTGTATGGGGCCCTTAATTATGCTGGCTGCTTTGCTGAGGTAGACTGTCAGTGGAGGGGAGGCTGGTTTGCATAATGGATTGGACTACATTCACAACCTTTTGTAGTTCCTTGCGGTTTTGGGCAGAACAGAAGCCATACTGAGCTGTAACACAACCAGAAAGAATGCTTTCTATGGTGCATCTGTAAAAGTTGGCGAAAGTCATGTTTCTGAGGTGGATGAATGTCCGTATTCTTCTGACTTCACCTGGAAGATGCAACTGCTAAGCTATAACTGATCATTATAGTGTCCTCAATGCTACTAACTGACCACAGACTGAGGAATGAACCTGGGGGCCACTGATCTATATGACCTTAAGCTGCACATTTTTTCCAGCTCTACACCATCCTCTGAGGGAGAGGAGTGTGAAGACCTGCAATACAAACAGATACTACCCTTCACTGGGTCACTGGGGACTAATGCCAAAGCCTAATGCCAGTACGAAAGTGATTATGTTAAAAATTATATGGTAAAGAGGCCTAAAATTGATGAGATTGTTAATGTGCTGTGGTTTGCTCAGTAACAAGTTTATTTCTCTGTATGGAGAAGGACATTGCATTCTTTGCAGCCAGTAGTAAGGTATATTTGAATTTGGCCATTAAGTAGCTTGAAGTTTTATCTATCTTATTGCAAAGCTAGATGTGTTTACCATTCACTCTGAAGGAAACCATGTGTCATTGACCATTTATGTTGACCGTTATAACATTGAACTTGTAATTACAGATCCTGGCTTTGACTGCATTTGCTATATTTAGGGAAATATTCCATAACCATGTCCAGGGAGTCTTGAATGTTTTTAGTGAAGGAGAAAAACATGTTACTTCCTAATTCCATTGAACTCTGGAGACATGTAGTATTAATTCCTGTTCCTTAATATGTATGATGCTGCTTCTGTTTTAATTCCAACAATGAAAAGTTGGAGATTTGGCACTTTTTTATGCTGAAGTGGTTAAATTACATGATCTTTTTATGTAGAGTTTAAAAAATTGATATAAAATTATGACGTATACGAGGGCGGCATGGTGGCACAGTGATTAGCACTGCTGCATCACAGCGCCAAGATCCCGGGTTCGATTCCCGACTTGGGTCACTGTGCAGAGTTTGCACATTCTACCCATGTGTGTGTGGGTTTCCTCCACAGTCCAAAGATGTGCGGGTTAGGTGAATTGGCCAAGCTAAATTGCCTCTTAGTGTCAGGGGAACTAGCTAGGGTAAATGCTTGGGGCTATGGAAGTTGGGCCTGGGTGGGATTGTGATTGGTGCAGACTCAGTGGGCCAAATGGCCTCCTTCTGTGATACACATTTGGGATTCTATGATAGTCGTCATAATCTATTCCTATCTGTGGAGCTCTGTTAAAGAAAAAGCATTAGGAACATTTGAGTGTTCGCCTGCTTTTGATTTAAGATGAGGAATTGAAGAAAACACCATGATCAAATGATTAGCATTAGGAAGAGAATAACTGATCTTAAAACCTGCTTAAAATAAAATATAAATATCTTGTTTTCTGATAAGTGAACATACTCCATGCTGAAATGTTTCACTCCACGTTCAGGCTGATGTAATGTACTCTAGTTCTGGGATTTGCGCCAGTACTTTAGATAGAGGAAGTCATTTATCTCTGGGAGTAAAAGAATTTTAGGGCACTCTGGCATGCTCTTTGAGAGTTGGCAGAAATCTGTTGGATAGTTATGTTGAGCATGGAGCATACGTGCTGGATAGATCTTGTGCTGGGTTTCCTATGGGGGACCTTAAGGGTGGAAGCTTAAAGCAGAACATTGTCAGAGAATAGAGAGATATCCAGAAGTTGTGTAAAACCAGTTCAAAGCTGTGCTAGTTCACCTCAGCATCAGATGAGGTGGTTTTGAGGTGTGTTTCAGTATGGTATATTTATAGATTTAGTTTAAAGTTTACTCTTCTTAGGAGAATTATTAAAATTGGGTCAACGTCTCTTGAGTTTTATCTGTTTGCTGTGTTTTTTTGACACGGCAAAGCCGTGATGGGACAAAGAACAGCCTGAAAGTACGGTGGTATCAACTTGCACTTCTATTGCACTTCACCCATGTAGGCAGACATTTCTGAGTTTTGAAACAAGGAACAAAGAACTGGGCAATGAAGAAGATAGGTTGGGAAACAAAAGGAAGGAACATGCGAGGCAAATGTTGGCTAAAAAAGCACCCATGGTAATCTGGTGAGTGAGAAGTCTGTTGTGCTAAGAGGAATATGCAGGTACTTGAGACGGGATTGCAGAACTACAGAAGAGATTTGAAATTGTCTGTACTAAATGAAGGTTAATGCTATCCTCTATCCTAGAGCCGTTAATCTGTGAATAAAATGATAATTTGCTTATTAAGTTTACTACAAGCTGCTTTACTGTGTACATCTCCGAATTTACTGGTTTGCTGCTTCTATCACTTGAAGCTGGACTTGGTGTCAGTCGGGTGGACTTGCAGGAGCTGGAATTGTTTAGGTGACCTGAATGATGTCTGGTCTGTTCTGTTTGTGTGTGGCCTTATGGAAATGATTACCTTATCCTCGTCCTAATCTGCACTGTAAGGATTCTACGATCTGATGTGACGAATCAATCTTTCTGCACCCTTTGACTCAACACACAGGGATACCTGCAAGTCCAAATTTAAGTTGCAGCTTGAGGGCCAATATTATTGGGTGGCAGTCACTTGCATACATACATATGAATTAGGAATAGGAGTAAATTTTCAACCCCTCAAGCCTACTCCGTCATTCAATAATATCATGGCCAATCTAATTGTGGTCTCAACTCTACATTCTGCCCACCCCCAATAAGCTTTGATTCTCCTCTTAGTCAAGAATCTATATACTTCTGCTGTAAAAATATTAATTGACCCTGCTTCCACTGCTCTCTGAAGAAGAGAGTTCCAAAGATTCCCAACCCTGAGAGAAAAATTCTTATCCCTGTCTTAAATGGAAGGCCTTTTATTTTTAAACCATGTACCCTAGTTCTATCTTTTCTACAAAGGGAAAGATCCTTTCGGTATCCACTTGATGTTTATGCCTTCTGTAGGAAAGTACAAAGTGAATGGGTAGGATGGTAGAGATGCAGATAGCAGATATTTAAGGAAGTATTCATAATGCTCAACAAAGATATATTCCACTGGTGCATCCTTCTCCCAGAAACATACATGATCCTGAGGGGACTTGATTGACAGGACGGCTGGTAAGAGGATGTTTCCACTTGTGGGAGATGCTAGAAATGGGGGAACGTAGTTTTCCAAAATAGGCATTACCGTTCGAGAAGACGAGGACCAACATTACAAATCTTCCACGCACTAAAGTTCCTCCTCCATGCTGGTTGTGATTGATCTGAGCAATTTGCAAGGAGATACAGTTTTGTGGATGTTCCTAGACAGCACAGACCAGGTTAGCAACAAGACACCAAAACTGTATTCTAGTCCCAGACGTCCCTTTGCTAAGAGCATGGAGTTCTGCCAGACTATTAATATTTTTGTGTGAAAAGTATTCATTAAAAATTTAAAATCTTTGTTCAGAAACATGGTTGCTTTTTATAAATTGTTGGATTTTACAACTGCACAAAGTATCTCAAAGATATTATCAGCTGCTAAGTTGATTTTCTTTTTGTAATACCAGTTTTAGTATAGAATAGCCTTTATAATGAAACATGGGACCAGTGTCCTGAAGATGAAGAGGGTGGTGAGTGTCTGGAACAAACTGCCAGAGGCAATAGTAGAGGTGGGTACAGTTTAGTTTTTTAACAAATATTTAGATAGTTACATGGGTAAGATGGGTATAGAGGGAAATGTGGGCAATTGGGATTGGCTTACTGGTAAAAACTGAGTGGCGTGGGCAAGCTGGGCTGAAAGGCCTGTTTTCATGCTGTAAACCTCGGTGATTCTGAGGAAAAACCTCCCTAGGGTGTTGGAGATTTATGATGAATTTGAATATGGGGTCTTGACTTTGTGTGTCGGTATGTTTCTCTCCAGTATACACGCCTACAGGCAACACTTCTTCCGAGCATTTAGAATCAGTGTCATTATAGCACAGTGAGGCCACTTGGCCCATTAAGTCCATGCTGTCTGTAGAGGAGTTCAGACCCATTTACAATAATTGGAGAAATGAGGGGGGAAATAAATTTCCAATTCTGCATCCAAAGACTGTACCTGGCATCTTTATCTGATGTAGCTGCTTTGCAAAAGATTTGCGATGCAGGAGGTTTTTAATCTTTCTGTCTAGACTGAAGCATTTGTCTGAAACTGGATGAAAATTGCAATTTTTTCACTTTCGTGACTTGATTTGATTTATTATTGTCGCATGTATTGGGATATAGTGAAAAGTAATCTCTTGCATGCTATACAGACAAACCATACCATAGGGAGGGAAAGGAGAGTGTGCAGAATGTAATGAGTGTTACAGTCATAGCTGGAGTGTAGAAAAAGATCAAGTTAAGGTGAGGTAGGTCCATTCAAAAGTCTGATGGCAGCAGGGAAGAAGTTATTTTTGAGTCGGTTGGGATGTGACCTCAGACTTGTGTATCTTTTTCCCAACAGAACAAGGTGGAAGAGAATATGCCTGGGGTGCATCGGATCTTTGATTATGTTGGCTGCTTTTCTGAGGTAGTGAGAAGTGTAGGCAGAGTCAATGGGTAGGAGGCTGGTTTGAGTTATGGACTGGGCTACATTTACAACCCTTTGTAGTTTCTTGTGGCCTTGGGCAGAGCAGGAGCCATATCGAGCAGTGATACAACCAGAAAGAATGCTTGTGGTGAGTTTGTTCATAGCTGGGATGCTACAATGGATGGTGTATTTATTGCATGCCAATCAAGAAGCTATCTAACTCAACCTTAAATATATTCAACAATCCAGACACCACTACTCCCTGGGGAAGAGAACTTCACAGACTATAACAATCCTCAGAAAAAAATTCTCTTCATCCCCATCTTAAATGAAAGATCCCTTATTTTTAAATTGCACCCCCCATTTCGAGTATCTCCCACAACATCCTCTCACCAGTCAAGTCCAGTGAGGGTCATCTGCCAGGGTTCCTGCCCCTGTTGAATTCTGTTGATAAGTCATTTGTGGAGAATGTCAGTAAAGTGTGGATTTCTTCTCATCCACAAGTTACTGTATTGCCAACAATGAGACTTTAGCCTCGCACTGAAGGAGAGGCGCTCTGGCTGCGTGCCAAGGGGCTGCGGGTGTTTGGAGATATGTATTCCATGAAGAGTTAGCCCCTTCAGGAGGGGAGAAAACTTGTGACACAGCCAATTCCACATGATAGTGAAAGATGAGGAATTACATTTTACTGAAAACCTTTGCCTTCCTTTCTGCCAAGTGCAATCAGAATGTTGTATTTTGAGTTTTTGGGCACAAAAAAATGAATAATTGAATTGCCTTTCCTTTATAGAATCACAGGATCCCGACAGTTCAGAAGAAGGCTATTTCATCATAGAATCATATAGAACCCCCTACAGTACAGAAGGCGGCCGTTTGGCCCTTTGAGTCTTCACCTGCCACAATCTCACCCAGGCACTATTCCTGCAACCCCACACATTTACCCCATCAATACCCTGGCACTAGGGTCAATTTAGCATGGCCAGTCAACCTAGCCTGTACATTTTTAGACTGTGGGAAGAAATCGGAGCACCTAGAGGAAACCACGCAGACACGGGGAGAATGTGCAAACTCGCACAGACAGTAACCCAATGCTGGAATTGGACCCAGGTCCCTGGTGCTGTGAGGCAGCAGTGCTAACCACTGTGCCACCCATAATGCTCTTTCTGACACTCAATTATAATGATGCTGAAACCTAAATGCACACTGATCTCCACCTGTTGGCTTCTCTGAGTTAGCACAATGAGATGGCATGGTGGCGCAGTAGTTAGCCCTGCTGCCTCACAACGCCAGGGACCTGAGTTCAGTTGTTGGCTTGGGTAGCTGTCTGGAGTTTGCGCATTCTGACTGTGTCTGCATGGGTTTCCTCCAGGTGCTCCTGTTTCCTCCCACTGTCCAAAGATGTCCAGGTTAGATGGATTGGCCATGCTAAATTGCCCCTTTGTGTCAGGGAGATTAGCAGGGTACATGGGGTTACAGGGATAGGTGCTGGATGGGATTGTTGTTGGTGCAGACTCAGTGGGCCATATGGCCTCTTTCTGCACTGTAGGGATTCTATGAATTCATCAGAGTCCAGAGTTGTGGTTCAAATCCTGCAGCTACCTTGAACATAAAATCCAGTCTGATGCTCCGTAACTGTTCCGATAAGCGAATGATCCCTCTAAGTTTCATGTTTCACCCAACAGGGAGAACCTCTAAGGTCACTGTGTTTGCTTGGGTGGATGTAAATGATGCCATAGCACTGTTCACAAATGAGTTCTCTTAGTAACTTGGCCAACATTCTTCCCTCATCCAACTTCACTGAAATCTGATCAAGCATTCATTTGTCATGTGTGGACTAGTTCTGAAAACCAGTTGGAAGCTGCATTTGCCCGTAGAACAATGACTACACTGAAAAGTATTGATTGTTATTAAAGTAGCTTGGGTGGGAGCTCCTGGCTTCAGTAAAATCCTTGATCAATGCAAAAAGAAAGTCTCCCTTCCCTCATTTCAAGGTTGTCCTGGAAGATCCAATATGTTAATAGCATGAAGAGTACAAAATTTACAAAAAAAAGTCCAGACATAAGTGCAACTTGTTGCAAGGAACCTTTCAATGAAAGCTGATCTTGAAAAGTAATCAATTGTTGCAGTTTCTTTGACCTTGGAAGCATTCTTGTAACTTGAGTGTAATGTTGTGATCATTGATTTCTTGTTTTAAGTGGATTGGTAAGTGCTGATGAGGTGAAGATGACTTTAGTGGAACATAATGTATTTTTCTCATATCCCACATGCAGCAGATGCTCCATGTCAAAGGCTGTATGTGTACAAACCATTTCACTTTAGAAAGGATGGTGAAATCTGCCATTGAGTTGGAACCAATTTTAAATGGATTAATTTGGTTATCAAATAAAGGTCAGAGTATTATTCTTATTCAGTCAAAGCATATTGCTGTCTTTCTACATAGCTGACCTTGTATATTTATTGCGCCTCTCCTAATCATCTATCAGTCAAGCGGACATGGCTGAAGTACTAAATGAGCACACCCTCAGAACAGAAGAGGATGTTAGCTGATCATTAAATAAGGTACAGACAGAGAAATTGGATGGGATAAAAATATGGAGTACTTTAATGGTTGGTAGCAATCCAAGTAGAAAAGTCACTGTTCTGAATAGAATGCATCATGGGTGGCCTCTAACTAAAATCTTTAATTATGGGAATAGTGCCAGAGATTGGAGGACTGCAAATCTTACACACCTATTCAAAAATGGGAGCAGGATGGATCTGGTAACTGCAGGCACTAAATTTAACATTAGTGGTGGGGTATTTGTTAACACAGGTAGTTTTACAATCTTGGTAAGGTTCTTTGAAGTAACAGAGATGGTTAATGAGGATAGTGCAGTTTGATGTTCTGCATATGGACTTTCAAAAGGCGCTTTAAGTACTGCATAAGAAATTTGTTAACAAAATGAAGCCTGTGGGATTAAAGGAACAATGGCAGTGTGGATACAAATTTGGCTAAGTAACAGAAAGTGGTTATTCAGAGCGAAGAGAAGTGTACAGTGATGTCCCTGCAGGGGATAGCATGAGAACCACTGCTCTTTTGGTCTTTTATTAATAACTTAGACTTGGCTACAGAGGGCAATATTTCAGTGGTAGTTGGTGAGCTGCAACACAAATATAATTAACACTCAGGAGATAGCAAATTTCGGGAGGGCATGAAGAGAGACAAATGGTAGATGAAATTTAATGCAGGGAAGTGTTGTATTATGTTTTGGCACAGAGTGCAAAAGCAAGGAAGTTGTGGTAAATGTTTTACGAATCACTGGTTAAGCCGCAACTGGAATATTTTGTCCAGTATGAGGTGCCATACTTTAGGAAGAGGGTGTAGAGGAGAATTATGAGAATGATAGCAAGAATGAAGGGCTTTAAAACTGGAGAGGTTGTTCTTTCTCGCCTTTATTTGCAGCAACAGTGGTTAAGGGAAGATTTATTAGAGGGGTTCAAAATTAGGAAGGATTTCACTCGAGCAAACAAGCTACATAGGAATATACGAATTAGGGGCAGAAGTAGGCCAAAAGCCCCCATGAACCTGCTCCACCATTCATTAAGATCATGGCTGGTCTGATTGTAGCGTCAACCTCATATTCCTCCCTACCCTGATAAACTTTCACCCTGCCTTAAAAATATTCAAAGACACTGCCTTTTAAGGAAGACATTTCTTCACCCAAAGAGTGATGAGCCTGTGGAATTCATTACCACAAGAAGTAGTTGATGCCAAAACATTGAATGTATTCAAGAGGCAGCTGAATATAGTACTTGGGGCGAATGGAATCAAAGGTTATGGGAAGAAAGCAAGATTAGGCTATTGAGTTGGACAATCAGCTATGATCGTAATGAATGGCGGAGCTGGCTCAGAGAGCCAAATGGCTGCCTCATGCTCCTTTCTTCTATGTTTCCGTGAGAGTTCCAAAGATTCAAGACTCTCAGAGAATAGATTTCTCCTCCCCTCTACCTTTAAAGGGGCTAGTCTTTTGTTTTTAAACAGTGACCCCTGGTTCCACATTGTCCCACAAGAGGAAACATCCTCTCCGTATCTACCTGTCAAGACCCCTCAGGATCTGTTTCAATCAAGTCACCTCTTGGTCTTCTAAACTTCAGCAGATACAAGCCCAGCTTGTCCAACCTTTTCCTCATAAGGCAACCCACTCATTCCAGGTATCGGTATAGTAAACTTTCTCTGAACTACCTCCAATGGAATTACATCTTTCAACTGTTTCCACTAGCAGGAGGGTTGTAATCAGCAGGCACCGACTTGAAGTAATTGGCAAAAAACGCCAGAGGAAAAATATATTTATGCAACAAGTTGTTGTGATCTGGAATGCAGATTCAGCAGCAACTTTCAAAAGGAAATTGAATAAATGCTTGAAAAAAAATTTGCAGGGCTGTGGGCAAAGCAGATGATGAAATTAATTGGCTAGCTTTTGGATAGTGTTGGTACAGGCACAATGGGTCAGATGGCCTCCTACACTGTATGACTGTATGAAATATTGCGATATATTTTTTGCTACTTTTATTTGCTGTTTGTGGGATCTTGTGTGTAAATTGAGTTTGTCTGCTGATGTAATTAACGAGTGACTACTTCAGAAGTGGTTTATTAGTTAAGTGGTTAGGTGCATTGGCCATGCTAAATTGTCCCTCAGTGTACCCAAATGGGTGCTGGAGTGTGGCAACTATAGAATTTTCACAGTAACTTCATTGCAGTGTTAATGTAGGCCTACTTGTGACACTAGTAAATAAATTTTAAACTTTTGTTGTAAAGAACTTTGGAATGATTTGAATTTGGAGTTATGTAATGAAGAATTCCTTTTGTTTCTTGGTGGGCTGAATTGTCTCCTCCTGTGCTGTAATGATCTAATAATTCTAAGATCCTCCCTGATGACTCATGTATGCTCTGGGTTCCAGCTGGTAAACAATGTCCCCAAATTTCTTGCACCATGTTGCAGACTTAAGTTGCAGTCTGGAGGACAATGTGGATTGAATTTGCTCGTAATTACATAGATCCTGGTTCTTGGTCAGTCAGAGTCAGTTTGTCTTTAAAGGAACTGTTAATGTATTGGAATAGATTCAGTGGGAAATTACAAGGAGGAAGACTGCTAATGGACTCGAGGGTGCCACCTTTAGTCTCGTTTTTTGTAAGGCTGAAAATAGGTAAAAATAGAAGCTGGTAAATTTTTTAAAAAAATGAGTTGGTTAGGTATGGAGACTGGTTTCAATACAAAAACAATCCTGTGCAGATATTGTGCAGGATTTCCAGATTTAGAGATACAAGTGGTTAGCACTGCTACCTCACAGTGCCAGGGATCTGGGTTTGATTCCCAGCTTGGGTCACTCTCTGTGCAGAGTCTGCATGTTCTCCCCGTGTCTGCGTGCGTTTCCTCCGGGCGCTCCGGTTTCCTCCCACAGTCCAAAAGACATGCTGGTTAGGTGCGTTGGTCATGCTAAATTCTCTTTCAATGTAGCTGAACAGGTGCCAGAGTGTGGCAACTAGGGGATTTTCACAGTAACTTCATTGCAGTGGTAATGTAAGCCTACTTGTGACACTAATAAATAAACTTTAAAACTTGATCACAATGTCTAAGCTTTGAAAATTGAAGGGAATAAGCTGTGCACTTTATACAGAAGACAATGAACATGAGTCTTGACAAAGCTGTGCTCGGAATTGTCCAGTCTGTATACATGTTTGACTATCAGATGGAAAATTGAACTTGGGGCTATATGAAACGGCACCTAATCTCATCTGGATTCAGTTTTTATTTGCTCCAAACTGGGCATCTGGATTCAGCAAGGAGAGGAGTATGCACTGGCTAGAGATTGTGGTTGTATATCTCCTGTGACACAGGCTGGCTGACTTGCCTCTTCTTGTATGGCTTCACCAAGCAAATAAAGCTTCTGTTGTTTCCAAATAATAGCTTTTAAAAGCAGATCAGATGACTAGAATGCGTAATATAGTGACAATGGAATTCTTGCTGCTTTAGAATAAGATGCAATGTAAGGATATTTGGAAAACCTTTGGGAAAGGGGAGTGAATAGCTGTTTGGGGATCTTTCCAGGAATGGAGAAAACATGCATTTCAACATTTGGCATGTTTAGGAGTGCGGTGTTTCTTTTTACACTGTTTTCTGTTTCAGCAACTTAAGCTCTAACTCTCGTCTGATCTGTGACTGTGCTCAGGCAGGACCTGATGATAACACACACACACACACACACACACACACACAGCCTTTGTATTCTTTTAATCCAGAACTAGCTACAAGCCCCCACATCCTAGCTACCTACCAGTGTTGCTGCAGTATCATTTGCATTTTCCTCTACTTCACCACCACTCTAGTTGAAGCCCTTAAACATGTAGTTGGCAATTTTTTGCCTCTGTTGCTGCCGTGTTTTCAACAAAAAATCCTTTGTATCGTGCCTTTGACAAAGTTCCCTGAACAAGGGGTCTAATTTAAGTCATTCTAAAAGCGCTTCAGTGGGACTTAATGGGAGATAGAAGACTGGAAGATATGGAGACTGACTTCCATATATCAGACATATCTCACAACCTGGGGTGTCTAAAAGCACTTTACAATCAAAGCACATTTGATATGTAGTCACTGTTGTAATGAAGAAAATGTAGCGACAACCTGAGTGTAGTAAGGTCCCACGAACAATATAATAGAAATGACTAGGTGTCTGTTTTAGTGATTAGTTGAGGAATCTGTATTAGCAAGGACTCAAGTTCCCGGCGCCTCTTCAAGTGCTCTTAGATTTATTTTTGCTCACTTGAGTTCACTCACTTCTGCTTAATGTCCTATTCAAAAGTTGATATGCCTTGCAGTCTAAATTCCAGCAGTAACTCTTAAGTGGCCAGTGTTTCAGAGGAGGATAAAGAAAACACTTCAAAGACTCTCTAAAGCTCTCCTTGAATTGCAGTAGCATTGGGCTTGATGACTGGGAAGAGTTTATTGCTAATCATTCAAAATGGCAACCTGTCCAACTAGCTGAATCATACTTTGGGTCCCAAACCCTTGATGAGGCAGAGCAGGAGCAGAGAAGGTAAAGGAAGGAAGTAAATCCTAGATTCCAGATATCACCCCCTCAGCAGATGTCCTCCCCATATACCCAAGAATGTGAGATGCAAATCGACCTGGTAAGTCACATGAAGCTCTGTTGCAGAAACCTGCAATGCTTGAGTACACATTGTTCTTGAATTAAGGACACCTGATTTGGGGGTGGAGGAGTAGGACAAATGGACAGGGATGAATGAGTACTGCACTGGAGTATCATTTTAGATCTTGTGCTGAAGTTCCCAGTGCGACTGAAACTCAACTTTCCAAGTTGGAAGTAAGAGCCATGCATGAGATAGGATGTGGACAGCAGGGCTTTTGGGTGAGAGTGGTTTATAGTGAGAGTCTGATAGGGCTTGAGCCGGAATTAGAATCATTGGTTTTCAAAATGAAGGTGACAAGGTTTGAGAATTGGTAACCATTTACAAGATCAGCTAGCATTGGGACTAGATGGTCCTTTTGACTGACCTGACGAAGAGGCAGTGCTCCGAAAGCTAGTGGATTTTGTTACCAAATAAATCTGTTGGACTTTAACCCAGTGTTGTGAGACTTTTTACTGTGTTTACCCCAGTCCAACGCCCGCATCTCCACATTTTAAATTTAGTGGGCATGGAGTCAAGACAGCAAAAGATGCGTTTCATGGACAAAGTGAGCTCGGAAGGCATGATAGAAACTGGAGACAGACCAGAGTTGAAAGGCATGCAGGGCTGTAGATGATTTTGGTCAGTGGGGAAGGAGAGAAGGCAGAGGCAGCTGACTGGGTTATCTTAATATTAGTGACAATATTTGAACACTGCTTTTCTTGAATAGCCTCCTTCTGCTTCTGGTTTCTATGTTTGCCAGCCTTCTGAATTCTGCCATTTAAAAAAAAAGTAACTTGTCCCAAACTCACTTATTGTAAAGAAGACGGAGAGATTTTTGAGGTAGCAGATTATAAAAGAAAATTGTGAACACGTCCAGTGGTTCTGCCAACATCTGAAAGAGGAAAAGACCAGTTTTGGATCGTGATTCAGATACAGTAATGTGAAAATGCTGCAGTATCAACTTGGAGGTCCATCTGACCTGAAGTTGGCTCAAGTTAGGATACCACAATTAAGTATACATTTTTCATTGATTCAAAGTAGCTTCAGTTTTGTAAATATAAACTATGGTGTAATTCAGGTGTGCACAGGAGTTCTTTGACTGTAATGCTGATTTGAGTAAGCTTCACACTAAGCAGCAGTGTAACTAGTGCAAAGCAGTTGTTTGTACATTGTTTTTGATCTCTCTTAGCCTGCTTGTCTAGTTATTTGTTAATTGTTTAAAATTGAACATGAACTTCCTTGATAGTGAACAAACAGTCTCTTTTGGTTTTTGCCAGACCGAGAGGTTCTCACACAGTGAAGCATTTTCGCAGAGCGATGCAGCTTTCTAAACATTGCCATGTTCTGCTGTAAAATGCCAACCCTGGTTTTGAAATGTAATGACCTTCAGTCCAGTTCTGCTTGATTATAGCTGTTTGCTGTGCGTGGTCATAAAATCGATGGCCCAAGTATAAAATCAGAAACTGTTAAAACTGATCTAAATTATATTTCAATAGACAGAAATATGAACAACATGCTCCCTATTGCTAAGGCAACAAAACAAACCTAGGTAGCTACAATCTTATTCTGTTTTTGTAATTACCAAACTAATGGGATTTTTTAATTAAGGAGCAGAGATGAAGTTTGTTGGTGATAAATTAATAACTTGTAGCCGAAGCAGCTGTTTTAGATCAAGAAAAAAGGTTAGATGAAAAGTTCTGTCTGGGTGGCATGTGGCACTGCTGCCTCTCAGTGCAAAGGACCTGGGTCTGCACATCTCACCTGTCTGCATGGGTTTCCTCCAGTGCTCTGGTTTCCCCTCTCACTCCAAAAATGTGCACATCAGGTGAATTGGCCATCCTAAGTGGCCCCTTAGTTTCCCAAGATGTGCAGGGTAGATGAATTAGCCATAGTAAATGAGCAGGGTTGTGGGAATAGGGTGGGGTGGTGGGCATAGTTATGATACTTTGTTAAAGAGTCGTTGCAGACTTGATGGGCCACATGGTTTCCTCCTGCACTCTAGGGATTCTCTGACAACCCAGAGAGATGTTGAAAGCCTAATAATGTAATACAATGAGACTTTGAGAAAGCTTTTGAGTATGTCCTATACACAAGCGTGAGGTATTAGATATTCCAGGTCAAACTTGGGAGGTGAATGAGGAGTTGGCTGAAAGGGAATAAACTAGACTTCACAGGGAGTCATTTCAGGCTAGAAAAGAGAGAGACTCCCTATAGTGCAGAAGGAGGCCATTTGGCCCTTCGAGTCTGCAGCAACTATAATCCCACCCAGGACCTATCCCCATAACCCCTCATATTTACCATGCTAATCTCCTTGACATTAAGGGGCAATTTATCATGGCCAATCCACTTAACCTGCACATCTTCGGACTGAGAGGAAACCAGAGCACTCAGAGGAAACCCACACAGACACAGGGAGAACATGAAGACAATGACCCAAGCTGGGAATTGAACCCAGGTCCTTGGCACTATGAGGCAGCAGTGCTGGCAGCAGTGCTAGCCACTGTGCTGCTCCCTACTGATGGATTAACTAAATCCCAAGTATTTGGGATAGCCCCACTGTTCTTCATAGAGCTCAATTGGAATGTTAGTTGGTCAAATTTTCAGATATTTCCAAATTAAGTAGGTGAGAATAGGGCAGTACAATGAAATTGGGAGTTTCAGAAAGTCAGCAGATCTACAATAGATAAAATTCAATAAAGGAAGCAGCAAGAGTTAACATATGAGAAGAAGAAATGGTGATATGCTTAATGATTATGATTCCAAGATGTAAGACAGAGGCTGAGTTTTTTGTTTATTTTATTACTGTCACAAGTAGGCTTACATTAATGTTGCAATGAAGTTACTGTAAAAATGAGTAAAATGAGATGAGAGTGATAGTGGACTCAATACTGACCACTTCAGTCATCAAAGACAAGTAATCAATGAAGCCAACATTATGAGCAATATTGCCAAATGAGCAGGGAACTAGAGTGTCTTCTGACTGAATCTCTGCAGTGTTGAAGATGAATTATAACATTTATTAGTGCGTTTGCCTACCTTTGGTAATAGTTTGCAAAAATGCTGCATTTAGCCTCTCCCAGTCCCAGATAGACATTTTTCAGGAAAACGCTTGACTACTTGAGTTACTTGAAGTCCCATTGGTTGATGACTGTGAAGTTTGAGTCAAGACCTTTGAAAAAGGAGGGGGAGGGGCTGTGAGAAACTTTATTACCTTGGTTTCAAAACAAGAACTTCCAACGTGAGCAAATTTTCAGTACTTCAACACTTAGCCTGATAGTTTTACTAGTACCCTACCTCTATTCTTCCAAAGTCACGTTTTCCTCTATAGCTTTTGACATGTTCTCCTCTGCAGTTACTGATCCATTTGTATTCAGCTTTTATGGTTACAGCATCTCTGCACACCTTCTAAACTTGCCATTCTTACTCTGTGCTTGTGCAGTGATTATTAGCAAGGTATTGGGCCATGGAAAGATTCACAGTCCAGCCCAGTCCTGAGTTTGCGCAATGTCCATACTCCTGAACATCACTAAACATCAGAACAAAAACTCTGGCTGATTCTTTTTTCCAAAGAGTTTGTCCCCAACTAAGGTGTTGTGATACCTGTCACACATTATACCTGCATGGTGTTCAGACAATAAAGGAGGATGAGATGCTAGGATCATGCCCCACCAATAATCTATGCCTTCAGGAAAGGTCAAGATAAAAATGACAAAAAAATGCAATTTTAATAAATAATGGTAAACACAAACAGTTAATAGGTTAATACTGGACTACTTTGGTAACTTGTTGCAGTATCTCGTTTGCTGCAAGTTTTTTCGAATTACTACAGGAAAAACTCTGGTGTGAAATCTTTTTTAATAAATCCGATAAAACTTGATGTGATAACATCTGAGGTTGACTTGTGGGTAGCACGATGGCACAGTAGTTAGTATTACTGTCTCACAGCACCAGGGACCCAGGTTTAATTCCTGGCTTGGGTTACTGCCTGTGTGGAGTCTGCACATTCTCCCCATGTCTCTGTAGGTTTCTTCCAGGTGTACCGGTTTCCTTCCACAGTCTGAATGATGTGCTGGTTAAGTGCATTGGCCATACTAAATTCTCCCTCAGTGTACCCGAACGGGCACTGGAGTGTCATGATTAAGGGATTTTCACAGTAAATTCATTGCGATATTAATGTAAGCTTACTAATGCATAAACTTTATAAACTTTAAACTTGCTAGAATTGATTGGCTCAGTTGACTGGTTCAGAAAGTTGACGTTACTACCAGTGCAGTGGTGTGAAATCTTTATCTCCCCTTCCAAACTCTCGCAAATCTATTAATGGACACTTGAGCCCTGGCCAATTTGTTAATGTGCTGCATTATGCGAAAGGAACCTACTGTGCGTGAATGGAAGTGGGTGATGATCTTGGTCTATATCATCCTATACCCTCCGTATGCACACACACACCATCCCCATGCCTTCTGACATCCCTTGATTTAGAAATGTTCAAAGTAAGATCATTGCTGTGCTGGCAGTTGAATGTTAGATCATGAGTTAGAACAAGAGCCTTGTTGTGTGCTGGCTTGGCTGGTTATGATACAGGCACTGATTTATGCTTCACAGCTGACACAGGGCCAGGCAACTGGCAGACAGCCGTAGGTTGAGCATGCTTTTGCTTCAAGACTATGGAGTGAGCAGGATCTGTGCCTTGTGCTGAGTGATGTCTCTGCTTTGCTGCTTCTCCTCTATTGCTTAGTTTAAGGACGCTGAAAACTTTTGCATATTTGAAACATGCTTCTACTTTGTAAATATAAGAGGAAATTAGATCCTCTTCTACTGTCTCTTCAAAAAATGTATTTGCATTCATATAGCACCTTTTACATTCTCAGGACATCCTAGAACACATCATGACCAATATGGCTGTTTTGAAGTGCGTTCACTTGTTTTATTGGGAAATTCAGTGCCAATTTGTGTGCACCTGCTCCTACTAAGAGTACTGCAATTGATCACCAGTTCATCTGTTTTAGTATTGTTGGTTAAAGAATGAATATTGGCCCAAACACTAGTCTTTGAATTAGACCGCAGCACCTTTTACTTTCATCTGACAAGACAGACTTACTCAGTCCTATACTACGTCCTAGCCCCATAACTCCACACATTTATCATTGCTAATCCATCTATCTTCAATATCTTGGGACATTAAGAGGCAGTTTAGCGTGGCCAATCCACCTGATTTGTATATCTTTGTACTGTGGGAGGAAACCGGAGGAAAGCCATCGGAAATGGGGAAAATATGCAAAATCCACACAGTCACCCAAGGCCAGAATTGAACTCAGGTACCTGGAGCTGTGAGACACAGTGCTATCCACCTTTCTGGACTCTCCGCTGGCGCTACAGTTTGAATGTGGCACCACCTTGCCTGTATGACTCCATCCCACATGAGGTGCTGTCTTATTTATTTATTAATTAGTCACAAGTAAGGCTTGCTTTAACATTGCAGTAAAGTTACTGTGAAATTCCCCTAGTCACCACACTCTGGCACCTGTTTCGGTACACTGAGGGAGAATTTAGCATGGTCGACGCATCTAACCAGCATGTCTTTTGGTCTATGGGAGGAAACCGGAGCACCAGGAGGAAATCCAGGCAGATATGGGGAGAACGTGCAAACTCCACACAGACAGACACCCAAGCTGGGAATTGAACCCAGGTCCTTGGTGCTGTGAAGTAGCAGTGCTAGCCACTGTGCTGCCTCAAAATATATGTCAGGTGTGGGATTTGAACCCATGCCTCCAGAAGAGACTGCGACCCGAATGCAACGGCTCAGACTGCTTGGCCATCCTGACTCACTTTTGTGGTATTGCTAAATATTTTGGTCTTTTGTGGTATTTTTAAATTTTGCTTTAGATAAACGTATGTCTAGCTTGTACTGTACCACCCTTTCACTAGCTCACGTGTATGTCACTAGCCCCAGTACAGTTAGCATTTTTAGTTGGAGCAAAGCTGCTTGAAAAAAAATTATTTGAAGGAAAGATCAGATAAAACCACAGAGTTGTGACCCTTTAATTCTAATCTCAAATGTGCATTTCTCCTTAATTACAGCTGAAGATAAAATGAGACTAGTAGTAAAAGACTTGACCTTTTCAGCCTGTTATTTCCGAAGCCTCCCAATTATATCTGTCATTTTAATATGATTTTCAGAATGTGAGCACTGACTCCTTGTCTTGCAATCACACTCATATTTAATAAATTGTTTTCTTTATTTAATTGTTCCATCCTTTTGAGACGGGGCCAAAAACGGGACTAAAATTCCCATTGAAAGTGAGGATGAATAAACTAGGATTGATATAGCACCTTTTAAATGCTTGCAGATTGTTCCAAACTACACTGCAACCAACTAATTACTTCTGAAATCTAGTCATAGTTTTAGAGGCAGACAAGTTAACCAATTTGTGCATGGGTTCAGTACTCAGACCAGCTGTGGTAGTTCATGGAGGCCATCTTCTTTGCCTTGCCTTGCCCCACACGTGATTTGGAGTGGTAACCTGCAAGATATGTCCTCTCTATAATGGAAAGAGATGCCTATGGTCCTTTGTGGACTATGGCTAATCACTGACCTCACAGCAACAACTCATTAGTGGCAAATTATTAACTAATTAATCTGTCTTGTATTGTTTTATGTATAAATGTTGGATATGATACTGAGAAAGCAGTTTATCCTTTGCAATCCTCCTGGTTGGGCTTATCTTGTCAATTTAATAACTTATTGATTGACAGCACCTTTAACAAAACAGCACTTCCTCACTCTGCACTCAAGATTATATGCTCAAATCTTGGAATAGGGTTTAAGTACACAAGCTACTGCCCTAGAGGCAGGAGAACTATCAGGGTGAAGTCTGATACTTAGCAGTCGAAATTTCTGTGATTCTTGAGTGGGATGCTGAGTGCAGTAAGCATGGCAGCAAAATTTTAATTCTTATACCCTCTTCGAGGTGGTATTCATATTGGATCCAATGTGCATTCTGCATAACTTCCCATTCAATAAGCTTTGCAGTTAGTTGCAAGTCCATGGTTGTTATGATTAATGTCTCCTCTCTCCAGGAGATGATCCAGATGAGTTATGCTGAGTTAACCGATCTCTCCGCTGTGACAGCAGTAGCAGTGTCACTATTAAAATTGGAATTCCTCAGCTAAAGCAGGAAGTATCGGCCACATTTTTAGCTCTGAATAGTAATAAAGCAGCTATTACTGAAAAGTGCATGGAAGTGAAAATCTGGTGAGGATGGTGGGTAGCGCAGTGGTTAGCACAGCTGCCTCACAGCGCCAGGGACCAGGGTTCAATTCTGTCCTTGTGCGACTGTGTGGAGTTTGCACATTGTCCCTGTGTTTGTGTGAGTTTCCTCCTGGTGCTCTGGTTTCTCTCTCACTCCAAAGCTGTGCGGGTTTGGTTGATATGCCATGCTAAATTGTCCCTTGGCGTCCGGGGGGATTAGCAGGGCTAATAGTGGGGTAATGGGGATACAGCCCGGGTGGGATTTGTGTTGGTGCAGGCTCAGTGGGCTGAATGGTCTCCTTCTGCACTGTAGGGATTCTATAATTCTTGGTCGCAATGTCCCCATTCTTGCCTTGCTGAGTCAAAGCCCTTTGTTTTTAACTGCCTGCTGACTCTGATTCCATCGGAAAGAGATGGGCCAAATTGGAACTCTACAATCATAAGCAATTAGGGGAGTTTGCAAAGTTTTTTTTTGATTTGGATAATTTTAAGATGATTTTTTAGCTCGTATCCCTCTATACCCATCCATGTAACTGTCTAAACTCTTTTTGAAGGACAAAATTGTATCCGCCTCTACTACTATCTCTGGCAGCTTGTTCCAGGCACTCACCATCCTCTGTGTGAAAAAATTGCCCCTCTGGACACTTGTATATCTCCCCGCTCTCACCTTAAACCTAGTTTTCGACTCCCTTCTTTGGGAAAAGATATTGACTATCTAACTGATCTGTGCCCCTCATTATTATATAGACTTCTGTAAGATCACCCATCAGCCTTTTATGCTCAAGAGGAAAAAAGTCTCAGTCTATCCAGCCTATCCTTATCACTCAAACATATTGCTATGCTTTCTAGGATCAGAAACACTGTTTGCCATTGATGTATCTTGAAGCCCTTATCAATCCACTCACAGGCAGAGACAATCCTTGTTTAACATCTCTTAAAGAAGGGGCCTTTTCAACAGGCCTGCACTGAAGTGGTCTCCTGAGAAAAGTGGGTGTTGAAACTTACTTCAACAGTTGTCTCACCAACTGAGTTAGATGACTGAATATGCGCATAGCATAATCAAATCAAACTCCCAACACCATTCTGCCTTGGTGTTTACGTAACTCTTGAAGTCAAACCATGTTGCACAGGTCAGGAACGGTAGAATCACTTCCTAAAACTGGAATAGTTTTGATGAAATGTTGTCATGAGTTAGTAAATTGTTTAACTTTTCAACACCAGCAAATGGCTGTCCTGAACACCTGCATGACACATGCATTTTTGAGGTAATTGAAATCCCAAGTTTTTCCATCAACATGCATTATGTTAACTGAATAATTTTGTTAGATGGGTCCCATTTAAGGTTAGACCCTACATGCTTTGTGTTTACAGTAAGAGCTGCACTGTGCACCTGTTCCACCATTTCAGCAACGTGTCAAGTGATGGCCAGTTCAATTCACTGTAATGCTTCAATTCTCTTTCAATCTAGCATTCCAAATTTAGTTTCGTATCGGTGGGTGGGAGAAGGAGGATGAATGGACCGAGTGAATGTTTAAGTTTTTAAGTTTATTTATTAGTGTCACAAGTAGCCTTGTAATGAAGTTACTGTGAAAATCCCCTAGTCGCCACACTCTTACGCCTGTTTGGGAACGCTGAGGGAGAATTTAGCATGGCCAATGCACCCTAACCAGCACATCTTTCAGCTTGTGGGAGGGAACTGGAGCACCCAGAGGAAACCTACGCAGATACAGGGAGGATGTACAAACTCCACACAGACAGTGACCCAAGCTGGGAATCAAACTCGGATCCCTGGCTCTATGAGGCAGTAGTGCTAACCACTGTGCCACCATGCCGCCCAGGGAGGTGTATGAACAGGTCTAGCTGAGCTGCTGCTTCAACGTAACTGCTCATCAGCATTAGATTGTGGGGAAAAAGTGTGCAACCCTGTTTGTGAGTGTTAACTCAATTATTCGACCAAGTTACTATAGAGTTAATGGATTGATGAACAAATTGCGGCATCACAAGACTGCAGTGATGACATTTTGGGTTGAGTTGAAAGCAAGTTTTGTTCAGCTCTGGAGACTTCTGCAGCTTTTTTCCATTCTGTGAAACTTTGTGAATGTAAAGAGGAAAGTTGGATGTCAGTAAAAGAGCCTCAGATGTAAGCTGAAGCTTTGACCAAACCTGCTCTCTAATTTCCTGTCTTGGATTCTTTGGCTGAGAACTGAATGTGGAGCACGTAGCAGAGCTGGCCCCTTTGGAATGGGTTTGCAAGGACAGAGGAAGGAGGCAGACTCTTCATTTCATAAATGCTCCGGTGTAGGTTGAATTTGTGTCTCGCAAATGTCTGATATAAATCATGAACTATATAGCCTAAGAGTTGATCAGGAATGGAATTCAAAGCTGCAGGCGGGCATGGATGATGTCATTAGCTGGGAGATTGAAGCTGCCGTCAGTTTATGTAAATCAAACCAGAGATTGTGCTGCAGCTTGTAACTCAATCCAGGTCAACTGCTTTTATAATATGTGCAGGGCTTGAAATTTCATTTTTCTTAAATATCCAAGGCTGTGCAAAAAAAGGTGAATAATTGAGGAGAGAAGAAAGAGAACAGAAGGAGGCCAACAATTGTGCAGCAAAGTTAAAGGGTATTTGAAATGGGCTTCCGGAGACTGCCACAAAACAATTTAGAATCCAGCCGATTACCACACATTTCATTGATTCGGGCAGATTCTTGGTTTTTAAACTTCTTGCCAGGCTCCTCTGATGCTGAGTAGCCACAGTGTTTGATCATTCGGCCTATAGTGTTGTTTTCAGATCTTCCTCAGTCTTCAGAGCAGGCTGGTTTTAGAAGTGCTAGGAATTGTCACTTTTTAAAATTGACAGAGTTTTGGAGTCCCTCAGTGGCAGCAATTCACACACCATTGTCAGATCCAAGTCCATGTTTCAAATATTGTGATGAGATTTTTCAGCCCACTGAAGATACGAGTAACAGGGCGGCCTTTGTGGAATGTGTTGATTGGTCTGTCGGCAGTTCCTAGCTGACCTGCACACACGCTACTGCTGTGTGGTAATGCAAGTTTCGCACAGTATTTCATCACAACTGTGTGACTTGTTCCCTTGTGTGAATTATACGACAATACAGTTCTACAGCACCTATTACTCCGTTTGAAGCATTGAAGTTGCACAGTTCTTTCGGCAGTAACTTAATGTCCATGGACTGACCATATGCGACATCGAGAGCTATCCCTGAATGCCCCTATGAATAATTACTCACCCCTTTATCTGTAAG
This sequence comes from Carcharhinus amblyrhynchos, assembly GCF_965287045.1. Taxonomy (NCBI): domain Eukaryota; kingdom Metazoa; phylum Chordata; class Chondrichthyes; order Carcharhiniformes; family Carcharhinidae; genus Carcharhinus; species Carcharhinus amblyrhynchos. The sequence goes on along the minus strand of NC_137334.1, from coordinate 20,335,162 downwards.
AATTGGACAACCTGCAGGAGATTAGAGAGGTTTATGATCTCCTTTGAACACTTTTATGTGAACTGCAGCTGTATTACTCACTACTTTTTGCCAACCGACTGAACTGACCCCCCAGCCCTGCCCCACCTCACCTCATGCTGCAGTGATTGACTGACACTGTACTTTTTCCCTCGCTCATGTCCAGTCCCTAGCTGAAGTGACCACTGTTTGACTGTGGCATTCTTCACAGATGAGCACTTTCCTGCTTTCACCTGATGTCCTTGTAAAGAGACAAGGATAGCAGGAGTCGGAGCCCCTGATGCATTTTCTTTCTGTGTGCCCCCAACCCACTCCCTTTCCCTGATAATTAGCTCAATTGTTGAGCTTCAACCCCACACTGACAGAGATCATGGAGGAGTCATTTTTAAAAAGCATTTCACGGGATGTGAGCATCATTGGCTGGGCCAGCATTTATTGCCCATTCCTAAATAATTCCATTTTTTTTGTTGAATTCAAATTTCACCAAGTACTGTGGTAGGATTTGAACCTGGGTCCCCAGATCTGGCTCTGGGTTTTTGGATTACTCGTCCAGTGACAATACCACAGCGCCACTGCCTCTTAAGCTTGGGATGGCTGTCTGTGTTTTCATGCTACATTGGTTATAAATATTCAAGATAGGGAGTCTATTAAAGGTGCCTGCTTTCATTTCAATATTCCAATTAAAATAATTCTCTCTGGATTACAAAAGTCATTCCTAAACGCACCTCCTTTAGCTTTTATTTAAATTCAAGACCAAAAATGTATGTGGAAGATGTCGGGGGAGGGGTTGTGGAACACACTTCCAGATGGTGCATGATTTATATATAAATGGACTATCTTTTATAGTGCAAGTGGTATTGATGCTATCTGACCTGAATGATATGCTGTGGCCTATAACATAAAGCACTGTAAATTACATTACAGACCCAGCCTGCTCCACTTGGCTTAATGTGAACAAAATAATTGTTGGGAATACATATAACGTGGTAGAATTTAAAATAAAATCTAATAGAAATCTGTGGTCACATCTGCCTTCAGGTACCCTCCGGTTCATTATCTGTAGTAATTTGATGCCTTTTCAGTAATGAGGATCAGAGTTCTAGAGTGGCGACCCAGCAGGCAGAGGTCTACAGGTTAATATAAGCTGTCCATTATACTTCTGCGAGAATTAATTTTTTGCTTAACACCTGCAGATTTCACATGTCATGAAGCGTGCTTGAAGGACATGATGCATTTTCTCTGCAAATTGGCTGCTATATGTGCCCTGGGGAATTGGGTCTAATGGCACATGCTTTTATCCAGGAGAGAAACACTGTCAAAGTATCGTCCAGTTTGCTTCAATGTTGATGGCTGAATCTAAAGGAATTGGTGTGAATTCATGGAATTGACAAGTGTGTCCCTTTTGAAGTTGGAGGTAATTTGGGTGTGATGAATTTGAACAATAGAAAGACCCAGACTATTGCATCACTCTCTGCACTGGTTTCTTTTAAAATTTCTTACCCAAAGGATATGTTGCATTGAGTTTAAATTTGCTCCTTCTGCTGTCTGATTAAAATGGTTTACATTAGTGGATTAGCTGTTGCACACCTGTGGGAACTAACCGCAGTTTCCGCAAGGATAAAGGGAAAAAGGTCAGTCCAGGAGACCTGATATGCAGAGTTTGCTGGAAAGTGCATAGCACCTGAAAGAGGAGGGATATTGTGCTGCGTGGGACCCTTTATTGTTTGATCAAGGGTCCCATCTGAAACATGAATCTGGATGCTCCTCTCACCTGCTGTGCATTCTCAGTGTGGAGTTTATTTAAGTTGGGGTTACAGTTCTTTTCAGAGCGCACTAGTTGTAAAATAATCTTGATGTTGGAACCCCTTGTTCCTGTAGTGCTCTGGGCCTAATCATATTTTTATCTGTCTTTATTAATCATACAGTGGTCCATGCCAATTGCTGTTTATCTCTTCTTCCCGTGTTTGAGACTATTTGCTATAGATTCAAAAAATAAGCAGTGCTGCCCAGAATGTGTTTTTGTTTATCCATTGTCAACGTTTAGTGGCATTTATTGGTCCATTCCCAGTTGTCCTGGGAAGATGGTGGTGAGTCACCTTGGACTACTGAAGCTGTGGGAGTTGACTCAACTTGAAGGTTTGCTAGGCCAATTCAAAGGGCAGTTAGGAGATGATCAGAAAAACAGAAAATGTTGGAAATACTCAGCAGATCTAGCAGCATCTGTGGAGGAAGCCAGAATTATCATTTCAGATCTATGACCTTTTATCAGAACTTCTGACGTATGGCACCCAGTACTGAATGAACAGGGATTTCCTCCAATTAAAACACTGAGGAGACTGATTGAAACACTGACACAAGTTCCAGTCAGAACCTTGGCATTTAACTAAATACCTCCCATCTGCTCCTGAAATCCTCCTTGAATGCGAGCTAATGAACGCTGGTTCCCACGTCCTAATCTCGCCAACTCCCATTTTTCCCTCCAACACCACGAGTTAAAAATTCTCACCCTCTAATCTTTTTGAGCCTCATCCTTCCCTCTCTGTGTAAATGTCTCCAGCCCCATTACAATTCTGGATTCTCACACATCATCAAATTCCTTCAGCTTTCCGCTGATAGCTGTGCCATCAGGGTGTAGGTCCCAACCTTTGGCTGTCTCTCCTTAAAGCTCAATGCCTTGCTATCTCACTCTCCTCCTTAAGTTCCTCCTTTTTAAAACCATTTGGCCACGTGTACTAATAACTCTTTCTTTAAATTGGTGCCTTGTTTATATTTGGCTAATTTAAACTGCTGTTGCGGGTTCATGAATTGAATTTTGAGTTGCAGAGGATGATTCTTCCCATGGAATTATCCCCTAGCACCTACCTGTGCCTGAGAGAGAAGGGTTGGGGGCAGGGATTAGTGCTGGAAAGAGACAGTTGTGACAGTGGCTCTGAGGGTTTTCTTGTAGCTGTTGCTTGAAATTTGCTGTTGAGTCGTATCGCTTGTCAAGTGGTTTAGTTTGCAAAATGATTTGTGAAGGATTTTGTTAGACTCCAAAAACAAACTGCTAATGTAAACAGAATCCTAGTGCAATGTGGTCTGTTTTAAACTCATCTGAACTGATGAGCTCGGGGCTGTCCCACACCTACCTGTCCTGCTGCTACTGGCCACATTCTGTCTGTGCGCCTTGGTTATTTAGAAGTGAATTGGTCACAAATCCCTGCCCCCAATCCTTCTCTCTCAGGCACGAGTTGATGCTAGGAGATAATTCCATGGAAAGAATCATCCTTTGCTACTCTAGGTTCAACTCATGAACCTACAACAGCAGTTTAAATCAGCCAAATGTAAAACAGGCACCAATTTAAAGAAAGAGTTATTCAGATAGATGATCAAATGGTTTTAATAAGAAGGAGAGTGAGATAGCAAGGCATTGAGCTTTAGGGAGAGACAGCCAGGGGTTGGGACCTACACCTGAATGGCACAATTATCAGTGGAAAGCTGAAGGAATTTGATGATGTGCGGGAATTCAGAATTGGTCGGCTTTGCAGGCCTTTGTTAGCACACCTGAAGCACAAGTAGCAGGTGTTTTGGTGCCGATACCCCTTGGCCTCATTATTTAATCCTCTCTGCAGCTGTCAAACTGCATCCTTTTTTTTGAATAGAGTTAGCTGAAAATTCAGCCTTGTTGATTAATGTCTTTAAGTGCAGCATTGTTAAAGTAGTTACAGAGCACTATCCGTTCACTGCTATTTTTCTTGGCTTGGATCAGACCTTCCACTGAAGGCAGGCTGCTATTGAGGCAGCTCACACAGCTGCCTTGGTGACTTCCTGTCTTGGATTTGAGATGTCAGATGGAAAGTCTCACCGCTTGTGTATACTGAAGACACACCAACTGTGGCAGCCACATTTGCTGAAGTGAAGGACAGATTTGTCCCTAGCCACAGCATTGGCTTAAAAGGGCTGCGCAGAGGTTAGAGATCAGAATGGAGGGTGATTTTGGAGCCTGGTACAGTGACAGAATCAAATCAGGAATATTTGCTTCCAAGTCGAATTACCATTTGCCAAAATGACTTCAATGTTTTGGGGGAGGAACATCAATTTAATGAGTTTCAGCTGTTGAGTTGGTTGATGCCTCATGTTTCAGCTGCTTATTATTGGAAGCATTTTTTGGGACACAAGGAATCATGGTTGCTGCTCGGATGGTTAGGAAAGTCATAGAGGTTTACAGCATGGAAACAGGTCCTTTGGCCCAACTTGTACATGCCGCTCAGTTTTTCACCACTAAGCTGTTCCCAATTGCTCCCATAAAGACAGTGTTTAACAGCACCACACAGAGGGCACCAGGATCACACGGTTGATCTGTGCTGGGGTGGAGGTTTCAGTCTTCCTGGCTAAAAGAGATGAATCAGCTCAAGTTCCTTCCCCTGATTGCAGGGGGACACAGTGGTTAGCATTGCTGCCTCTCAGTGCCAAGGACCCAGGTTCAATTTCAGCCTTGGGTCACTGTGCGGAGTTTGCATATTCTCCCCGTGTCTATGTGGGATTTCTCAGGGAAGCTTTGGTTTCCTCCCGTACTCCAAAGATGTGCAGTTAGGTGGATTGGCCATGCTAAATTGCCCCTTAGTGTCAGGGGGATTAGCAGGATAAGTACATAGGGTTACAGGGATAGGGCTTGGGTGGGATTGTCGTCGGTGCAGGCTCGATGGGCCTGCAATGTAGGTATTCTATGATTCAGTTGCCTGCTCCATTCACTCATGCCTTTTGTTGCCTCTGAGTTCGAGCAGTCCAGTGTTGGCCTCCACATTCTACTCTCTGTAACTTGCACCAGGTTCTGTTCCTCCACCCTGTGCTTTCTGACCTACATTGGCTGTGGGTCCAGCAAGCTGTTAGCTTTTATGTGCTCATCCTTTTCAAACTTTTCCATCTCACCTCTTCCTATCCCTGCATCATCTTCCAGTCCCTCCTTGAAAGATCCTGAGGAGACTTGATGGGGTGGATGTGGAAAGAATGTTTCCTCTTGGGAAAGAATCTCGAACTACGAGCCACTGTAGGGCCATCCATTTAAGGCAGATGAGGAAAAAATTTTCTGAGGATTGTGAGAATTCTCTTCCTTAAAAGGTGGTTGAGGAAGAATCTTTGAATATTTTTACGCAGAGCATGATGGATTTTTGATATGCAGTGTAGTGAAAGGTTATCAGGGGTAGGCAGGAATTTGAGGTTAAAATTAGGTCAGTCATGATCTTATTGAATGGCAGAGCAAGCTTGAGGGGCTGAGTGGCCTACTCCTGTTCCTCTATGTGCACGTAATCCTCCACGATGGCTATGCTCATCTAATTCTGGCCACTTGTGTATCCCCAGTTTTAATTGCTTGTTGCTGGCCATGCCTTTAGTTGTCCAGGCTCCAAGGTCTCGAATTCCCTCCCTACACTTCTGTCTATCTTTCTATCTCTTTCCCCTTTTAAGACACTCCTTACAACTCTTTGACCATGCTTTTGGTCTTCTGCGTATGTAGCTCTAACTCCTACTTTGTTTTGTAATGCTCTTGTGAAGTGTCTTAGGATGCTGTGTTATGTTGTATGATGCAATTGTTGTTGCTACTGGAAAGGTGTGAGGGCAAGAACCAGATTGGGTTTGACATTGATACTTCCTGATATTGAACACCCTGCTATCACTCATCTCTGCTCAATCGTGAACCAGAGGGTGTTTTCTGTGTGTAGAACTGTAGCCGTGTGTGAGCCAGCATCTTCTGGAGCAGATGATACCATGAGTTTGTTTTATTCTGCTCTGATTGGGATCCAGAAAAATGAAGTAGAGCCCAAAGGAATTTTTGGCCCAGTTTTATTAATGAAGCGGAGATTGTCCTGTTAATATTTATAGTTATTTTGTGAAATGTTCACTCTGCAAACCCCAAGCTTGCAAGGGTGGGGCTGGAACTTTGCTTTTGGCTGTTCTGTGTGTTTGCTCACAGCAAATGGAAATGGTGGCATTTAAATGTTTATTAAAGACAATCACCTCCAGCTCTGCAAAGAATGACTTGGGTTGAGTGGATCGCTACCAGCTCTTCTCTCCTGAGGAAGAAAAGTTCTCCAGATGTCTGTCACCTGGCATTTTGCCAAGTGGTAACACTTCAGGTGTAAGCTCAGGCAGTATGTGCTTAACAGGGCCTTCTCTCATGAGGGATCTTATTCTAGATGTGGAGATGCCAGAGTTGGACTGGGGTAAACAAAGTAAGAAGTCTCACAACACCAGGTTAAAGTCCAACAAGTTTACTATCAAGTTATTTGGTAGTAAACGCCACTAGCTTCCAGAGCACTGCTCCTTCGTCAGGTGAGTGGGGAGTTCTGATCACGAACAGGGCATATAAAGGCACACACAGTTTACAAGCTACTGATTAGAATGTGAGTCTTTACAGCTAGTCAGCTAATCAAGCCTTAAGGATGCAGACAATGTGAGTGGAGATAGCATTAAGCATAGGTTAAAGAGATGTGTATTGTCTCCAAACAGGACAGTAAGTGAGATATTGCAAGCCCAGGCAAGTCATGGGGCTTACAGGTAGCATGACATGAACCCAAGATCCCAGTTGAGGCCGTCTTCATGTGTACGGAACTTGGCTATCAGTTTCTGCTCAGCGACTCTGCGTTGTCATATGTCATGAACGCCACCTTGGAGAACGTTTACCCAAAGATCAGAGGCCGAATGCCCGTGACCGCTGAAGTGTTGGCCAACAGGGAGGGAACAGTCTTACCTGGTGATTGTTGAGCGGTATTCATTCATCTGTTGTCATAGCGTCTGCATTGTCTCTCCAATGTACCATGCCTCGGGACATCCTTTTCTGCAGCGTATCAGGTAGACAACGTTGGCCAAGTTGCAAAAGTATGTGCCATGTATCTGGTGGATAGTGTTCTCATGTGAGATGATGGCATCGTGTCAATGATCCGGCATGTCTTACAGAGGTTGCTGTGGCAGGGTTGTGTGGTGTTGTGGTCACTGTTCTCCTGAAGGCTGGGTGGTTTTCTGCGGACAGTGAGGTTTGAGATTGTGCAGTTGTTTGAAGGCAAGAAGTAGGGGTGTGGCGTTGGCCTTGGCAAGATGTTCATCTTCATCAATGACATGTTGAAGACTCCGGAGAAGATGTCGTAGCTTCTCCACTCCGGGGAAGTCCTGGACGACGAAGGGCACTCTGTCTACCATGTCTTGTGTTTGTCTTCTGAGGAGGTCGATGCGGCGGTTTTTCGCTGCAGCGCATTGGAACTGTTGATCGATGAGTCGAGCGCCATATCCTCTTCTTATGAGGACATCTTTCAGTGTCTGGAGGTGTCTGTTGCGATCCTCCTCATCTAAACAGATCCTGTATATATGGAGGGCTTGCCCATAGGGGATGGCTTCTTTAACGTGTTTAGGGTAGAAGCTAGAGGGGTGGAGCATCGTGAGGTTATCTGTGGGCTTGTGGTACAGTGAGGTGCTGAGGTGACCATCCTTAATGGAGATGCATGTGTCCAAGAATGCAACCGATTCCGGAGAATAGTCCATGGTGAGTCTGATGGTGGGATGGAACTTGTTGATGACATCATATAGTTGTTTCAGTGATTGTTCATCGTAAGTCCAAAGGAAGAAAACTTCATTGATGTATCTAGTGTATAGCATTGGTTGAAGATTCTGTGTGGTGAAGAAGTCTTGTTTGAGCCTGTGCATGAAGATGTTGGCATATTGAGGTGCGAATTTAGTCTCTATGGCTGTTCCATGCATCTGGATGAAGAACTGGTTGTTGAAGGTGAAGACATTGTGGTCCAGGATGAAGCAGATGAAAAATTGCATCTGGAAACTGGCAGTTGTTGTACTGACAAGAACATAGAACATAGAACACTACAGCACAAACAGGCCCTTCGGCCCACAAGTTGCGCCGATCACATCACCTACCAACCTACAGACCTATCTATAACCCTCAATCTCATTAAACCCCATATACTCATCCAGAAGTCTTTTAAAAGACCCCAGCGAGTTCGCCTCCACCACCACTGACGGCAGCCGATTCCATTCACTCACCACCCTCTGAGTGAAAAACTTACCCCTAACATCACTTCTGAACCTCCCTCCCCGCACCTTAAATCTGTGTCCTCTCGTAGCGACCATTTCAAACCAGGGAAATAGCCTCTGAGAGTCCACCCTATCTATTCCTCTCAACATTTTGTAAACTTCTATCAGGTCGCCTCTCAACCTTCGTCTCTCCAGGGAAAAGAGTCCCAGCTCCCTCAACCTAACTTCATAAGGCATGCCTCCCAGTCCAGGCAACATCCTTGTAAATCTCCTCTGTACCCTTTCAATAGCTTCTACATCTTTCCTATAGTGAGGCGACCAGAACTGCGCACAATACTCCAAATGAGGCCTGACAAGGGTCTTATAAAGTTCCAGCATTACCTCCCGACTCCTAAACTCAGTCCCTCGATTAATGAAGGCCAGTACACCATACGCCTTCTTGACCACCTCCTCCACCTGCGAGGCCGATTTAAGAGTCCTGTGGACCCGGACCCCAAGATCCTTCTGCTCCTCAACACTACTCAGACTTCTGCCCTTGATAGTGTACTCGTTCATCCCGTTGGTTCTGCCAAAATGGACGACTACACATTTATCCGCGTTGAAGTCCATCTGCCACTTCTCCGCCCAGTCCTGCATCCTATCTATGTCCTGCTGCAACTTTTGCCATCCTTCCAGATCATCCACAACACCACCGACCTTCGTGTCATCAGCGAACTTACTTACCCATCCCTCCACTTCCTCATCCAGGTCATTTATGAAAATGACAAACAACAAGGGTCCCAGAACAGATCCTTGAGGCACTCCGCTGGTGACTGACCTCCATTCAGAAAAAGCCCCATCCACAACCACTCTCTGCCTTCTGCAGGCAAGCCAGTTCTGGATCCACAAGGCCAAAGGCCCTTGGATCCCATGCCCTCTCACCTTCTCAAGAAGTCTTGCATGGGGGACCTTATCAAACGCCTTGCTGAAGTCCATGTACACTACGTCCACGGCACTTCCTTCGTCAATGTGTTCAGTCACATTATCGAAGAACTCAACTAGGCTTGTAAGGCACGACCTGCCCTTGACAAATCCATGCTGACTATTCCTGATCATGTCAAACCTCTCCAAATGTTCGTAAATCTTGTCCCTCAGAAGCCTCTCCATCAGCTTACCAACCACTGAGGTCAGACTCACCGGTCGGTAATTTCCCGGAAGAAGTGTACCGACAACTGAACAACGAGGGACACTATAGACAGTTACCCACAGATCCGACCAAAGAGCGCACCAATCAACTCAACACTCTGATCAAGACCTTTGATCCGGACCTTCAGAGCACCCTCCGTGCTCTCATCCCACACATTCCCCGCATTGGAGATCTCTACTGCCTCCCAAAGATACACGAGGCAAACACACCCAGCCGTTCCATCGTATCGGGTAATGGGACCTTGTGCGAGAACCTCTCTGGCTACGTCGAGGGCATCCTGAAGCCCATTGTACAAAGAAGCCCCAGCTTTTGTCGCGACACTACTGACTTCCTACAGAAACTCAGCACACATGAAACAGTTGAACCGGGGCACTCCTCATCACAGATGTCTCGGCACTCTACATTAGCATCTCCCACAACGATGGCATTGCTGCAACTGCCTCAGTACTCAATGCCAACAACTGCCAGTTTCCAGATGCAATTTTACAACGCATCCGCTTCATCCTGGACCACAATGTCTTCACCTTCAACAACCAGTTCTTCACCCAGACACACAGAACAGCACTTCAATATGCCAACATCTTCATGCACAGGTTCAAACAAGACTTCTTCAGTGCACAGTACCTTCAACCGATTCTATACACTAGATACATCAATTAAGTTTTCTTCCTTTGGACTCATGGTGAACAATCACTGAAACAACTATATGATGATATCAACAAGTTCCATCCCACCATCAGACTCACCATGGACTACTCTCTGGAATCGGCTGCATTCTTGGACACATGCATCACCATTAAGGACAGTCATCTCAGGACCTCAGTGTACCACAAGCCCACAGATAACACCACGATGCTCCACTTCTCCAGCTTCCACCCTAAACACGTTAAAGAAGCCATCCCCTATGGGCAACATCTCGCTTACTGTCCTGTCTGGAGACAATACACATCTCTTTAACCTATGCTTAATGCTATCTCCACTCACATTGTCTGCACCTTTAAGACTTGATTAGCTGTAAAGACTTGCATTCTAATCAGTATTCTGTAAACTGTGTGCCTTTATATGCCCTGTTTGTGATCAGAACTCCTCACTTATCTGACGAAGGAGCAGCACTCCGGAAGCTAGTGGCGTTTACTACCAAATAAACCTGTTGGACTTTAACCTGGTGTTGTGAGACTTCTTACCGGATCTTAACCGAACCAGAAGCATCATTCAAGCATTTTTTCAGTTAGTCTGGCCACTTTTGCACTTGTTTAATAGTTCAGAATTGCTCTTTGTGTGGCACAGCAACAAGAGGGAGTAACAATTGATTATTTCTTGGCTTAAGTGGCAGATATAGCATTTAACGGAGCCTAACTTGGAATGTTGAGACCTGCTGCAGCAATCCTACATGTAACAGGGCTGAACCTGCAGTTTTCAATATATCTTGACCAATTTCATCTTAATAATGTTGTGCGTGGTTAACACAATTTTTCTAGCAAAAAAAATGGCTGTGTATCACAGCTCGATTTATAGTCTGGTTTTCAGTATAGTCCAGTAATTTATCTAGATCGCTTCTGCACTGGGGCTGTACTTCTGACCCATAGTTCAGCTCCAGCTATTATTGATTAATGCATTAAATTCTCCGTGTAGTACGGTATATCGGACTATAGTCTGTGCCCATAGTACAAATAGTTGTGCCCTAAAAGCAATAAAATCTGAAAGCAACATGCTTTGAAAGGCAGAGGGGAGCAGTTGTGCTGGGAGCTGTAAGACAGCATGGAGGCAGATAATTTAATTTTTATTGTATTTCAGGGCACCTGTGTGACTTAATGCATTGTATAGCCTTATTTGTGAGTTTAGGCAACGCAGCTATATGTAAGGAAACTGTTTCAGGTGTGTGTACAGTAAATTCTGTGTTTATGAATGTATGATAATGTCAATACTGTGTCTGTTTAGAGCACACAATTGGCAAAAATGATTAGCTGTTGTATCGAATTGTGCTAGCTCAGCAAGAACCATCTAATCCATCTTTTACATTCCTCAAATTAGTTAATCTCTAGCTTGAAATTTACTTCTAACAAAATATCTCATAGAATCCCTATTGTACAGAATGATGCCATTTGGCCCGTTGAGTATGTACTGACCACAATCCTACCCAGGCCCCATTCCCATAACCTCACACATTTACCCTGGCTAATCCCCCTGACACTAAGGGGCAATTTGGCATGGCCAACCAACCTAACCCGCACATATTTGGACTGTGGGAGGAAACCGGAGCACCCGGAGGAAACCCACACAAACATGAGGAGAATGTGCAAACTCCACAGAGACGGTAAACCCAAGGCTGGAATTGAACCTGGTCCCTGCTGTGAGGCAGCAGTGCTAATCATTGTGACACTGTGCTGCTCTAATCTATTTTGTGATGATCCTCTGCATCTTCTCTTTACTCTTCATTTGATTTATATCACCATGTCATCCATTTGCCAACCAATAGATGCAACCCCTTCATTTATTTACTCCCAAGTACCTATGGAATCTAGACTTTTGTCATTCTTTCAGATAATACATTCCAGATCTCACAAAGTTCTGTGTGGGGCAAGATAATGTCTCCTCATCTCTCCTCTGGTTCTTTTGCCAATTATTTTAAATGTGTCCTCTGGTTATCAACGCTGTTGCCAGTGGAAATGGCTTCTCCTTAACCTGCTGAACAAAATCCCTCTCAAATTTGAAAGTCTTGGTTAGCTCCCTGCTTGAACCATCTCCATCCTCAGGAAAACTATCTCAGATTCAGTGGGATCTTGTGGGGACCATGCTGCGGCAAAATTAACTGCAATGTTTCCAGCAAACCTGACTGCTCTTTAGGGTGACATGGTGGACAGTGGTTAACCCAGCTGCCTCACAATGCCAGGGATCTGGGTTTGATTCCCAACTGAGGTCGCTGTCTGTGTGGAGTCTGCACATTCTCTCCGAGTCTGCGTGGGTTACCTCCGAGTGCTCCGGTTTCCTCCAACAGTCCTGCAGATTAGGTGGATTGGCCCTGCTAAATTGTCCCTTAGTGTCAAGTGGGCCAGCTAGGGTAAATGCCTGGAGTTATGGGCATAGGGCCTGGATGGGATTGTGGTCGGTGCAGACTCAATGGGCCGAATGGCCTCCTTCAGCACTGTAGGGTTTCTATGATACACTTGAGGGAGTGGTAGAGTAGATGGTGATTAATGAGTTTAGAAATGCTATATAAATGCAGGTTCTCTCACCCTCTTGACCTAATTTCATTGCATTTCTCCTCCAATGATTCTATTCCTCCAACTCTTTTCTTTGTCTGTCTGCCCAAACTGCTCCCCTTCACCCCTCACCCCCACTCTCCTTCCAAGAAGTGTTAACACTATAGGTTCATAGTGCTGGTAAGCTTTTGATAGCCACCCAAAAAGCCGTTTTCTATTTTTAAGCCTTGATGTTGAATGTCGGCAGACAATTAAGTTACGGAAAACTTCAAAACTGGGACTAATCTTTCCGCTTGCACGTTGCACATTCACCAGCCAGAGCCACTGAATAGTGATCAGGAGCAGTTTGATTCCTCTGCCCCTCCCTCCTTTTGAACTGAGTGACATTCTGACTGTGATCCTTAGCTTGTGTCACCAGCTGAGAGCAGCAAGCTCTGTACAGAACAGTGAGTGGACCTATCGCTGTCCCAAACTGTGCTTCTAAAAAATACACTGGACCCTTCGTGTACCAAGCAGCAATAAGGCAGCTATTTTACATATTATGAGTGAATAATCCTGCTGCCAATGACTGCTGTTTGTGATTAATATATGGCATTAATTTTCAATTTATATGTGGAATTTGTTGCTGCTAGCTGTCTTTTTTTAAGCAGAACTATTTCTTCTCCACACTTGTACTGAAACTCAAATCTTGACTGCAGACTTGTGCTGTTTGGTATAATTCTGCTGAGAGCTCCTAATTGCTTCAGAGTAGTTTATAATCTTTAGATAGCAGGAGGAAATTAAGTTTGATGGGAGGGAACAGGGTTATTAATCTGGTTTTTGCAGTGTTCATTAATGATGAGCAGTGGCTTGTCTGGGAGTGGCGGAATAACTTGAGGTGTAATGAGTGCTTAAGGCATGAGAGAGAAAACACATTCTGGTTCCTCCCATAGTTTCATCAATCATGAACCATCCCCAGGCTGGTCATCAGACTTGAAGCTCTTGCCTAGCTGAGCTAATGGTCTCTACAGCCACCTGTTTGCAACATATGTGAGTGCATTTTTACATTGGAAATCACATGGGGAATTGTAGAAGTGGAACTGTCCTGTGTGGATACGATAAAATTGAGGCTCGAGTTCCTTTTGTCCCCTTGCTGACAGAATGTTCTTTCCACCTGAGATTTGTTCTCTTAAATCACCAGTGAGCATTTGTGTGTTTGCTCAGTGATAGCTGACGCATGCCATGTTCACAATGAGGTACAGCGCCTCTTCATGCCAACTGGCTGGTAACAGCTACTTAATTCCTGTCAATTGTAATGGTGATGTGTACAAATCTCCCACTGTTTCTGTAAGCTATCGCGTTGAATGATCAACCATGATCATAATGAGAGGGGCAGAACAAGCCCAAAGAGCCAAAAAGCCTGTCCCTGCTCCTATTTTCTATGTTTCTATGTTACCATGATAGCACTATATATCCAATAGGGACTGGGCTATCATCTGTACAGTACTGGTGGATATGGGTCTCTGTGGTGGGAGGAATGTCAGGGGATTTATAAAGAGTGTTGAATACTGAATTGCATTGTAATGTCATGGCTTAAGTAAATCGAATTCCTTTGGTCACAGATGGATCAAACCTCTGATGAAGATGTGGACCATGCGGCAGAGGAGGACAGTGATAAGGAGGATCAGGACTTGGATCAGATGTTTGGGGCCTGGCTGGGTGAGCTCGACAAACTCACTCAGGTAAGTAGGAGTAACCTGATTTGAGGTTAGAAGGCTTCCAACCCTTGCAGGGAGTGGTTCTGCTGACGGTTTTCATTGCTGAAAGGTACAAGTATTTCTGACTGGATTGTGTACTCAGTTCAGGTGGCTCATGTCAGGATTTCCCTTTACCTGTGTTAGTGACTAATGTAAACCTGTGATTATGGGCAAGATATAGACATGCAGGATTCAAACTGTTCCGTCTACCTTATCAAAATCGTGGTTGAAGAGCTTCCCTGTCGCTTCACTGGGCAACGGCACTGGGAATCTCCTGATGTTGAGGAGTAAAAGACTATAGAGTTTGATCCATAGTCCATACCAAGTTAGTGTCAGCACCATGCACTCAGAGCAGGAATGATGAGCAGGCAATTTATCCCAGGAGCAAAAACATTGCAAAACTCAGGATTCCAGGGAATAACCTGTTCACAATTTTGTTCATTAAGTACATTTCATTGGCCATTGGTTGCATTAATCAGAAATCTACCTCCAAGGATGCCAGTGATGTGAAAAACCTCTTTTTTCAAGAGCCAATTGTTCTAATTATAGTTAAAAAAACACATTTATTAAGGATGATCCTTCACAATCAGTAGGGGAATGGCTGCAGAGTATAATCAAGCTTTTATGTTACATGTTTGAACTTGCAACATTGGGGGTACGTGTGTGGTTGGAGGAGTGTGTGTGGGGGGGGGTTGTTGGAGGAGTGTGTGTGGAGGGGGAGTTGTTGGAGGAGTGTGTGTGGAGGGAGAGTTGTTGGAGGAGTGTGTGTGGGGGGGGGGAGTTGTTGGAGGAGTGTGTGTGGGGGGGGGAGTTGTTGGAGGAGTGTGTGTGGGGGGGGTTGTTGGAGGAGTGTGTGTGGGGGGGGTTGTTGGAGGAGTGTGTGTGGGGGGGGTTGTTGGAGGAGTGTGTGTGGGGGGGGGTTGTTGGGGGAGTGTGTGTGGGGGGGGTTGTTGGAGGAGTGTGTGTGGGGGGGGTTAGTGTGTGTGTGTGTGGGGGGGGTTAGTGTGTGTGTGTGTGTGTGTGTGTGTGGGGGGGGTGGTTTGTGTGTGTGTGTGTCGGGGGGGGTTAGTGTGTGTGTGTGTGGGGGGGGGTTAGTGTGTGTGTGTGTTTGTGGTCAGCTGGGGAGTGTGTGTGTGGGGTTGGTGGGAGATTGGAGTGGGTGTAGGAGTATCTACTTGTGTGTGTGCATGGGGTTATTGGGGGACTGTGGGGTGGGTGTGGGGTTAGGGTGTGTCTATGTGAGGGTTAGTGTGTGTGTGGGGGGGGGTTAGTGTGTGTGGGGGGGGGTTAGTGTGTGTGTGGGGGGGGGTTAGTGTGTGTGTGGGGGGGGTTAGTGTGTGTGTGGGGGGGGGTTAGTGTGTGTGTGGGGGGGGGTTAGTGTGTGTGTGGGGGGGGGTTAGTGTGTGTGTGGGGGGGGGTTAGTGTGTGTGTGGGGGGGGGTTAGTGTGTGTGTGGGGGGGGGGTTAGTGTGTGTGTGGGGGGGGGGTTAGTGTGTGTGTGTGGGGGGGGGTTAGTGTGTGTGTGTGGGGGGGGGGTTAGTGTGTGTGTGTGGGGGGGGGGGTTAGTGTGTGTGTGTGGGGGGGGGTGTTAGTGTGTGTGTGTGTGTGGGGTTAGTGTGTGTGTGGGGTTAGTGTGTGTGTGTGGGGGGTTAGTGTGTGTGTGTGGGGTTAGTGTGTGTGTGTGTGGGGTTAGTGTGTGTGTGTGTGTGGGGTTAGTGTGTGTGTGTGTGGGGTTAGTGTGTGTGTGTGTGTGTGTGGGGTTAGTGTGTGTGTGTGTGTGTGGGGGTTAGTGTGTGTGTGTGGGGGGTTAGAGTGTGTGTGTGTGTGTGGGGTTAGTGTGTGTGTGTGTGTGTGGGGTTAGTGTGTGTGTATGTGTGTGTGTGGGGTTAGTGTGTGTGTGTGTGTGTGTGGGGTTAGTGTGTGTGTGTGTGTGTGTGTGGGGTTAGTGTGTGTGTGTGTGTGGGGTTAGTGTGTGTGTGTGTGTGTGTGTGTGTGTGTGTGTGGGGTTAGTGTGTGTGTGTGGGGGGGGGTTAGTGTGTGTGTGTGGGGGGGGTTAGTGTGTGTGTGTGGGGGGGGGTTAGTGTGTGTGTGTGGGGGGGGGTTAGTGTGTGTGTGTAGGGGGGGGTTAGTGTGTGTGTGTGGGGGGGGGTTAGTGTGTGTGTGTGGGGGGGGGGTTAGTGTGTGTGTGTGGGGGGAGGGTTAGTGTGTGTGTGTGGGGGGGTGTTAGTGTGTGTGTGTGTGGGGGGGGGGGGGTTAGTGTGTGTGTGTGTGGGGTTAGTGTGTGTGTGGGTGGGGTTAGTGTGTGTGTGGGGTTGAAGTGTGTGTGTGTGTGGGGTTGAAGTGTGTGTGTGTGGGGTTGAAGTGTGTGTGTGTGGGGGGTTAGTGTGTGTGTGTGTGGGGGGGGGTTAGTGTGTGTGTTGGGGGGGGTTAGTGTGTGTGTGGGGGGGGGGTTAGTGTGTGTGGGGGGGGGGGTTAGTGTGTGTGTGTGGGGGGGGGTTAGTGTGTGTGTGGGGGGGTGGGGTTAGTGTGTGTGTGTGGGGGGGGGTGTTAGTGTGTGTGTGTGTGTGGGGTTAGTGTGTGTGTGGGGTTAGTGTGTGTGTGTGGGGTTAGTGTGTGTGTGTGGGGTTAGTGTGTGTGTGTGTGGGGTTAGTGTGTGTGTGTGTGGGGTTAGTGTGTGTGTGTGGGGTTAGTGTGTGTGTGTGTGGGGTTAGTGTGTGTGTGTGTGGGGTTAGTGTGTGTGTGTGTGGGGTTAGTGTGTGTGTGTGTGTGGGGTTAGAGTGTGTGTGTGTGTGGGGTTAGTGTGTGTGTGTGTGTGTGGGGTTAGTGTGTGTGTGTGTGTGTGTGTGGGGTTAGTGTGTGTGTGTGGGGGGGGTTAGTGTGTGTGTGTGGGGGGGGGTTAGTGTGTGTGTGTGTGGGGGGGGGTTAGTGTGTGTGTGTGTGGGGGGGGGTTAGTGTGTGTGTGTGGGGGGGTGTTAGTGTGTGTGTGTGTGGGGGGGGGGGGTTAGTGTGTGTGTGTGTGTGTGTGTGTGTGT